>NC_081354.1:150982729-151648562 GCF_030684315.1 Stegostoma tigrinum
TCGCGCCCGCGCCCCCCCTCGCGCCCCCCCTCGCGCCCGCGCCCCCCCTCGCGCCCCCCCTCGCGCCCGCGCCCCCCCTCGCGCCCGCGCTCCCCCTCGCGCCCGCGCTCCCCCTCGCGCCCGCGCTCCCCCTCGCGCCCGCGCTCCCCCTCGCGCCCGCGCTCCCCCTCGCGCCCGCGCTCCCCCTCTGTGTCTCTGTGTCTGTACGACATTTCTTTCATCTTTAAAAGCTAAAGCAATAACAAAGTAAATGGTTCAATTTTTATAGACACTGCCACATTATCATACAAGCTTAGTCAAAGTATAAAGTTTTAAGAACCACTTTGTAGCAAAACAAACTATTTAGCACTTGAGGATTTATTCTCCAAATATCTGCATGTGCTGCTATTTCAAAACAAATACAGCAAATGACGGACATCCATTACTTTGCTGAAACACGTTAGTCCCAGCTTGATTGAAAGGTCTGGTTTTGAGCTGAAAATTTCACAACATTGGTTAACATATGGTCAAGACATTGCAAGTCTTTGCAGTTTCTGCTATTGTGCTTTAAAGAAACTAGATGATTGATACTTCCATTACCCTATAGTAGGAGTTCTTCTAAAAGGGTGGAAAGCAACGGACAGAAGACCTATCTAATTTTTTTGCATGCCGTATTTGCTGTGTAGGGTCCATTGTCTCTATACAATGCACAGTGGTGAATATATCATTATCTCGTAGCAATATGTATGGATGATTGGAATGCAGTTCCACAGATTGGATGTCGGGTGTAAAGATTGCGGACTAGAAGGCTGTACTTACTGTTTTTCATTATACCTGCGTCCACAACACTAAGGCGTGTCTTTTAAATGCCTTGCTTAAGCACTTTTAAGTCCTTGTAGCTGCCTTTGAAGCTAAACTCAGGCCCACCTTCAATTTGCATTCACTTGACAATGTACATCCCAACTTTCCTGGCTCTTTCTCCCAAGGTGGATGAGCAAAACAGAATTCTCCTGCTACATGCCTGAAGCTTGAAAAACTACAAATGTTTCAAGCTCTGTTTTTGTTTGGATGCTGTCAGGCCTTCTCACTTTTTGCAATTGTTTTTATTAAACGGCCAATAATGTCATAATTAAATTTGGCAATAAAACACAACCTAGCTCTCAAAAAGAATGAAGTGTGTTATTTGGCAGCACGTAGAGCAGGCACATGATGGTCACTCGATCTTCGAGATTGATTTGGGGCCACTGCTACCATTTTGAACTTGCTACTCCAGGCAACACAGTGACTTAAGCCTTGCACAGCTGGACACAATAGAATGAAGAAACCCCTTATCCAGCAATCCTCAAAGGATTGTGGACTACCAGTAAGTTTCCAGGTTATTTAGATTGACTGTGAGTACATTTGCTTTTGGCTTTGGAACTTTCCTATTCTTGCATACAGTTGTTGGTGTTGAACCATCTTGTGCAGAACTACTATTTTGTTCATTTAAAATGTTGGGTTGAAACATGTAACTTCTCAAGATATGTAGCTGGTTTGGCCGCCTCCTAACAATTGTGTATAAATGAGAGGGTAAATGCCTAAGAGCAAGTAAAGTTGCTGAAAGGATGGGAGTTTTTGCCAGGAGACCACATCCACTTTTTTTTCCTAGAGCAATTCTCTCACCTCAACTTGTGTGAGCCAATGCATGAGACATCGTCTGCTCCCTGAAGCAGTTATGACAGCTCTCTGCCTTCTGCTAAAGCTACAGCTATAGTATCAGAGCAAGGCAAGGACAAATTAGCTGGATTGTTGACAGCTAATCAATGCCAATGTGAGTGTTTTCTTGGTGTCAGGCTGGTAACACTGCTTAACTATAAACCGAACGTTCAAATGCTAACAGATTGTCCGTAGGTGTTATAGGCATTGCAAATTGAGCACTGGATGAGGATTGAACACTTGAAGTTATGTCGTTTAAAGGTGAACGCAGTCAATCTGATGAAGTTAAAGTTGTTAAACCACTTCCTGCACTGCTTTTTGCACCAATGTTCCAGGCATTGCCTCTACTACTTACATGCTTCCAGTGCCTTCTGAATTTGTCTGAAGGGTCTCTTGCTCCCAATGCAGATACACAACATTGGAGGTGACTTCTGTCAAGAGGAGAAACATGCCACGGATAAAATACCAATGTTATTCTACTTCCAAACTTAAAAGTTCCATGGACATGCACAGGAGATGCATGGAATCTCATGGCAGGAACGGTTTATCATTGGTGAAACCTGCTTTCCACTGACAATGCAACAGGCTCAGGCCGTCTACAAAAGAACTGCCAGACAAATCAGGAGGCTGTCGTGCCCACAATGTCGCTGATAAATCTGTTGCTGTTAACATAAGATTTTGGAGCACAGAAGTATTATAGGTGTTTTTCAAACTTTAAATTTCATTTAATGTGTATTTCATGTGTTGATTTCACTTTATTCATGTATGCACCATCATTATTTATTGAGACCAGCTTACTTCAGAGAACAGAGGAGTTAGAGGTATTTTTGTTGTAGAAGGAATAATGTTTTTGCATTTTTTTGTTTACTGAATGTTCACATATGTCCAGCATTGTAAAGGACACTATGCAAGAGAACACTCAGCAGGGATATTTGATGTGCTGCATGTGAACTTGAAGCCCTGTAAGGACTCTGCCAGTCACGATCTTGAGATTGACTCATTTTTAGGTCTAATTGATTTCTTTCTTAATTTACTGTCCCCAGTACCACACGTATGCCAGGACCTTCCCATTTCACTGAGCCATGCCTTCCCTGACTCCAATCTATAACACCATTCTCATCCCAACTTGTCCTTGTCCGATCCTGCCTTTGTTTTTCTGCTGCTTTCTCCCACTGAGTTCAACTGAGAAAGGCACTGACCTCAAACGACTGCAGAAAGTTAATTGTTGCATTCATGAAGTTCCTGTGCATTTCTGACTAAACCATTGCTTTACAACCTGCCATCTGGAAACCAAAAAATTAATTAATTCACTCCACACACTGTTTTGTGCTCTTATGGGCTCCATAAAACACCTAGTAGAAGACTCCCACCACTCCATTCGCTCCACCCAAGAATTCCTGAACACCATCAAAGACACCAAGATAGAAGAGGATGAAGTAATGGTCTCCTTTGACATAACAGCCCTGTTCACATCCATCAACATCAACCTGGCCAAAGAAACACTGATGACACTATTAGAAGAACCAAAGACACATACATCAGACACCACCAACCTCATCAGCAAGGACAACATCATCAAGCTAGTGGACCTGTGCCTCACCACCCACTTCACTTTCAATAACAAAACCTACAGACAAACTAACGGTACACCCATGGGATCTCAGATATCAGGGTTCTTAGCAGAGGCAGTAATGCAGAGACTCGAACAAACAGCTCTGCCAATCATCCAACCCAAACTTTGGGTCCGCTATGTGGATGACACCTTTGTCATCACTAAACAAAACAAATTAGAGGAAACCTTCAAGACCATCAATAATACCCTCACTGGCATAACATTCACAAAAGAGGAGGAAAACAACAACAAACTGCCATTCCTAGATGTCACAGTAGAGCGAACAGTCAATGGGGAACTTCAAACCAGCGTCTACAGGAAAACAACACATACGGACCAAATACTGAACTACAGGAGCAACCATCCCAACACCCACAAACAAAGCTGCATTAGAACATTATTCCAACGAGCCACCACACACTGCAGCACAGAGGAACTACGCAGATCAGAGGAAAATCACCTATACAGCATATTCAAAAAGAATGGGTACCCTGTGAACACAGTCCGCCGATTTCTCAGCAACAAACCCAAACAAACAGACAAAACGGGCTCAGAAACCATAACCACGCTCCCCTACATCAAAGACATTTCCGAAATGACTGCCAGACTACTCGGACCCCTTGGCATCAGGGTAGCTCACAAACCCACCAACACACTAAAACAGCAGCTAATGAACTTAAAAGGCCCTATACAGACAACAAATAAAACGAACGTCATCTACAAAATACCTTGCAAGAACTGTGACGAACACTACATTGGACAAACTGGCAGGAAGCTAGCCACCAGGATACATGAACATCAACTAGCCACAAAACGACATGACCCACTATCACTAGTATCCTTACATACAGATAAGGAAGGACACCACTTTGATTGGGACAACACATCTATCCTAGGACAAGCCAAACAGAGACATGCACGAGAATTCCTAGAAGCATGGCATTCCAACCGGAACTCCATCGACAAACACATTGATTTGGAGCCCATCTACCATCCCCTGAGAAAAAGAACAGGAAATGACATCACCAACCCAAGGAAACCTAAACAGATAAATAGAAAGCGGAACATAACATCAGCGCTTCGTCGGAGGCTCACTGATGATGTTACCTAGAATGGTGACAAAACGTCTGAAAACTAATCTTCCAGCTCAGCGAGCAAACTTACATCCAGAACCTCAACCTGTGCTACAACTCTTCTCCAAAACTCCATAAAATACTATCCAATGCCTATTTGCATCAAAACCTGCAATGAATTATTTATAAAAAAATCTTTGTACTTGTTTCTTTACATGTTCAGCCATTCGTCAAAGTGTCACAGATTCAAATTTTTAAAAAAAATTTCCACTATTGTTTGCACGCAGACTGCAGCTTTCTTTTCAAATGTGCAGCTTTTAAGTAGCAGTTGATAGTATCAATATTGGACCGCCTGTGCAGGTGTGCAATGAAAACTGGAACCTGTTGGCTGCAGGTTGTAGTTGTTTAAGTCAGGAGGCAGAGTCATTTGCACAGCAATAAACAGACGTGATTAATAAATTCCAAATATGAAATCCTCATACCCAATCCCCTTGAATTTTCAGAGTGGCCTGTAAAGGTCAACTTTAAACTTAACAGCTCATGCTTTGTAGCTGGAAGTCAGTCCCCATGTGCATCCAATGTTAAGGAATTGACTGAATGACTGATTTATTTGATACTTCATACCCCTAACATTTTGAGTGTTTCACCTATTTAACTTTTCAGGATTAATTATTACTTCAGTTATTTGTACGCAGCAGCCATTTTATTGACAAAATCCCAGGCACATATTCTCAATCAGGCTATACTTGTCTATTCAGATCGCTTGTGAAATGCCAAGTGGCTATACACAACACACACATTTGGATTTCTCTCCTTTAAATGCATGAGAAACACAGACTCTGACAGTTAACCGGAGGTGCTCTGGCCTATGCAAATATTCTTGCCATTCCCACAAAATGACCTTCTGTCCTAATTTTCTGCCTGTTTTGTCAGTAAACAAAACTTGAAATTCACCTGGGCTTGAGCATGAAACACTTTTAGCTGGCTAAGTCCTTTATTTGTTGTGGTGTGCCCCAACCAGAAAAGACCAGGGAAAGTTTGACAATGTTATTTTCTTTAATACAGTGAAGGAAAAAAAATGCGTGCAGAAACATGCTTTCCTACTATACCACTGAAACAACCATGTAAGTTGTTCATGCAGAGGTTGTTTTGTGAGCTGTACCATTTTCAAAATGAAGAATTACATGATACCCAAGATTAGACATTAAGAATCAAACATGAAGTTCCCTGAGAATTGATTTCTTTTTATTAACATCTCTTACATTTTAAAAAATTGATTTACAAGAAATATTTAGATGGTGATAGTTTAGCCATCCAGCTATAAGTCATGTTTTAAAGGAAGTATCTTGTCATAGTGAAACATGATTTCTCAAACAATTTACTAAAGGCTTTCATGACTAAATACTTTACTGAAGCAGGTGTTATATTTATATTGTTAAAAAACTAACTCTAAGCAGCAAAAATAACTTGATATTAAAAACCTTTGGAGTACATGCAAAAGAGAGCATAGGCATTAAAGGTTGGATGACTATTTGTAAAACATGATCTGCACTTGTTTTAGTCTCTATGGGGGAAAAGCAAGTACCACTGTCTACAGTGCAAAAATTGCTATAGTTCCTCAAGTGGCTAGCCTTGAAGGAGTCAGTGAACTGAAATTATTCACCAACAGAGGAGTGGCCATCTCTCAACTTTGTGTCACCTTAAGTTTGCATGTGAAATTTTTGCGATTTTGATTGAAAGAACAATTTCAAAAGCACTTGTCTAAAAGTTTAAAATTCCTGCTATCATCGAAACAGAAATTTGGACCTTTGTGAAAGTGAAAGGCACATTTCGTCATGCACCTACTGTCCGTCAGAGCTTGCACACAGCCACTCATTCATTGGCACTGGGTCAAAATCCTGGAATTCCCTCCCCAGGGACATTATCAATCTGCCTACAGCAGTTCTGCAGACCACAGTGGTTCAAAAAGGGAGCTAAGCACCACCTTCTCAAGGGCAGATAGTGATGGCTAATAAATGCTGGCCAGGTGGTGATGCCATATTCCACGAGTGAATTTTTTTTAAAAAAAGTTACCTTTTAGTAAGGGATTTCGTGGTAGCCCCATACCAGAAATATTTGCATAAAACCTTGAGGTTTTTTTGAAGAAAGAGTCTCTGATTCTTGGCATCCCTGTTAGATTGGTTATAAATGCAACCAAAAACCTGGAAAAATTAGTATCATTTTATTATTTTCCATAGTTTTAATATATACAAGGATTAGGAATGGGTATCCTTTCATGGTTTTAAAACATTTAAATGGGCATGAAAGGTGTAGAAGCTGTGGCAGACTTGCAACTTGCCTCAAATTTCTCCTTAACTCCCAAAATGGCACTAAGGGGAAGGAATTGCCACCTCAAAGAGGAATTTTTGGATTGGAAAATAAATTATTTCATTAGCGGTTTATATTTATAATCCAGAAATGGAATTAAGGCCAGTAATTTGCTAATCCTATCTGACACAGCATTTTAAAACAAAAATATCTTACATTTAGGTGAGTCTGTCTTGAAAGATATCCCATAGCATTTTACAATCAATTATATCCTTCTGAAATGTAATCTTTGTTGTATTATAGGTGATCATGAAAATCCTTCAACCATTATACTGGTTCTGTCTTTTTCCCTGGGTTGTTGTATGTAAAAACAACCCACGGGAAAAAGACAGACCCACTATAATCGTTGAAGGATTTTTGTCTTAATTGCGCTGAAGAAAGGTTGTTAGATCCCAGAGAGTCATCACCCTTGTTTATCTTGATATATCTAAATGGTGGGGCAACCTCCTGGCCTGGTGTTGCTTACTCCCAGCCAGTGTGGCGGTCTTTCGTCGGTACGTGGCAATCTCTCAACAAGGTGTGGACTTCTGGCCTCGAGGTGATTCCTCAAAGTGTGGTCCCACTGTGGCTTAATATTTAAGAAAGACTATAATGTTTAAAGTTCCAGGTGTATTTCTTTATTTTCTACTTAAATCTAAGAAGGTCTGCAATGTGTGGCTACTAGCCTTAGTTTGCATAGTTTAGGCTATACTGCAATGCTGAGTTTTTAAACTTAGTTCTTCCTACCTAGTTCTTAAGATTCTGTACCTAGGTACTTGTAACTAAAATAGTGCCTTGTGTGATGACATTACACACTTTTCACTGTACTCCTGTAATTTTGTACTTGAGCACAAGCAGCAATAAATCAAAATGACCTTGACCTTGGTGCACAGCGCAGTTTCAACATTTGTGATATGAATCTTGGAATCAGTACAAAGTCTGAGGTAGATATTTAAAACTACAAAAGGACAAAGACAAATTGCCAGAAGAAGTGACATTTGGACAGGTACATGAATAGGAAAGGTTTAGAAGGATATGGTCCAAACACAGGCAAATGGAACTAGTTTAGTTTGGGAAACTAGGTCGACATGGACAATTTGGACTGCAGGGCCTGTTTCCGTGCTGTATCTGTGAGAAGTTGCTGAGCTTAACAGGTGACAAACAACATTAATATGAATGAATTATGAAGTGACAATCTTTGGTACAAAGAATATAAAATGATGGAATAAAATAAAGGATACGATGCTAAACGGTGTGCAGGAGACCTAGGTGTCTATCTGTTTAAGTCATTAAAGATAGCAAGACAGGTTGAGAAAGCAGCTAATAACGCATGCAGTATCCTAGGCTTTATGAGACGGGCAGAGATTGTAGGAATAAAGAGGTTATGTTAAACCTGTCAGAGATAGCAAGAACTGCAGATGCTGGAGTCAGAGAGAACAGTGGGAGAGAGATCCACTGAAGTCAAATTCTTCAAGCAAGAACTCTCCCACTGTACCTAAAACATCAACTTTCCTGTTCCCTCAATGCTGCCTGACCTGTTGTGTTCATCCAGCTCCACACTTTATCTCTGACTCCAGCATCAGCAGTTCTTGCTATCTCTGAGTAAGTTATAACTCCACTCCGAAGCCTCTTCCAAGATGGTCCACCTTCAAGAAGTTGACCTCAGTGGATCTCTCTCCCACTACCTGAAACATCAGCTTCCCTGCCCCTCCAATGCTGCCAGACTGTGGTGGACAAAGTCAGAAGTCACATGACACCAGGTTTATTTGAAATCCAAAGCTTTCATAGTGCTGCTCCTTCATTAGGTGAAGCGTACGGAAGTGGACAGGCACAGAATTTATTAACAGAGAGATCATTGTAAGGCAATTCCAAGTAGTTAAGAGTGTCAAAATGTAGTGCAAAGGGTGTGTGTGGAGTCTCGACAGGCTGAATAACAAGTCTACAGGTGATCGAAGTGTCAAACAATGTGAATAAAGTGTCAACAACTGAGTAGCAAGTGAAGGGATAACTTATGATCAGATAAATTGAGGCAGATAATGACAGTAAATCAAAAATAAGTTGGTGCCAGAGACAAACCAAGTGCTTTGCTGAAATAACACGATAGTTATAATAGTCACATGCCAAGGGTTTAACCAAAATAACAAGTAATCCAAATTGTACAAACTAATAAACTAGAGAGATCATAACAGGTTATCAAGGTGATGACGTCAAAACTGAACAGTAAGGAAGGTTTTACAAACACAGAACAGTGTGGTGGGGTTACATGTAGTGCAACATGAACCCAAGGTCGTAGTTGAGGCCATCTTCATGGTTATGGAGCTTGGCTATCAGTTTCTGCTCAGTGATTCTGTGAGGTATCTTGAAGGTTAGTTTGTACAGTTTTGGAGTACCTGTTACTTTGGTTAGACCCTCACCCTCGTCATGTAACTCTTATACCTATCATGTTATTCTAGCCATTTGGTTTATCTCTTGCACCTTATTTTTGATTTTTTTTTGTAATTATCTCTCTGCCTCAATTAATCAGATCATATGTCATCCCTTCACTTGCTGTTCAGCTGTTGACACTTTACTCACACTGACACTTTTGATCATCTGCTGAGACTTGTTATTAGAGATAACAAGGTATAGAGCTGGATGAATACAGCAGGCCAAGCAGCGTCAGAGGAGCAGGAAGGCTGACGTTTTGTGCCTAGACCCTTCTTCAGAAATTTCCTGCTCCTCTAATGCTGCTTGGCCTGCTGTGTTCATCCAGCCTTGTCATCTCAGGAACTGCAGATGCTGCAGAATCTACTATCTCTGAGACTTCTTATTAAGCCTGTTGACAGTGCACTCACACAATTTGTACCATCTTCTGACACTCTTAATTACCTAGAATCATCTTGCAATTTAAAATTGTGTGCAACACTACTTCATCCTAAATTGGAGCATTGCCCCTGTTCCGGATACTGCGCTGTAGGAAGGAAGGTAATGCATTGGAAGGTGCACAATAAAGGCTTACAAGAATGTTTCCTCATCTCTGGAAACACACTTACGGTAGATTAAAGAAGTGGAAATGTTTTTCTATGTAGAATTCTGAGTGGAGATCTGATAGAAGTATTCAAAATCATGAGTGGTGTTGTCAGTGTAAATGGGGGGGGGGCGGGAAATGTGTCCACTGTTAAAAGTGAAGAATGAGAGAACATATTATTTAAATCTAAGTAAAGTAAGCCAAAAGATATGAGGAAAAACATTTTAACATAACTAGTGACTATGGTCTGGAATGCAGTGTCAAATTATGTGTCATTTCAGGCCTTCGAAAAGAAAAAGTAGCTATTTGAAAAGGAACGATGTGCACAGACATGATGGGCTGAATAGTGTCCTTCTGCAATGTAACAATTCTGTGAATCTGTGGTCTTTGCTGGCCTTGCATGTGACTCCAGAGGCACAGCAATTTAGTTCACCTTTAACTGACTTCTGAAATAGTCTAGCAAGCTGTTCAGTTGCCAAAAGTACATAACAGAATAAAATTTGATAGCTCAACTAGCACTGGAAACAACTGCACAACCAGATCTTCTACTCTGCAAGTCCTCCCTAGTAATATTTACGCCAAAACTGGGATAGCTGTCCCACAAACTAGTCAATAAACAGCCTGGCATAGTCATAATCACAGAATCATCGACTAGGCCAAGTCTGAAAGAAATTAATTTCCATAGAGCTTAATTGGAAGCACTTCATATTCACCCCACTATTCGTTTGGCGATCACATTGCAAAAAAAATGTTCTTTTTTCAAAAATTGAACATTTTGTAGAAAGTACTTTTTAAAAAATACACAAAGATAATGAAAACCCAGCAGGATTAGCTACCTCCAAGTCATTGATGCCAACCCTATTGTGCTCAAGCCAGTGAATGCATTCTTGCAATGAAGTATCACTATCGCAGACAAACACAGACTTGATAAAATTCTTTTAGAAATGAAATAAGCAATTTGTGAAAAGACAGTGAAGATTCCTTCGAGGAATTCTCAACAGAGAGTTCCATTCTTGCTCTGTCATCCCTAAACCTCCTATGCTCTAGTGAAAAAGTCTCAGCCTCTCCTGAAAATTCAAACTTTCCAAACCTGATAATGTCCTTCTAATTTTTTTTAACCCTCTCCACTTTAATAACATCCTTCCTATAGCAGGGCAACCAGAATTGTACACACTACTCCAAAAGCAGCCTCACCAATGTCCTATACAACCGCAACCTGATGTCTCAACAATACTCTGATCTGAACAGTGAAGGCAAGCATGCCAAATGAAGGGTCTAGGCCCGAAACGTCAGCTTTTGTGCTCCTCAGATGCTGCTTGGCTTGCTGTGTTCAACCAGCTCCACACTTTGTTATCTTGGATTCTCCAGCATCTGCAGCTCCCATTATCTCTGATGCCAAATGCCTTTTTCACCACTCTGTCTACCTGTGATGGAAGTTTCAAAGAGTTATGTACCTGAGCCCCTAGGTTTCTCTATTCGACAGCACTCCCCAGGGCTCTACCATTAACTGTATAAATCCTGTCCTTGTTCATTTTACCAAAATGCAACACCTTACATTTATTTAAATTAAACTCCATTTGTCAATTCTTGGCCCATTGTCCTATATGAACATAAAAAGTAGGAACAGCAGAAGGCACAATGTCCTTGTTTGCACGATTTAAGTTGGCTCATGGCTAATCTAATACCTTGGCACCATTTTAACACTTTTCCTTGATATTTTTAATATTTAGAAATCTGTTGGTCTTTATTTTGAATATACACAATGAATGCCTTGCTACAGCCCTCTTGGTATAGAATTCTAAAGTATGATTAAATTTCTCCTCTTCTCAATCCCAAATGGGCTACTTCTTGCTTTGAGGCTGCATCCACTGATTTTTAAACACCTCCAGCAAAGAGAAACATCCTTCTAGAATCAACCCTATTGAACCCTGAAAGAACTTTGTCTTCTTCTATGAGATTACTTCTCATTCTTCTAAATTCAAAAGAACGTAGCCTCAATCTCTCCTCAGAATAATTCTTCAATTTGTGGAATCAATCTGATGAACATTTATTGCATACTGTCTAATGCCAGTATACCCTTTCTTACATAAGGAGATCAAATCTTTCAATAATAAAATTACAGACATTGAGAGGGCAGGTTTATGTTGAAACTCTACCAGATTATGAGCAGGACCTAATTTATAAACTATCAGATGAATGCCATGACTGCCTTCTGTTGTGGAACAGACCAATTTCCTTAAAGCATATTAAGGACATAGCCTAGACCCTAACTTTTATTTTAGTTAAAAGTAAGGTGCTGTGTTCTAGATGTGTATTGATTAGCCAAACTACTAGGCATTAAACAAAACACACTTTATTTTTATAATATAGTTGAAATACAAACAGAAAAGAAAAATTGGCATAACTTTTCTGAAATACTTAGTAAAATAATATATATTTAAATCCTAATCACCAATTGGTCTAATTTAGCAGCATCCCAAAACACACCTTTGGCAACGGCAAATTCAGCAAAATATATCTTTCTTACATGCTATCTCTAGTCCAGGAGACATGAACACCAAAAGAAACAATCCAGGAGCAGAGAAAGGATGCATGCTTTTTGCTGGAGCAGAGTAAGAGCTGTAATGCTATGTGGTTACAAGGCCTGCTGTATGGAGTAACATCTATGTTATGCCAACAAAAAAGACCCTGAATGACCTGTTGCCTGCCACTTAAATGCACCACCCTGTTCCCTGGCCACAGTCTATGTCCCTGGCTTCGTACGGTGTTCTGACCCTGCAGCCCTCCGGACTCAATATACAGTTCAATAACTTTAGGGCCTAAACTCTTCCATGTCCCAGCCCCCAACCACACACACCAGACCTCATTACCACATAGCCTGCCATTACACACCCCCTGTTGTTAGTCACTAATAGTCCCCATTAACAACTATTCACCTTCTCAGCCTGGGAGTTGATAGTTATCAACTCTTTGTCTGTCCAACTGCCCTTCTCTCTCTTTTAGGATTTATCCTATTGTTTACTCCCCACTCCATTCCATCCCCTTTTTTGTGCACGTAAGCCACCATCAGTACTGAGGAGGGATCACCAGACCCGAAACATTAACTCTATTTTTTCCTTCATAGATACTGCCAGACTTGCTGAGCTTTTCCAGCAACTGTGTTTTTGTTGGTTGACTTTAAACTGCCCTCAGAAATGGCCAAGCAAGTCACTCAGTTGTATCAATCACTACAAAGTCTCAACAAAGTAATGAAGCTCAACAGATCATCCAATATCAACCCAGGCACCAGAAAAGACACAGCAGAAACAGCTCTGTCGACCCTGCAAAGTCCCCCTCACAATTATACACTGACGATGATCTAGGACAATGCGATCTCCTTGAGGCAATGGAAATAAGTTGACGAGGTCATCTTGGCCCTGATATTCTGTGTAATCATCCACCTTCCGCAGTAGAGCCCAGTTCTCACTTGAAGGAATTCTATTCTAGTCACATTTGCAAAAGCACTAGATTTTCATTCATAGCATTACTTTCTAGCAATGAATGTGATTAAATTTAATGTCAACAATGCAGTGCCATTAGAAGATTAAAAATAACATTTAGAGGGTTAATCCATTGGACATTGTGGAAGCAGTATAAATATTGCTCTGCAATGGCTATTATAAGACTGTAACTGTTAGAGAAGTGAAATAGAATGAAATTCAATTCCTATAAAAATCTTATGCTGTCCCCGTTTTGTCAGTTTAACAGATTCTGTTAAAACAAAGTCAAAGTTGTTTCCATTACAAAAGCTATGTTACATAACTGTCCTTTATGTAAATGCTGCTTTAATAAGAGAAATGCTAACATAATGCACCTCTTCTGAGATTATTTGGAGCATCATGATGTAAATAATTAAGACTTGCATTTGACACTTAAGTTTTCACCCTTTGGTAAATAGTATTAAGTAGCAATGTTCAAAGCATTTGTCTCCTCCTACAGCTCCTATGAATAAAAACCTTGTGATTTTTAATCCTTTTCAGGAGCATTTCATCACATAATGAGGACTTAAATGTTCCATAATAGAAATGGAATTTGTTCTACTTGTTAATGAACTAAATTTAGTTTGTAAATTGAACTAACTCTGTAGTGAAAGTAAGAAATATAATTATTGCTTTTACCAGAACTGGTAGTAAATACCTCGTAGAATTCACCCAGTAAATTGTGATTAACTTTGTTGGTTAACTGGGAAGCATGTTTTATGCAACTCTATCATCAATGTCCATTTTAAGTTATTCTCAAATTTTTATGCAACTGTAAGCATAAATGACTAGAAGAATTTGGAAATGGTAAAGAGCATCAATCAAATTAATGCAGTTTTATTTTACTTGTAGATGTTACTTGGCTGAAAACAAATCTATGTACACGATGTTCCGATAAAGGATTTTCCATATTAATTCCGCTTTCTCTTCACAGATGTTGCCAAACCTGCCAGGTTTCTTCAGCTATCTCTGTTTTTGTTTGTGGTGCCTGAAGTTCACTGTACATTGTACACATGGGATGTAGTATAATGCATGCATGCTATTGATTGGCTTGAATTGGGAACATCCCAGAGAATGGAACTGGTAACAAACTATATAGTTATAGAACATGGAGGTGTACAGCACAGGAACAGGTCCTTCGGTCCATGTTGTTATGCCACACATGACGCCATCAGGGCCTGGGGACGTAACCAAATTAATGCTCTTCAAGAGTACCACTTCTTTCTTGATCTCAAAATACCGGAGCATATTAACATGCTCTACACAAATCTCGCTGTCTCCATATCCTTTTCCTGGCTGAAAACCAACACAAAGTACTCATTTAGCATTTCATCCACATTTTCTGCCTCCAAGCACATGTTCACTCCTTTATCTTTAAGTGGTCCTACCTTCTCCCTCGTTATCCTCTTGTTTTTAATGTATCTAGAGAATGCCTTGGGGTTCTCTTTAGCCCTGCTTGCCAAGGAAATTTCATGGCCTGTTCTTGGTCTCCTAATTCCCTACTTGAATACTTTCCTGCTTTCCTTATATTCCTCATAGGCCCTCTCCAATTTTAGATTCCTAAACATTACATATGTTTCTTTTTCTCCTTTTGATTAAATTCACAACCTCCCTCATTATCCGAGGGTTCCTTACCTTGCCATCCTTATCCTTCTTCCTTATTGAAACATGCCAGCCTTGAACTCTCCTCTTTGCTGTTATGCTAAAGTGTACATCTTCCTTTTAATACAATAGTTCTTGTAAACAGTTTGCTTATCCAGTTTCAACTGAATATCACTCATATCATCCTGAGGTCATCCTACTGGAGATGTCGCTAAAATTATCAAGTTTCACCTATTAGGAAACATTGAACAGGCTGGAGTAGAGGAGGTCACAGAAGGTTTAATTCAGGTGTGTATAACAATGAGGTCCTAAAAAGATGACTGTGTAGAATACAGTTCAAGAACCAGCAGGCACAGATGTAAAAACTGTTACCAGAAGGATTAGGTGGTGGCTGAGGAACATGTTTTTCACTCCGATGGTTTTGGCAGTTTGAAACTTATACCAGAAAGAGTAGTGGAGACAGATACTCACAACACAGTAAGAACTTGGATATGCATTTGATGTGCCATAAACTCTCAGGCTGTAGGACAGGAGTTGGAAAGTAGAATTAGTCTGAATAGTGTTTTTGGCTACCATAAACATGATGGGCTAAATGGCCGCTTTCTTCAGACACAAATTTCGGTGATTCTAAGATATTATGTATATTTTTATGACAAAAATCTCTCTTTAAATCTCCAGAGGTTTTCAACAGCATGCATCTGTGTTGCCACCTGATTAAAATGACTCACTTAATCATGTTTGTAAAATCAAACCCGCGAATTGTGAAGCATTTTTATTTATTTTTCTTTTTAAGATATTCTTACCAGCATTAAAAGAAGAGTCCAGAGAAATAAGCCTGTTGAAAAAAAAAGCCTGAAATATTATTGAAAGTAGACAATGGAGAAGAATGATGTACAGCGTGATCAGGACCATCTGCCTTTGGAAGATTGGAGAGTTCAATGGTTTAATCCAGATTACTGAAAGCAAACCATTTTCTCAAAAGCACTTTACTGGCTCCCTGCCTTTCAAGTAGAAGCCTGCAGGCTGACTGGACCCCTGTTCATTATACATAGCTTCTAACTTAGCTTTGTATCTGATTAATTGTTTTATTAATAAAACATGTCTTTTTTGTTGAAATCGATGGTGAGTGGACAGGTGAAAAATTTAGGACTTGGGGGTAGCGATGAAGAAAAGAAAGAGGAAGGAGGTACTTTGGATCCTGCAGCTGCAGCAGGCATGACTAGAGAAGAATATGAAGAATACCAAAAGCAGATGGTGGAAGAAAAGTAAGTTTAACAAAAATGTGTTGGACCGAAGGGTCTGTTTCCATGCTGTGTGACTCGATAGCTGTTACTAAAATCATTATGATTTTATTCATTTCCAAGAAATAAATTGTCATAAATCAAGACAAAATAATGGCAGCATTATAAATGACTTACACTGACATCTTACCACTTCCATTTGACTGATTGTCGAAGAAAACAAAATTCTAAATGCTGCGTTATTTACTGAGCATTAATGATATCAGGATGTGGATGATAATCATGCTAATAATCCCTTTCGGAGATTTGTGCTGCTAATTAGTTTTCAAATTGTTTCCAACAAAAATACCTAGAAATTCCTAAATGGCTGAAAACATTCTCAAGTATATATCAGCAAAAGGTTTTTGTTTGAATCTCAATTCTCCCTCGCCACCAAAAATCTGTGTTTGATGTGTCTGTGTTAAAATGAAAAACAATCAATGAGCACATTTTTAAAAGGCATTTTTATATCATATGTTTGTCAAATATTTTCAATAAGAGCAATTGATTAGACACATTTGTTTTGTTCCTGTAATAGTTTGAAGTTTGCTGAAATATCTTTTGTTCATTTCTTTTTCATTACAATCAAAACTGCAGGTGTTTTAGGCAAGAACAGATTAATAAGAACAATGAGGAATGCAAAGACAGGATTAAAGTGTATTTGCGTAAAAGAACAGTATATTAAATAAGGTTGGTGAGCTATATGCATAAACAGCAATATAGGAACGTTATGGCAATCAAGGAAAAGTGAGGACTGGGTGGCTAATATTCAACAATATAACGTGTACAGAAAAGTAATAAAGGAAAATGAGAAATGGATTGGAATGACAATCAGGGGAACATTAAAGTGTTTATTTGGTTAACTAATTTCCTAAAGAGAGAGCTCAAAAGAGCCAGGAGGAGACATGAGAAGTTGTTGGCAGATAGGATCAGGGTAAACCCTAAGGCTTTCTATAGGTATTTAAGGAATAAAAGAATGACGAAAGTAAGATTAGGGCCAATCAAGGATAGTAGTGGTAAGTTGTATGTGGAGTCAGAGGAGATAGGGGTAGCACTAAATGAATATTTTTTGACAGCGTTCACTCCAGAAAATGACAATGTTGTCGAGGAGAATACTGAGATACAGGCTACTAGACTAGGTGGGATTGAGGTTCACAAGGAAGAGGTATTAGAAATCCTACAGAGGGTGAAGATAGATAAGTCCCCTGGGCCGGATGGGATTTATCCTAGGATCCTCTGGGAAGCCAGGGAGGAAATGCCTTTGGCATTGATCTTTTAACTCGTCATTCTCTGCAGGAATAGTGCCAGATGACTGGAGGATAACAAATGTGGTTCCCCTGTTCAAGAAGGGGAGTAGAGACAACCCTGGTAATTATAGACCTTCTGGATGTAAGTTTGCTCGCTGAGCTGGAAGGTTAGTTTTCAGACGTTTCATCACCATTCTAGGTAACATCATGAGTGAGCCTCCGATGAAGCGCTGGTGTTATGTCGCGCTTACTATTTATCTGTTTAGGTTTCCTTGGGTTGGTGATGTCATTTCCTGTTCTTTTTCTCAGAGGGTGGTAGATTGGCTTCAAACCAATGTGTTTGTTGATGGATAATAAAATGTGAGGCTGGATGAACACAGCAGGCCAAGCAGCATCTCAGGAGCACAAAAGCTGACGTTTCGGGCCTAGACCCTTCATCAGAGAGGGGGATGGGGAGAGGGAACTGGAATAAATAGGGAGAGAGGGGGAGGCGGACCGAAGATGGAGAGTAAAGAAGATAGGTGGAGAGAGTGTAGGTGGGGAGGTAGGGAGGGGATAGGTCGGTCCAGGGAAGACGGACAGGTCAAGGAGGTGGGATGACGTTAGTAGGTAGCTGGGGGTGCGGCTTGGGGTGGGAGGAAGGGATGGGTGAGAGGAAGAACCGGTTATACAGGCAGAGACAGGTTGGACTGGTTTTGGGATGCAGTGGGTGGGGGGGAAGAGCTGGGCTGGTTGTGTGGTGCAGTGGGGGGAGGGGACGAACTGGGCTGGTTTAGGGATGCAGTAGGGGAAGGGGAGATTTTGAAACTGGTGAAGTCCACATTGATACCATATGGCTGCAGGGTTCCCAGGCGGAATATGAGTTGCTGTTCCTGCAACCTTCGGGTGGCATCATTGTGGCACTGCAGGAGGCCCATGATGGACATGTCATCTAGAGAATGGGAGGAGGAGTGGAAATGGTTTGCGACTGGGAGGTGCAGTTGTTTGTTGCGAACTGAGCGGAGGTGTTCTGCAAAGCGGTCCCCAAGCCTCCGCTTGGTTTCCCCAATGTAGAGGAAGCCGCACCGGGTACAGTGGATGCAGTATACCACATTGGCAGATGTGCAGGTGAACCTCTGCTTAATGTGGAATGTCATCTTGGGGCCTGGGATGGGGGTGAGGGAGGAGGTGTGGGGACAGGTGTAGCATTTCCTGCGGTTGCAGGGGAAGGTGCCGGGTGTGGTGGGGTTGGAGGGCAGTGTGGAGCGAACAAGGGAGTCACGGAGAGAGTGGTCTCTCCGGAAAGCTGACAGGGGAGGGGATGGAAAAATGTCTTGGGTGGTGGGGTCGGATTGTAAATGGCAGAAGTGTCGGAGGAGTTCTCATTATCTCTGTTTGTTGATGGAGTTCCGGTTGGAATGCCATGCTTCTAGGAATTCTCATGCGTCTCTCTGTTTGGCTTGTCCTAGGATGGATGTGTTGTCCCAATCAAAATGGTGTCCTTTCTCATTTGTATGTAAAGATAGTAGTGATAGTGTGCCATGTCGTTTTGTGGCTAGTTGATGTTCATCTATCCTGGTGGCTAGCTTTCTGCCTGTTTGTCCAATGTAGTGTTTGTCACAGTTTTTGCAAGGTATTTTGTAGGTGACGTTCGTTTTGCCTGTTGTCTGTATAGGGTCTTTTAAGTTCATTAGCTGCTGTTTTAATGTGTTGGTGAGTTTGTGGGCTACCCTGATGCCAAGGGGTCCGAGTAGTCTGGCAGTCATTTCCGAAATGTCTTTGATGTAGGGGAGAGTGGTTATGGTTTCTGGGCCCGTTTTGTCTGTTTGTTTGGGTTTGTTGCTGAGAAATCGGCGGACTGTGTTCAGTGGGTACCCGTTCTTTTTGAATACACTGTATAGGTGTTTTTTTTTCTGCTCTTCGTAGTTCCTCTGTGCTGCAGTGTTTGGTGGCTCATTGGAATAATGTTCTAATGCAGCTTTGTTTGTGGGTGTTGGGATGGTTGCTCCTGTAGTTCAGTATTTGGTCCGTATGTGTTGTTTTCCTGTAGACGCTGGTTTGAAGTAGAGCGAAAAGTCAATAGGGAACTTCAGTTTGAACCAGGTTGACAGGGCTGTTGAGAAGGCATACAGTGTTTTAGCTTTTACTAATAGAGGGATCGAGTTCCGGAACCAAGAGGATATGCTGCAGCTGTACAAAACTCTGTCGCGGCCGCACTTGGAGTATTGTGCCCAGTTCTGGTCACTGCATTATAAGGAGGATGTGGAAGCTTTGGAAAGGGTGCAGAGGAGATTTACTAGGATGTTGCCTGGTATGGAGGGAAGGTCTTATGAGGAAAGGCTGAGGGACTTGAGGCTGTTTTCGTTAGAGAGGAGAAGGTTGTGAGGTGACTTAATTGAGACATATAAAATAATCAGAGGGTTAGATAGGGTGGATAGGGAGAGCCTTTTTCCTAGGATGGTGACGGCAAGCACGAGGGGGCATAGCTTTAAATTGAGGGGTGAAAGATATAGGACAGATGTCAGAGGTAGTTTCTTTACTCAGAGAGTAGTAAGGGACTGGAACGCTTTGCCTGCAATGGTAGTAGATTCGCCAACTTTAGGTACATTTAAGTCGTCATTGGATAAACATATGGACCTACATGGAATAGTGTAGGTTAGATGGGCTTCAGATCGGTATGACAACATCGAGGGCCGAAGGGCCTGTACTGTGCTGTAATGTTCTATGTTCTATAATTTGATTAAAGTTGAGAAGAAGCTCAAGTATTTTAGGTATTCGGTAAGCTTCAAAATAGTTTCTTTTTATTCATTGATGGGAAGTGAATGTTGTTGACTTGGATCAGCATTTATTGCATGTTCTTAGTTTTCCTTGAGATGCTGGTGGTGAGCTGCTGTTTTGAATTGATGCTGTCCACTTTGCGTAGGTCCCTCCACAATGTAGTTATGAGTTCCAGGAGTTTAACCCAGTGACACTCAAGGAATGGTGATGTATTTTCCAGTCAGGATAATGAGTATCTTGAGAGGGAACTTGCAAATGTGGTGTTGCTTTGTATCTGGTTGCTTTTGTCTTTCTCGATCGTAAAGGTTGAAGCCATGGAAGATACTGTAAAGGAACCTTGGTGAATTTCTGCTGTGCGTCTTATAGACGGAACGTACTACTGCCACTGAGGATAGTGATGGAAGGAGTGAATGTTTGTGGATGTAATGCCAATCAAGTAGACTGCTTTATCCTCTGGATGGTGTCAAACTTCTTCAGTGTTGTTGGACTCATCCACGCAAGTGGGGTCCATCCCATCACACTTCTGACTTATGCCTTGGTATGGTCCAACATGGTAGACAAGCTTTGTGGACGTAGGAAGTGAGTTACTCCCTGTAAGATTCTGAGCCTCTGGCTTGCTCTTGTAGCCAAAGTATTTAAATGGCTAGCCCAGTTCAATTTCTAGTCAGTGGTAACTCTAGGATTTTGATAGTGGGTGATTCCGTGATGGTGGTGACAGTGCATGTCAAGGGATCATTACATTCTCTCTTATTGGACATAGTCATTGCCTGGCATGTGGATGGGTGCAAAAGTTACTTGCCATTTGTCAGTCCGAGCCTGAATATTGTCCAAAGTTTGCTGCATTTGGACTGCTTCAGTGTCTGAGGAGTAGCAAACTGTACTGAAATTGTGAAGCAGCAGAAGATGATTGGGCCTAGGACATAAATCTGAGGCCCATTCCTGAAAAGTACTGAGAGAGATGAAAAAATTGACAGGGAAGTCACAATGATTCATAAAACTAAGGAGTAGTGTTAGGGGATGGGGAGGGGGAAAGGTTGAGATATAGTTTAATTATCCAAATAAAAACAGAGATAATGTAATCTGGAAGAATAGAAAGGGGAAGAAATGTTTGTAATTTTTAAAAAAATCTCTTTAACCTTGAAATGAAGGATTCCTGGGTCTGGTGCTGGAAAATGATTTAGACCAAGTGTCACTGGGAGGGCATCTGGGGTAAGAATGATCATTATATCATAATGTTTAGAATCGTAAGGGAGAAGAGCAGGAATAATCCAATGTGGAACTTCAAAATTTCTAAAGTTAGAGGGCTAACTTCAATACAATGAGAAGAGCTCTAGCTAGGACAAAATAGAACCAGGAACTAACAGGAATAAACCAAAAAGAATGAAAACACTGAAGCCAGAATCTATTTAGTTGTAAGTAAGAAACAATAAAAGAATAACTGAATTGATCAGATGGGCCACTGGCCTAAGGAGCGGCAGATGGAGTTTAATTTAGATAAATGTAAGGTGTTGCATTTTGGTATGGCAAATCAGGGCAGGACTTATATAGTTAATTGTGGGTGTCTGGGAAGTGTTGCCAAACAAAGAGACCGAGGGGTGCAGGTGCATAGTTCCTTGAAAATGGAGTTGCAGGTAGACAGGATGATGAGGAGGGCATCTCAAGACCAGCCCAATTTGTCGCCGCCTCCATAACCTGTCCGTCCTTTCACCTACCTATCCACTCCTCCCACTTCATCCCCTATTCCCACCTCCTACCTACGAGCTTCATCCCCACCTCCTTGACCTGTCCATCTTCCCTGGACTGACCAACCCCCACCCTAACTCCCCACCTACACTCACTGTTACTGGCTCCATCCCCACCTCCTTTACCAGTCCGTCTTCTCTACGCCTATCTGCTCACTTATCCACCTTCCATCTGCCTACCCCTCACTCTCTATTTATTTCAGAATCCCCTTCCCTTCCCCCATTTCTGAAAAAGGGTCCAGACCCAAAAACGTCAGCTTTCCTGCTCCTCTGATGCTGCTTGGCCTGCTGTGTTCATCCAGCTCTACACCTTGTTATCTCAGATTCTCCAGCATCAGCATTTCCTACTATCTTTTATCAATGATGAGGAAGGTGTTTGGCATGCCTGCCTTCTTTGGTCAGTGCACTGAATATAGGAGTTGGGATGTCATTCTGTGGCTTTGCAGGACATTGGTGAGGTGACTTTTAGAACACAGACTACAATTCTGGTGACCCTTCAATGGGAAGGATGTTGTAAAACTTGAGACGGTGCAGATATGATTTACAGGAATGTTGCCAGGGTTGGGGGATTTGAGCTAAAGGGAGAATTTGAAAAGGCTCAGGCTGTTTTCCTCGAAAAACGGAGGCTGAGTGGTGACTTTATAGAAGTTCATAATATCATGAGGAGCGTGGATAGGGTGAATAGCCAAGGTCTTTTTCCTAGGGCAGTAGACTACAAAACTCGAGGGCATGGGTTGAACATGAGAGGGAATGATTTGAAAAGGGCCGTGGGGGCAACATTTTATACCGAGAGTTGTTTATGTATGGAATGAGCTGCCAGAGAAAGCGATGGAGACTGATACAATGACAAGATTTAAAAGGCATCTGGATGGGTATATGAATAGGAAGCATTTTCAGGATTATGGGCCAAATGCTGACAAACGGGACTACGTCAGGTTAGGATATCTGGTCAGCATGGATGAGCTAGATTGAAGGGTTTGTTTCTGTGATGTATGACTTTATAGTGAATTACCATCCTCCTTATGTATTTTTCATTGTTGTTGCTTCAGGACTATACATTGGGTAGAAAACCACATTGAAATTCTCAAGTCCTCTTTGAATGTCAGAGAGTAGAGGGGACCTTGGTTTAGATGAACCTCCAACTGTGCAATGCTACTTGGTACTGGCTTGGAATGCAAGCCTTCATTTTAAGCTTAAGGACTTGAGCCCACAACCTTTTGTCTCCAAGGAGACAGTGCTAAACACTGACCCAAACAGCTGATAGTCAGATATTTGTATGTCAGACAAGTCCAAAAAAGCCATGATCTCTGCAATATAATGTGATGACACATAAAAACAGTAACATCTCATCATACCTAAAATTGGGAACATTGAAGAAGATTTCTTTAAAAATATCTAAAGCCCAGTTACTTGATGTAAAATGTGATTCCAGCATCGTCTGGATAAGCTAAGTAAATTTGTCCTTTCTCCGTCTTTCTGCCTTGATCTGCAATCCCAACTATTACTGCTGTTTCATAAAATAAAGGCACATTTTAAAAAAAAATCAGTCTTCATTCTTAAAAAAATAACCTGGCTTATTTCCAGCAGTGGTCGAAACTCATAGGAATAGCGGGCAAATCCACTTTAAAATCCCCAACCTGCCTGGGAAAAGCCACTGATAGTAGCAACCAATCAGGTAAAAGATTCCCTGCCTCACAACTGGAATAGAAGGAAATAATGAGGAGCCCTTCTTCCAATCACAAGGTAGTCCTAACCCTATCGTAGTTCTCTCCTGTGCTTGCTGATGATAGGTTTATTATGGACTTATTAACAATGAACGTGGGAGAGAACCGGTCTGTGATTGGAGGAATGAAGTGAATGGCACAGTTGCCAATAGGAGTTAGGGGCTGAGAAAGGAAGATAAGGTTGTTGGTCAAGGAAGTGAGACTGCTAAGAAGGAACGCCCAGGCTGTTGAGTGAGCCCAAGGGCCTCCAAGCAATTCAGGGGATAGGGAATGAGGCTGACGTCCTGCAGTCTTGCTGGAAGAACTGAGGCTGCCCGGTCAGGGGAGGGGAGCTGAATAGAGGGATGATATGCAAAAGTGGGGAGAGGATCTAGAAACCCTGTAGAGGGTCAGCAAAGAGTGGAAAGGGTTTTGAAAGCAGAAAAAGAAGCTGCAAAGGGGAAAAAAAAATGATTTAAATTATGGGATTGTATTTGGAGGACCAAATGTAATGGTTACTATTGTCATGAGCTATTAGATAATTTAATATTAACCCTTTTAATTTCACAAATATTTACATTGATGTGTTTTCCCATTTCAAAGTATGTTGCATACAATAAATTACTTCAGGGTAGTGCAAAGATCAAAAGAACAAAGAAAATTGCAGCACAGGAACGGACCCTTTGGCCCTCCAAGCCTGCACCAATATGTTGCCCATCATAACTAAAACCCCCTACCCTTCTGTGAACTGAAAGAACAAAGAAAAAACCCGAAAGAACAAAAAAAATACAACAGTGTAACTGTGAGCTCACATATCAACTGAAAGCATGTTGAAGATGATGACTCACAGAAACAGAAATTGCAAGAAAAACTCAGCATCTGTCAAAGGAAAGCAAAGTTAGCATTTCAGGCCCAGTGACCTTTCTTCAGCTCTGCTTTTGGTTCTGATTTCCAGCATCTGCAGTTCTTTTTTTTGCTTGTAGTGATGAGTTTTCGTGTATAGCAGCATGTCATTTTATTAAATCAAAAAGACATTTTTTTTGCTAACTTCTACTTTTTGTCGAGTCAATTTAACTATTGTGGTGTCTAGAAAATTAATGTTTTCTTTAGCATGCTGTGGATTTATGTTTAGTGGAGTGGTGATGATAACTGGGGATATTGATGAATTCTTCAGACTTTGCTTTTGTGTCAGACTAAACCTTCCCATAGATCAGCACAAATATGGAAGTTATTGTTACAAAGTGACTGCATAGAACATTACAGCGCAGTACACGGCCCTCAGCCCTCGATGTTGCGCTGACCTGTGAAACCAATCTGAAGCCCATCTAACCTACACTATTACAATATCATCCATATGTTTATCCAATGACCATTTAAATGCACTTAAAGTTGGCGAGTCTACTACTATTGCAGGCAGGGCATTCCATTCCCTTACTACTCTCTGAGTAAAGAACCTACCTCTGACTTCTGTCCTATATCTATCTCCCCTCAATTTAAAGCTATGTTCACTCATGCTAGCCATCACCATCCGAGGAAAAAGGCTCTCACTGTCCACCCTATCTAATCCTAACATCATATTCCATGTCTTTATTAAGTCACGTCTTAACCTTCTTCTCTGTAATGAAAACAGCCTCAAGTCCCTCAGCCTTTCCTCATAAGACCTTCCTTTCATACCAGGCAACATCCTGGTAAATCTCCTCTGCACCCTTTCCAATGCTTCCACATCCTTCCTATAATGTGGTGACCAGAACTGTACGCAATACTCCAAGTGCGGCCGCACCAGAGTTTTGAACAGCTGCAATATGTCCTCATTGGCTCCGAAACTCAATCCCTCTACCAATAAAACCTAACACGCTATGCGTCTTCTTGACAATCCTATCTACCTGGGTGGCAACTGTCAGGGATCTATACACATGGACACCAAGATCTCACTGCTCATCCACACTACCAAGAATCTTACCATTAGCCCAGTACTCTGTAATCCTGTTACTCCTTCCAAAGTGAATTACCTCACCGTTTTCCACATTAAACTCCGTTTGCCACCTCTCAGCTCAGCTCTGCAGCTTATCAATGTCCCTCTGTAACCTGCAACATCCTCCTACACTATCCACAACTCCACCAACTTTAGTGTCATCTGCAAATTTACTAACCCATCCTTCTACGCCCTCATCCAGGCAACTTATAAAAATGACAAAAAGCAGTGGCCCTAAAACAGATCCTCTCAGTACACCACTAGTAACTGAACTCCAGAACGAATACTTCCCATCAACCACCACCTCTGTCTTCTTACAGCTAGCTAATTTCTGATCCAAACTCCTAAATCAGCCTCAATCCTATGCCTCTGTATTTTCTGCAATAGCCTACCGTGGGGAACCTTATCAAATGTTTTACTGAAATCCATGTACACCGCTTTACCCTCATCCGCCTGTTTGGTCCCTTTCTCAAAGAACTCAATAAGGTTTGTGAGGCACGACCTACCCTTCACAAAACCGTGTTGACTATCCCTAATCAAATTATTGCTTTCTAGATGATTATAAATCATATCTCTTATAATCCTCTCCAACACTTTACTCACAACCAAAGTAAGGCTCACTGGTCTATAATTATCAGGGTTGTCTCTACTCTCCTTCAAAAAGGGGACAACATTTGCTATCCTCCAGTCTTCTGGCACTATTCCTGTAGACAATGACGATATAATGATCCAAGCCAAAGGCTCTGCAATCTCCTCCCTAGCTTCCCAGAGAATCCTAGGATAAATCCTAGCCGGCCCAGGGGACATACCTATTTTCACACTTCCAGAATTGCTAACACCTCCTCCTTATGAATCCTAATAGTCTGTATCTCAGTATTCTCCTTGACAACATTGTCTTTTTCCTTAATTAAGCATCACTTAATTAATGACTTAATTAGACTGAAAGAGGTGCCCCTAAAAACCAAGAACTGCTCCTCCAAAATCAAAAAGTAGTTCTGGAGGAATGTCATGAGGATCCCTCAAAAAATACACATTTGGCATCATGATTTCTCATGGTCTTTTTCATGGCCCAGGATGAATTGAAAAAGCTCCAATTCTCACAGCAAGTAAGAGACTGCTGGACATGCATATGGTCACAGAAATTTGAGGGTGCATACATGAGGATCAATGGTCGGCACAACATTGTGGGCTGAAGGGCTTGTTCTGTGCTGTACTGTTCTATGTTCTATGTTCTATGATCAGTAAATCTGTAATTTAGTTGTTTGAATTAACTCACAAACATGAAACAGACTGAAGATAATTAATCAACAAATAAAGAGATGCTCAGTAATGCAAGTCTTATGCAGCTAACATAATGAAGGAGGAAGCGTTGGGTGTCTTGAAATATGTTAAGGTAAACAAATCCCCAGGGGCAGTCTTGATCTGTCCCAGAATGCTATGGGAGGTAAGAGAGGAAATAGCTAGGGCCTTAACAGATATATTTGCGGAGATAGTAGAAACTGCCGATGCTGGAGAATCTGAGACAACAAGGTATAGAGCTGGATAAACTCAGCAGGCCAAGCAGAATCAGAGGAGCAGGAAAGCTGACATTTCGGGTCTAGTCTCTTCTTCAGAAATGGGCAATGGGAAGGGGATTCTGAAATAAATAGGGAGAAAGGGGGAGGCGGATAGAAGATGAATAAAAGAGAAGATAGATAGAGAGGAAACATACAGGTAAGGTGGCAGGGTTGGAGCCAGTAAAGCTGAGAGTAGGTGTGGAGTTAGGGAGGGGATAGGTCAGTCCAGAGAGGACAGACAGGTCAAGGAGGTGGGATGAGGCTTGTAGGTAGGAGGTGATGGTGGGACTTGAGGTGGGAGGAGTAGATAGGTGGGAGGACAGGTTAGGGATGCAGGGACAAGCTGGGCTGGTTGCAGTAGGGAGAGGGGAGATTTTGAAGCTTGTAAAGTCCACATTGAGACCATTGGGCTGCAGGGTTCCCAAACGGAATATGAGATGCTGTTCCTGCAACCTTCAGGTGGCATTGTTGTGGCACTGCAGGAGGCCCAGGAAGGACATGTCGTCCAAGGAGTGGGAGGGGGAGTTGAAATATTTTGCGACTGGGAGGTGCAATTGTTTGGTGCGAACTGAGTGTAGGTGTTCCGCAAAGTGGTCCCCAAGCCTCCGCTTGGTTCTCCCAATGCAGAGGAGGCCACATTTGGAACAGCGGATATTGTAATCCACATCTGCTGCATACCATACATGCACATCTGCTAATGTGATATACTTGGGAACCCTGCAGCCAAATGGTATCAATGTGGACTTCACAAGATCAAAACCCCCCTCCCCCGACCGCATCCCAAAACCAGCCCAGCGAGTACCCGCCTCCCTAACCTGTCCTTACTCCCACCTATCCCCTCCTCCCACATCAAGCCCCACCGCCATCTCTTACCTACTAGCCTCATCCTGCCTCCTTGACCTGTCCATTCTCCCTGGACCGACCTATCCCCTCCCTACCTCCGCACCTACGCTCACCTTTACTGGCTCCAACCCACCTCCTTGACCTGTCTGTCTCCTCTCCACCTATCTTCTCCTTTATCAATCTTCTTTCCACCTTCCCCCTGCTCCCAAATATTTCAGAATCCCCTTCTCCTCCCCCATTTCTGAAGAAGAGTGTAGACCCGAAACATCAAGTTTATTTGACATCAGTGAGGTTCTAGAAGACTGGAGATGGCCTATGTTGTTCCTTTGTTTAAGAAGGGAAACGGAGGTAATCCAGGTATTTACTGATCAGCAAGCCTGATGTCAGTGGTGGTGAAGCTGTTGGAGAAGATATTGATTCACAGGGTTTATTCACATTTGCAAGGTAATGGACTTGCGAATGAGTTTTTTGAGGAGGTGACAAGAATAATTGATGAGGGAAGAGCAGTGGATGTTGTCTACATGCACTTAATAATGGCATTTGATAAGGTATCTCATGACAGACTGGCCCAGAAGGTAGAGTCTCATGGGATCCAGGGTGTGCTAGCTGGATGGATACAAAACTGGCTTGGTCATAGAAGACACAGGTGAGTGGAGCAAGGGTGCTTTTTGGAATGGAGATCAGTGACTAGTGGTTGAGATGCTGCTTGGCCTGCTGTGTTCATCCACCTTCACGCTTTGTTATCTTGGATTCTCCAGCATCTGCAGTTCTCATTATCTCAGTAACTAGTGGTGTTCTGCAGGGACCAGTGCTGGGGACCTTTGTTGTTTGAAATATGTAGAAATGATCTGGAGGAAACTGCAGGTGGTCTGATTCATAAGCTTGCAAACGACACCAAAATTGGTCGAGTTGCAAATATTAAGGAGGATTGTCAAAGAATACAGTGTGATATGGACAGATTGCAGATGTGGGCATAGAAATGACAGATGGAGTTTAATCCAGACAAATGCAAGGTGATGTATTTTGGAAGGTCAAATTAAGTGTGTGAATGATAAATAGGGATCTGAATATACAGGTTCACAAATCGCTGAAAGTAGCAACACAGGCGGATGAGATAGTCAAGGTGGCATACAGCATGCTTGTCTTCATCAGCCAGGACATCAAATATAAAAGTTAAGTAGTTATGTTACAGCTGTAAAAACTTTAGTTTGGCTACAGTTTGAATATTGCATACAGCTCTCATTGCCACACTGCCAGGAGGACATGGATGCTTTGGAGAGAATGTAAAGAATGCTTATTAGGATGTTACCTGGTCTGGAGAGTTTTAGTTATGAGGAAAGATTGGATAAACCTGGATTGTTTTCACTGGAAGGTCAAACGCTGAGGGGGTGACCTGTTAGAAGTCTACAAATTTATGAGAGGCGTGAATAAGGTGGACTGTCAGAGGCTTTTTTTCCAGGGTGAAAAGGTCAAGTACAAGAGGGCCCAGATTCAAGATGAGTGGGGGTAAGTTTAGGGGAGAAGTGCAGGGAAAATGTTTCACATGGAGGATGTTGGTGCCTGGATACACTGCAAATGGAGGTGGTGGATGCAAGCATGTTAGCAACATTTTAAGTATATCTTGATAGACACATTAATGGGATGTGAACAGAGGGATAGAAACTGTGCATGGGCAAGAAGTAGCGGGTCTAAATAAGGATCAGGAATCAGCACATGCTTGGCAGGCCAAAGGCCCTGTTCGTGTATCCATATTGTATTGTGTTTTTTTAAAAGTGCATCCTTGCCCATGAACTGATCTTGGTGTGCAGATACATAGATCCCTTAAAATGGCCACCCAAGTGGACAGGGTTGTTAAGAAAGCATATGGTGTTTTGGCTTTCATTAACAGGGGGATTGAGTTTAAGAGTCGTGAGATCTTGTTGCAGCTCTATAAAACTTTGGTTAGACTGCACTTGGAATACTGCGTCCAGTTCTGGTCGCCCTTTTATACGAAAGATGTGGATGCTTTGGAGAGGGTTCAGAGGAGGTTTACCAGGATGCTGCCTGGACTGGAGGGCTTATCTTATGAAGAGAGGTTGACTGAGCTCGGTCTCTTTTCATTGGAGAAAAGGAGGAGGAGAGGGGACCTAATTGAGGTATACAAGATAATGAGAGGCATAGATAGAGTTGATAGCCAGAGACTATTTCCCAGGGCAGAAATGGCTAGCACGAGGGCTCATAGTTTTAAGCTGGTTGGAGGAAAGTATAGAGGGGATGTCAGAGGCGGGTTCTTTACACAGAGAGTTGTGAGAGCATGGAATGCGTTGCCAGCAGCAGTTGTGGAAGCAAGGTCATTGGGGTCATTTAAGAGACTGCTGGACATGCATGTGGTCACAGAAATTTGAGGGTGCGTACATGAGGATCAATGGTCGTCACAACATTGTGGGCTGAAGGGCCTGTTCTGTACTGTACTGTTCTATGTTCTATGTTCTAAATTAGTTTCTAATACACCAAGTATATGAATCTTCTGCTTGCTGAATGAATTTGGTTATGGCCTCAAGATAAACTTTATTTGATGTCAGCTTCACTTTGCATTGGTTTTGTGATGAACATTTTGGTATCACTACAATGTGATTCAAGAGATAAGCTTGTAATCCCGACACTATACAAATGTTGAGGGAGGAAAGCATATTTCTGAGAAAAATGGCTCACTGAGATAGCAAGAACTGCAGATGCTGGAATCTGAGATAACAAAGTGTGGAGCTGGATGAACACAGTAGGCCAAGCAGCATTAGAGAAACAAGGAAGCTGACATTTCCGTGCTCCTAAGATGCTGCTTGGCCTGCTGTGTTCATCCAGCTCTACACTTTGTTATTACAGCTGAATGGCTGCTTTGCAGAATACCTCCACTCAATCTAAAAACATTATCTAGTATTTCTCATCAAGTGATGTGTCAATTCTCCACTTTGCCCCCACTCTGATTTTTTTAGGCCTCAGCTTGCTAGTTTTCCAAATCAAGAAATCAGAAAACAGTACACAAACAGGAGGCTGGAAGAACCCAGCAAGCCAGGCAGCATCTGGAGGAAAGGAGAAGTCAACGTTTTGGGTATTACCCTTCTTCAGGACTGAAGTACCTCATCTTATGACTTGACAATCCATCACATTCTGAATGTTGAGTTCAAAATTTTAGATCCTAGCCCCTGCCTTCATGTTCATTCATGTTCCAACTATTCAACCATTCACACCTCATTGATGGGTTTGTCGCTTGTTTACTTAGTGCTCCAATTACCATTGTCTTCGGCTTTGTACCATGAAATCTGCTCCTGAGAAAGCCAAGGCTGACACAATTGCATCTGTTTAGCCGGCAGTGTGTGGTGGTCATTCCTATTGATACAGCCATGGACAGACACATTTGTGACAGGTGGCTTAGTGAGGATAAGATCAAATACTTCTTTCTATCTTGTTGGCTCCCTCGCCTCCTGCTGCAAACACAGTCTAGCATGCATATCCTTTAGGACTTAGTCAGTATAATCAAGAGAGATGTTGCTGAGCCACTCTTGATGATGGACATTGAAGTTCTCATGCTAGAGTACATTCAGTGTCCTTGCCACCCTCAGTGTTACCTCGAAGTTGTGTTCAACGTTGAGGAGTACTGATTCATCAGTTGAGGAAGGGCTAGTAAGTGGGTATCAGAAGGAGCTTTCCTTGCCCATGAACTGATGAGACTTCATGGGATCCAGACTCAATGTTCAGAACTGCTGGGTAACTCCTTCAAGACCAGACAGTGCTGTGCCATCACCACAGGTGGGTCTGTTCCATGCAACAGATGTAACTAGGGATTCTAGATAATAAAATGTGAGGCTGGATGAACACAGCAGGTCCAGCAGCATCTCAGGAACACAAAAGCTGACGTTTCGGGCCTAGACCCTTCATCAGAGAGGGGGATGGGGTGAGGGTTCTGGAATAAATAGGGAGAGAGGGGGAGGCAGACCGAAGATGGACCATCCGTTTGTTGCTGACCAGTCCGTGGGACAGCTCTCTTTGACACAAGCCCCAGATATAGGCAAATTCATACTATTGACATGGCTGTGTTTGCCACTGTCCTTTCAGTGTTTCATTCAAAGTGAAGTAGTCTCTCCAATATTAATCCACTGTTTAGTCTCTGGAGTGGTTTGGTACAATTGAATGGCTTGCTAGACCCTATCAGAGGGCAGTTAAGAGTCAATGATATTGTAGTGAGCCTGGTGACATGTGTCGGCTAAATCAAGTGAAAATGGCAGATTTCCTTCCACTAGGGGCATAGTTGCTATTGTGCTATCTTTTAATTCCAGATTATACTGCATTCAAATTTCAACAATACTAGCAAGTCTCCCTGTGAGGATGTTAGTCCTGTCCTGCTAAGAGTCAACCTGCCTCTCTCATACAAATCCAAACTGCCCCAGAACTCAGGCCCTATGCCTCTGAAATCGGATGCCTTCCCTCCTGTACCTATTCTGCATGACATATATTGCTTTAATCTACTATTTCTATGCGCGCTAGCATGTTGGACTGGGATTCCTCAGATTAGTCTTCGAGGTCCTGTTTGTTAGTGTCCTTCCCAACTCCTAAATTCACTTTCAAAATCTCATGTGCCTACTGATATAAATTAATTGGTAGTAAATTTATTGGGTCGTAATCTTTGACTTTTCCTGTTCCCCAGAAGAATTTCCTGACCATGCCTATGGTATCTTTGACCCAAACAAGAGGGAGGCAACGTACCATCCTGGAGCCATGACTACAGCCACAGAAAAACTGTTTGTTCCATGAGCTAATTGCTCTGCTATCACTGCTCCTCTTTCCCACTTCTTCCTTCCACTTGTATTGCTGGTTCATCTGTGCTTTCACAAACCTGGCCAGCATGGCACTCTTCCAAGGAACCAGTATCCTCACCAGTATCCAAAACGGAAAACCAAGAAATGAACTACCTTCCTCTCCTTGTGCCAACTGATATTAATATTTTCCCTGCTGCCTCCATCCTCCCAGCAACCTGAAACCCAGAGTTCGTGTTTCTGTAGTTCCTGGACATGCAACTGTCTCATTCACGGTGACCCAGTGGTTAGCACTGCTGCCTCACAGTGCCAGACACCTGGATTCAATGCCACCCTCAGGTGACTTTCTGTGTGGAGTTTGCACACTCTCCCTGTGTCTGTGTGGGTTTCCTCCAGGTGCTCCTGTTTTGTCCTACAGTCCAAAGATGTGCAGGCTAGGTGGATTGACCGTGCTAAATTGCTCATAGTGTTCAGGGATGTGCAGATTAGGGGGATGGGTCTGGGTGGGATGTTCTCAGGATCAGTGCGGACTTGTTGGGCTGAAGAGCCTGTTTCCACATGTAGGGATTCTAAGAACACAGCATCCAACACAATACTGAAGTCAATCCATACGAGTACACCATGCCTTACCTCAAATTCACTTACGTTATCTTTATATTACTTGGTCTTAACTTAAATAGCCTTACAGCAATTGATAAATCTTGAAGTGCTGATAAATTGTATTCATTCATGTTACTAGTTGCAATAAACTTTATTTAAAGCATCAGCTTTTACATTTCACCCAGGCATAATCTCTTGATTACATGCTGCTTACTGACCACACAGCCTGAAAAATCTATTTCTTATATACAGCCTCTGATGAGTCACTCGCTAGTTTAGCTTCCTACTAAATAATCAATAACAGGGCTCAATGGTTAGCGCTGCTGCCTCACAGCACCAGGGACCCCGATTCAATTACACCCTCAGGCAACTGTCTGTGTGGAGTTGCACGTTCTCCCTGAATCTGCGTGAGTTTCCTCCAGGTGCTGCAGTTTCCTTCCACAGTACAAAGATGTGCAGGCTAGAAGGATTGGCTGTGCTAAATTGCCCATAGTGTTCAGGGATGTGTAGATTAGGTGGGTAATTGGAGGATGGGTCTGGGCGGGATGCTCCCAGGGCCGGTGCGGACTTGTTGAGCCAAAGGAACTGTTTCCACACTCTAGGTATTCTATGGATTCAGCAATTAAACCAAATACTGATTAACAAATAGCTGCCATTTCCAAGGAGTGCTCTGCCAACACAAACTAATTTACTGGAACAAAAACACAAGTTGCTGGAAAAACTCAGCAGGTCTGGCAGCATCTGTGAAGAAAAGATCAAAGTTAACATTTTAGGGCCAATGAGCCTTCCACAGAACTGACGATAGCTGGGAAAATGTCTGTTTATATGCAGGAAATAGGGAGGGGGATGGGGTAGGGAGTAGACGATAAGATAGAGCCCAAAGAGTGAGAAGAGCAGTTGCATAAACAAAGGAGTTGATAACGATTTGGCCGGGAGGGTGAATAGCTGTTAATGGAGGCTGGTAGTGACTAACAATTATTACTGTGTAATGGCAGGCTGTATGATAATAAATCCTGGTGTGTGGAATAGGGGGCTGGGACACGAGACAGTTTAGACCCTAAAATTATTGAACTCGACATTGAGTCCAGAGGGCTGCAAGGTCCCCAAGCGGAAAATGAGGTGTTGTTCTTCCAACTTGTGCTGAGCTTCACTAGAACACTGCAGCAAGACAGAGATGGAGATGTTGGCCAGGGAACAGAGTGGTGTGATGAAGTGGCAGGCAACTGGAAGCTCAGGGTCTTTTTTGCAAGCAGAATGTAGATGTTCTGTGAAGCAGTCACCCAGTCTATGCTTTGTTTCCCCAATGTAGAGGAGATCACATTGTGAGCAGTGATTGCAATGGGCTAGATCCTAGAAAGTGCAGGTGAAGTGTTGCTTCACTTGGAAGGTATGTTTGAGCTCTTGAATACTGGAGAGGGAGGAGGTAAATGGGCAGGTGTTACACTTTCGCCAGTTACAGGGGAAGGTGCCACGAGGCTGTGGGAGAGTGTTGGGGGTGAAGGAAGAGTAGACAAGGGTGTCTGGAGGGATATTATGGTGGATATTAGTGGGCAGTCTATCCCCAGAAATGGAAACAGAGATGCTGAGAAAGGCAAGAGAGGAGTTAGAGATAAACCAGGTGAAAGTGAGGGCAGGGTGGAAATTGGAAACAAAATCAACGAACTTTTCCAATTGAGAGGGAAGCAGCACCAGTGATATCATCAATATAACATCGATATCACTCTAGAAAACGACAATGTTGTCAAGGGGAATACTGAGATACAGGCTACTAGACTAAGTGGGATTGAGGTTCACAAGGAAGAGGTATTAGAAATCCTTCAGAAGGTGAAGATAGATAAGTCCCCTGGGCCAGATGGGATTTATCCTCGGATCCTCTGGGAAGCCAGGGAGGAGATTGCTGAGCCTTTGGCATTGATCTTTAACTCATCATTGTCGACAGGAATAGTGCCAGATGACTGGAGGATAGCAAATGTGGCTCCCCTGTTCAAGAAGGGTAGTAGAGACAACCCTGGTAATTATAGACCAGTGAGCCTTACCTCAGTTGTTGGTAAAGTGTTGGAAAAGGTTATAAGGGATAGGATTTATAATCATCTAGAAAAGAATAAATTGATTAGGAATAATCAGCACGGTTTTGTGAAGGGAAGGTCGTGCCTCACAAACCTTATTGAGTTCTTTGAGGTGACCAAACAGGTAGATGAGAGTAAACCGGTTGATGTGGTGTATATGGATTTCAGCAAGGCGTTCGATAAGGTTCCCCACAATAGACTATTGTACAAAATGCGGACGAATGGAATTAGAACATAGAACATAGAACACGACAGCACAGAACAGGCCCTTCAGCCCACAATGTTGTGCCGACCATTCATCCTCATGTATGCACCCTCAAATTTCTGTGACCATATGCATGTCCAGCAGTCTCTTAAATGACCCCAATGACCTTGCTTCCACAACTGCTGCTGGCAACGCATTCCATGCTCTCACAACTCTCTGTGTAAAGAACCCGCCTCTGACATCCCCTCTATACTTTCCTCCAACCAGCTTAAAACTATGAGCCCTCGTGCTAGCCATTTCTGCCCTGGGAAATAGTCTCTGGCTATCAACTCTATCTATGCCTCTCATTATCTTGTATACCTCAATTAGGTCCCCTCTCCTCCTCCTTTTCTCCAATGAAAAGAGACCGAGCTCAGTCAACCTCTCTTCATAAGATAAGCCCTCCAGTCCAGGCAGCATCCTGGTAAACCTCCTCTGAACCCTCTCCAAAGCATCCACATCTTTCGTATAATAGGGCGACCAGAACTGGATGCAGTATTCCAAGTGCGGTCTAACCAAAGTTTTATAGAGCTGCAACAAGATCTCACGACTCTTAAACTCAATCCCCCTGTTAATGAAAGCCAAAACACCATATGCTTTCTTAACAACCCTGTCCACTTGGGTGGCCATTTTAAGGGATCTATGTATCTGCACACCAAGATCCCTCTGTTCCTCCACACTGCCAAAAATCCTATCCTTAATCCTGTACTCAGCTTTCAAATTCGACCTTCCAAAATGCATCATCTCGCATTTATCCAGGTTGAACTCCATCTGCCACCTCTCAGCCCATCTCTGCATCCTGTCAATGTCCTGCTGCAGCCTACAACAGCCCTCTATACTGTCAACGACACCTCCAACCTTTGTGTCGTCTGCAAACTTGCTGACACATCCTTCAATCCCCTCATCCAAGCCATGAATAAAAATTACAAACAGTAGAGGCCCAAGGACAGAGCCCTGTGGAACCCCACTCACCACTGACTTCCAGGCAGAATATTTTCCTTCTACTACCACAAGCTGTCTTCTGTTGGCCAGCCAATTCTGTATCTAAGCAGCTAAGTTCCCCTGTATCCCATTCCTCCTGACCTTCTGAATGAGCCTACCATGGGGAACCTTATCAAATGCCTTACTGAAGTCCATATACACCACATCCACAGCTCGACCCTCATCAACTTTTCTAGTCACATCCTCAAAGAACTCGATAAGGTTTGTGAGGCATGACCTGCCCCTCACAAAGCCGTGTTGACTGCATTTGATCAAGCCATGCTCTTCCAGATGGTCATAAATCCTATCCCTCAGAATCCTTTCTAACACCTTGCAGACGACAGACGTGAGCTTTACTGGTCTGTAGTTGGTGGGGATTTCCCTATTTCCTTTCTTGAAGAGAGGAGTTACATTTGCCTCTCTCCAGTCCTCAGGTACGACTCCAGTGGAGAGCGAGGATGCAAAGATCTTCGCAAGTGGCGAAACAATTGCATTTCTCGCTTCCCAAAGCAGCCGAGGACAAATCTGGTCCGGGCCTGACAACTTGTCAATCTTAATGTTTGACAAAATTTTCAGCACATCAGCTTCCTCTATCTCTATCCATTCCAGCATGCACACCTGCTCTTCAAAGGTTTCATTCACTACAAAGTTCGTTTCTTTCGTAAAGACAGAAGCAAAAAACTCATTTAGGGCTTCCCCTACCTCCTCAGACTCCACACACAAGTTCCCTATGCTATCCCTGATCGGCCCTACTCTTTCTTTGGCCATTCTCTTATTCCTCACATAAGTGTAAAATGCCTTTGTGTTTTCCCTAATTCGGTCTGCCAAGCCTTTCTCGTGCCCCCTCCTGGCTCTCCTCAGACCATTTTTGAGCTCCTTCCTTGCCTGCATGTAATCCTCTCTAGCTGAACTTGACCCTAGCTTCCTCCACCTTATGTAAGCTACCTTCTTCCTTTTCACAAGAAGCTCCACCGCTCTCGTCATCCAAGGTTCCTTTATCTTACCCCTTCTTGCCTGTCTCAGAGGGACATATTTACTCATCACTCGCAACAACTGTTCCTTAAACAGTCTCCACATGTCTATAGTTCCCTTGCCATGGAACAATTGCTCCCAGTCCATGCTTCCTAACTCATGTCTAATCGCGTCATAGTTTCCTCTTCCCCAATTAAATATCCTCCCATTTTGCCTAATCTTCTCCTTCTCCATAGCTATGTAGAATGTGAGGCAGTTATGGTCACTTTCACCAAAATGCTCTCCCACCATAAGATCTGATACCTGCCCCGGCTCGTTTCCGAGCACCAAGTCTAGAATGGCCTCTCTCCTTGTCGGCCTGTCAACGTACTGCGTTAGGAAACCCTCCTGAACACACCTTACAAAAACAGCTCCATTCAAATCTTCCGCTCGAAGGAGGTTCCAATCAATATTAGGAAAGTTAAAGTCACCCATTACAACAACCCTACTGCGTCCACACTTTTCCAAAATCTGTCGACCTATGGTTTCTTCAATCTCCCTGCTGCTATTGGGGGGCCTGTAGTAAACCCCTAATGAGGTGACTACTCCCTTGCTGTTCATAATTTCCACCCATACTGACTCAGTAGGCAGATCTTCCTCGACAATGGAAGCTTCTGTAGCTGTGATACTCTCTCTGATTAGTAGTAGTGGGAGATATAGCAGTTTGGATCGGAAATTGGCTTGCTGAAAGAAGACAGAGAGTGGTAGTTGATGGGAAATGTTCATCCTGGAGAGCAGTTACTAGTGGTGTACCGCAAGGGTCGGTGTTGAATCCACTGCTGTTTGTCATTTTTATAAATGACCTGGATGAGGGCGTAGAAGGATGGGTTAGTAAATTTGCAGACGACACTAAGGTCGGTGGAGTTGTGGATAGTGACGAAGGATGCTGTAGGTTGCAGAGAGACATAGATAAGCTGCAGAGCTGGGCTGAGAGGTGGCAAATGGAGTTTAATGTGGACAAGTGTGAGGTGATGCACTTTGGTAGGAGTAACCGGAAGGCAAAGTACAGGGCTAATGGTAAGATTCTTAGCAGTGTAGATGAGCAGATGGATCTCGGTGTCCATGTACACAGATCCTTGAAAGTTGCCACCCAGGTTGACAGGGCTGTTATGAAGGCATACAGTATTTTAGCTTTTATTAATAGAGGGATCGAGTTCCGGAACCAAGAGGTTATGGTGAAGCTGTACAAAACTCTGTTGCGGTCGCACTTGGAGTATTGTGTACAGTTCTGGTCACCGCATTATAAGAAGGATGTGGAAGCTTTGGAAAGGGTGCAGAGGAGATTTACTAGGATGTTGCCTGGTATGGAGGGAAGGTCTTACGAGGAAAGGCTGAGGGACTTGAGGCTGTTTTCATTGGAGAGAAGAAGGTTGAGAGGTGACTTAATTGAAACATATAAAATAATCAGAGGGTTAGATAGGGTGGATAGGGAGAGCCTTTTTCCTAGGATGGTGATGGTGAGCACGAGGGGGCATAGCTTTAAATTGGGGGGTGTAAGATCTAGGACAGATGTCAGAGGTAGTTTCTTTACTCAGAGAGTAGTAAGGGAATGAAACGCTTTGCCTGCAACGGTAGTAGATTTGCCAACTTTAGGTACACTTAAGTCGTCATTGGACAAGCATATGGACATACATGGAATAGTGTAGGTTAGATGGGCTTGAGATCGATATGACAGGTCGGCACAACATCAAGGGCCAAAGGGCCTGTACTGTGCTGTAATGTTCTATGTTCTATGTTCTATGTTCTATGAAAGTGTTGTGGGTGGCGGCCGGAATAGGACTGGAACAAAGAATGTTCCACGTATCCCATGAAGAAACAAACTACCTGGGGCCCATGCAAGTACCCATGGTTACCCCTCTGAGCTGAAGAAAATGAGAGGAAATAAAAGAGAAGTTGTTGAGCGTGAGGACAAACCCGGCCAAGCGGAGGAGAATGGTGGTGGGACAGTTCAGGCCTTTGCTCCAGGAAGAAATGGAGTGCCCTAAGACACTCCTGGTGGGGAATGGATATGTAAAGGGATTGCAAGCCCATGGTAAAGAGGAGGCTACTGGAAACTTTGAAACTAGCGTCAAGCATGAAAGGAGTCACGGATGTATGTGGGCAGGGATTGGACCAAGGGATACAAGACTGAGTCAAGGTAGGAAGAGATGAGTTCTGTGGGGCAGGGCTGAAACAATGGATCTGCCGGGACAGTCCTGTTTGTGGATTTTTGGCAGGAGGTAGAAATGAGCTGTGTGGGGCTGGGGGTCTATCAGCTTGGAGGCAGCAAGGGACCGGTCACTAGATGAAATGAAATCAGTTACCGTAATAGATACAATGGTCTGATGTGTCATGGTTAGTCATGGACCAGGGGAAGATAGGACGAGGCATCTGAGAGCTGGTGCTCAGTCTCTGCAAAGTAGACGTCAGTGTGCCAGACTACAACAGCACCATCCTAATCGACAGGCTTAATAACAAAGTCAGTGTTAGATCTAAATACACACAGTGCAGTCAGTTCAGAGGGAGATAAGTTGTATTTGGTGAAGGGAGCAGAGAAATTGAGGCGACTGTTCTCAGTGAACATATCGAGTGGAGGTAAAAGGCCGGACGGAGGGGTCCATTTGGAGGGAGAGTGTTGGAGCTGGACAAAGGGGTCTGTGGGACGAGGAGAGGCCTCTTGTCCAAAGAAATGGGCACAGAGGTGAAGACAGTTCAAGGAAACTTCGACATCATGTCATGCCCAAAATTCATTAAGGTGGGGACACAGAAAAATAAAGCTGAGGCCGTTGCTGAATACAAAATGTTCAACATCAGAGACCGGAAGGTTAGGAGGGATGGTGAATACCCAACAGGAGAGGGCATTCAGAGAGGGGATGGAGTCAGAGGGAAGGTGAAGGGAGGAAGGTTCCAAATGGCCAGGGGTGCCTGAGTTGGTACATCTTGTGGGCCTTGATGCCTGAAAGGAAAAGAAAAGGTTTCTTGTTACCACAGCACATGCACACTCAGGTCAGAGGGGAGGCCTCTCCCACATGGCCCCCACTTATACCTGTCACTTCATGGGGTATGTGGAATATTCCTTGTTCCAGAACTATTCCAGTCCCCACCAACAACTCTTTCTCTAATATGTCAATATCATCAATGCTGCTTCCCGGTCTCATCCAGAATTGGAACAGCTCACCAATTTTGCTTCCAATTTCTACCCTGCCCTCACTTTCAAATGGTCTATCTCCAACTCCTCTGTTTCCTTCCTCAACATCTGTGTTACCATTTCTGAGAATAGACTGGCCACTAACATCCGTTACAAACCCACTGACTCCCACAGCTATCCTGACTATACATCCTGACATTCTGCTTCCTGTAAAGACTCCATCCCATTCTCTCAGTTCTTCCATCTCCATCACATATGTTCAGATGAGGCCAGCTTTGACAAGGGAGCCTCCAAAATGTCCACCTTCTTCCTCAACCGAAGATTCCCTAGCTCTGTTGTTGACAGGGCCCTCAACCGAGTCCAACCCATCTCCCGCACTTCCGCTCTCACTCCCTCTCTTCCCTCCTGCAACAGCAATAGGGTTCCCCTTATCCTTACCTACTATCTCACCAGCACCCACATCCAGAAGATCATCAGATGCCATTTCCGCCCCCTCCAGCGAGATGCCACCACCAGAGACATATTGTCCTCCTCTCCCTTGTCCACATTCCACAGGGACAGTTCCCTCTGGTACACCCTGGTCCACACTTCCCACACCCCCAATAGTCCCCCCACAGCCCTACAACACCTTCCCCTGCAACATGCAAAACTGTAACACCTGCCCATTTACCTCCTCTCTCCCCACTATTCAATGGCCCAAACATTCCTTCCAGGTGAAGCAAAACTTCACCTGCACTTCCCAGAATCTAGCCTACTGCATTCACTGCTCACAATGTGGCCTCCTGTACATTGGGGAAATGAAGCACAGACTGAATGACCGCTTTGCAGAACATCTATGTTCTGCTCACAAAAAAGATTGTGAGTTACCAGTTGCCTGCCACTTTCTTGCACCACCCTGTTCCCTGGCCAACCTCTCTGTCTCTGGCTTGCTGCAGTGTTCCAGTGAAGCTCAATGCAAGCTGGAAGAAACACGCCTCATTTGTTCGAGTACGACCTCGAACGAGTCTCCCGCATTTCCCGCAACTCATCCCTCACGCCCGGCCCCCGGCAATAACCACCAAAAAAGAATCCCACTAGTTCACACATACCACCCCATCAACCTCCAGATACAATGCATCATCCTCTGACACTTCCGCCATCGACAATTCGACCCCACCACTAAGGACATTTTTCCATCCCCACCCTTGTCTGCCTTCCGGAGAAACCATTCTCTCCATGACTCCCTTGTCCACTCCACACTCCCCTCCAACCCCACCACACCTGGCACTTTCCCCTGCAACCGCAGGAAGTGCTATACCTCCTCCCTCACCCCTATCCCAGGCCCCAAAATGACTTTCCACATTAAGCAGATGTTCACTGCACATCTGCCAATGTGGTATACTGCATCCGCTATACACGTTGTGGCTTCCTCTACATTAGGAAAACCAAGTGGAGGCTTGGGGGCTGCTTGGCAGAACGTCTACGCCCGGTTCGCAATAAACAAATGCACCTCCCAGTCGTGAACCATTTTAACTCCACCTCCCATTCCTTCGATGATATGTCCATCATGGGCCTCCTGCAGTGCCATAATGATGCCACCCGAAGGTTGCAGGAACAGCATCTCATATTCCGCCTGGGAACCCTGCAGCCCAATGGTATCAATGTGGACTTCACAAGCTTCAAAATCTCCCCTCCCCCACTGCATCCTCAAACCAGCCCAGCTCGTACCTGCCTCCCTAACCTGTTCTTCCTCTCACCTATCCCTTCCTCTCACCTCAAGCCGGACCTCCATTTCCTACCTACTAACCTCATCCCGCCCCCTTGACCTGTCCATCCTCCCTGGACTGACCTATCCCCTCCCTACCTCCTCACCTATACTCTCCTCTCCACCTATCTTCTCCTCTATCCATCTTCGGTCCACCTCCCCCTCTCTCCCTATTTATTTCAGAACACTCTCCCCATCCCCCTTTTCTGATGAAGGGTCTAGGCCTGAAACGTCAGCTTTTGTGCTTCTGAGATGCTGCTTGGCCTGCTGTGTTCATCCAGCTTCACACTTTGTTATCTCAGATTCTCCAGCATCTGCAGTTCCCATTATCCCTAGACTCAGTGTTGGGTTCAATAATTTTAGGGCCTAAGCTAAGCCATGTCCTACCCCGCTACGCCACACACCAGGCCTTGTTATCACATAGCCTGCCATTACAGAGTACTTATTATTAATCACTAACAGCTCCCATTAACAGCTATTTCCCCTTCTAGCCAGATCATTATCAATGCCTTTTTCTGACCAACTGCTCTTCTCTCTCTTCAGGCTCTATTGTTTATACTATCGTTTGATCCCTACCCAATCCCCTTTTTATTTTCTGCATATAAACCGACATTTTCCCAGCTACTATCAGCTCTGTGGAAGGGTCACCGGACCCGAAAAGTTAACTCTGATTTTTTCTTCACAGATGTTGCCGAACCTGCTGAGCTTTTCCAGCAACTTTTGTTTTCGTACCCAATTTACAGCATCCCCAGTTCCTTCGGTTTTTTTATCTAACTTACTGGAAGAATGTTAATCCATGTCAGAGTCTGACTCTTAATATAAATTTAAAGATGAACGAGACTTACCAGAATTTATCATTTCAGCCTACTTTTCTATTCCCTCTGTCTATGTCTCACTCAGCTGTGGTCTCTTGACCATTTTCCCCATACCAGCCCCGTAGTTTCGAAACTTGTTCATAGTTATAATGCAGAATGCTCACAATTTAGTGGTTGTTATTACAATAAAGCCCGGTCTAAATAATTAGTGATTGTTTATAGAAAGGCTCTGAAAAACATTTTAAGAAATCAGGGATTGACAAACACTAGGCTTAGTAGAGAAAAAAAAACTTTAAGCAGTTTACAAAAAGGATTAAGGAGATGCATCAAGGGTAACAGAGATCAGATTTCTAAAGTATGTTTGCAGCAAAGACTCTGTCAGATACGGTAAATAAAATATGAAAATTCCAATCTATATGACCAAATCTGTTGAAGAACATAGATGCAAATTATTTTTATCATGCTTAAAGAGCAAAATAATTATAATATTCTATACTCTGCATTCAGTTATTTAAGGAATTAATTTCCATAGAAGTTTTTCAAATTGTATGGCCTGTTTCACGAAAATTGTGGGGAAATAATGAGAAGAACAGTCATGGTGTTTCACCAGAACCTCTCTGCATTTTCGTGTCAAGGTTTTGGTGAACAATTACAAGCACCACACTAGGCTCATAACCTTGAAAGTCCTGATACTTCAAATGCTCTTCAAGTAGTTTTTAAACATTGTGAGGTTTCCTACCTCAACTTCCCTCCCAAGCAGTATATTCCAAAACCTCCCCCACCCCCGAATGAACAAATGTTTCCTCAAATCCCTCTAATCCTTGCCTTTACCATTTAAGTTATGGCCCCTTGTTATTGACTCTTCTCAGTTATATTGACAAATCAGAGTTAATGCAAACAGATGAATTTCAATCCAAGAATAATGCAAATATGTATGAAGTCTGGCTACAACTTGCAGATTGCGAGGGCTGCAATATATCTCGGCCAGCTATGTGAAAGGATGCCTGATAATGAATTAGCAGCTAGATTTTCCTTATGTCTGATCTTCTTTCACTGAAGTTCACAGGAGAAACTCTTTTTGTGACGAATTCTCTAGACTCACTGTTCCATTGACTTCATTATAAGTTAAAATAACATAAATGATAATATTTTCCACATCAATGTAAAACAAAAAAACAAGCTGGCATAGTGTATAATATGCTGCCAGTTCACTATAACCCTATTTTGTCATTGCGATTGACTGTTTTCACAAGCCTGTAGTTATTAGAGACAGATGAATGTTGTCTTCAATGTCATTCAGTATTCTTGCACTCAAGCGTAGACATTAAATGAGCTTTACTGGTAGAAGTTCACAACACACTCAACAGGGCACCTGGAGCTTGTGTGAATCGAACAATCAACATAGAATCCCTACAGAGCGGAAACAGGCCATTTGGCCCAACAAGTCCACAGGAAATGGGCATTTTGCAGCTCATCCACTTCACTAACACCTTTCAAACCGATCTTAAGTTCACCTGGACCATCTCCGATACCTTTCTTTCCTTCCTGGACCTCTCTGTTTCCATCTCTGGCAGCCACCTGGAAACCGATATCCATTTCAAGCCCATTGATTCCCACAACTACCTAGAATACACCTCCTCCCACCCACCTTCCCGCAAAAATGCCATCCACTACTCCCAATTGCTTTGCCTCGGCCACATCTGCTCCCAAGATGAGGCATCGCACTCCCAGACTCCCAGATGTCCTTGTTTTTCAAGGACCGCAACTTCTCTGCCACAGTGGTTGAAAACGCCCTCAAAAGTGTCTCTCGCATTTCTGGCAACTCATCCCTCTCAACCCCACCCCACAATAACAACCAAAACAGAATCCCCTTAGTCCTCACATACCACCCCACCAACCTCTGGATACAACGTAACATCCTCCGGCACTTCCACCGTCTGCAATCTGACCCCGCCACCAAAGGTATTTTTCCCTCTGCACCCTTGTCTGCATTCTGGAGAGACCAGTCTCTCCGTGACTCCCTTGTCCGCTCCACACTCCCCACCAGCCCCACTACCCCCGGCACTTTTCAGCTGCAACTGCAGGAAGTGCTACACCTGCCCCTATACTTCCACCCTCATCCCCATCCTAGGCACAAGAAGACCATCCACATCAAACAGATGTTCACCTGCACATCTGCTAATGTGGTGTACTGTCCTCACTGTTCCCAATGTGGCCTCCTCTACATCCAGGAAACCAAGTGGAGGCTTGGGGACAGCTTTGTGGAACACCTACGCTCGGTTTGAGACAAGCGACTGCACCTCCCAGTCACAAACCATTTCAACTCCCACTCCCACTCCTTGGATGACATGTCCATCCTGGGCCTCCTGCAGTGCCACAACGATGCCACCCGAAGGTTGCAGGAACAGCATCTCATATTTCGCTTGGGAACCCTGCAGCCCAATGGTCTCAATGTGGACTTTACAAGCTTCAAAATCTCCCCTCCCCCCACTGCATCCCAAAACCAGCCCAGATCGTCCCCAACTCCCTAACCTGGCTGTCCTTCCTCCCACCTATCCACTCCTCCCACCTCAAGCCCCACACCCATTTCCTACCTGCTCGCCTCATCACGCCTCCTTGAACTGTCCGTCCTCCCTGGACTGATGTATCTCTTCTCTACCTCCCCACCTGCAGTCACCTTTACTGGCTCCATCCCTGCCTCTTTGACCTGTGTGTCTCCTGTCCACCCATCTTCTCCTCTATCCATCATCTATCCGCCTCCCCCTGTCTCCCTATTTATTTCAGAGTCCCCTTCCCCTCCCCCATTTCTGAAGAAGGATGTAGAACTGAAACATCAGCCTTCCTGCTCCTCTGATGCTACTTGGCCTGCTGTGTTCATCCAGCTGAACACCTTGCAACCTTTTAACAGCACTGTCTTGGCAGCCATTTAAGAATGGGGATCACTACTACCATTCTCAAGAACAATCTGTGATGCGAAATGAATACTGATCTTGTGGTGCTTACATTGCATTGATGACCCTTGTCCCTTAACACCGCAGTTTGATGACCCATGATAAAAACAGAAATTGTCGGTGGCAGCATCTGAGGAGAGTGAAACAGAGTTAATGTTTCAAATCTGGCATGACTCTTGCCTAGAACATTGGGTTAAAAACAAAGTTAGTAAGTTGACTGTGATTGGTCGAGGTTTTAACAATGCATCAGGGAAATGTTGACCCCAAGTTTCAGTTGTTTTTCTTAAATTTTAAAGAATGCAACTCCTGGACATGTTCCTTTTTTGTCCAGAAATATATGTAGCTACTAGCACATGTAAATGTCTCATTTTGCAGTAACAACTGACCAGCTTAGGAACTAGTGTAATTCTTAGCTCAATTATGAAAGATCAGCAAGTGGTATCCAGTCATAGAATCATATTCAACATTTGGCAATATGCTCTGAGTACATAGGTTGATTGAATATGGTCAGTCTTAAAGCTATAATGAAGTAATGAAGGGGTGTGCTGTTTAATATGATTCACTGGTTTTTGTGGCTTACAGCCATTAACCTGACAAGACACTTGTATTGATATTTATATACCACATCAGCAACTTGTGTAATAGACAGAACTTCTTCTTGGCTTGAGAGCAGGATCCATTTAATGGAGAATATCAGAAGTTGTTACTGTATAGAAGCAAAGTGAAATGGTTAACTTCACTGAACACTCAAATTATTGAGATAACTTACACTTCCAGGCTAATTTGAGATAGACTGGGTAAATTTCAGTTACAAAGGTGGCAGCTTTAGGCCCACTCGCAGTGCACAAGCATCTTTTTTGAGTAGTTTATCATGCAGGTTCGCTTTGAAAGAATCTTGATATGACCAAACAGATTCAACATGCCTTTATTAACGCAAAGAGATAGTAAGAACTGTAGATTCTGGAGTCAGAGATAACACAGTTTGGTGCTGGAGGAACACAGCAGGCCAGGCAGCATCAGAGAAGCAGGAATGTTGATGTTTCGGGTCGGGACCCTTCTTCAGGAATGGTTGGGGTCGGGGGGAAGCTCAGAAATAAATAGAGGGAGGAGGCGTGGGGCTGGGGAAGGTAGGTGGGATGGTGATAGGTGAGTGCAGGTAGGGAGTGGTGGGGATTGGTCAGTGAGGTGGGAGGAGTGGATAGGTGGGAGAGAAGATGGACAGGTTGTGTCAGGTCAAGGAAGCAGGGATGAGAGGGAGGGTTGGACATTGGATGAGGCTGGGGTTTGGGGTGATTTTGAAACTGGTAAAATCCATGTTGAGGCCATTGGGTTGTAGGCTCCCGAGGCAGAATATGAGGTGCTGTTTCTCCAGTTTGTGGATGTCATCATTGTGACACTGGAGGAGGCCCAGGATGGACATGTCACCCAGGGAGTGGGAGACAGAATTAATCGTTTGTTGCAAACAGAGTGCAGATGCTCTACAATAGTGAAATTGTGTTTGAAGATTTTGATCACATTCTTTGCAGAGATATTGAGCATAGTGGATAAAGGGAGCCCAGCAGTTTTAGTGTGCTTAGATTTCCACAATGTGTAATGTAAGATGTTACATCACAAAACAAAATTTCAGGATGTTCAGAATAATATACTAATATGGGCAGATGATAAGTTGGCTGGCGAGTGCAAGACAAAAAACTTCACTGAAACCTCTTTTTCAATCATTCTCAAGCTATGTACAATGAAATTACTATTTGATCCATTATCTACAAAGCTTAGATCATCCAAAACTATGTTTCATGCATTTAAATTCACACCAGATCTGTTGCCTAGTGCAGGAAACAGTGAATTAAGACAAGAGGTCATTTTCAGATTGACAAAGTAAGTGGTAAAATTAAATGTCACATAAATTCAAGCTGGAATCTCAACTCAATATATTCATGCCATGGATGGGAATATGGGGAATGGCTCACAAGGATCAGGCATTAGTCACTTCCAAAAAGAGAGAATCTAAACATCAGCCCCTCATTTTTAATGGCATTACCATCACTGAATTCCCCACTATCAACATCTTGGGATAACTACTGACCAGAAACTGAACACGACTAGCCATGTAAATGCAGTGACTGCAAGAGCAGGTTATAGTGTGGGAATTTTGTGGCGAGTAACCTATCTCCTGACTCCCCAAAGCTGTCCACTATCTACAAGGTATAAGTCAGGAGTGTGAGTGAATACTCTGAATATGCCTGGATGATTGAAACTCAACAACATTCAAGAAGCTCACCAATATCAAGAACAAAGCAAAGTAATAAAATGTGAGGCTGGATGAACACAGCAGGCCAAGCAGCATCTCAGGAGCACAAAAGCTGACGTTTCGGGCCTAGACCCTTCATCAGAGAGGGGGATGGGGAGAGGGAACTGGAATAAATAGGGAGAGAGGGGGAGGCGGACCGAAGATGGAGAGTAAAGAAGATAGGTGGAAAGAGTATAGGTGGGGAGGTAGGGAGGGGATAGGTCAGTCCAGGGAAGATGGACAGGTCAAGGAGGTGGGATGAGGTTAGTAGGTAGCTGGGGGTGCAGCTTGGGGTGGGAGGAAGGGATGGGTGAGAGGAAGAACCAGTTAGGGAGGCAGAGACAGGTTGGACTGGTTTTGGGATGCAGTGGGTGGGGGGGAAGAGCTGGGCTGGTTGTGTGGTGCAGTGGGGGGAGGGGACGAACTGGGCTGGTTTAGGGATGCAGTAGGGGAAGGGGAGATTTCGAAACTGGTGAAGTCCACATTGATACCATATGGCTGCAGGGTTCCCAGGCGGAATATGAGTTGCTGTTCCTGCAACCTTCGGGTGGCATCATTGTGGCAGTGCAGGAGGCCCATGATGGACATGTCATCTAGAGAATGGGAGGGGGAGTGGAAATAGTTTGCGACTGGGAGGTGCAGTTGTTTGTTGCGAACTGAGCGGAGGTGTTCTGCAAAGCGGTCCCCAAGCCTCCGCTTGGTTTCCCCAAAGTAGAGGAAGCCGCACCGGGTACAGTGGATGCAGTATACCACATTCGAACAGTTCATCCACTTCACCAACACCTTCCACCCCAACCTTCAGTTCACCTGGGCCATCTCCAGCACATCCCTCACCTTCCTGGACCTCTCAGTCTCCATCTCAGGCAACCAGCTTGTAACTGATGTCCATTTCAAGCCCACTGTTTGATTGACATTCCAGCCGCCATTAACATTTTCTAACAATGCCAAAGACACAAAATGCAGCAGTGTGTTCCATCAGCAAAATGAACTGCAAATAACATACCAATGCTCCTTCAATAGCTTCTTCCAAATTAGCAACCACTACCAGTTACATGAACAGGCATGCTACAGCCTGCAAGTTTTCCTCCAAGCCACACATTATCCTGACTTGGAAGTATACCGCAGTTCCTTCAATGTTGTTGCGTTAAAATCCTGGAACTCCCTTTCTAACAGCACGGTTGGTGTGCTTTTACTCAAAGAACTGCAGGTAGTTTGAGAAGACAACTCACCACTATCTTCTGCAAAGCAATTAAGAAATGGACAATAAATTCTAGCCTTCGACACCCACATTCAATGAAGAAATAAAAAAAGGACAGTCTATATTGTAACCAAACTTCAAATTATTTAATACAGCAAATTTTGACCAGGACACAAAACAGCTGAAAAAGCATATTGAATGGTTAAGTGAGCGAGCTGAAGTTTTCAGATAGAGAGTAGTGTGGCAAAATATGTGGGTCTGTACTTTGGCAGGAAGAAAGAAGAATTATTTAAATGGAATCAATAAACTTAATACTGTAATATAGAGGGAGCTGAGTACCCTCAGAAATATATCACAGAAGTTGACAAAGAACAAAGAACAAAGAAAATTACAGCACAGGAACAGGCCCTTCGGCCCTCCAAGCCTGCGCTGATCAAGGTCCTCTGTCTAAACTGTCATCTATTTTCTAATGGTCTGTGTCCATTTGCTCCCTGCCCATCCATGTACCTGTCCAAATATATCTTAAAAGACGCTAACGTGTCTGCGTCTACCACCTCCGCTGGCAACACGTTCCAGGCACCCACCACCCTCTGTGTAAAGAACTTTCCACGCATATCTCCCTTAAACTTTCCTCCTCTCACTTTGAACTCATGACCCCTAGTAATTGAGTCCCCCACTCTGGGAAAAAGCTTTTTGCTATCCACCCTGTCTATACCCCTCATGATTTTGAGACGTGTAGTCATCTGAACTCCAGTAGTAATTTGGAGGGCATTTGGATTTTTGGCCTTTATTGCAAAAGGGACAGTATAACAATATATAAATTCTGTAAGAATCATGGAGTCATGCAGCATGGAAACAGGTCCTTTGGCCCATCTTGTCCATGCCGACCAGTTTTGCAAGGTACAGAAAAGATTTACACAGATGTTGCCCCGTCTGGACAGTTTGAGTTAAAGAGAGAAGCTGGATAGGCTGGGGTTTTTTTTCCTGGAGCACAGTAGGCTGAGGGATGACCTTATGGACGTATAAAATCATGAGGGGCATAACTGGCTAAATAGCCAAGGCCTTTTCCCTAGTGTGGGGAAATCTAAAACTAGAAGGCATTGGTTTAAGGTGAGAGGGGAACGATTTAACAAGGACCTAAGGGGTAAGATTTTCATGTAGAGGGTGGTGCGTGTATGGAATGAGCTGCCAGGGGAAGCGATGGAAGCCGGTACAATTACATTTCAAAGTCATCTGGATGGGTATCAGAGTAGGAAGGATTGAGAAGGATATGGGCCAAATGATAGCAAATAGGACAAGGTCAGACTAGGATGACTGGAACAAAATGTGACATCTCAAAATTTTCAGATGATACCAAGTCGAGTGGGAGGTTGAACTGTGACAAGGATGCAGCGATCCTTCAGCATGACCTGGACAGGTTGGGTGAGTGGACAAGTCAGTGGCAGATGCAGTATAATTTGGATAAATATGAGGTTATTCACTTTTGAAACAAAAACAAGAAGGCAGATTACTACCTGAATGGCTGTCGATTAGGAGACGTGACTATGTAGCGGGACCTGGGTGTCCTTGTGCGCCAGTCGCTGAAGGTAGGCATGTAGGTGCAGCAGGCAGTAAAGAAGACAAAGGGTATGTTGGCCTTCATTGCATGAGGTTTTAGAGACTGCAGCAGGGTTGTGTTGTTGCACTTATACATTTCCTGAGGTCACACCAAAAATATTATGAGCCATTTTGGTCTCCTCTTCTGAGCAAGGATGCTCTTGCTCTCGAGGGGGTGCAGTAAAGGTTTACCAGGCTGATTCCAGGGATGGCGGGGCTGAGGTATAAGGACAGATTGACACAGTTAGGATTATTTTTGCTGGAGTTCAGATGAATGAGGGGAGATCTCATAGAAACTTTAAAAATTCTAACAGAACTATACAGGGTAGATGCAGGGAGGATGTTCCCAATGGTGAGTGCGTCCAGAACCAGGGGTCACAGTATGAGGATTCAGGGTAGACCATTTAGGATGGAGATGAGGAGCCAATTCTTCACCCAAAGAGTGGTGAGCCAATGGAATTCATTACCACAGTAAGTAGTTGATGCTAAAACATTGAATGTATTCAAGACATGACTAGATTTAGCACTTGGGGTGAATGGGATCAAAGGTAATGGAGGGAAAGCAGGATTAGGCTATTGAGTTGGACATTCAGCCATGATCGTGATGAATGGGAGAGCAGGCTTGAAGAGCTAAATGGCCTCCTCCTGCTCCTAACTTCTATGTTTCTGTGGTTGATGTGGATGAGTTAGACCGAAGGGGCTGTTTCTGTGCTGTATGGGTCTATAACTAGTTTCTTTTGCCTTTGTTTGGCTCTTAACCCTCTAAATCTTTCCTATTCATGGCTATGCTCAAACGTGTTTTAAATGTTGTGATTGTACTGACCTTTACTACTTCCTCTGGTAGCTCCTTCCACATATGCGCCACCCTCTATATGCAAACGTTGCCCCTCAGGTACCTTTTAACTCTTTCCTCTGTCACTCTAAACTTGCGCCCTCTAGTTTTGAACTCCCCTACCTTGCAGAAAAGACTTTGGCTATTTACCTTATCTGTGCCCCTCATGATTTATAAACCTCTATAATGTCAACCCATAGCTTCCTACACTCCAGGGGGGAATTAGCCCCAAACTATTCAGCCTGTCCTTATAACTCAAACCTTCCAGTAAATCTTTCTTGCACTCTTTCTGGTTTAATAAAACCCTTCCTGTTGCAGGGCGACCAGAATTGTACCAGTACAATGTTACCCAACCAATGCCTTATACAGCCACATCATGACATCATAACCCCTACTCTCATTACTCTGACCAATGAAGGAAAATGTGCCAACTGCTTTTTTTCACCACCCTCTCTACCTCCAATGCCACTTTCAAGGAACTATATACCTGCAACCTTCAATCTTTCTGCTTCCAACACACCCCAGGGCCCTACCATTAACAGTGTAAGTCCTGTCCTAGTTAGACTTATCAAAATGCAATACCTTGCATTTATCTGAATTATAGTTGATCTGTCACTCTTGGCCCACTGACTCAGTTGGTTAAGACCCTGGTGTACTCTAAGATAACCTTCTTCACTGTCCACTATGCCACCAATTTTGGTGTCATCTACAAACGTACTAACCATGCCTCCTATATTCCTGTCCAAATCTTTTGTATAAAAATGATGGACAACACTGATCCAGCACCAGTTGTTGCGGCACTTTCAGACCTCCAGTCTGAACAACAACCCTCCATCACCACTCTCTGTCTCTTATTGCCAAGACAATTTTGTGCCCAACTGGCTAGGTCTCCCTGGGTCCCACGTGATCTAACCTTACTAACCAGTCTACCATACAGAACCTTGTCGAGTGCCTTGCTAAAGTTCATGTAGACAATGTCTACCATCAGCCTTCGTTAATCTTCTTGGTCTTCCCTTCAAAGAAATCTCAATCAAGTTTGTGAGACACAGTTTCCTATATAAAAAGCCATACTGACTATTCCCTAATACCTTCCAAATGCATATGGATCCTGTCTTTCAGTATCCCTTCCAACAACTTACTCACCACTAATGTTGGGCTCACCAGTCTGTAGTTCCCTGGCTTTTTCTTGCAGCCTTTCTGAAATAATGGCACATATTAGCAAACCTCTAGTTTTATGGCACATCACCCATTACAGTCTATGATACAAATATCTCTGCTCGGGGCCCTGCAATTTCTTGCCCCAATATCTTGGAATATACTTGATCATGTCCCAATGATTTATCTACCTTAATGCATTTTAAGATCTCCAGGACCTCCTCATCTGCAATATGGATTCTTCTGAAGACATTGCTATTTATTTCCCTGATTTCCTTAGCTTGCATGATTTCTCTACAGCAAACGCTGACATGAAAGATTTGTTGGGATATCACCCATGTCCTGTGGTTCCACATATAGATGGTTTCATTGCTCCTTAAGGGGCCCTCTTCTCTCCCCAGCTATTCTTTCACCTTTAATATAAATGTAGATTCTTCTTTGATGTATCCTTCACAGCTCTTTTTTCCCCTCCTGATTTTCTCTTAATTGTACTCTTTCAGCCCCTGTCCTCTTCACGGGATTCACTTGATCCCAGATGTCTATACCTAATGTATACCCCCTTCTTTGTCTTGACCACAGCCTCAATATCTCTTGTTGTTCAATGTTCCCTACTCTTGCCAGGCTTGCCTTTACACTTTTGGAAGCCTCCCACTCCCAGACATCCCTTTACTTGTGAACAACCTTCCCCAGTCAACTTTTGAAAGTTCCTGTCTAATACCATCAAAGCTGGCCTTGCCCCAATTTGTAACTTTAACTGGTAGACCAGACCTATCCTTTTCTATTTAAAACTAATAGAATTATGGTCACTAGTCCCAAAGTTCACCATCACGAACATCTCAGTTACTTGTCCCTGTTCTAAATGTATTGCACTCTGTTGAGCTCAAATTTAGACTATTTTGTGCAGTCTTTCTTTCCTTGTTTAACGAGGGATGCACTTACTTTGGTGGAGGTTCAGAGAATGTTCATTAGTTTGGAATGAAGTATTGGAGTTGGGAAGTCATGTTGAGGTTGTATAGTATATTAGCAAGGCCTTTTCTGGAATACTGTGTCCAGTTATGATCGTCCAGTTATAGGAAGGATGTTATTAAGCTGGAGAGCGTTCAGAAGAGCTTTACCTAGAGATTTATGAGTATGGAAGGTTTGAGGTATAAAGAAAGGCTCTATAGGATGAGACCTTTTTCACTGGAACATAAGAGGTTGAGAGGCAACCTGATTGAAATTTATAAAATAGTGAAGATAGAGTTAATGGTAGTTGCATTTTTCCCCCTAGGATGGGGCTTTCAAGACTAGGGGCACATTTATAAGGTGAGAGGAGAGAGATTTAAAAACGACATGAGGAACTGTTTTTTTACATAGAGGGTGGTTCACTTGTGGCATGGGGTAGGAATGGGTACAGGAATAATTACAATGTATCAAAGACATTTGGATGGATAACTGAGAAGGAGAGGTTTGGAGGGATATGGGCCAGGAGCAAGCAGATGAGACTAGTCTAGTTTGGGATTATGTTCGGCATGCACTGTTGGAACCGAAAGGTCTGTCTCCATTAGATATAACTGTATGACTCTATAAGTGTTCTGAAGAAGTCATATCTGACTTTGTATATCCCACCACAGATGTGGACAGACCTGCTGATTTCCTACAGAATTTTATTTTTTTTTATTTTAGATCACCAGCAACGGCAGTATTTTACTTATTGAGATGAAGCGGTTTACTAAGGATGAAAGGTTGAGAAAGCTTGACCTAACTAGATTGGATCTGCACCTAGGTGAGGAGATATTTGCCTTAGAAATGGTGCAACAGAGGTTCACATGGTTGATTCTTGGCCTGAATGGGTTTCCTCTGAAGAGAGATTGAATTGCCTAGGCCTGTCCTTTCTGGACTTTCAAAAGTTGAGAGTGATCTTATTAGAACTTTTAAGATTCTGAGGAGGCTTGACAGAGTATATTGAGAGGATATTTCCCCTTAAGGGGGAAGCTAGAACTCAGGGTGGGGTAGTTTCAGAATATGGGATCTCCCATTTAAAAGTAGGTCTAGACAAGACTTCTTTTTTCCGAAAGTCATTAACCTTTGGAATTCTCTACACCAGAGAAATATTAATGCCAGGTCATTGAATGTATACAAGGCTGAGTTACATAATATTATTTCTAAGCTGAAGTCAATGGTTGATGGAATTGATGGTGGTAAGGTAGAAAATTGAATTAAGCCAAAGCAAAAATCAGCCATGTTCTTATTGGAGCTGGCACAATGGGCTGAATGACCTTCTTCTATATCTTATCTGGATTACTGGACTACAGCTTGGCAGAGCCAGAGGTTGTTGCATGTCAGGAGCAAGATACAAGTAATTTGAAAACTACAACATTATTTCAGGAGCAACATATTTCTTTTCTCCTTGTGTTTTGAGTCTTTCTCTCATCATCGCCTTTTAAATTCGCAAGCATTATACTCCAATTCCACAATCACTGAGGTGAGCTGTATTCACAACAGGCTGGCCACTTTAATTCACAGTCAACTGAGGAGCATTTTTGTCTTTATTGCCGAATCAAAATGAATTCAAAATAAGTCCTTGAACAGAAATAAGCCTGACTTAATGAAAGATCAAGTTGTTCCTTTGACAAGGATGTAATAGCCTTGAATTTTCAAGCTTTTAGTATTAATGGCGTGTGGTATATGCTTTCTTCTAAACAGCCAAATTCAGCAGCTGTTCATGGTTTTTTTAGAAAACCTCGAACAACTTTTCATGAAAAATTAACTATGAATTTTTTGTTCTGTTGTTTCTTTTTTAAATATGTAGCCATTTTCAGAAGATCCCATTATTTCTAACTGGTAATTGAATGATTACCTTGGATGGCATTGGGGGAAGGGTTATTTTATTATTGTCTCATTTTTTTTTCCTTTTTTGGATATTCACAAAACCGTATGGCTATTATATGTAGAACAGGAGCTTAGGACTCTTCTATAATTCCAAGATCTAATCTTGGCTATTGTGCCAGAATTAATACTGCACCAGTTCAATTCATCTTATTTAACACAGTTTATTAAGTCTGCAGGATGTCCATCTGAGGAAAAGCTGTGCTATTTTTCCTTATCAATTGCTTCTGCTAATGGGTTTAGTATCATAATAAGAGCAAATTATACTTATGTAAAGCCTTTAATCTATTAAAGCATCCCAAGATGATTCACAGAAACGTTATAGAACCAAATATGACATTAAGCCATATAAAGAGATATTAGATCGGGGACAAAATGCTTGCTGGAAGAGATGGGTTTTAAAACAAGCCTACAAGGAGGGGAATGAGTTAAAGAAGCTGACAGTATACAGAGAGGATTCAGGAGCTTGGGGCCTAGACAATTGAATGCATAGCCTTCAATGTTGGAGCAGTTAAAATCAGTTGTATTCAAGGGGCCAGAATTAAAGGACAGTAAATATCTTGGAGAGTTGTGCTGTTGATAAGAGTGTTAGGCAAACAGATCTCATGTGAATTTAAATGTTTGCATTTTAGGATGATCTCAATCCTACACATAATGGGTTAAATAGCAATTTGGTTGTATAGAATTTGACAATTACTGACAAGGGACATTTTGAGAAAGCTTTTCAACTTGCACTTACCAGTACAATTTGCAAAGACTACAAATGTCAGAGGAAAACAACATTGTCGACACTGCATGAGAAGAAAGTACTGTTTGGTTGGCAAGTAGGCTCTTATTGCTAGAGACGTGGCCATTGATGATGAACCAGTTATGTGATGACTGACCGTTAACTGGCAGGTTTTGCTTAAATTTAAACCAGAAAAGATTACTCTGATTCATCATGGCATTTCTTGGGAAATGAACGAACGTATATCTGTGACATATTTTGTTGAGTTGGAACATGTGCAACATATGCAGCTTCTTTCTGTCTGTAAAGAAAAGGACCCTATGTATTAAAAATGTACCTTCCAGTAAATGGAAATGCATGACCCTGCCTGCCCAACTGAAGATCTAAAATCATTGTCAGTGTAATTCGAAGCAAATTCCGGATTATTTAGTAAATGATGTCCAATTGAAGAGTCACATCTAATGTTGGACATATGTTTTGAGTTTCATGAACACAAATTAGTTGGTCAGTACCATGCTTGAGGCTTTCATAACAACATTTCAACACAATTTGTGTTTTCTTTTCAGCAATACTGAAAAATGTAGGTCATGGGAGATGAAGAAATGTATTTGAATAGTCAAGCTTAGAGATAACAAAGCCAAAAATTATCACTTCAATAGCAAATTGGTGGGACAGAAGCAAAGTCAGCTGATGTTCCAGAGGTAGAAGCAGTTGAATACAGTGATGCCATTTATTTCCTCATCTTAAAGTCTAAAATGACAGACAAGTTTGGAAATGACTGGATTAGTACCAGAGTGCTGACAAGGAGAGAGATGGAGTTAGTAGCTAGGGAGCAGCATATTTTGGCACAAGACTGAAAGCTATGGCTTCAGTCCTTTCAATATTTAACAGGAAGAAATTTCTGCTTGTCCTATATTTAATATTGAAGAAGCAGTCTGATATTCAGAGATAGCAGGGAACTGAGTTAAGTGGTGGTAATGCAAGGCGGTGTCATCAGCACCCATATGAAAATGAATGTTCTATATGCAGATGAAGTTGCTGAAGGGCAGCATGTAAATGAGAAATATAGGTGAAACTGTGTGAACAAGAAGAGAAGCCGATGTGAGGATTTTTGTTCTTTATTCATTTATAGCATGTAGGGAACATGGCTGGGCCAACGTTTATTGCCCATCCCTAGCTGCCCTTGAGAGGGAGAATGGTAAATTCCTTTCCCTGAAAGACATGATGAGCCAAATTTGATTTTCTCCCAATCAACAATGGTCATCAATAAACAATTAATACCAGATGTTATTATTGAATTCAACCTGCACCATATGCCTTGGCAGTATTTGAGCCTGGGTCTCCAAAATAGTATCAGAAATAATGGGAACTGCAGATGCTGGAGAATCCAAGATAACAAAGTGTAAAGCTGGATGAACACAGCAGGCCAAGCAGCATCTCAGGAGCACAAAAGCTGACATTTCGGGCCTAGACCCTTCATCAGAGAGGGGGATGGGAAGAAGGTTCTGGAATAAATAGGGAGTGAGGGGGAGGCGGACCGAAGGTGGAGAGAAAAGAAGATAGGTGGAGAGGAGAGTATAGGTGGGGAGGGAGGGAGGGGATAGGTCAGTCCAGGGAAGACGGACTGGTCAAGGAAGTGGGATGAGGTTAGTAGGTAGGAAATGGAGGTGCGGCTTGAGGTGGGAGGAAGGGATGGGTGAGAGGAAGAACAGATGAGGAAGGCGGGGACAGGCTGGGCTGGTTTTGGGATGCAGTCGGGGGAGGGGACAAGCTGGGCTGGTTTTGGGATGTGGTGGGGGAAGGGGAGATTTTGAAGCTTGTGAGGGCCACATTGATACCATTTGGCTGCAGGGTTCTATTCCGCTTGGGAACCCTGCAGCCCAATGGTATCAATGTGGACTTCACAAGTTTCAAAATCTCCCCTTCCCTCACCGCATCCCAAAACCAGCCCAGCCTGTCCCAGGCTCCCTAACCTGCTCTTCCTCTCGCCTATCCCTTCCTCCCACCTCAAGCCACACCTCCACTTCCTACCTACTAACCTCATCCCGCCTCCTTGACCTGTCAGTTTCCCTGGACTGACCTATCCCTTCCCTACCTCCCCACCTATACTCTCCTCTCCACCTATCTTCTTTTCTCTCCATCTTCGGTCCGCCTCCCCCACTCTCCCTATTTATTCCAGAACCCTCTCCCCATCCCCCTCTCTGATGAAGGGTCTAGGCCCAAAATGTCAGCTTTTGTGCTCCTGAGATGCTGCTGGGCCTGCTGTGTTCATCCAGCTTCACACTTTGTCATCCCCAAAATATTAACTGGGTCTCTGGACTAAGTGTCCAGCAATAATACCATTAGGCAATCATCTCCTAATCTGTGCATCTGGGATGTAGATATGTTTGGCTCTACCATTACTGAGGATAGGGAGGTTTATGGAATCTCCTCCTCCAATGAGTTAGTTAATTGTCTACCATTAATTACAACCAGATTTGGTAGAACAGAGCTTAACTCTCAACTATGATTCTGTGGAATTGTTTCATTCTCTCAATTATTTACTGATATACTCCTTATATGCCCTTCTGCCGTCTGTATTGAACCAGTGTTGATCCCTACTTGGCAGTAATGGTGGAAAGGGAGCTATGCCGGGCCTTAAAGTTGCAGATTGACTTTATTACAGTTCTGCTGCTGCTGATGACCCACAGTGCCTCATGAGTGCCCAGCCATGAGTTGCTAAATCTGTTCAAATTCTATTTCATTTAGTATGGTAGTGCCAGACAACACAACATAGGGCACATCCAATGCGAAGATGGGACTTCATCTCTGCCACGACTGGACAGTTATCAGTTCTACTGATATTGTCATAGACAGAGTAATGTATGCCAGGCAGATTATCTCTATTCTCGATAATGGGAGAACTGAGCATATCTACATCACAGATTAGGAAGGCGATGGCCTAATTATAATATCACTGAACTATTAATCTCCAAACTCAGCTAATGAGGACAAAGTCAAATCATAGAATCTCTAGAGTGGGGAAGGAGGCTATTTGGTCCATTGAGTCCACTCTGACCCTACGAAGATTGTCCCACCAGACCCACTCCACTAGTCCATTCATGTAACACTGCATTTCTGATGACTAATCCAGCTAGCCTGCACATCCCTGGACACTATGGGCAATTCAGTATGGCCAATTCACTTAACCTGCACATCTTTGGACTGTGGGAAGAAACTGTAGCCCCTGGAGAAAATACGGTGAGAATCTGCCAACTCCACACAGACAATCACCCGATAGTGGAATTGAACCCAGGCCCCTGCCACTGTGAGATAGTAATGCTAACCACTGAGCCACCATGCTGCTACTATGAGCCAGTAGGCTTTTCTGCCGTCGAGACATTAACCGCCTCAACCTCTCCACCCCTCTCACCCACTCCAACCTCTCCCCCGCAGAACGGGCAGCCCTCCGCTCCCTCCGCTCCAACCCCAACCTCACCATCAAACCCGCAGACAAGGGTGGCGCAGTGGTAGTATGGCGCACTGACCTCTACATCGCCGAGGCCAGACGCCAACTCTCCGACACCACCTCCTACCGCCTCCTCGATCATGACCCCACACCTGAGCACCAAACCATCATCTCCAACACCATTCACGACCTCATCACCTCAGGGGACCTCCCACCCACAGCCTCCAACCTCATTGTTCCCCAACCCCACACGGCCCGTTTCTATCTCCTTCCCAAAATCCACAAACCTGCCTGCCCTGGTCGACCCATCGTCTCAGCCTGCTCCTGCCCCACCGAACTCATCTCCACCTATCTGGACTCCATTTTCTCCCCTTTGGTCCAGGAACTCCCCACCTACGTCCGTGACACCACCCACGCCCTCCACCTCCTCCAGGACTTCCAATTCCCTGGCCCCCAACACCTCATATTCACCATGGACGTCCAGTCCCTGTACACCTGCATTCCGCATGGAGATGGCCTCAAGGCCCTCCACTTCTTCCTGTCCCGCAGGCCTGACCAGGCCCCCTCCACCGACACTCTCATCCGCCCAGCTGAACTCGTCCTCACACTCAACAACTTCTCTTTTGACTCCTCCCACTTCCTACAGACTAAGGGGGTGGCCATGGGCACCCACATGGGCGCCAGCTATGCCTGCCTCTTTGTAGGTTACATGGAACAGTCCCTCTTCTGCACCTACACAGGCCCCAAACCCCACCTCTTCCTCCGGTACATTGATGACTGTATCGGCGCCGCCTCTTGCTCCCCAGAGGAGCTCGAACAGTTCATCCACTTCACCAACACCTTCCACCCCAACCTTCAGTTCACCTGGGCCATCTCCAGCACATCCCTCACCTTCCTGGACCTCTCAGTCTCCATCTCAGGCAACCAGCTTGTAACTGATGTCCATTTCAAGCCCACCGACTCCCACAGCTACCTAGAATACACCTCCTCCCACCCACCCTCCTGCAAAAATTCCATCCCCTATTCCCAATTCCTCCACCTCCGCCGCATCTGCTCCCACGATAAGACATTCCACTCCCGCACATCCCAGAAGTCCAAGTTCTTTAAGGACCGCAACTTTCCCCCCACGGTGATCGAGAACGCCTTTGACCGCGTCTCCCGCATTTCCCGCAACACATCCCTCACACCCCGCCCCCGCCACAACCGCCCCAAGAGGATCCCCCTCGTTCTCACACACCACCCTACCAACCTCCGGATACAACGCATTATCCTCCGACACTTCCACCATTTACAATCCGACCCCACCACCCAAGACATTTTTCCATCCCCTCCCCTGTCTGCTTTCCGGAGAGACCACTCTCTCCGTGACTCCCTTGTTCGCTCCACACTGCCCTCCAACCCCACCACACCCGGCACCTTCCCCTGCAACCGCAGGAAATGCTACACTTGTCCCTACACCTCCTCCCTCACCCCCATCCCAGGCCCCAAGATGACATTCCACATCAAGCAGAGGTTCACCTGCACATCTGCCAATGTGGTATACTGCATCCACTGTACCCGGTGCGGCTTCCTCTACATTGGGGAAACCAAGCGGAGGCTTGGGGACCGCTTTGCAGAACACCTCCGCTCAGTTCGCAACAAACAACTGCACCTCCCAGTCGCAAACCATTTCCACTCCCCCTCCCATTCTCTTGATGACATATCCATCATGGGCCTCCTGCACTGCCACAATGATGCCACCCGAAGGTTGCAGGAACAGCAACTCATATTCCGCCTGGGAACCCTGCAGCCATATGGTATCAATGTGGACTTCACCAGTTTCAAAATCTCCCCTACCCCTACTGCATCCCTAAACCAGCCCAGTTCATCCCCTCCCCCCACTGCACCACACAACCAGCCCAGCTCTTCCCCCCCACCCACTGCATCCCAAAACCAGTCCAACCTGTCTCTGCCTCCCTAACCGGTTCTTCCTCTCACCCATCCCTTCCTCCCACCCCAAGCCGCACCCCCAGCTACCTACTAACCTCATCCCACCTCCTTGACCTGTCCGTCTTCCCTGGACTGACCTATCCCCTCCCTACCTCCCCACCTACACTCTCTCCACCTATCTTCTTTACTCTCCATCTTCGGTCCACCTCCCCCTCTCTCCCTATTTATTCCAGTTCCCTCCCCCCATCCCCCTCTCTGATGAAGGGTCTAGGCCCGAAACGTCAGCTTTTGTGCTCCTGAGATGCTGTTTGGCCTGCTGTGTTCATCCAGCCTCACATTTTATTATCTTGGAATCTCCAGCATCTGCAGTTCCCATTATCTCTGAGGCTTTTCTTTCTTGTTGGTTCTCTCACCACCTGTTGCAAACTTAGCCCAGCAGTTATGTCCTTTAGAACTCCGCCGGCTCAGTCAGTAATGGTGCTGCCGAGCCACTCTTGGTGACAAACATCGAAGTCCCCACCAACAGTACCTTCTGAAACATTGCCACCCTGAGTGTTTCCTCCAAATGGTGTTCAATATGGAGAAGAGTATCCAAGAGGACACAGTATATACCAATCAGCAGGAGGTCTCCTTGCCCATTTTTGACTTGATACGATAAGACATCAATGGCATCTGGATTCAGTGTTGAAGATTACCATGGCATTTCCCTCCTGACTGTATACAACCATGTGCAACCTCTACTGGGTCTACCCGGGCAGTGGGACAGGCATGGTATTGGTCGTGTCTGGGACATTGTCCAAAGATATGATTTCATGAGTATGACTGTGTCAGGCTGTGTATTTACTGCAGTAAACCTAAATTACTTAGAAGATATTTACATGTAAAATCTTGAAGGCTATCAGCATGTTATTTGTGAAGATGTCCTTTGCTGAATTTTTACCTACAAAAACCAACATGGCTCCAAAGTAATGTAAATTTGCCCTTTGGTAATGTATCAAAGTGGGTATCTTAATCACAACAGGAAAGAATTATCTGAAAGAAGAATAGAAAACATTTGAAATATATAGATATGTCAGTGCTTGAAAAGGGTGAAAAGTTATACACATTGGGTAGTGTTAGAGTACTGGGCTTGCCGAGCTGTCGCTCGATCTTGAGTGTAACTGTGGAAAAGATACATTGTTTTGAAATTTAATCCTGCAAATTATCTTGATGAGTGCAAGATAAAATATCTCAACAAAGTGTGTCTATTTTCAGCAATACTCATGTTACTTTGCCGAACAAAATCACACTGCTCATGGCCAGAATTACACCATTATTTGACTCCATACAGATGGGATAGGTGAGATCATGAGCTGAATTATTTTGAATTTCTATCGCATTATTTAAACCCTGCCAATTAGATTGGCCTGGAAATATTTCTGTTTTGATGCATATAATACCATGAAATTAAAGGCTATTTGATTAATATTCACTTACGACAAGGGCTGTCAAGCCTTGTCAACTTTTCTACCCAAACCAATGCACCAAAAACTTCTTCATCTGGTGTAAGTGCCTTTAGGTTTGGAATTTCATTCTTTAATACAATATTTTTATGATCCCATAATGAAATCTGGCCTGATAGGTCTTATGTTGTTTCAAATGTTAGTTAATGTGGCAATCAGTGAAAAATGGTCACATGAGGCTGCAGAGTTTCTTTAAGAACAGAACTGAAGTGTGTTGCAAAAAAGTTATCAAAATAGAGAACGTAATGAAGAAAAATCTTAAAACATACAGCAAAACAAAGTTTCCAACTCATTACCCCAATCCATACAAAATACATTCAATCTCTCAACTTGTTAGGATTTCACTTGACTGATTCTTGAGACTTTCTTTCCTGTAGACTGTACAGTCAATTCATTGAGTCTTTTCCAAACCTTCCACAGCTCTGACATCCTAAGCTTTCTCAATTCTAATAACCTGTACATTTCTAACCAAATGAAGGGTCTAGGCCCGAAACGTCAGCTTTTGTGCTCCTGAGATGCTGCTTGGCCTGCTGTGTTCATCCAGCTCCACACTTTGTTATCTTGGATTCTCCAGCATCTTCAGTTCCCATTATCTCTAACCAAACTTTTCTGGTTTTAAAGTTGCATAAGCTGAACTTTTCTGCTGAGGTGACTGTTTTGTTCTGAACTGTCTCATACTCCTGTAAAGAAACAAAATGAAAATTTGCTTCTGACCCCAGGCAACATTCATCTGAACTGCCCTAAAATCTTCTGATCTCTACTTTTTCTAAACTAACCTTAACCCTTCATTGTTCTGAATGGAAATAAAGCTAATGGCCTTAATTGCTTACCCAATCATCATAAACCACCATAGTATAAACATTGATAACAAAGTGTAGAGCTTGATGAACACAACAGGCCAAGCAACATCTTAGGAGCAGAAAATCTGATGTTTCGGGCCGAGACTCTTCATCAAAAATGGGGGAGGGGTGGAGGGGGAGAGGGTTCTGAAATAAATAGGCAGAGAGGGGGAGGTGGATCGAAGATGGATAGAGGAGAAGACAGGTCGAGAGGAGTCAGACAAGTTAAAGAGGCGGGGATGGAGCCAGTAGAGCTGAGTGTAGTTGGGCAGGTAGGGAGGTGATAAGTCAGCCCTGGGAGGACGGACAGGTCAAGGTGGCGGGATGAGGTTAGTAGGTGGGAAATGGGGGTGTGGTTTGAGGTGGGAGGAGGGGATGGGTGAGAGGAAGAACAGGTTAGAGAGGTGGGGACAAGCAGGGATAATGGGAACTGCAGATGCTGGAGAATCCGAGATAACAAAGTGTGGAGCTGGATAAACACAGCAGGTCAAGCAGCATCTTAGGAGCACAAAAGCTGATGTTTTGGGCCTAGACCTTTCATCAGAAAAGCCCAAAATGACAGCTTTTGTGCTCCGAAGATGCTGCTTGGCCTGCTGTGTTCATCCAGCTCCACACTTTATTATCTGGGGACAAGCTGGGCTGGTTTTGGGATGCACAGGGACGAGGGGAAATTTTGAAGCTTGTGAAGTCCACATTGATAACATTGGACTGCAGGGTTCCCAAGCAGAATATGAGTTGCTGTTCCTGCAACCTTCAGGTGGCATTGCTGTGGCACTGCAGGAGGCCCAGGATGGACATGTCATCTAAGGAATGGGAGAGGGAGTTGAAATGGTTCACGACTGGGAGGTGCAGTTGTTCAGTGTGAACCGAGCATAGGTGTTCTGCAAAGTGGTCCCCAAGCCTCCGCTTTGTTTCCCCAATGTAGAGGAGGCCACAACGGGTACAGCGGATGCAGTATACCACATTGGCAGATGTGGAGCTGAACATCTGCTTGATGTGGAAAGTCTTTTTGGGGCCTGGGATGGGGGTGAGGGCGGAGGTACAGCACTTCCTGCGGTTGCAGCGGAAAGTGCGAGGTGTGTTGGGGTTGGAGGGGAGTGTGGAGCGGACAAGAGAGTCATGGAGAGAGTGGTCTCTCCGTAAAGCAGATAAGAGTGGGGAGGGAAGAATGGCTTTGGAGGTGGGGTCGGATTGCAGATGGCGGAAGTGTCGGAGGATTGCATTGTGTCTGGAGATTGGTGGTACGGTATGTGAGGATGAGGGAGCTTCTCTTTTGGTGGTTATTGCGGGGACGGGGTGTGAGGAATAAATTGCGGGAAATGCAGGAGACATGGTCAAGGGCGTTCTCGACCACTGCGGCGGGGGGTGGGGGTGGGGGTGGGGGGGGATGTTGTGGTCCTTGAAGAACAAGGAAATCTGAGATGTACGGGAGTGGAATGCCTCATCCTGGGAGCAGATGCGGTGGAGGCGAAGGAATTGGGAATAGGGGGTGGAATTTTTGAAGAGGGCTGAGTGGGAGGAGGTGTATTCTAGGTAGCTGTGGGAGTTGGTGGGCTTGAAATGGACAATGGTTTCTAGGTGGTTGCCTAAGGTGGAGACAGCAAGGTCCAGGAAGGTGAGGGATGTGTTGGAGATGGTCCAGGTGAACTTGAGGTTTGGGGTGGAACGTGTTGGTGAAGTGGATGAACTGCTCGAGCTCCTGTTGGGAGCACGAGGTGGCGCCGATACAGTCATCAATGTAACAGAGGAAGAGGTGGGGTTTAAGGCCAGTGTAGGTATAGAAGAGGGATTGTTCCACGTAACCTACAAAGAAGCAGGCATAGCTTGGGCCCATGCAGGTACACATGCCACCCCCTTTGTCTGTCGGAAGTGGGAGGAATCGAAAGAGAAGCTGTTGAGGGTGAGGACGAGTTTGGCTAGGTGGAAGAGGGTGTCAGTGGAGGGGGACTGGTCGGGCCTGTGACACAGGAAGAAGCGGAGGGCCTTTAGGCCATCTGCATGAGGAATACAGGTGTATAGGGACTGGATGTGCATAGTAAAACTGAGGTGTTGGGGACTGGGGTTTTACCACAAGCACACCATAGAGATCTGTAGTCACTTGAATACTGAAACAAGTTTGATAAGAATGTTGAAAGAGAACCCACCACAAAAGTAACCAAAATCCTTATGCGTCAGTGGTAACCGATATCCATTTCAAGCCCACCGACTCCCACCCACCTTCCTGCAAAAATTCCATCCACTATTCCCAATTCCTTTGCCTCTGCCACATGTGCTCCCAGGATGAGGCATTCCATTCCTGTACATCTCAGATGTCCTCGTTATTCAAGGACCGCAACTTCCCCCCAGGAGTGGTCGAGAACGCCTTTGACCATGTCTCCCGCATTTTCCGCAACTCATCCCTCACACCCCGTCCCCGCAATAACAACCAAAACAGAATCCCCCACATCCTCACGTACCACCCCATCAACCTCCGGATCCAATGCATCATCCTCCGGCACTTTCACCATCTGCAACCCGACCCCACCACTAAAGACATTTTCCCTTATCTGCTTTCCGGAGAGACCACTCTCTCCGTGACTCCTTTGTCTGCTCCACACTCCCCACCAGTCCCACCACGCCCAGCATGTTTCCCTGCAACCGCAGGAAGTGCTTCACCTGCCCCTACATCTCCCCATTCACCTCCATCCCTGTCCATTCAAAGACTTTTAACATCAAGCAGATGTTCACCTGCACATCAGCTAATGTGGTATACTGTATTCGCTGTTCCCGTTGTGGCCTCCTCTACATCGGGGAAACCAAGCGGAGGCTTGGGGACCGCTTTGCAGAACACCTATGCTCGGCTCGCACTAAACAACTGCACCTCCCAATCGCGAACCATTTTAACTCCCCCTCCCATTCCTCAGACAACATGTCCATCCTGGGCCTCCTGCAGTGCCACAATGATGCCACCTGAAGGTTGCAGGAACAGCAACTCATATTCCACTTGGGAACCCTGCAGCCCAATGATATCAATGTGGGTTTCAGAAGCTTCAAAATCTCCCCTCCCCCCCCACCGCATCCCAAAACCAGCCCAGCTCATCCCCGCCTCCCTAACCTGTCCTTTCCCCTATCCCCTCCCCCCACCTCAAGCCCCATCCCCATCCCTATCCCCTTCCTACTAACCTCATCCCACCCCCTTGACCTGTCCGTCCTCCCTGGACTAACCTATCTCCTCCCTAATTCCCTACCCACACTCACTTTTACTGGCTCCATTCCCACCTCTTTGACCTGTCTGTCTCCCCTCCACCTATCTTCTCCTCTATCCATCTTCGATCCGCCTCCCCCCTCTCCCTATTTATTTCAGAATCCCCTTCCCCTCCCCCATTTCTGAAGAAGGGTCTCGGCCCGAAACATCAGCCTTCCTGCTCCTCTGATGTTGCTGTGTTCATCCAGCTCTACACCTTGGTTCTCCAGCATCTGCAGTTACTACTATCTCTAAACTAAGGTGCTGACTGGGCTCTCACACAAATATAAAAGATTTGATAACACTAATTTTAAAAGAGCAGTGGAATTCCCTAGTCCCTTGCCCAAAATGAGTCCCTCAATTTATATTACTAAAAACTAGCAACTCTCATTAGGTTTGTGAGACTTGTGTGGAAATGATACAATAGTGACTGCACTTCCCAAATTCGTTGTTGCAGATAAATAATTTTGGGCCATTCAAATGTTAGGAATAGAACCATATGAAAACAATTTCATCGTTTTCTTACCACTGCTACCACTAACAAATTTTCAACAGGAATTTTGCCCTCCCTGGCTGAATTCTCAATTTTCAATCTTCATAAGTCTTGTGGTTCTCAAAACATTGGAAAACCATTGCTGACAGTGCATCTTGACTACTTCCCCGTACACACGACAAAGTCACGTTTCGTGCTATCCGCAGTTAGTAATGCTGCATTTTGCACTTTGACCTGAGCTGCCATCTGACCTAAAGGTGACTTACTTTGAATTGGCAATGAACTGCGCAAAGAGAGAGATAGAAAGAAAATTATGCATCAATTAAGAACCGAACAGGAAAATAAGATAAATGTTACTGTTTAGACTCTTAAAACAATTTTCTTGCCAGAAAGTTGCAAAAATGTACACAATAATTAACAATAATAATCAATTCTTCCCAGATATGATTGATCAATTTTTTCTGATTTTCTTTTTGTTCTACTATCGAAGTTGTTTATTTCTTATGTTTCTGTGTTTCTGATTTCAGAATGGAACGTGATGGCCTGTTTGCTCAGAAGAAAGCAGAAAGAGCAACACTAAGGGTTCACTTAAGAGAAAAGTACAGGCTCCCAAAGGTTAAAAATATATTTGCCAATATTTTTTGTTACAAGCTAAAAATGATGATAGACTGATGTTAAGTACGTTTTAAATATTATGATGGAACAATATATCAGGTTAATATTCCTGCTCCAATATTGTTGAACTGGATGTCACACCAGGCAATCTTATAAGAGAAGACCATCAGTATGAATTTCCTGAGGACGATTTATTTACTAGAGGATCTGCAATAATGTCATTTATGTGGCTGTCTGTAGTTTCTGCTGATCAACTGCTGACATCACAGCAGTTAATCAGGAGAAGGTCTGTAGAAAGTACCAATCTATGTGAAGTGTTCTGTTTGATTTGCAATACAACAATTCACACAACCTCAATATGAGGCAACATCTAAGAGTGAAGCTCTATTAGGCAGTTAAAATAGAGCTCTTTGGACCTCTGGAGGGTGGCTGCAATGCATGCTGGTTAGAAAGTTGACCAATTGGCAAAAAGTCATGCTCATATTGTTCCTAAGTCCTGTGCAATATTGAAAAATGAATTTTAGCAAATGAAACTTAAATGTTTCATACTTTTGTTGGTAAAGTGTTGGAAAAAGTTATAAGAGATAGGATTTATAATCATCTAGAAAAGAATAAATTGATTAGGGATAATCAGCACGATTTTGTGAAGGGAAGGTCGTGCCTCACAAACCTTACTGAGTTCGTTGAGAAGGTGACCAAACAGGTAGATGAGAGTCAACCGGTTGATGTGGTGTATATGGATTTCAGCAAGGCGTTTGATAAGGTTCCCCACAGTAGGCTATTGCACAAAATGCGGAGGAATGGAATTGTGGGAGATATAGCAGTTTGGATCGGAAATTGGCTTGCTGAAAGAAGACAGAGGGTGGTAGTTTATGGGAAATGTTCATCCTGGAGAGCAGTTACTAGTGGTGTACCGCAAGGGTCAGTGTTGGGTCCACTACTGTTTGTCATTTTTATAAATGACCTGGATGAGGGCGTAGAAGGATGGGTTAGTAAATTTGCAGACGACACTAAGGTCGGTGGAGTTGTGGATAGTGACGAAGGATGTTGTAGGTTACAAAGAGACATAGATAAGCTGCAGAGCTGGGCTGAGAGGTGGCAAATGGAGTTTAATGCGGACAAGTGTGAAGTGATGCACTTTGGTACGAGTAACCGGAATGCAAAGTACTGGGCTAATGGTAAGATTCTTGGTATTGCAGATGAGCAGAGAGATCTCGGTGTCCATGTACACAGATCCTTGAAAGTTGCCACCCAGGTTGACAGGGCTGTTAAGAAGTCATACAGTGTTTTAGCTTTTATTAATAGAGGGATCGAGTTCCGGAACCATGAGGTTATGCCGCAGCTGTACAAAACTCTGGAGCGGCCGCACTTGGAGTATTGCGTACGGTTCTGGTCACTGCATTATAAGAAGGATGTGGAAGCTTTGGAAAGGGTGCAGAGGAGATTTACTAGGATGTGGCCTGGTGTGGAGGGAAGGTCTTACAAGGAAAGGCTGAGGGACCTGAAACTGCTTTCGTTAGAGAGAAGAGGGTTGAGAGGTGATTTAATTGAGACATATAAAATAATCAGAGGGTTAGATAGGGTGGATAGGGAGAGTCTTTTTCCTAGGATGGTGATGGTGAGCACGAGGGGGCATAGCTTTAAATTGAGGGGTAAAAGATATAGGACAGATGTCAGAGGTAGTTTCTTTACTCAGAGAGTAGTAAGGGGATAGAACGCTTTGCCTGCAACGGTAGTAGATTTGCCAACTTTAGGTACATTTAGGTCATCATTGGACAAGCGTATGGACGTTCATGGAATAGGCTTCAGATTAGTATGACATGTCGGCACAACATCGAGGGCCGAAGGGCCTGTACTGTGCTGTAATGTTCTATGTTCTATGTTCTATGTACTTATGCAATCCCAGAGGCAGTTGACAACTTTGTTACTTCAGTGACAAACAGGTTTCATAGTTTTTCTTCCAACATACCTCAGTCAAGACTTCTGAGTATACTGTTTGAAAAGTTGTTCCATACATTACATATTAGAATGCCTACTCTGTTGCTGAGTTACAATCTCAGAGCAGTGAGGAAGATTTGGATTAAGATTTGGTCAGGACATCCAGGCTCGTGTGTTTCAGTCAATTAAAGTTAGCCTGGTTACTACAAGAGACCAGGCAGCATCAGAGGAGCGGGAAAGCTGATGTTTTGGGTCTGGACCCTTAGTCAGAGCTTTCCTGCTCCTCTGATGCTGCCTGGCCTGCTGTGTTCATCCAGCTCCATACCTTGTTGTCTCAGATCCTCCAGCATCGGCAGTTCCTACTATCTCTGGTTTTTACAATATTTGTTCACAATACAGTGCAGATGCAGGTCATTTAATCATGTGGGCTCTTTGAAAGAAGGCTCCAATGAGCTTCACTCACTGCTTTCCCCTCCCCCTACCCCCACCCCCACCCCCACTACCACCACAACCATAACCATCACCCCACCTATAATCCTGTATTTTTCAACCTTTCAATTAGGTCAGTTTCAGGAGTTAATGTTTAAAAACTTGGTTTTCTTAGTTGGAAACTTGACTTAAAGGAAATTAAACATAAATCACTTTTTGGGATAGCTCAATGTGATTTTGAATTTTTTGGGAAACAGATCAGATAAGGTATTAGAAATTTTGAAGTTATACTTTTAGTCAAACACATGTAATGTAGAAAATAAGCCATCATTTTAATTTGTTATTGACATAGCTGACAGACACTGAACTTTAAACAATCCTGCTTGTCTTTGCTTGGAGGCAAAAAATACATAAAGAGCTCACGGGCACGTTGCTGGCTGGGTCAGCATTTATCTTTAATTCTTGATTGCCCTTGAGATGATGGTGAATTGGCTTATTGAATAAAGGTGCTTGAATTGCTAGGCCATTCAGAGGGCTGTTAAGATTCTAGAATAACAGAAAGGCTAGATGAGGGAAGCATGATAGCATTCCTTCACCAAAGGGCAATTTTGAACCAGAATGTGTTTTTTATAACAACTGAGTCACTTAATGGTCATTACCAGTAATAATGTTTCATAACCTAATTTGTTGAACGTAATTTAACTTTCACACTTACTGTGCTCAGATTTAAACTCATGTTTCCACATCATTAGTTCAGGCCTTCAGATTATTTGTCCACTGACATAACCACTATGCTACTATGTCCTACTTTGGACAGTGCAAAAGTCCATTTTTTTAACTGGATAAGGACTTGGAATCCACTGTAGCCGGTATTCCATAACCAAGTCACCCTTTATTTACATATGAAACTGATCCAGCTTCCTCAGAGCCAGCTCTCAGAGAGAACAGAACCTCTGACAGAGATAACAAAGTGTGGAGCTGGATGAACACAGCAGTTCAAGCAGCATCTCAGGAGTACCTGGCCTTGGCCTGATGTGTTCATCCAGCTCCACACTTTGTTATCTTGGATTCTCCAGCATCTGCAGTTCCCATTATCTCTGACAGAGATAGTAGGAACTGCAGATGCTGCAGAATCTGAGATAACAAGTGTAGAGCTGGATGAACACAGCAGTCCTAGAAGTATCAGAGGAGCAGGAAGGCTGACGTTTGGGACCTAGGCCCTTCAGAAATGGCGGAGGGGAAGGGGGTTCTGAAATAAATAGGGAGAGAGGGGTAGGTGGATTGAAAATGGACAGAGGAGAAGATAGGTGGAGAGGAGACAGACAGGTCAAAGAGGCAGGGATGGAGCCAGGAAAAGTGAGTGTAGGTGGGGAATTAGGGAGGAGATAGGTCAGTCCAGGGAGGATGGATAGGTCAAGGAGGCAGGATGAGGCTAGTAGGTAGAAGATGGGGCTGGGGCTTGAGGTAGGAGCAGGGGATAGGTGGGAGGAAGGACAGGTTAGGGAAGCAGGGATGAGCTGGGCTGGTTTTGGGTTGCGGTAGGGGGAGGGGAGATTTTGAAGCTTGTGAAGTCCACACTGATACCATTGGGCTGCAGGGTTCCCAAGAGGAATATGAGTTGCTGTTCCGGCAACCTTCGGATAGCATCGTATTGGCACTGCAGGAAGTCCAGGATGTGCATGTCATCTGAGGATTAGGAGGGGGAGTTGAAATGGTTCACAACTGGGAGGTACAGTTGTTTGGTGTGAACTGAGCATAGGTGTTCTACAAAGTGACCCCCAAGCCTCCGCTTTGTTTCCCCGATGCAGAGGAAGCCACAACGGGAACAGCAGATGCAGTATACCACATTAGCTGATGTGCAGGTGAACATCTGCTTGATGTGGAAAGTCTTCTTGGGGCCAGGGATGGAGGTCAGGGGGGAGGTGTAGGGGCAGGTGTAGCACTTCCTGCAGGGAAAAGTGCTGGCTGTGGTGGGACTGGAGGGGAGTGTGGAGCGGACAAGGGAATCACGGAGAGACTGATCCCTCCGAAAAGCAGACAAAGGTGGGGAGGAAAAAATGTCTTTGGTGGTGGGGTCGGATTGCAGATGGCGGAAATATCACAGGATGATGCATTGGATCCGGAGGTTGATGGGGTGGTACGTGAGGATGAGGAGGATTCTGTTTTGGTTGTTATTGCGGGGAAAGGTGTTGCAGGGGACAGTTGTAATCCTTGAGAAACGAGGACAACTGAGATGTACGGGTGTGGAATGCCTCATCCTGGGAACAGATGTGGCGGAGGTGAAGGAATTGGGAATAGGGGATGGCATTTTTGCAGGAAGGCAGTTGGGAGAAGGTGTATTCTAAGTAGCTGTGGGAGTCAGTGGGCTTGAAATGGGTATCGATTTCTAGGTGGTTGCCAGAGATGGAGACAGAGAGATCCAGGATGGAGAGAGAGGTATTAGAGATAGTCCAGGTGAACTTGAGGTTGGGGTGGAAGGTGTTGGTGCAGTGGATGAACTGTTCGAGCTACTCATGGGAGCACGAGGCAGCGCCGAGACAGTCATCAATGTAACGGAGGAAGAGGTGGGGTTTATGGCCAGTGTAGGTGTGGAGGAGGGATTGTACCATGTAACCTACAAAGAGGCAGGCATAGCTTGGGCCCATGCGGGTACTCATGGCCACCCCCTTTGTCTATAGGAACTGGGAGGAATTGAAAGAGAAGTTGTTGAGGGTGAGGATGAGTTCAGCTAAGTGGATGAGGATATCAGTGGAGGGGGGCTCATCGGGCCTGTGGGACAGGAAGAAGTCGAGAGCCTTTTGTCAATCTGCATGGGGAATGCAGGTGTGTTGGGACTGGATGTCCATAGTAAAGATGTTGGTGATTGCGGAATTGGACGTTCTGTGGGAGATGGAGGGCGTGGGTGGTGACACAGACCTAGGTAGGGAGTTCTTGGAACAAGGGGAAGAAAATGGAGCCAAGAGAGGTGGAGATGAGTTCAGTGAGGCGGGAGCAGGCGGAGACAATGGGTCAACCAGGGCAGACAGGTTTGTAGATTTTGGGAAGGAGATAGAAGCAGGCAGTGCGGGGTTGAGGAACAATGAGGTTGGACACTGTGGGTGGGAGGTCACCTGAGGGGATGCGATTGCACCTTCCCCCCCCTCAGTGGTTGAGAATGCCCTCGACCATGTGTCCCGCCGCTCTCCCCTCCAGCCCCACCACACCCAGCACTTTTCTCTGCAGCCGCAGGAAGTACTACACCTGCTCCTATGCTACCCCCCTCACATCCATCCCAGGCCCCAAGATGACTTTCCACATCAAGCAGATGTTCACCTGCACATCTGCTAATGTAGTATACTGCATCCACTGTTCCTGTTTTGGCCTCCTCTGCATCGGGGAAACCAAGTGGAGGCTTGGGACTGCTTTGCAGAACACTTATGTTCAGTTCGCAATAAACAACTGCACCTCCCAATTACGAACCATTTCAACTCCCCCTCCCATTCCTCAGATGACATGCCTATCCCGGGCCTCCTGCAGTGCCACAACAATGCCACCCGAAGGTTGCAGGAACAGCAACTCATATTCCACTTGGGAACTCTGCAGCCCAATGGTATCAATGTGGATTTCACAAGCTTCATAATCTCCCTTCCCCAACCTCATCGCAAAACCAGCCCAGCTCATCCCCGCCTCGCTAACCTGTCCTTCCTCCCACCTATCCCCTGCTCCCACCTCAAGCCCCACCCCCATCTCCTACCTACTAACCTCATCCCGCCCCCTTGACCTGTCCATCCTCCCCGGACTGGCCTATCCCCTCCCTACCTCCCCACCTACACTCACCTTTACTGGCTCTATCCCCGCCTCTTTGACCTGTCTGTCTCCTCTCCACCTATCTTCTCCTCTATCCGTCTTCTATCCATCTGCCCCTCTCTCCCTATTTATTCCAGAACCCACTACCCCTCCCCTATTTCTGAAGAAGGCTCTAGGCCCAAGGCATCAGCCTTCCTAGTCCTCTGATGCTGCTAGGCCTCCTGTGGTCATCCAGATCCACACCTTGTTACCTCAGAACCTCTCACAGTCCTGTTTATATCTGTCAGCCACAGCTTCCTGATTGAGCGAGATTAACAGCCCCAATTGGGGAACTCATATTCTGTGAGGTCCACCTGGCTGACACATTACAATCTTTACGGACACTTGGAGAGGTTAGAGTTAATTCAGGCAAATTAAATAATATATACAAGAAAGAACTTATCGTACAAGGGCTAGGAGACACAGATTTAGGATTTTTGGCAAGAACCACAGAGAGAATGTGAGGAAGAACTGTTTTACACAGTGAGCGGCAATGACACAGACTCACTGCCCACAAGGTTAGTGGATGCAGAAACAATGAATGACTTCTAAAGGAAATTGGATGGGCACTTTAGAAAATCACGTTACAGGAATAAAGAAATAAAACAGTGGCAGTAGGACGACTGGATTGCTCCAGTGACAGCAGTGGGGTGAACAGCCTCTTTTTGCGCTATTAATGACTCTGTAGTTTCAGCCATAATAGTTGTTAAGCTAAAGTTAAATAGCTTCCAGTTGCAATAAAACAAAACTATGTGCTCAAAAATATAATTTCAATGCAAGTCGTTTGCAAATTTATTATTTTTAAATACCCAAACAGGAATGTGTTAAGATATTTGCCAATGGGAATAAAAATGTATTTTATGGAGCAGGTTATTTGGAGTTGGCCAAAGTCAAGCCTCGAAATGTCCGTTTGCCTCAATCTTCACATTTTGATATTTTAGCTACTGTTGCTTCCTTTGCTAGTTTCAAACATGGTCCCATTTTGAAAAACAGCAATGAACATTACCAGATGTCTTTACTTCCAACAACAAAAAAAATTGCAGATGTCAGAAATTTGAAACAAAAACAGCGAATGCTAGAAGCACGCAGTGGGTCAGACAGAATTCTGGAAGAGGATAATTTTGGTATGGATCTTTGTACAGAGAAACAGTACTTAAAAAACAGAATAAAGGAATAAGGAAAGGAAGAAAAAGACTATAATATTTTGTCCTCGTTGTTCTGTTCTTTTTTTTACATGCTGTTAATCTGTAAGATCCTCCACGTGTGACTAGGAACCTATACTCAAATTAACTTGGCTGCAAATTCCACTGATGCTGATTGACCTACTGTATGTTTGTAGTGAGTTTTTGTTCTGTCTCTGATATTTAGTCTGAAAATTTTCGAAAGAAATATTTTGTTCGGGTCTATTTTCTTTCAGAAATACAGAATCTGGCAAATAACAATGGATTCAGTTATGTATTATGCATAGAATTGCAGTAGAGGCTCTATCAAAAAGTACACCAACCAGTTGTGGACACTTGATTGAAGCTTTAACTGTAGCAAAGAAACAGAAGAGGGCCCTGGTGCAACATGTGCTGAGGCTGGAAACTACACAATCTACAGCAGGAACAAATATATTTTGCTAGCAAAAATGCTTCACAAAAAGTAGAAAGCCCAATGACAGGATAAATGAGAGAGATTTTCAGTGCTTACTGGAAATGCATCCTTAGCCCCCTGCTGAACTCCCTATCCACCTACAACTGTGTTGCCAAATTCCAAACAAACACCATCTACATGTTTGCTGATGACACCAGCACAGTGGGACGGATATCTAACGATGACGAGTCAAAATACAGAATGGATAGAGGGCTTGGTGACATGCTGCAATAAAAACAATCTCTCAACATTGACAAAACTAAAGAACTGATCGTTGATTTCAGAAAGAAACAAGGAAAACCCTCCCCATCTACATTAATGGAACTGAGATTGAGCGAGTGAGGAGCATTAAGTTCCTTAGAGTTACGATAAGCAGCAACCTGTCCTAAACTTCCCATGTAGAAGCGATAGTCAAGAAGGCATAACAATGCCTCTTCTTCCTCAGGTGGCTCAGGAAATTTGGCATGTCCATAAGGACCCTCATCAACTTCTACATCTGCACCATAGATAGCACACTGTCTGGGTGCTTGCCCAGGACTGCATGAACCTACAGAAAGTGGTGTGCACAGCCCCCTCCATCATGAAAGCCAAACTTCTATGGATAGACTCCATTTACACAGCTTGCTACCACAGAAAGGCTGCTAACACCATCACACCCTGGTAATGATCTCCTACAACCTCTTTTGTCGGGCAGAAGATACAGAAGCCTGAACACACGGACAAGCAGGTTCAGGAACAGCTTCTTTCTGGCTGTTATCAGAATGTTGAATGGACTCTAGCCTCAAATATTGTAACCTGCAATGTAGCCTGTATGCCTCTAAGTCTTTTTGATCTGTACACCCTTTGCTGGCTGTGATCTGCCTGTACCGCTCATAAGCAAAGCTTTTTACTGTATATTGCTTCATGTGACAATAAAATAAATCAATCAAAGAGACACAACATCTTTAAGCAGAACAACGTTGCAGTTAAAAGCCACATTCTGAATTCCAAAAACAAACCAGAAGAACTGCATATGCTGTAAATCAGAAACAAAAACAGAAATTGCTGGAAAAGCTCAGCAGGTCCAGCAGCATCTGTGAAGAGAAATCAGAGTTAACGTTTCAAGTCCAGTAACCCTTCCTCAGAACTGAAGGTAGGTAGGAAAATGTCAGCTTAAATGCAGAAGATAGGTTGGGGGAAGAGGGTAAAGAGTAAATGATAGGTGGAGACAGAGCCCAAAGACAGAGAAGACAGACAAAGCAGTGGATAATGATCTGGCGAGGAGAGTGAATAGCTATTAATGGAGACCATTAGTGGCTAACAATAGGTAGAGTGTAATGGCAGATTATGTGATAACAAGGCCTGGTGTGTGCGGTTAGGGGCTACAACATGGGAGAGTTCAGGCCATAAAATTATTGAACTCAATATCGAGTCTGGAGGCCTGCAGGGCCCCCAAGCAGAAAATGAAGTGTTATTCTTCCAGCTTGCGCTAAGCTTCACTGGAAGACTGCAGCAAGCCTGAGATAGCTTTGAGGAATGGTCACCATACCCAGAACGTTAACTCTTATTTTTTCTTCACAGATACTGCCAGACCTGCTGAGCTTTCCCAGCAACTTTTTTTTATGCCTAATACAGAGATATTGGCCAGGGAGCAGGGTGGTGTGTTAAAGTGGCAGGTAATTGGAAGCTCTGGATCATTTTTGCAGGCAGAATGTAGATGTTCTGTGAAGTGGTCACACAATCACGAGGAAAGAAAGGTTTGCATTATTTTCCTTAAATTTGCATACAAGGAAATGTATTATAAATTCTGTTTGAGTACATCAATGCTTCACTTCCACACTCATGATACTTTATATTCATTGCTGTGTGTTTTTTGTCAAGAATTAATCATTTAAACCATTTATTGAGTCTAGTTTCGGCCTTTTAGCTGTGTAACAGAGGCGTTGATATATTAACTTCAATTTACCTCAAAGTTCCAAATGAATATTTCAAAAATCCAATCAGTTACTACACTCATATATAACTTCACTGCAGGAAATGAAGAATGGCAGTTTCATTGGTGGTCTCTACGACCCATTACAATTTCACTTTCCAGCAGATAGTTGAGTATCCAAAGCAAACTGTCCTCAAACATAAAGCCAAGAATAACACACCTGCAAGTATCTCTTTACTCTCCTGCCCTTTTCTCTGCATGATCTCTGATTTTGTAATTCTGTCATTGAATGAAAGATAGTGTCATTTCTGCATGTTTTTCAAGTTAAACTTAATAGCTTAATAGTTAGTAGCGTTCATTTGCACGTGCATGCTAAAATCTTTAAGTTTTGTTTTGCAAAATGTATAAGCAAGGAATTATTATGAAATTGATCATGTTAATAAACCTGCATGTTATCATTTTACAATTTCCTGTGGACTACACTGATGGCGTGACTTCTATTTTTACAGAGCGAACAGGATGAGAATCAAATTCAAATGGCCAGAGAAGATGTTGAGCTGCCAGAAGAGCTGAGGAAGATGGTAAATGAAGATCAAGAGGAAGAAGATGACAAAGATTCTTTCATTGGGCAAATTCATAGCCTCCAGAATATGGATGCAGACCAAATAAAAGAAAAGGCCCAGGCAACATTTAGTGAAATAAAGCAGGCTGCTGAACAGAAATGCTTCATAATGTGAACAAGGAATGATTCCTCAACTTTCAGTTTTAGTAAAATCTCGAATAAACCTTACAATCATGCACCTAACACAGAATTTATGTCTCCACTATCCACTCTTGAAATGAACAACATTAGTGTGATCTCTGGGGCACAATTTTTCAGAGGAAAATAATCAAAAATCCGTACAAATTATTGGTATACACAAGTATGCACATGTATGCATGTTGGAGACCAAAACGTATTTTTAATTGAAGAGCTGTCAAAATGTAGAAATATATTTTTAAATTATTTTTCTCCAGAGGTCGCCGTTAAGATTGTGAAGAGTGAAAGTACATGCCCTATTGTTTATTTTAGGTAGTGGGAATTGCATGAAATTAAGTTACTCTGTGATGTAATGCAATTTATTGGAATGTGTGATCAAATACATGATATATCTAATCTGGTAATTAAATCTACAATGACAACAAGATGAATATTCACCTTAATTAATGTGATCAATCAAAATTGTCTGTACAAATCAAATAGAAAATATTGGTGAAATTTAAAACCTTGGCACATCTTAGAAGACCAAACAAAAAGAATAAAACTCTCATCAATTTATAAATTTATATTATCCTTGATCATAGATGGGAGGGGTGCCTGGTGAGGAGTTCTCTGCAGTCATCCTTCACTTTGATAAAGACAAAACCCAGTAGAAAAAAAGAAACTCAGAATAAAGTTTCACAATGACCTATAGGCAAGTTACGTGTCATAAAAAATGCATTCTAAGGTTGAACATGAAAATAGATTCACACGTGTAGCAAGTTTAGAGAAAATCCTACTTTCTCATTGCTGTGCTGTTATTTGTTTCTTATAGGTATAAGAGCTTAAACCTGTAACTAAGCAATCTACATCAAGTTGTTTCAGGGATAGTAGGAATTGCACATGCTGGAGAGTCTGAGATAACAAGGTGTAGAGCTGGATGAACACAGCAGACCAAGCAGCATCAGAAGAGCGGAAAGCTGATGTTTCAGGCCTAGAATCTTCTTCAGAAAAAGGGTCTAGGCCTGAAACATCAGCTTTCCTGCTCCTCTGATTCTGCTTGGCCTGCTGTGTTCATTCAGCTCTACACCTTGTTATCTCTATTTTACATCAAATGTTAGGATCCTAGCTCAGGTTTGAAATATTTATTTGATACAAATACAGTCGTGCAGTAATGAACAAATTCCCTACCTGAATGTAAATCAAAGAAATTACAGAAGTAACGTATATGAGAGATCAATAACAAATAACTTTTTACTGTGAGTTAACAAGTCATTACAATCCAATGAAAACATATGATGTCCACTGGAGAAAACATGTTACTTCATCCAAAGTTGTATCAGTGATAATGGGAACTGCAGATGCTGGAGAATCCAAGATAATAAAGTGTGAGGCTGGATGAACACAGCAGGCCCAGCAGCATCTCAGGAGCACAAAAGCTGACTTTTTGGGCCTAGACCCTTCATCAGAGAGGGGGATGCGGAGAGGGTTCTGGAATAAATAGGGAGAGAGGGGGAGGCGGACCGAAGATGGAGAGAAAAGAAGATAGGTGGAGAGGAGAGTATAGGTGGGGAGGGAGGGAGGGGATAGGTCAGTCCAGGGAAGACGGACAGGTCAAGGAGGTGGGATGAGGTTAGTAGGTAGGAAATGGAGGTGCGGCTTGGGGTGGGAGGAAGGGATGGGTGAGAGGAAGAACAGGTTAGGGAGGCAGAGACAGGCTGGGCTGGTTTTGGGATGCAGTGGGGGGAGGGGATGAGCTGGGGGATGCGGTGAGGGAACAGTCCCTCTTCCACACCTACACAGGCCCCAAACCCCACCTGTTCCTCCGTTACATTGATGACTGTATCGGCGACGCCTCTTGCTCCCCAGAGGAGCTCGAACAGTTCATCCACTTCACCAACACCTTCCACCCCAACCTCAAGTTCACCTGGGCTATCTCCAACACATCCCTCACCTTCCTGGATCTCTCAGTCTCCATCTCAGGCAGCCAGCTAGTAACTGATGTCCATTTCAAGCCCACCGACTCCCACAGCTACCTAGAATACACCTCCTCCCACCCACCCTCCTGCAAAAATTCCACAACTATTTCCATCTAGAAGGACAAGGGTATCAGACATATGGGAACAGTACCACCTCCAAGGTCCCCTCCAAGTCACTCACCATCCTGGCTTGGAAATATATTGTCACTCCTTCACTGTTTCTGGGTCAAAATCCTGGAATTCCCTCCTTAATAGCATTGTGGGTTAACCCACAGCAGGAGGACTGCAGCGGTTGAAGAAGGCAGCTGACCACTACCTTCTCAAGGGCAATACAAATGAATAGAAAAACTTATCAGTCAATTGTGCTGTTCTATGGCGGAGAGAAGAAGAGCCAGAAGATTATGCTAACCGTGCCAAATGATCTTGAATGTATGATGCTGTGTGATTGTGTGGCAATTCTTACTCTGGGGTGCCTGTCCAATTAAAGGCTTCAGTAAGAGCTTCTGTTTTTCAAACATGGCAAATTCAGCCTGGTTCTAGATAGAATATTTTACATTTAAACAAACTATTTAACATAGTGAAATGTCCCATACACTACACAGGAACATTTTTGAATTAAGTGTGTATCAAAACCAAATGAGGAGATTTTTGGAAAGGTGACCAAATGGTTGATCAATGCAACATGGTTAAAGGAACATCTGGAACAAAGAGAGTGAGCTAAAGGTGTGGAAATCTGTGGAGTTGGAGGATCAAATTTAGATGTGAATTATATTGTAAATGGCAGAACCCTTAGGAAAACTAACATTTAGTTGGATCTGGGTGTGCATATCCACAGTTCCCTTAAAGTGTCAACACAATGTAGCCAAGGTGATTATGAAGGCAAATGGTCTGCTTCATCGCTTGGGGCATGGAGTGCAAGAGTCGGCAAAACACATTGCAGCCATATAAAACCCTTATTAAGCAGTCCTTCCCTGTTTGTGATCAGGGCATTGAACCTTCTTTGGACTGCCTCCAATGTCAGTATGTCTTTTCTTAGATATATTCATAGTATTCCTGTTGTGATCTGAATTATTCCAAGATATCTCTATTTCAACATTCCATTCCTTTCAAAATAAAGGCCAAAGGTTCACTTGCCTTCCCTATTACCTGCTGAACTTGGATGCTTGCTTTTCACAATTCATGAAAGTACACTCCCAGATTCCTCTGTCCTATAACTTTCTGTGATTTTTTCCATTAAATAATATCCAGCTCCTCTACTCTTCCTGCCAAACTGCATTACTATACATTTACCCATATTACATTCCATGTGCCATGTTTTGTTTTATTTTCTCACTTTTTTAACCCGTCTACAGCCATCTATAAACTCTTTGAGTCATTTTCCCTACCTGGCCACCAAACTTTATGGACACACAACTATCACATTTAGCCTGCAGTCTTATCTGTGCCTGAATGTTGACATTGTACCCTGATATTGTCCACCATGTTCCTTTACATTCCCCTGTAGAGGGCATGGTGATGGTTACTTCTGCTAACACTCACCTTCCGTATCTGACCATGATCTCCAAAGCTGTTCCGCTGAATCCTGTACACCTCCAGCATGTCCCATTGCTGTCCTTATCCCCACCGTTATAAATACCTCTGCTTTTGACATCAAACCCTGAACTGTCCCACTCTTCCTGACAGTGATTCCCTAACTGCCTCTCTAGGCACTCCTCCACCGGAACCAGCCCCACAGCCAACCCCAGAACCCTCCTCAACAATTGACAGATGGAGCCCCAAGATTGCTGTGTGTGCAGTTCCCCCCAGCTCATGACATGTAATTTCCCTGGCTGTTTGTACTAGCCTCACAGGGCTGAACACTGAACACTCTGTGGACTGTACTGGGACAGTTCCCCTAACAGTGAGTATCCCAAGCAGACCACTAACTATGGAAATGTCCCGGCTGTATGCAAATTGCAGCCTTGGCTAACAGAACTGTGAACCCTTGATGGACAGGGTAGCCGCATCATTGTTTTTTTTCCCTTGTAAAGCAATTATGCCAGTTACTGAATGCATTCACAAAAGGCTGCACGTGCACATTTCACACAATTAATAAAATAGTTACTATACAAGGAAAATACATGAACTATATTACACTTAAAGAGAAAAAGAACAGGTTGGAAAGAATTCCATTACACAATAGCTTTGTGTGTGGGAAATCGTGTCTCGCTAACTTATTTGAAATGGATGAAGGCAGAGGGGTGAACATGATCTATATGGAGTTCAGTAGGGTGTTTGAAATGTTCCACATGGAAGATTGGTTCACGAGGTTGATCACATGGAATACAGGGAGAGCCAGCCATTTGGATACAAAACTGGCTCAAAGGTAGGAGACAGATGGTGATAGTGATGGATGTTTGCCTTTCAGATTGGAGGCCTGTGATCAATGGTACACCACAAAGTTCAATGCTGGGTCGACTACTATTTGTTGTTTATATAAATGATTTGGATGTGAGCATAGGGGTATGGTTTGCAGATGACACCAAAATTATTGTTGCATTGGACAGAGAAGAAGGTAACCTCAGAGTAGAAAGGGATCTTGATCAGATGGGCCGATCGACCAAGGAGTGGCAGATGAAGTTAAATTTAGATTAATGCCAGTTTCTGCATTTTGGAAAGGCAAATCAGGAAATGACTTATACACTTAATAGTGAGGTCCTGGGGAGTGTTGCTAAACAAAGAGACCTTTGAATGCAGGTTCATAGTTCCTTGAAAGTAGTGTTGCCAGTGGACAGGAAAGTGAAGAGGGCATTTGGTACATTTTTGCCTTTATTGGTCGGTGCATTGAATATGGGAGCAGGGAGGTCACTTTTAGGCTGTACAGGACATTGATTAGGCCACTTTTGGAATATTGAGTTCAGGTTTGGTCTCCCTGTTATAGAAAGGATGCGGTGAAGTTTGAAAAGGTTCGGAAAAGATTTGCAAGGTTGTTTGCCAGGGCTAGAGAGTTTGAGCTATGGGGAGAGGCTGAATAGGCTGGGGCTATTTTCCCTGGACTATCGGAGATTTAGGAGTGGCCAGATAGATGTTTATAAAATCATGAGGGGCATAGGAAAGGGTGAATATCCAAAGTCTTTTCCCCAGGGTAGAGGAGTCCAAAACTCGAAGGCATTGGCTTAAGGTGAGAGAGGAAAGATTTAAAAGGGATCTAAGGGACAAATTTTTCACACACAGGGTGGTGCATTTTTGGAATAAGCTCTCAGAGGAAGTGGTGAAGGCTGGTACAATTAAAACATTTAAAAGGTATCTGGATGGGTCCATGAATAGGAAGGGTTTAGACAGAAATGGGCCATTTGCTGGCAAATGGGCCTGGATTAATTTAGGATATCTGATCAATGTGGATAAATAGGACTAAAGGGTCTGTTTCCATGCTGCACAGCTCTATTACTCTGTGACAATGGGAAAATGTTCAAATTCATAGCATTCCTTTTGTGTCAATTACATGAGACAAAGAGGGTTAGTTAGCTCAGTTGGTTGGACAGCTGGTGAATGATTCCAACAGCATGGGTTCATTTACCTATGCTGGCTCTGATTACCCCGCCCCTGAGGCACAGTGACCCTTAGGTTAAACTGCCACTAGTTTTCTCGCTCTCTTTTTCTCTCTAACAAGACAGTCAACCTATGGCCTTCAGCAGCTATAGTGACTGCACCTTGTAAACACTTCAATCTCGGCAAAAAATCATCTATATTTCCACAGTAAGGGTTCTTCCTTAGGCTGGCATAACTTGGTCAACATTCTGAGTATTGATGGAAAGACTATGCCTTAACAATCACATATTGCGTGAAGTAACAGACTACCACACCCAATTGTGTAATGATTTTATCCTTTCTGAGAAGATAGTGGTGAGTTGACGTCTTGAACTGTTGCAGTCCACTTGGTCTGGATAGAGACATAAAGCAATAAGGGAGGGAGTTCCAGGATTTTTATCTGGCAATACTGAAGGAACGGCAATATACTTCCACATCAGAATGGTGAGTAGCTTGGATAGGAACTTGCATGTGATAGTGTTCCATGTAACTGCTACCCTTGCCTTTCTAGATGGCAATGGTTGTGGGTTTTGAAAATACTGTTTAAGCAGTTTTGGTGAATTTCTGTTGTATATGTTACAGATGTAATACACTATTGTTATTGAGCATCAGTAATGGAGGCAGTGATTGTTTGCAGACATGGTGCCAATCAAGCAAATTGCTTTGTCTTAGATGGTGTCAAGCTTCTTGAGAGTTATTGGAGTTGAAGATAAGTGGAGGACATTCAATCACACTCCTGACTATAGGCAGTGGTCAGACTTTGGTCAGTCAGGACGTGAGTTATTCACTGCAAGATTCCTAGCTTCTGACCTATGGTTGTAACCACAATATTTATACAACTAGTCAAGTTCAATTTCTGGCTAATGGTAGCTAGTCCAGTGCTTATCAATTTCAACCTACAATAATCAGGTTGGTCTAACTATTTGTCACTTTCAGATCACTGATAATCTAGCATTTAACAGAAATTAGTAAAGATCAAAAAAATCTAGTTTCAGTCAGTAATCAGATGTTTGTGCCCTGAAATCAAACAAAATCCATGTTTTTTTTTGTAGACCAATGCAGTTTGTATTTAGAAAAGTAATGAAGTTAATTAAAGGTGAAAGCTTAATCTGGAAATAGATTGTAGATTTGAGTTTAAAAATGAGATCTTCAAACCAGACCACTAAGGGTTAATTGTTAAGGGTTAATCATAGTGACAATGAGCAATTGAAACAAAGTGGAAAAATGCAAGAAAATCGACCTTATGTAAAAAAAAAACCTGCCCTTTGGGTTGGGATCTAACTGCATAACCTCGATTGTGGGAACCGTTCTTTTGTAAGTGGTTGACATAGAGCCTCCTGGAAATCTCTTCTTTTGCACTGTGGAATGTCTGGAAATATACTGGAAGTATTATAAAATGGCAATTCAGCACGTAATCTTAGATTCAGAACAGTATTAATAACGGGGACCTTGCCTTGTTCCTTGGGATTTCCACAATTGGCCTGGAGTTCATGATTTGTGCCATGGAATCTTAGAGAGTACCACCATCACCAAAGTCCCCAGCGGATAGAAGTCAGACTCACTTGTTTGTGTGTGTGTGTATATATATATATATATATATATATATATATATAATACCTATATTATGCAATTTATGCTAAAAGATTCACTGACTAGTTTGCATTTATTTGCAACATATATTTGGATACTTTCAAGAAAGAGATAGATAGAGCTGTTAAAGATAGTGGAATCAAGGGCTATGGGGATAAGGCAGGAACAGGACACTGATTGTGGATGATCAGCCATGATCATGATGAATGGTGGTGCTGGCTCGAAGGGCCGAATGGCTTACTCCAGCACCTAATGTCTATTATCTATTGTCCATTGTCATATTTTAAGTAGATTACACTAATAAGTTTGCTTTATATTAAATTGCATGTCTTCTTGTATTCATTATGATCAGACATTAAAGATCCCATTAAGTACTTTCAGTTCAACATTACAGACATTTATTTTTGTTAGCTGCATTTCCAATACTTCCGTCAAAGTGCTGATTTGCAGTAAAGTTGAAATGACAGTTAAGCAGCTGTGCAGTGTTTTGGAAAAGTTCACAACATTCTCAATCTAAAAGAAGATATGCACAAGGCATTCTTAGACTCAACGTCTCTGCGGACTGATTTTGCTGATTGACAAGCAGTCTACAAAGCAATCTTCTTTGTGAATCTGGGAATAATGGCAATTGTTTGGTTGCACTATGCATGCTTGGGCTGCTCATTATAGTCATCAGAACCCAGCCAGCATTGGGAAGAAACAAAGGCAAAAGATCAAATATCAGAGTGAAAGCAGAGATGCAAAGAATGAGACAAAACATAACCAAAAAGGAAACAATTAGATGAGTGACAATAGTAAATAGAACAAGATTGAATGAAAGAGTAACATGCCAGTGTGCAAATAGATTAAAAATTTACCAAGCAAGGAAAGAAAGTAAGACAACAGAAAAAAGGTGTGCAAGATATTATTTTGATTTATAAGAAAGCACTGAATGTGAAATGGCCACTGAGCCCACCAGGATCATTACACCACTGGCCACACACAATTTATTTCATCCTGAACTCTATCCAGTTTATTTAAAGTCCATTTCATCTGAAAATATTCAAGTGAAACTATATTTGGCCCAAATGTCTCAAAGATAAGAATGACAATACAATTCGTAAGTTCCCGCACCTGTTAGCTGTTCAGTGACCCCTGCTGGATAAAACACATAACAGACGAAAAGATGGTGGAACTCTCGTTCATGTCAGCGTTAGAATTGTTCCAACCTATTGCATATTGAATAGAAATATAACCAAGAAAATAAAACAAAGATGAAAAAGAACAGCAATATTTCTGATAATGAAGCAGCTTTCGACAGTCAACACACAAACATGGATAATATCCAGTTATGGGCTGCCAAATGGCAGGTAAGATATTCCCCAATTAAGTGCCAGACTACTACTATCTTGAAGAAGGAAAGCCAAGTGGTCTCTTCTGATTTACATTGGGATCACTCAGCCTCATATGTTTTAACATTTTCAAAAGTAAGGGTCACTGCTAGCCTGAAGCTTATTTGGAGCAACCATACAGATAACATAGCTACAAATAGACAGCAGAGGTTTGGGTCTTTAGGGAATGCCTTATCTCCAAAATCTTCAAACATTCATCTGTCATCTGCAAGACTTAAATCAGCATTTGATAGAATACTCATCTGGATGGGTACAACTGTAACAGCACCTAACAATATTCGGCTTGACACCTAATATTGATCAGCTTGCTTGATCAGCGCCATCATTAGGCTTTATTTCTAACCCGCCTAATACTAGTGTAACTTGGCTACAGTATATTCCATCTACCAGTTGTGCAGCAGAACCTCTTATGGTGTCTTAGACAGTATCTTTCTCCTTTGAGTCCGCAACCAACAAGTAGGACAAGAGCAGCAATATTTTGGTAACATCAAAATCTCAAATTTTCCTCCAAACTTAAAATCACATTCACTTGGACACAGATTCTCATTTCTATTTTTTAAATATTCTTGAATTCCTATTGTGGAAAACCATCTCAGCAAAGATTAATATTTTAAGAACTAAACACATGACATTTTGTGCCACAAGTGCTGGAGAGAAATAAATAGACCTACCCAGCATCCATTTTTAAACCTTTGCTTTTACTTGTACTGTGATAAAAATTTGATTTGTTTCACATATTTAGTTTCTGCAGCTTTTTGATTTTTGGGAAATATCAGTCCTGGGGAATGCATGATGAGGCAATCTAGATGACTGTGCATGGCATTCAGAACCATTACTATCAAAAAAATTTCTTACTGTCTCACTGTGGACACCAACAGATACTTAACTGGACAAACCACATAAATACTGTCATGACAAGAGCAAATCAGAGGTTGAGAAATCTGTAGGAGTATCTGAAATGCAGAAAGACTTTCGCAATATTCAGGCTTGGGGTGATAAGTGGCAAGTGACATTTGTGCTCCACAAATATCAGGCAATGACCATCTCCAACAAGAAAGAATCTAATGATCACTCCTTGACAGTCAGTAGTGTGGCTATCACCGAATTCCCCACTATCAACATCCTGAGGGTGACCATTGATCAGAAACTTATTTAAGCTAAATATTGATATTGCGACTTCGACAGCAGGTCAGAAATGTACACTGACTAAGTCACTTCCTGACTGGCTAAGCCTGTTCCCTATCTACAAGGCATAAGTCAGGAATTCGATGAACATACTCCACTTGTCCAGAAGAGAGCAGCTTCAGTAACACTCAGGCAGTTTGATGTAATCCAAGACAAATCAGTCCACTTGATTAGCACAATACCAACGGCAGTTACTTTGCACATTCTTTTCCTCCACTACCACAGAACCTTGGGACCACAGTGTACCATCTGCAAGATACACTGTAGCAATGCACCACGGTTCTTTCAACTGCACTTTCCAAACCTAAGATCTATACTACCTAGAGGGACAGGATAAGCAGATACAGGAAAATATTGCCATCTTCCAGGTCCCTTTCAAGCCACGCACCATTCTAAATTAGAATTACAAATGTTCCTTCATGGCTCTTGTCACAAGATCATGGAATTCTCTCCCAAACACAACTCTGGCTGTGCCAATATGACATGGACTATAATACGTTGGGAGGACAGCTCACAGACGTCTTCTCAAGGGAAATTAAGGTTAGACGATGAATGCTGACCTGGCCAGCAATGCCCATACCATAATAATAAGAAGCTGCTGTGGCCACCTAGTGCTAATCTTCAGAAATCATAACAAAGAAACATAAGAAATTGGAGGATTGAGACATTTATCCCCTCAAACTTCCCCCACCATATTTTAAGACCTCAACTCCTGTCTAGTGCTAGCTCCTCAGATCTCAAATTCTCAATATTTCAAAAACCAACATAATCTTTAAATATTTTCAGTAATCTAGCAACACAAATCTGGGGCTATAAAACTCTAGGCATCCATTAGCAGAGAGGAGAAATCTTGCCACATCTCAATTTTAAATGAATGTCGCTTTTATCTATAGCCACATCCCTTAGTTTGAGATGCACCAAATAGTGAAACTATTTTCTCAACATCATCCTTGCCAAGCTCCAACAGAAACTCATACTGTTCAAATAAGATCACATTTCATTTTTCTAAATGGCAGTGAATCAAGGTCTGAGCTGTTTAATCATTCATCATAAGTCAGTCAAGGAAGGTGGAGGTTGTAAAGTGGTAATGTTGCTGGTCACAGAATTCAAAACTATAGGGCAATGTTTCAGGAACATGAGTTCAAATCATACCATGACAGAGAGTGATATTTGAGCTGAAAACAAAAAGCCAGAGTAAAAATCTAGTCTAAGAACAACCATGTAACCAGTACTTTTTTTTAAGAAACCCATGTGATTCACAAATCTCCTGACAGGAGGAAATCTACCACCTTTATTTGATCTGGCTTACACTGACTCCACATTCATTGCAACGTGGTTGACTCTTAATTGCCTTCTCAGCAATCAGGAATGGGTAATGCATGTTTATCCAGCCAGCAACATCCACATCCCTTTTTTTTTCAGAAAAACGTCTTCATCCAAAGAGTAAGTCAAGTCCCTGCTAAACTTGCATTTAAAGGCAGTATAATCTTTCTTAAATAGAATAAATATAAATAGTCCTCACTAATGTTCACTAAGGCTAACATGCTTCGGGGAAAGTAATCTACCATTCTCACCTGGTCTGGCCTGCATGTGATTCCAGACCCACCGCAATGTGGTTGACTCTCAACTGCCTCTGAAATAGCCTCACAAGTTATATTAATCACTACAAAATCTCAACAAAGAAAAGAAACTGGACAGATCACCTGGCATCGGCCTACATATCAGAAAAAGACAACAGCAGAACTAGCCCTGTCGACGCTGCAAAGTCCTCTTCACTAACATCTTGGGTCTAGTTTCAAAATTGGGAGCGTTATCTCACCAACCAGTCGAGAAACAGCCTGACATATTCAGACTCAAATGTTATAGAAAATGTTCCAAACAACACCATTGCCATCCTGGGTATGCCCTGTCCCAGCTGCTGGACAGACCAGCAGAGGGTGTTGTACAGTGATATACAGTCAGGAGGGAGTTGCCTGGGTGCTCTTAACATTGACTCTGGATCCCTTGAGCTATCATGGTTTCAGATTAAACTTGGGCAAGGAAACATTCTACTGGTTACCACTTACTGTCCTCCCCTGGCTGAAGAATCAGTACTTCTCCATATTGACCATTCCTTGGAGGGAGCACTAAGAGTGGGCAGGCTGCAAAATGTACTCTGCAGGAGCAATTTCAATTTCCACAAGAGTGGCTCAGCAGCAGCGCTACTCTCAACTCCTAATGAACATAGCTGCTAAACTGCATGTTGACAGATGGTGAGGGAAGTAAAAAGAGAGAAAAACATCCTTGACCTCATCCTTCCCAATCTGTTGAATGCAAATGCATCTGTCAATGATAATGCTAGTAGTGACCACTACACAATCCTAGAGGAGACATAGTCCTTCCTTCACATTGAGAATACCTTCCATCGTATTGTCTGGCACTTTCACTGTGGTAAATTTCACACAAATCTAGCAAATCAAGGATAGGCATTCATGTGGTTTGTGGGCCACCAGCAGCAGAATTATACTCTAGCACAATCTGCAACCTCATGACATGGCATATCCCCCACTCAACCATTGCCATCCTTACAGAGGATCAGCCTTCGTTCAATGGAGATAGGCATGCCAAGAGCAGCACCAGGAAAACCTGAAAATGAGGTCTCAACCTGACTATTTGCATGGCAAACAGCATAAGCAGCAAGTGATAAACAGAGCCAAGCGAGCCCACAAACAATAGATCAGATCTAAGCTCTGTCGTCCTGCCATATCCAGTCAAGAATGATGGTTTTTAATTAAGCAATTTACTGGGAAGAGGAGGCTCCATAAATATCCTCATCCTAATGATGAAAGAGCCCAGCAGATCAGTGCAAAAGATAAGGGTGAAGCTTTTGCAGCCACCCTCAGCCAGCAGTACAAAGTAGATGATCCATTTTGGCTTCCTCCAATAGTCCCCAGCATTACAGGTACTAGTCTTCAGCCAATTTGATTCACTCCATGTGATACCAAGAAACAGTTGGACGCACTGGATACAGTAAAGGCTTTGGGACCTATCAACATCCCAGCAATAGTACAGGAGATTTGTGCTCCAGAACTTGCTGGTCCCCTAGCTGAGCTCTTTCAGTACAGTTACAGCATTGCCATCAATGGAAGTTTGCCCTGGTATGCCCTGTACAGAAAAGGCTGAACAAATGCATCCCAACTAATTACCATTCCATCAGCCTACTGTTGATCATCAGTAAAGTGATGGAAGATGTCATCAATAGTGCTATTCAGCAGCATCTCCTCAGCAAGAACCTACTCATTGAGTTCCACCAGGTCCGTTCAGCTCTTGACCTCATTACTGCCTTGATTCAAACCTGGACTAAACAGCTGAATTTGAGAGGTGACAAGAGAATGATAGCCCTTGACATTGAAGCCACATTTGACCAAGTGTGGCATTGAGGAGTCCTAGCAGAACTGGAATTATTGGGTAAGGGGGACAAACTTTCCACATCTCAGCTCCAGGCATCTCTGCAAAAGTTCCACAGAGTAGTGCCCTCAGCCCAACAATCTTCAGCTGCTTTGTCAATGACCTTCCTGCCATCATAAGGTCAGAAATGCGGATGTTCATCGATGATTGCACAATGTTCAGCACCATTTACAATTCCTGATGCTGAAGCAGTCTATGTTCAAATGCAAAAGGTCTGGACAATATCCAGGCTTGAGTTAACAAGTGGCAAGTAACATCTGCTTCACACAGATGCCAGACAATGGCCATCACTAATAAGAGACAATATAACCACTACCCTTTGACATTCAATGGCATTAACTTCACTAAATTCCCCACTATCGACATCCTGGGGTTACCACTGACCAAAAACTCAACTGAACTTGCCACATAAACACAGTGGCCAGAAAAGCAGGTCAAAGGCTAGGAATACTGTGGCAACTAATTCACATCCTGGTTCCCCAAAACCTGTCCACTCAAATCTCCCTGTGTTGTACTTTCTTGGAGTATCTCTTGATTTCGATTATGGATTGCGTTTTGATTCACGCTTTCAACATGTATATCCTACATGAAACTCCACCTGCCAAGCTTTTACCCACTCACTCAATCTATAACCCCTTACAGATTCATTATGTCCTTATCACATCAGGCCGTTCCTCCTACTTTTGCAATGCCAGCAAATTTGGATACATTAAACTCTGGAAGTTCTCCAAGTTATTAATATAAGTACTAAATAACTGAAGACCCAGAACTGATCCTTATAGCAGAGATAACAAGGTGTGGAGCTGGATGAACACAGCAGGCAAAGCAGCATCTTAGGAGCAGGAAAGCTGACGTTTCGGGCCTAGACCCTTCATCAGAAATGGGGGAGAGGAAGGGCGTTCTGAAATAAATAGGGAGAGGGGGGAGGTGGATCGAAGATGGATAGAGGAGAAGATAGGTGGAGAGGAGACAGACAGGTCAAAGAGGCAGGTGTGGAGGCAGGGAGGGGATAGCTCACTCCAAGGAGGACCCGTCTACACCTTGTCTCAGATTCTCCAGCATCTCCAGTTCCTATTACCTTTGATCCTTGTAGCATTCTACTTGTTAATTTTTTTCACCCTGAGAGAAAGAAATAAACCTGACTCTGTCTCTGTGCTGTGCTCTAACTAATCCTCAACTCATTACCCCAATACCATAAACTCCTATCATGCACAATAACCTTTTCTATGGCACCTTGTGGAATGGCTTCTGACATAAAAAGGAAACCAGCTTAAAAGATCCCCTTTGACTTCACCCTAAGAGTGTGCCTTCACTTCAGCTTCACAAAATCCACCATTTCCTACCCAAGTGCCAACTTCTATCAGTATCCAAGGAAGACTTATATTCCACCTGACTGACATAACAAAGTGCGAAGCTGGATGAACACAGCAGGTCAAGCAGCATCTTAGGAGCCCAAAAGCTGACGTTTCGGGCCTAGACCCTTTATCCCCGAAAAGTCAGTTTTTTGTGCACCTGAGATGCTGCTTGGCTTGCTGTGTTCATCCAGCTTCGCACGTTATCTCGGATTCTCCAGCATCTGCAGCTCCCATTATCTCTCTCCCACCTGACTGAGTTAGATTTTGACAGGAATCTAAACAGAAAAGAAATGCAAGCATGCCATAATAACGCCTCTGCCAGCCCCCAAATCCAGCGTCCCGCTATTACACATTTAGCGCATGCAGAAACTGTTTGCAAGCAAGTTCGAATTGTGACAAGCATATTACTTTATCAAACCGTGAACTCTTGAAGAAAAGAGAACTGAGTATTGGTAGCCAGTCTTAGACTCGTAAAACTATACGTAAATGTACCTCAAGAATTTGTAGAATTTAACAAAACTACAGTTGGTACGGAAACGAATTTCAATTTTAAACCAGTTCTACACAGCTTTCAACACAAGTTAGGGCAAATCGAGAACTTTTAAAAAAAAATTCACCTTTGTTTTCTGCCCCGGAAAACAAACGAAACAAATGAAAATCCAGTGAAATCCATATGACCACCCTGATTGTTAATGAACTGATTCGAGTTTATCCGAATGATTCACCCAGCTCAAAACACAGAGACTCTGACGCTCAATTAGCCCTAACCGGCAGCTGTTCTAAAAGAGAAACCCCAACAAGAAGGCGCATTCATCACGTAGTATTTAATCAGTGGATTAGATACAAATATCTCAATAGCCTGAACAACTCGGAGGTAGTGAACATTCTCCTTCTCGCTTATGAAAGGAATTAGTTGTAAACATACACCAGGACTCCCCTTAACTTAAAAGAGCGATTGGATTTGGGTATGGAGCCTGCTTCTGACGGAACCTTGGACCTTGCCCCCGCATTATACCGTGCACTAATTCCTTCTTCCGTCATATCAACCAACACTGTACTTATTCTTCGTGGCGAAAATATGACAGAGAAAGCTGGCTTTGCATCTATTTACAGACTGAAAATAGACTAAAGATTAGCGTTGATTTTGACACGAATTCAGCTTAACTTGCAGGCAGATTCAAATAGGAATTGTTAGCGCTCAGTTCATCAAAACTGATACAAGCGCAATATCGATGCAAACTGAGACACCACAATGCACCTAAACGGAGTGTTGTACGCAGTCGCCGTCAGCCAACCCACACAACACTATGGACTTACTTTTTAATTGCTCACAATAGCCTCCCTAGACCTTTTATGTCTCTGTTCACCCTGTTGCCCTGACAACCTGTTATTGACAGGTAAATTGTATACAAAGCAAACCCGAGTTCTGGCATCCTTGTAAATAAAGGATAACACCGCCTCGTCATTAGAAACGCTCAGCCGTTGTAAACTGGCTTATAACGGAAAATGCCTTAAGCCCCTTAGCAGCGTGTGGGCATTGGGCTAAGATGCAGCCACTCAGTTTAGCTCTAATTGTAGTGATCACTTTAACTTTTGTTAGCTTTATTTACATTGTGAGACAGACACTAGTCTCTGCTGTCGTGCAGCAAGCAAATCGTTTTCAATTAAAGTGCTGCTTTCTAAAGTTCAAGTTATCACTAATTTAGTAAACACCTTAATGTGAAGAGGTTACCGCCTTGTGTTTTAATGAATTACATTGCGCTATATTCATTATCTCCCGTTCTAGTGAATACCCTGCATTACGCTTGTACTATATACCCAATATAGTTCATGCGATTTGGTGGCGAAACGCTTCTCACTGAAACTTACCTCGTCACCGGGTGTTTAATTTCTCCCAGAGAAGAGAAATTTAAAACTGAGAGCTTAATAGGAACAATATCCACCAATGTGGCTCTTAACCATTTCAGCAACCGAAAACAAAAAAAGAAATAAACATTTAAGAAAGTGGATGCATAAACAATTTTTAAAATGCAACTTAGAGCGCAATGGGTTCTTCTCACGGATAAACTAATTAATGATAAATCCTATTAAATCATTAATTAATGTGTAAACCTTTCAATAGACTCAAATAAACGATCTAACGAAGCACTTGTTGGCGCACATGTCTGACTTGAAGGGGATTACAAGAAGCGTCTCCTTGAGACAAGGTTCCCAGTAATTGCTTTACAAGAACATCTCTTCATTTTGCAATGCGTTCCCGATGCGAATACATCGAGCAATAGGCGCCGTCGGATATTTAGAGCAATGATGGGACCGCGTCGTTCTCTCTGCAGTGTACTGGAACTGATAAACGTTCGGCTATTTAATACTAACGATGGGAGAGTAACAATAAAAAGCCCAATAACTGTACAATAATGACGCAAATAATTATTATCGGGTCATGACAGTTGCAAGCTCCGAGCCTTCACTGAACTGTAATCCTTACTTGTAGTGGCGACATTGGTAAAGTTTTTCGATTGTCCTTTTAAGGGCAGGGATATACTCCGGGATATTTCATCTACTGGACAAATGTGGATGTGTGAGAATGAAATTATTTAACTGGCATCATTCATAATCCTATTTTGTGACCTGTTGATTGTAATTATTAATACATCTGCACGTTAGTTTAGCTGTTTCAATGTGGCTACCTAGACGTTTACACAAGGTGTACTCATTTCTAACCCGTATATTAAACGACAGTGCATATTCCGACACTGTGTAACAACACATAAAAGAGAATTGAGCTATAATTTATGTTGTAAATGAATCGCACATTGGTAAGCTATATTAATGGAGGATGTTCAATTGTATGGTCGTGTTCTGTCTGCACAAACTCTGCTCTAATCTGTATCCGTCCCTCCCCCAGCCTTTTTTTTATCGATGCGACAGCTGGGAGAGGCAAAGATTGGTCCAAGATTTATAAGGACCACTTTCCACAAAGGGGCCACAAGAGGTGTCAGGAAGCGGCTTGGCGCTGCAAGTCACTAGGTGCTCCAAGGCCCTGGTAACAGCATCTCAAGCTTAGCGGAAACCTATGGACCGCCAGCTCGGTGGGAGGCTCTCGGAGTGTTTAAGGAGGCGCCTGTGAATGGATGTGAGCTGATGCATGAGCTCAACTCGAAGGCTGTGATCGCCGGAGCGGGTTCAGGTCCACTTTAGGAGCTAAAGATCCATTCTCCAGACGGCGCTTCACCTGCACCTAGTCTTCGCTCTTACGTTCCGGTGAGACCTCTCTGACACCACTGACAGCGCTTATGAAAGAAACAAGCAGGAGAAGGAAGTTACACCCAACGAAAAGTAGCCACTTGTAGAATCGCCGCAAGGAGCAAATCCCGGAAGCTGAAAGAAGCAAAGAAAAAGTGAAGCTTGAGCGTGCAGAAACCGAATTCTTGTCGTTGGTCCAAGCGGACAGGAAGCTGGTCGTTATTATTTCGCCGCTGATCATTCATGCGGTTGCAGAGCCCGGCCAGCAGAGCGATGGATGGAAGTTTGTACCCGTTTGGGAGCTTGGCCAGGAGTTCGGGAAGCGCCCCTTCCAGGGTCCACAGCATAGACGCAATCTTGGGATTTACCAAAGAAGATTCCGTCCTCCATTCGCCCTTCACTTCCCACAGAAACTCCAGGAATGTGGAGGAAGCGGGAAAAAGCAACGGCCGGGATTGTTTCAACCGAATGTCAAACCTAAAGCATAACCAGGAGAACTCTGAGACTTTGGATGGTAAGAGCGTGTGCCCTTTTTTACAATGCTGCTGCGCAGTTTTATTCTGGAGTGGATTGTCCATTTAATTCCATTTAATAACAATGGCTGCAATAAATAATGAAACGTTGATCCCCTTATTGCCAATCGCTATCATTTTAAAGAATTGTGATAAATACCGCAACTTGGGGTTCTTGTAGCACAGTGGTCATGTCCCAACCTCTGATCCAGGAGGCCCGGCTCCTGATGTGTGTAATAACATCCCTGTAAAAACCTGATTGGTTAGAAAATATCTAAGTACTGTAGCTTAGACGAATTAGGCTAACAAAAACATGCGAAATAAAGATGTCATCCTCTTTTGTTCGGATCAGATCATTTCTGCACGAACAGCAGTGGCGAAGGTCTCCAGCCTCCGGATATTGTCAAAAGCAAGCAACAGGAGAATAGTGTGATAAACGCGGACCAACCCAAGAAGAAACACCGGAGGAACCGAACAACATTCACCACATACCAACTTCATGAGCTTGAGAGGGCCTTTGAGAAATCCCATTATCCAGATGTCTACAGCAGAGAGGAGCTGGCCATGAAAGTCGACCTACCTGAGGTTCGGGTACAGGTGAGATACTTCTCTTTCTATGTCAGTTCTGTGCCTTAGTATCTACACGCTCGTATCTTGCTCAATGCTCACTTCTCTTGCCTGAGTTTCACGATTCGATGACGAGCCATTAGATGTAAACACGAGCTGTGAGCGGGACGCGATGATTGATCTAAGATTTCGCTGCCTGACAATTACTGTCTCTGAAGTAATTTCTGACCCGGTCATCGGGTGTTCTGGAAGTTTATACCTGATCATCCAATCAGTATTGTATTTTATTTCCAACATGTCACTTCGTGAAATTAGAGTCCTTTGATTTGGTGCGTGGTATGAGAGGGTTGTTTAAGGACGAGAGATGAAGTAAGTTCTTTGGGTTTTAGAAGAATCAGAGATTATTCCGGTGAAAGATGGAAAGCCGGGAAAGGCTTTGACCAGTTTAATTTTGAGAGGTCGTTTCCATTGACTGGGGGATCAGGAAGACGTGGGTTTGGGTGTGTGGGTGAGGGTTCGCAGTCTCAAGACCACGAATCTATCCTTTTAGGAGATTCCCAGGATTCTGACTGGTTGAAATTGTCTATGACTGAATTCATTCCTACCTGCGGTAGACACACTCTCTGGGAGAGAGTGACAATGATCTGCTGGATAGAGGGGCCAAATAGTCTGCTTCCGCTCGTATTTTCATCTGTATGATCAAAATGAACCCTAAAGCGCAGACATACTTACCATCAATTCATGCCTTGCTATTTACTTTCACAACTTCAAATATTGTCGTTCGTCCTGATGACCCCAAAACGGTAAATTATTCCCGGTTTTTATTTTTTTTAAAAAGGCCTCCAGTACATTTCTACAGATTTGTTAAATTCTATGTGTAACGTAAAGTGTAGAAATCTCAGTTGGAGTGGTAGCTCCCTTGAAACAATATTATCGAAGCTGCAAGAAGAATGAAACCGAAAAGTACTGCAGATGCTGTAAATCGGGAACTAAAACGAAAATTGCTCTGAAAAAAGATCGTAGTTTTAAATTTCCTGTGTTAAATATTGTGTTCTGAAGAAAGGTCGACTGACCCGAAACGTTAACTCGGATTTCACTCCCACAGATGCTGCCAGACCTGCTGAGTTTTTCCAGCAACTGTTTCTCTTACGCTGGAGGTAATGTCACGTGATTCTTATTGAATTGCTCCCAATGCAATTTGACGATACGATTTATTGGTAACACCTGACAATATTATACATCAATATCATACTGTTGCGAGAAGATTCTGGACGTACATGACAGTTAGTCAGTGTCTGCGGATGGGAGCTAAGTACCAACTGGGCTGTGTCCAGGTTACGTTCTTGCTCCAGATTCGCAGAAACTGCCATCTAAAGTTTTCTCACCAAACAGCGTGCAGAACACGCGCGGTTTCTGCTCTGCTCGGACTCATTAGTTTCGCAGTCTTAACGAATCTTTTCTTCTTCTGTTTGACTGGGCAATAAAAAAAAACATGCGTCGAATTTGACAAGTTTTAAACTGCAGGGGGAAACTCTTAAATGTATTTCATGTTTATTAAAGATCGTGCTACCTAAAAATCAGTACTTCAGAAATATCATAAACGTACCTTGCATTGGGCTAAATGAAAGCTGATTATCTTGGGCAAAGGTTGCAAAATATAAGACTTTCGTGTATTCATGTATTCTGCCTTTGAATTTGCTGCAATTTTGCAATCTGCCCAGGCAAATTAAGGGCACTAACCAATACAATTCTATTCATGATTAACACACGAAAAGACACGACAGTAAGGAGAAGCAATTAACGGTACCTGCCAGACAGAATATAAATAGAGTGCTTTGTAACCAGGAGTGTCAGATTAAATTCATTAGGCATAGTCATTGAGTTATACAGCATGAAAACTGACCCTTCGGTCCAACTTACTCATGCCAACCAGATATCATAAACTGAGCGAGTCCCATTGCCGGCACTTGGTTCATATTCCCTCTAAACCCTTGCTGTTCATATACCCATCCAGATGCCTATTAAATGTTGTACTAACCAGCCACCACCACTTCCTCTGGCAGTTCATTTCATCCTCTGCATGAAAAAGTTACCTTTCAGGTCCCTTTTAAATCTTTCCCTACTGCAATACATTAGTATTGCCACAAGCAATTTGTCTTGTTCAAGTTGGAGATTTTGTTCAAAGTACGGTTTGGAAATCGATTTCTTTTTAGCAGTGTGACAGTAATCATATGCAGCTGATAGTTTAAACAAAAAGATTCGGTGGAGTTTCATTGCAGTTTGTTCCTTTCTTCCCAGAAACGAATCTTAAACTAAACAGCGATCGTTAACAATCTGGGAGTCTTCCTTTTTATTTCTGTTTTCTTTGAAACAGATTGTGGCAAGAAACCTTCCACCCAAGTAACAAGCAATTTTAACTTGCTCTTTCCGTTCTCTAAGGGCCCCGCAAAGTCGTAAGAAACCCGCTCGGAACAAAGGGGCGGTCTGGTTAGTTGATTTTATGCTGGCAGACGTTAAAAGCTTGAATTATCATTATTGTATTAATTGGCATTTCCGGTCATAAAATATTGTTCTAGACCAGATTGCAAAGTAAATGTTGATACGGGTAAACTTTAACCGAGAAATAGATTCAAGTCAAACTCGCTCATGAAAATAGAGAAGAAATAGGAATCCAATTATTATAATCCATCTCTAACACGAAATATATCTTGTTTTCCTTTGGCCGCGTTCTGGCATAAGTATACGGATCTAACCCCCCAAAAATGAGTTCTAATCAAATATTTCCACCAAATCTTTGTTTACAGGCATTAAGTTAGGCAAATATGCAACAAACGTACTTTCTCTTTGCTGATCCGTGCCCCTAAAAAAGTTTCAAAACTTTTAAAAAAATTCTTGTGGAGGGGAGAAAAAAGCTGTTGAGCTAAGCAAGCTGGTTGATAACTTTATTAAACATTTCAATCATATTAAATGGTGAAATAATGACGAAGACGCAGTAGTTAAAATTCTTTTTATTGCGCTCGAAATATTAGGCCTTTGCCAGAGATTTGTTTAATTTCAGGCCAGATTCCTGAATTCAGTGAGACTTCTCATACCGCAAGGTGTGGGTAATTCAGCGGATTGAAAATGAGTAAATGTTGGCGCGCAGGTCGCTGAGTGGGATCGTAAATTGGAATTTCAGTTGGAAAAGACTCTTTGGCAGCATTCTTCATTAGAACATGTAAGTTCTGCGCAAACAAGACAGACCCGAAAGTGTCTGTCCAAATAAATGCACATATAATTATTGCTGTGTAAATAATGCCAGAAATTCGGAATAAGCAAGAGATCCCAGAAACAAAAACAGAAATTACTGGAGAAACTCAGCGGGTCTGGCAGCAGGGTCACTCGAAACATTAAAAATTCTGTTTTCTCTCCACAGATGCTGCCATACCTGCTGAGTTTCTCCTGCAATTTTTGTTTTTGTTTCAGATCTTCAGCATTCGCAGTTCGTTGCTTTATTATACTAATTCCATTACTGAGAATTTATGCAAATGATTGGACTTTCTGCTTTACCGTTTAACCTCTTAAACTATCGTTATCTGTCAACTCCGTGAATTCCAAGACATTGCAATGTTCGCCTTTTTAAAACGACTTAAAATTCACTGCGGAAAATTGAGAGATTGTATTTCTTTTTAAAAAGAAAACTGCATTTTATCTTTCGGTTGATCCAATCTTATTACCCGTCTCTTTCCTTCTGCCTTTGCACTTCGACCTCAATTCATTTTTTTTCCCATCTGGGGTTCCTTTTCGCCAAATAAAAATCTATAAATCTCATCGTGAGCAGAGATCATAGAATCGCTACAGTGTGGAACAGGCCATCCGGCCCACTGAGTCCAACCAACCCTCCGAAGACCATTACACCCAAAACCACCCACCTACCCCATCCTTCTAACCCTGCATTTCCAATGGATATCCCACCTATCCTGCATACCCCTGGACACTGCAGGCAATTTAGCATGGCCATTCCACATAACCGGCACATCTTTGGACCGTCGCCGGAAACCAGAGCACCTGAAGGAAATCCATGCAGACACAGACAGGGAGAATGTGCAAGCTCCATACATACAGTCGCCCAAGGCTGGAATCAAACCCAGGTCCCTTGTGCTGCAAGGCAGCAGTGCTAATCACTGAGCCACCATGCTGTTGGTGATCCAACCAACCAGTAAGACCACTGCTGCTTTATTCTACTCTTACACTTTCAGTAATCTGGTATGCAAAACATTTTCCTACTGGGCAGTGAATGTAACAGTAAAATAGCAACCAGGGAACATCCCCCTGTAAAAAAAACAAAGGATTGCTTCGGTGGCAATATCTGTTGCTATTTCCAAATGAAATAAAACATTTGTCCAGCAGCATAGCTATTTAGGGGAAGGCAGTGGTGAAGTGGTCATTTCACTTGACCAGTAATTCAATTGCTGGGCCAATGTTCTGGGGCCATGGAATCGAATAGCAGGCTGATCCCTGGTGTGACAGGATTGAGCATGAAGAGAGACCCGAGCATTGTGGACTGTACTCGCGAGAGTTTAGAATAATGAAAGGAGATCTCACAGAAATCTGTTACATTCTAAAAGGACTATGTATAGGACTTTGGTTTGTTCAGGACTTTGGTTCGGCTACATTTGGAATAGTGCACACAGTTCTGGTTGCAACATGACCAAAAGGATTTGGATGCTTTGAAGAGGGTGCAGAGGAGGTTCACCAGGATGTTGCCTGGTATGGAGGGTGCTAGCTATGAAGAGAGGTTGAATAGATGAGGATTATTTATATTAGAAAGACAGAAGTTGAGGGGGGACTTGACTGAGGTCTACAAAATCATGAGACATATAGACAGGGTGGATAGCAAGAAGCATTTTCCCAGAGTGGGGGACTCAATTACTAGGGATCATGATATCAAGGTGGGAGGGGAAAAGTTGAAGGGAGGTATGTGTAGAAAGTTCTTTATGCAGAGGGAGGTGAGTGCCTGGAACGCGTTGCCAGTGGAGGTGGTAGAGGCATGATAATGTAATTTAAGATGTATCTAGACAGATGCATGAATGAGCAGGGAGCAGAAGAATACAAATCATTGGAAAATAGACAACAAGTTTAGGTGGAGGATTTGGATTGGCACAGGCTTGGAGGGCTGAGGGCCTGTTCCTGTGCTGTAATTTTCTTTGTTTTGTTCTTTGTTCTTTGTTCTTGACCAGACAGATTAAACGCAGGAAGGATTTGCCCAATGACTGAGGAGTCCAAAACCAGGGGTCACAATCTAAGAATACATTTAAGCTATTAAGGGCTGGGAGGAGGAGAAATTTTGTCATGGAGAGAACAGTAAGCTATTGGAATTGTCTGTCACAAAATGTGGTTCAGGCCAAAACGTTAAATGTTTTCAAAGAGGAGATAGAAATAGTTCTTAGGGCTAAAGAGATCAAAGGATATGAGGCAAAAATGCAACAGGGTACTGAGTTAGATAACCAGCCATGATCGTATTGAAAGTGGCACATTTCTGTTCCGATCTTCTATGAATCTATACCACACTGGTGTCATCACCACATGGTGACCAACATTGATGGAAAAGCCTGTCTGATTTGTTAATGCCCGTTAAGGGACTTGATTTGTTCTGCATGTGGCACACAATAATGTGGTTGACTCTTAACTGCCAATTCAAGTTAGGCAATGGCCAAAAATGCCCACACCCCATGAATAAAAAGCATGTTTACCCCTAACAATTTCAGTAATTTGCATACTCTACAAGTTACCTGATCAAATACCTGTTGCTTTGAGCAGATCAAAAACAGTTTGCTAAACCTGAGGAAGTGCCATGTTTAGTTATGTACACACTTTTATATCAGAGCTTTAAGTAATCATCTGCATATTTAGCCAGATATACTGACAAGTTGAAAGAATTATGAGAAGGAAGTCACAGGTTCATTTGTGTAAGGGACTAATCATTTCAGACTGAGATGAGCATAAACAGATTCACTCAAAATGTTACAAATCTTTGAAACTCAACCCCAGAAAGTTTGGATATTCCATTATTGAATGCCTTCAAGAATGAGATAGAAATTTGATGCTTCAGGGATATAGAGAGTTGGCAGTAAAGTGGCATTGAAGTGTAAGACCAGCTAGGATTGCAATAAAAAAAGGAGCAGGTTTGAAGATCCATATGATCTACCTCTGATCCTATTTCCTGTATTTGATATAATTTTATATACAATTGTGTAATTTTTTCACAAGATCAGAATGAAAATGCACATACAGGATACTGTTGGAATACTGCGTATAATTGTGGTTGCCATGCTACAAGAAGGATATTATTAATTTGGAAAAGGTGCAGAGAAGATTTACAAGGATGTTACCAGGATTGGAGGCTTTGTGTTATAAGGAGAGGCTAGATAGGCTGGAACTTTTTTCCCTGAAGCATAGAAGGTTGAGAGGTGACCTTGTAGAGATTTATAAAATCATGAGAGGCAATAGATCAGGTAAATAGCAAAGGTCTTTCCCCCAGGATGGGTGAGTTCAAAACTAGAGGGCATAATTGTAAAAACAGAGAGGAAAGATTTAAAAGGAACCTGAGGAACCATTTCTTCACATAGAGAGTGGTTCATATGTAGAATGAATTGCCAGAGGAAGTGGCGGATGCAGTTATTGTTACAATATTGAAAAGACATTTGGACAAGAGCATGAATAGGAAATGTTTAGAGGGATATGGGTCAAACACAGGAAAATGGGACTGCTTCAGTTTGGGAAACCTGGTTGGCATGGATGAGTTGGATGAATTGATTTGTGTTCTATGACTCTGTGATTATAATTTCCTTCTATATTCTTTGCAAGCCTAAAGCCCATGTCCTATAAACCCAATAGCTTTTCTTACTGTAGCTTAAGAGCCTCAAATGTATCCCTTATGACTTTGCTACCATGCTGCAGCTTTCATTTTACAAGTCAAGATATTGAGGAATTCTGTATGTTTTCTGCTGCTCCAAAAATACGATATTGTTTTATTTACTCTGGATTGTAAGCATTATTTCCCATCCCCAGTTGCCCATAAAAAGATGCTGGTGAGCTGTCTAGAGTTAATAGATAATAAAATGTGAGGCTGGATGAACACAGCAGGCCAAGCAGCATCTCAGGAGCACAAAAGCTGACGTTTCGGGCCTAGACCCTTCATCAGAGAGACTCTCTGATGAAGGGTCTAGGCCCGAAACGTCAGCTTTTGTGCTCCTGAGATGCTGCTTGGCCTGCTGTGTTCATCCAGCCTCACATTTTATTATCTTGGAATCTCCAGCATCTGCAGTTCCCATTATCTCTGTCTAGAGTTAATGCCTGGTTCACTATTGCCTGAGTTCACTCAGCTTCACCATTAGCTATTTTTCCAACATCCATATTCAACTTGCAATAATATTTTTCCCTTCTTGGTATGCAGAGTCTAATAGGTGTCTGGACTGAATTTCATCTTCTTCCATTGATTTGGCCTCTTGGCTCAACCATGCTCCCATTGTCTTCCTTTCCATCAATTTAAGGAAATCAGCTGACAACCTTTTCTCTTTTCCAAAGTCCTGTTCATATTATTTTGGGACAAGGCCAGCAGATGAATGAAAATATCATGACCTGCAAGTTATGCTCTATTTCACACACACAGGAACACAGGAATAGGAGAAGGCCACTCAGCCTGTGGAGCCTGTTCCACCATACAATGAGACCTGTGGCCTAACTCCAGAAATCTGCCTTTGGTTCAGATCCCTTAACATCTTTATAGAGTCAGACAGCACAGAAATAGACCCTTTGGTCCAAATCATCCATGCCGCTCAGATATCCTTAATTAATCTAGCCCCATTTGCCAGCATTTGGCCCATATCCCTCTAAACTCTTTTTATCTGTATACCAATTGAGATGCGTTTTAAATGTTGCAAGTGTACCAGCCTCCACCACTTCCTCTGGCAGTTCTTTCCATACACGCACCATCCTCCCATGAAAGAGTTACTCCTTATGTCTCTTTTAAATCTTTGCCTTTCACCAATGCCCTCTTGTTTTGGGCTCCCTTCCCCTGGGGAAAGGACCTCAAATATTCACTCTATCCATGTCCCTCATTATTTTGTAAACTTCTATTAGTTCACCCTCTCAGCCTCCGATACTCCAGCGAAAGTACCCCCAGCCTATTCAATCTCTTCGTACAGCTCAAACCCTGAAACCGGCAACAGCCTTGTAAATCTTTTATGAGCCCTTTCAATTTTTGCAACATCCTTCCTATAGCAGGAAGACCAGAATTGAATGCAGTATTCTAAAAGTGGCCCAACCAATGTCCTGTTCAGCCACAGCACGACGTATCAGTGCTTGCACTCAACACACTGACCAAAAAAGGCAAATAGTAATAGTGTATATTTATGTTTAGTGTTTCTTTGTTGTGTCACAATTGACCGTATGAACTGAGGATCATCTCCTGATCTGACCCAGGTGGGAAGGTAAACCTGAAGAAGGCAACCACACACACACTAGTCCATAATTGAGAGCTTAGCTTTACAGCAGCGCAAAATTAGGCTGGAAAGGAATTCAGGTGATCCCTTCAAACTCCTGGACAATTTCCAAATTTATACAGTGTTTGCTTAAATCCACCAGGATTGCCAACAATCCCAACTCCAGTTTTTGCACATTTTTTGTATGTATTTCGGTCTACTTGAACATAGCTGTTTTCTGATAATGAGAATTTTCATCCGGACCAAACAATGCTACAAGAAACTGGAATCTTTTCAGCAATATTTTTTAAAAACTCTTTACAAGTAACAGCATATATAATCTCTAGCATGAATACAAATGAAGTGGAATTTCTGCTTAGGATGCAAAAGAAAACACATAGCTGAAACCAAGTAGAAGCATGTCTCCTGGTGAGTCCCCCAAAAGGCCCAATACCTGCCTATTAGAAAGTTCACTCATAGTTTGTGTAATAGACAGTTCCCATCTGATTTCTATTTTATGTTCTGTATCAAATACCGAGAACATCTTTGGCTTTGTATCTTTCTCTACTGGAAGCCATAGCAGCTATTTTCATTAAAAATATGTTTTTAATTTTCTATGCTGAATTAGCTGCTCCTACCCAGGAAAAAAAGGGTAAAATATCAATCCCAGGAAACATATGAAACATATTCCCAACAATAAACCTTTGAGGGGGTGGGTGTAGCATTATAAGTTAGATACATTGTATGGCAAATTTTGTTTATATTTTAACACTAAAATGTCCTTTCATTTCAGGTATGGTTTCAAAACAGAAGAGCCAAATGGAGGAGGCAAGAGAAATTGGAAGCCAGTGTAATGAAACGTCAAGATTCGCCCATGCTTTCCTTCAACAGATCATCACAAACTTCTACCATGAGCACTCTGAACGGTAACTTGGCACTTGACCCTTGGCTCACTTCACCAATATCCAGCTCATCCACATTACAAAGCCTTCCAGGTTTCATGACCACGACACAAGGCCTGCAGAGCAGTTATACGCCTCCACCTTTCTTGAATTCCTCAGCCATGAGCCACAGCCTGCAAAGTATGGGTGCAATCACTCCCTCAACCTTCCAATGTGGGACGCCTTATGTGGACAAATTTCCTTTGGAAGATGCAGAACAAAGAAACTCCAGTATAGCTTCCCTAAGAATGAAAGCCAAAGAACACATCCAATTCATTGGGAAAAGTTGGCAGACAATCTGAGCAATTTGGTGGAGATTATAAAATGAAAATTCTATTAAAATTCCTTTAATTGTTAAAAATACTGATAAAAAGTTTGAAATTGGGCTGTAGAAGGGTCGCATTAAATGTCAGAGCATCAGAAAATCTCAGAACTATTCTGAAGAAGTTACCTTTAAACATGTCTTTTTTTGTGCATTTGTTGACAGTGTATTTGATATAGCTGCAATAAATTTGTTGTGTAGGGTGTGTAGTTTCTTAAATTAATACTAAATGAGCCATATTTAGTGCTTTATACATTTTTAACATTTGCAAGGTTTTAAGATAATAGTCTGTTTGAAGAAAATTTTGCATTTGATCAGTGAGATGATTCATATCTGACCAAAGTAACATGATTGTGTTCATAACTATGGCAATAAATGAATGCTTTATTAATAATAGACCATAAACATTTTTACATCTAAGAAAATAGTACGTTTATATTATTTCAATCAAGAATTTCTTCATTCCTGATTCAATGGAATAAAGGTTATCCATGCACTTGCAATGACTGGTCCAAATCATAAGATCATTCAGCAAGACACATCATGTTAAAGAAAGAAGGGTTTTCATAAAAGAATTACCAATAATTACACTTTTAACATTAAGGCATTTACTTTGTTTTCTTGATGCATGCATTTGTTTCTTCTCAGTTTTTCCCCTTGCTCCGTTGATGTGGCCAATTTATGGTGGGCTTTAGATCTACAGATGTAGAAGCTTACAAATACCTGACCAATTGGCCAATCTTCATTTGTAAATCCAGACAGCATGTATCAAGAGCAAAACAAATAGGCTTCACCTTAGTTAAGATAACAAAGTGTGAAGCTGGATGAACACAGCAGGCCAAGCAGCATCTTAGGAGCACAAAAGCTGACGTTTCAGGCCTAGACCCTTCATCAGACCCTTCATCCTCTCTGATGAAGGGTCTAGGCCCGAAACGTCAGCTTTCGTGCTCCTAAGATGCTGCTTGGCCTGCTGTGTTCATCCAGCTTCACACTTTGTTATCTCAGATCCTCCAGCATCTGCAGTTCCCATCATCTCTGATCACAAGCTTCACCTTAGCCTTTTGTGACATGCACTTTTTAGTAAGAGCCATTGAATTGCAATCAGATTAAGAACCTTGTCTGAATTTTCTTCAGCTTTCTATGCCCAATTATTTAGCTGTTAATTAATAACATTAAGTAATGCAACAAAATTGAACCAAACATGAAACATTCTTAATCCACATGGCTCAGTAGTATTCATGGTAATGCATTTATCATCCAAGAGAAGAATAATAGCAACCTCTTAGTGATTTGAGCAGAATGTTATGCAGTCGTTTACTTTCAGGTCACAAAATGCAGTGAAATTTACTTGAATTTGTGTTTTAGTGTCAAATGCTATTGTAATATGATCACTTCAAAAAGTGAAAAAAAGAACTAAAGCAGAGAGATAGTTTGTCAAAAGCAATCTTGCATTATTTGAGTTTAAATTTATATTCATCTAGTCTACAGTTCTAATTATCAAGCCACTCTAATGAGCTGCAGAGTTTTAGAAATCATGGGGAGCAAAATTCAATATTGACACAGGGATTTGAAATGGCCATCAGTAAATTAGCTGGCTAGCATATGAATGAAGAGACATGGCTACAAAATCCATCACTGGCCGTTTTGGTCCACTGCTACATTTGAATTACACACCACTAAATGTGGTTCTGTGTTCTTTGCTGGTAATATCTGTTATACATAAGTTTTAGTGAGTTACGTGTAAGTCAAATAATTTTAAAGCAGGATAACAACTTTAGATTTTCTATAGTATTAAGTTTGTTTACAGCTTGCAGACTGGGTTCAATTATTCCATGAAGTGTTTAGTTTATACTTTTGAAAATGCCCATTATCCAATGGGGCATTCAAATTAGTCAAACAATTGTGAACTTGTCAGTATATCTGTTTACCACTTTCAATCGCCAGGGACTTCCACTTCTGTGTTCATTAAAATGTAATGTGTTATCTATCAAAAAGAAAGAGAAAATTTGCAGTTATCTAGCACCTTTCATGATCTCAGGATGCCCCAAAATGCTTTATAACGAAAGGAGTACTCTTGCAGTGTAGTCACTGTTAAAATGCAGGATATCAGGCAGCCAACTTGCATTCAGCCCCATCCCAAAAATGTAATAAAATAAATAACCACAGCATCTTTTTTTAAGATAACCAAGTGTGGAGCTGGATGAACACAGCAGGCCAAGCAGCATCTCAGGAGCACAAAAGCTGACGTTTCGGGCCTAGGCCCTAGCAGTTTCCTTCCTTAAAGGACATAAGTGACATGGATGGATTTTTTGTTTCAAAATTTCAAATAACAATTGTTGGAGACATAATTCCAGATTTTTTTTTTAATTTCAAATTTTACCATCTGCCATGGTAAAATTTGACCCAGGTTCCAAAGCATTATTTAGATCACTAGATTAATAGCCCAGCAATAACACCACTCAGCACAGATATATATCCAAGTCAAGATAATGTGTGGCTTCAAGTGGCATCTTCAGGAAGTGGTGTTCCCATACATCTGTTGTCCGTGTTCTTCTATCTTACGCAAATTATTGATTTAGAAGGCCCTGCCAAAGAAGATTTAGTGAATTGCTGCAGTGCATCTTGGAGATAGTATTCACTGTGGTAAAGGGAGTGAATATTGAAGATGCTGAAAGGAGAGCTAATCAAGTGCATTTCTTGAAATGGATTGTATTGTGTTTTTGTGTGTCATAAACAGCACCCATGCAAGCAAGAAGATCATGTTCTATCACATCCCTGACTTTTGTCTTGTGGACAGACTGTGAACAGTCAGGAGGTGAAATGCTCACTGCAGACATCCCAGTTTCTGATTTAAGATAACAAAGTGTGGAGCTGGATGAACACAGCAGGTCAAGCAGCATCTTAGGAGCACAAAAGCTGACGTTTCAGGCCTAGACCCTTCATCAGAAAAGGGGGATGGGGAGAGGATTCTGAAATAAATGGGGAGAAAGGGGGAGGCAGACTGAAGATTGATAGAGGAGAAGATGGGTGGAGAGGAGACTATGGATGGGGAGGTAGGGAGGGAATAGGTCAGTCTGGGAAGGATGGACAGATCAAGGGAGTGGGATGAGGTTAGTAGGTAGGAAATGGAGCCTGTCAGGAAGCCGGTCAGTCACTGTTTTTGGATCTTTAAAAAGCTTACCTCGAGGGTCGGTGCCTTCCATTTCTGGTTGCAGCAGTGGTGCAAGTGGGAGCTTGGACCAGGAGTGGCAGTGCAGGAAGAGGAATGTTCCTCCTGCATGATGTATGAGGTGAAGGGCGCCATTAGTGTCCCACCCAAATATGTCTGCAGGAAGTGCACCCAACTCTTGCTCCTCCAAGACCACGTTAGGGAAGTGGAGTGGGAGCTGGATGAACTTCGGATCATTCGGGAGGCAGAGTCAGTGATAGACAAAAGTTTCAGGGAAGTAGTTACCCCTAAGTGTAAAGCAAACTGGGTAACTGTTAGAAGGGGGAAAAAGCAGTCAGTGCAGGGATCCCCTGTGGTCGTTCCCCTGAAAAACAAGTGTACCGTTTTGGATACCATTGTGGGGGGGGGACTTACCAGGGGCATGCAGTAGGGTGCAGGCATCTGGCACAGAGTCTCTCCCTCTTGCACAGAAGGGAAGGGGGGATAGGAAGAGAGTGATAGTCATTGGGGACTCAATAGTTAGAGGGACTGATAGAAGGTTTGCCGGGAACGAAAGAGACTCACGATTGGTGTGTTCCCTCCCAGGTGCCAGGGTCTGTGATGTCTCAGATCATGACTTTGGGGTCCTGAGGGGAGAGGGTGACCAGCCCCAAGTCATGGTCCACATAGGCACCAAAGACATCGGTAGAAACAGGGATAGGGATGTCAGGCAGGATTTCAGGGAGCCAGGGTGGAAGTTGAGAGCTAGAACAAACAGAGTGGTCATCTCTGGTTCATTACCCGTGCCACGTGACAGCGAGGCAAACGACAGGGAGAGATTTCAACTGAACACGTGGCTGCAGGGATGGTGCAGGAGGGAGGGCTTCAGGTACATGGACAATTGGGGCTCATTCTGGGGAAGGTGGAACCTCTACAAACAGGATGGTCTCCACTTGAACCAGAGGGGCACGAATATCCTGGGTGGGAAATTTGGGTGGATTTAAACTAGCTCAGAAGGGGAATGGGAAACTGAGGTGTAGTCCTAGTACACAGGAGGATGAGCATAGGGAGGACATGGTCAGGACCTCACTGTCACAGGAGTGTGCTGGCAGACAGCAAGCTGGGTTGAAGTGTGTCTACTTTAATGCCAGGAGTATCCGGAATAATGTAGGTGAGCTTGCAGCTTGGATAGGTAGCTGGGACTTAGATGTTGTGGCCATTTCAGAGAAATGGATAGAGCAGGGTCAGGAATTGATGTTGCAGGTTCCAGGATTTAGATCTTTCATTAAGGTCAGGGAAGGTGGTAAAAGAGGGGGAGGTGTGGCTTTGTTGATCAAGGACAGTATAACGGCGGCTGAAAGAACCTTTGATGAGGACTCGTCTACTGAGGTGGTATGGACTGAGGTTGCCGAGGAAGGTTTGTCGACTGAGTCAGTATGGGTGGAAGTTAGGAACAGCAAGGGAGCAGTCACCTCACTGGGGGTTTTCTACAGACCCCCAAATAGCTGTAGGGAGATCAAAGAACTCATTGGCCGGCAGATTGTTGAAAAGTGCAAACGTAGCAGGGTTGTTGTTATGGGTGACTTCAACTTTCCCAATATAGATTGGAACCTCCTTAGTGCAGATGGTTTGGATGGAGCCGTTTTTGTCAGGTGTGTTCAGGAGGGTTTCCTTCCTCAGTGTGTGGACAGGCCGACGAGGGAAGAAGCCATTTTGGATTTGGTGCTCGGCAATGAGCCAGGACAGGTGTCAGATCTTGTGGTGGGAGAACACTTTGGTGGCAGTGACCACAACAGCCTCACATTTGCCGTAGCCATGGAAAGGGAAAGGAGCAGTTACCAGGGGAAGATATTTAACTGGGGTAAAGGAAACTATGACGCTATCAGACAGGAGTTGGGAAGTACAGATTGGGAGCAATTGTTCCACAGAAAGGGCACAGCAGACATGTGGAGACTGTTTAAGGAGCAGTTGTTGTGAGTGATGTATAAATTTGTTCCTCTGAGACAGGTAAGAAGGGGTAAGATTAAGGAGCCTTGGATGACGGGCACAGACGCGCTTCTTGTCAAAAAGTAAAAGGCAGTGTACGTAAGGTGGAGGAAGCAAGGGTCTGGCACAGCTTTAGAGGATTACAGGCTTGCTCGGAAGGAGCTCAAAAGTGGACTGAGGAGGGCCAGGAGGGGGCATGACAAAGGCTTGGCAGGAAGGATTAGGGAGAACCCGAAGGCATTTTACTCATACGTGAGGAATAAGAGAATGATCAGGGAGAAGGTAGGGCCTATCAGGGATAGCGTAGGGAACTTGTGCATGGAGTCTGAGCAGATAGGGGAAGCCCTAAATGAGTTTTTTGCTTCGATTTTCACTAAGGAAAGGGACCTTGTTGTGAATGAGAACTTTGAGGAGTAGGAAAACAGGCTTGAACAGATCATGATTAAGGAAGTTGATGTGCTGGAAATTTTGGCAAACATTAAGATTGATAAGTCCCCAGGGCCAGACCAGATTTATCCTACGTTGCTCCAGGAAGCGAGAAAGGAGGTTGCTAAGCCACTGGCAAAGATCTTTGCTTCCTCACTCTCCATGGGAGTCGAACCGGAAGATTGGAGGGAGGCAAATGTTGTTCCTCTTTTCAAGAAAGGGAATAGGGAAATCCCTGGAAATTACAGACCAGTCAGTCTTACATCTGTGGTCAGCAAGGTTTTGGAAAGAATTCTGAGGGATAGGATTTATGACTATTTGGAAAAGCATAGCATGATTAAAGGGAGTCAGCATGGCTTTGTGAGGGGCAGGTCATGCCTTACAAATCTTATTGGGTTCTTCGAGGAAGTCACGAGACAGGTTGACGAGGGTCGAGCAGTGGATGTGGTGTACATGGACTTCAGCAAGGCATTTGATAAGGTTCCCCACGGCAGGCTCATTCATAAAGTGAGGAGGTAAGGGATACAGGGTGATTTGGCTGTCTGGATTCAGAATTGGATGGCTGACAGGAGGCAGAGAGTGGTTGTAGATGGTAAGTATTCTGCCTGGAGGTCAGTGCTGAGTGGTGTCCTACAGGACTCTGTTCTTGGGCCTCTGCTCTTTGTCGCTTTTATAAATGACTTGGATGAGGAGGTTGAGGGGTGGGTTAGTATGTTTGCTGATGACACAAAGGTTGGAGGTGTCATTGATAGTATTAAGGGTTATTGCAGGCTTCAGCGAGACATTGACAGAATGCAGAGCTGGGCTGAGAAATGGCAGATGCAGTTCAACCCGAATAAATGCGAAGTGATGCATTTTGGAAGGTCGAACTTAAATGCTGAATCAAGGATTAAAGGCAGGATTCTCGGCAGTGTGGAGGAACAGTGGGATCTTGGTGTTCAAGTGCATAGCTCCCTCAAAGTTGCCACCCAAGTGGATAAGGTTGTTAAGAAAGCATAAGGTGTTTTGGCTTTCATTAACAAGGGGATCGAGTTTAAGAGCCGCGAGGTTATGCTGCAGATCTACAAAACCCTGGTGAGACCACACTTGGAATATTGTGTCCAGTTCTGGTTGTCCTATTATAGGAAAGATGTGGAGGCTTTGGAGAGGGTGCAAAGGAGGTTTACCAGGATGCTGCCTGGACTGGTGGGCTTGTCTTACGAGGGGAGGTCGACTGAGCTCGGACTTTTCTGTCTGGAGAGAAGGAGGAAGAGAGGTGGCCTGATCGAGGTGTACAAGGTAATGAGAGGCACGGATAGTCAATAGCCAGAGACTTTTCCCCACGGCAGGATTGACTGCCACGAGGGGTCATAGTTTTAAGGTGTTAGGAGGAAGGTATAGAGGAGACGTCAGAGGGAGGTTCTTCACCCAGAGAGTTGTGAGCGCATGGAATAGTTTACCAGTGGTAGTCGTGGAAGCAGAGTCATTAGTGACATTTAAGCGACTGCTGGACATGCACATGGACAGCAGTGAATTGAGGGGAATGTAGGTTAGGTTATTTTATTTTTGGATTTGGATTATTCCATGGCATAACATCGTGGGCCGAAGGGCCTGTACTGTGCTGTACCTTTCTATGTTCTATGTTCTTGTGCTGGGCTTCACGGGAACACTGTAGCAAGCTAGTGGCAGAGATGTTGGCCAGAGAGCAGGGTGGTGCAGTGAAGTGGCAGGCAACGGGTAGTTCAGGGTCCTTTTTGCAAGCAGAACGTAGATGTTCTGCAAAGCAGCCACCAAGTATACACTTTGTTTCCCCAATGTAGAGGAGGCCACGTTGTGAGCGGCAAATGCAGTAGACTAGATTCTTGCAGGTGAAGTGTTGCTTCAGTCTTGAATATTGGGGAGGGAAGAGGTAAATAGGCAGGTGTTGCATCTTCGCCGGTTACGGGCGAAGGTGCCGTAGGGTTGTGGGGAGGTGTTTGGGGTGAAGGAGGTATGGACCAGGGTGTCCCAGAGGGAACAGTCCCTGTGGAACGCGGACAAGGGAGGGGAGGGGAATATGTGTCTGGTGGTGGCAACTTGCTGGAGGTGGCGGAAATGGCATCTGATGATTTTCTGGACGTGGATACTGGTGGGACGGTAGGTAAGGATAAGGGGAGCCCTATTGCTGTTGCAGGAGGGAAGAGAAGGGGTGGGGGCAGAAGTGCAGGAGATGGGTCGGACCAGATTGAGGGCCCTGTGGACAATGACTCCATCTCGTTCTCTCAGTTCCTCTGTCTCTGTCGCATATGTTCAGATGAGGCCAACTTTGACAAGGGAGCTTCTAAAATATCCACCTTCTTCCCCAACCAAGGATGCCCCAGCTTGGTTGTCGACAGGTGGTAGGATGGCACGCTGACCTCTACATTGCTGAGGCCAGATGCCAACTCTCCGACATCTCCTCCTACCGTTCCCTGGATCATGGCCCAACCTCCGAGCATGAAACTATCATCTCGAAAACCGTTCACAACCTCATCACCTCAGATGCAATATCAGCGTCAGCTGTGGGCAGGGCTATATTGGCGGTGGTGGGCGGACCTGCGCCGTCGTCGGCTGTAGGTGGGGTTCCGTCGGCATCAGCGGTGGGTGGATTGAGCCTAACCGTCCCTCCACTGACCTCCTCATCTGCCTCTAACACACCCTCTCCTCCTGGATGCCACCCCACAGCCTCCTACCCTCCCTCAACCTCTTCATCTCCAACTGCCATCGAGGCATCAATCACCTCAACCTCTCCACCCCTCTCACCCTCTCCAACCTCTCCCCCGCAGAACACACAGTCCTCCGCTCCAATCCCAACCTCACCCTAAAAACCGCGGAGAAGGGAGGTGCAGTGGGATTATGGCGCACTGACCTCTACATCGCTGAGGCCAGACGCCAACTCTCCGACACCTCCTCCTTCCGCTCCATGGCCCCACCCCAGAGCACCAAACCATCATCTCCCAAACCATCCACAAGCTCATCACCTCAGGTGACCTCCCACCCACAGCCTCTAAACTCACTGTTCTCCTACCCCGCACCACCCGCTTCTATCTCCTTCCCAAAATCACAAACCCGCCTAGCTTGGTCAACCCATTGTCTCCTCCTGCCCCTGACCCACCAAATGCATCTCCAACTATCTTGAATCCATTTTCTCCCCCTTGGTCCAGGAACTCCCTACCTATGCCCATGACACCACCCACGCTCTCCACCTCCTCCAAAACTTCCAATTCCCCAGTCCACAACACCTCATTTTTACTATGGACATCCAGTCCCCATACACCTGCATTCCCCATGCAGATGGCCTCAAGGCCCTCCGCTTCTTCCCGTCCCTCAGGCCCAACCAGTCCCCCTCCACTGACACCCTCATCCGCCTAGCTGAACTCATCCTCACCCTCAACAAGATAACAAAGTGTGAAGCTGGATGAACACAGCAGGCCAAGCAGCATCTCAGGAGCACAAAAGCTGACGTTTCAGGCCTAGACCCTTCATCAGAGAGGGGGATGGGTGAGGGCTCCGGAATAAATAGGGAGAAAGGGGGAGGCGGACCAAAGATGGAGAGAAAAGATGATAGGTGGAGAGGAGAGTATAGGTGGGGAGGTAGGGAGGGGATAGGTCAGTTCAGGGAAGACGGACAGGTCAAGGAGGCAGGATGAGGTTAGTAGGTAGGAAATGGAGGTGCGGCTTGAGGTGGGAGGAGGGGATAGGTGAGAGGAAGAACAGGTTAGGGAGGTGGGGACAAGATGGGCTGATTTGGGGATACAGTGGGGGGAGGGGGCGAGCTGGGCTGGTTTGGGATGCAGTGAGGGAGGGGGCGATTTTGAAGCTTGTGAAGTCCACATTGATACCATTGGGCTGCCGGGTTCCCAAGCGGAATATGAGTTGCTGTTCCTGAAACCTTCGGGTGGCATAATTGTTGCACTGCAGGAGGCCCATGAAGGACATGTTGTCTAAGGAATGGGAGGGGGAATTAAAATGGTTCGCGACTGGGAGGTGCAGTTGTTTATTGCAAAATGACTGCAGTTGTTTATTGCGAAGTGGTCCCCAAGCGTCCACTTGGTTTCCCCAATGTAGAGGAAGCCACACCGGGTACAATGGACACATTGTATACCACATTGGCAGATGTGCAGGTGAACATCTGCTTAATATGGAAAGTCATCTAGGGGCCTGGGATGCAGGTGAGGGAGGAGGTGTGGGGGCAAGTGTAGCATTTCCTGCGGTTGCAGGGGAAGGTGCTGGGTGTTGTGGGGTTGGAGGGGAGTGTGGAGCGGACAAGGGAGTCACAGAGAGAGTGGTCTCTCCGGAAGGCAGACAAGGGTGGGGATGGAAAAATGTCTTGGGTGGTGGGGTCGGATTGTAGATGTCAGAAGTGTCAGAGAATGATGCGTTGTGTCTGGAGGTTGGTGGGGTGGTATGTGAGGATGTGGGGGATTCTCTTAGGGCGGTTATTGTGGGGGTGGGGTGTGAGGGATGTGTTGTGGGAAATGTGGGAGACATGGTCAAGGGCGTTCTCGACCACTGCGGGGGGGTTGTTGTGGTCCTTGAAGAACGTGGCCATCTGGGACGTGCGGGAGTGGAATGCCTTATCCTGGAAGCAGGTGCGGCGGAGGCGAAGGAATTTGGAATAGGGGATCCCCGCCCACAGCTGTCGCCGATGAAACCCCGCCCACAGCCGACACCTACATCGCTCCGCCCACAGCCTCCACAGCCAGCAACCCCAGAGAAGATAGCCACACTGAGCCCTCCTGAAGCTTCACCATCCCTCCAGAACTCCCCCGACTGAGGACGATCGGTCAATCCTAAGTAAGGGTCTCACCTTTATCCCCCTCCAGCCACACATCAACGAATATCAGTCACGTTTGGACATAGAGCAGTTTTTCCGTCACCTTCATCTCCACGCTTACTTCTTTAAATGGGAGTCCAACACTCCCTCCACTGACCCCTTCAACTGCCTCCAACACAAGACCTCCTCCTGGACACCACCCCTGGGTCTCCTACCCTCTTTCGACCTCTTCATCTCCAACTGCCGTCGAGACATTAAACCGCCTCAACCTCTCCACCCCTCTCACCCACGCCAACATCTCTCCCGCAGAATGGGCAGCCCTCCGCTCCCTCCGCTCCAACCCCAACCTCACCATCAAACCCGCAGACAAGGGTGGCGCAGTGGTAGTATGGCGCACTGACCTCTACATCGCCGAGGCCAATCGCCAACTCCCCGACACCTCCTCCTACCACCCCCATGATCATGATCCCACCCCCGAGCACCAAACCATCATCTCCAACACCATCCATGACCTCATCACCTCAAGTGACCTCCCACCCACAGCTTCCAGCCTCATTGTTCCCCAACCCCACACGGCCTGTTTCTATCTCCTTCCCAAAATCCACAAACCTGCCTGTCCTGGCTGACGTATTGTTCTTGCCTGCTCCTGCCCAACGAACTTATCTCCACCTATTTGGACTCCATTTTCTCCCCCTTGGTCTAGGAACTCCCCACCTACATCTGTGACACCACCCACGCCCTCCACCTCCTCCAGAACTTCCAATTCCCTGGCCCCCAACACCTCATTTTCACCATGGAGGTCCAGTGCCTATACACCTGCATTCTTCATGCAGATGGCCTTAATGCCCTCCGCTTCTTCCTGTCCTGCAGGCCTGACCAGTCCCCCTCCACCGACACCCTCATCCGCTGAGCCGAACTCATCCTTACCCTCAACAACTTCTCATTTGATTCCTCCCACTTCCTACAGACAAAGGGGTGGCCATGGGTAGCCGCATGGGCCCAAACTATGCCTGCCTCTTTGTAGGTTATGTGGAACAGTCCCTCTTCCACACCTACACAGGCCCCAAACCCCACCTCTTCCTCCGGTACATTGATGACTGTATCGACGCCACCTCGTGCTCCCAAGAGGAGCTCGAACAGTTCATTCACTTCACCAACAACTTCCACCCCAACCTTCAGTTCACCTGGGCCATCTCCAGCATATCCCTCACCTTCCTGGACCTCTCAGTCTCCATCTCAGGCAACCAGCTTTTAACTGATGTCCATTTCAAGCCCACCGACTCCCACAGCTACCTAGAATACACCTCCTCCCGCCCACCCTCCTGCAAAAATTCCATCCCCTATTCCCAATTCATCCACCTCCGCCGCATCTGCTCCCAGGATGAGGCATTCCACTCCTGTACATCCCAGATGGCCACGTTCTTCAAGGACCGCAACTTTCCCCCCACAGTGGTTGAGAACGCCCTTGACCGTGTCTCCTGCATTTACCGTGTCTCCCGCATTTACCGCAACACATCCCTCACACTCCTGCAATAACCGCCCTAAGAGAATCCCCCTCGTCCTCACATACCACTCCACCAACCTCCGGATACAATGCATCATCCTCCTACACTTCCTCCATTTACAATCCGACCCCACCACCCGAGACATTTTTCCATCCCCACCCTTGTCTGCCTTCTGGAGAGACCACTCCCTCCATGACTTCCTTGTCTGCTCCACACTCCCCTCCAACCCCACCACACCCGGCACCTTCCCCTGCAACTGCGGGAAGTGCTACACTTGCCCCCACACCTCCTCCCTCACCCCTATCCCAGGCCCCAAGATGACTTTCCATCTTAAGCAGATGTTCACCTGCACATCTGCCAATGTGGTATACTGTATTCATTGTACCCGGTGTGGCTTCCTCTACATTGGGGAAACCAAGCGGAGGCCTGGTGACCGCTTTGCAGAACACCTCCACTCGGTTCACAATAAACAACTGCACCTCCCAGTCGCGAACTGCTTTAACTCCCCCTTCTGTTCCGTAGACGACATGTCCATCATGGGCCTCCTTCAGTGCCACAATGATGACATCCGAAGGTTACAGGAACAGCAACTCATGTTCCGCTTGGGAACCCGGCAGCCCAATGGTATCAATGTGGATTTCACAAGCTTCATAATCTCCCTTCCCCCACCGCATCCCAAAACCAGCCCAGCTCGTCCCTGCCTCTCTAACTTGTTCTTCCACTCACCTATCCCCTCCTCCCACCTCAAGTTGCACCCCCATTTCCCACCTACTAATCTCATCCTGACCCCTTGATCTGTCCATCCTCCCTGGACTGACCTATCCCTTCCCTACCTCCCCAGCTAAACTCACCTCTTCTGGCTCCATACCCACCTCTTTAACTTGTCTGTCTCCTCTCCACTTATCATCTCCTCTATCCATCTTCGATCCGCCTACCCCTCTCTCCCAACTTATTTCAGAACTCCCTCCGCCTTCTCCTTTTCTGATGAAGGGTCTTGGCCCGAAATGTCAGCTTTTATGCTCCTAAGATGCCGCTTGGCCTACTGTGTTCATCCAGGTCCACAGGTTTTGCACCTTCACTGGTTACAGGGGAAGGAGCCGTCGTGCTCTGGGGAGGTGCTGGGGGTGAAAGGAGTGTGGATCAGGGTGTCCTGGAGGGAACGGTCCCTGCAGAGGGTGATCAGGGGAGGGGAATATGTGTCTGGAGGTGGCATCTTACTGGAGGTGGCGGAAATAGTTTCTGATGATCTTCTGGACGTGGATGCTGGTGGGATGGTAGGTGATGATAAGGAGAACACTACCGCTAATGTGGGAGAGAAGAGAAGGAGTGAGGGCAGAAATGCGGGAGATGGGTCGGACCTGCTCAAGGGCCCTGTCGACAACAAAGTTCAGGCATCCTTGGTTGGGGAAGAAGGTGGACATTTTGGAGGCTCCCTTGTCAAAGTTGGCCTCATCTGAACATATGCGACAGAGACAGAGGAACCGAGAGAACGAGATGGAGTCATTGTCCACAGGGCCCTCAATCAGGTCCGACCCATCTCCTGCACTTCTGTCTTCACCCCTTCTCTTTCCTCCTGCAACAGCGATTGGGTTCCCCTTATCCTTACCTACCATCCCAACAGCATCCACATCCAGAAGATCATCAGATGCCATTTCTGCCACCTCCAGCAAGTTGCCACCACCAGACACATGTTCCCCTCCCCTTCCTTGTCCGCGTTCCACAGGGAGTTTTCCCTCCGGGACACCCTGGTCCTACCTCCTTCACCCCTAACACCTCACCACAACCCAACGGAACCTTCGCCGGTAACCCTCCTTCCTCCTCCCTCCCCATTATTCAATGGCCCAAACATACCTTCCAGGTGAAGCAGTGCTTCACCTGCACTTCCAAGAATCAAGCCTACTGCATTCACTGCTCACAATGTGGCCTCCTCTACATTGGGGAAACAAAGTGTAGCCTTGGTGACCGCTTTGCAGAACATCTACGTTCTGCTTGCAAAAAGGATCCTGAACTACCTGTTGCCTGCCACTTCAATGCACCATCCTGCACCCTGACCAACATCTCTGTCTCCGCTTGCTACAGTATTCCAGTGAAGCCCAGCGCAAGCTGGAGGAACAACACCTCATTTTCCGCTTGGGGACCCTACAGCCCTCCGGGCTCAATATTGAGTTCAATAATTTTAGTGCTTAAACTCTCCCATGTCCCAGCGCCCCCAGCCCACACGCCAGGTCTTGTTACCTCATAACCTGCCACTACACACCCCCTGTTGTTAGTTACTAACAGTACCTATAAACAACAATTTCACCCTCCCAGCCTGATCGTTAGCAACTCCTTTGTCTGTCCAACTGTCTTTCTCTCTCTTTGGGCTCTATCTTATCATTTCCTCCTTACCCCACCCACCTCCCTATTTTCTGCCTGTAAATTGACATTTACCCAGCCACCATCAGTCCTGAGGAAGGGTCACCGAACCCAAAATGTTAACTTTATTTTCTCCTTCACAGATGCTGCCAGATGCCAAACCTACCAAGCTTTTCCAGCAACTTTATTTTTGTTCCTGAGTTAGGGATGACTGATTTTCATAAAATAGAAAAACACTTGTTTTAAATCAATTCTATAACCAATTTTCACAGAGGTGAGAATCTTTTGCAAGTGTCATATTTATTTGAATGGGATGCTCTCAAAAATCTGGGATGGTGAAAAATCATTAGTAGAGTCATAGAGTCATGGAGCAATACAGCATGGAAACAGGGCTTTTGGCCCAAAATGGTCCATGCGACCATGGTGCCCACTCAGCTAGTTCCAATTGCCTGCATTTGGTCCATATCCCGCTAAACCCTTCTCATCCATGTATCTATCCAAATGTTTCTTAAGTGTTGCTATTGTACCTGCCTCAGCCACTTTCTCTGGCAGCCCATTCCACATACGCACACTCTCTGTGTGAAGAAATTGTCCCTCAGGTCCTTCTTAAATCCTTCCCATCTCACATTAAACCTATGCCCTCTGGTTTTCAATTCCCCATCCCTGGGAAAAAGACTAAATGCACCCAGCCTACCTATGCCACTCATGATTTTATACACCTCAGTAAGGTGATCCCCCAATTCCCGTACATTCCAAGGAATAAAGTCCTGTCTTGGCCAATCTCTCCCTATAACCCAGGCCTACTAGGCCTGGCAACATCCTCATAAATCTTCTTTGCACACTTTCCAGTTTAACTATGCCTTTCCTATGACAATGACCAAAACTGTACACAATACTCCAAGTGTGGCCTCACCAATGAATTATACAACTGTAACATAAAATACCAACTCCTATACTTAATGCCTTCCCCGATGAAGGCCAGCATGCTAAATCCCTTCTTCATCACCCTGTCCACCTGTGAACCACTTTCAACGAATTATAAACTTGTGCTCCTAGGTCCCTCTGTTCCACAACACTCCTCAGGATCCATATTGTATAATTTCTACCTTGGTTTGACTTTCCAAAGGGCAACACCTCACATTTATCTATATTGAATTACATTTGCTGATCCTCAGTCCGCTTGCCCATCTGATCAAGATGCCTCTGTAGTTTTTGATTACCGTCTTCACAATTGACTATACCTCACAATGTTGCATCATCCACAAACTTACTAATCATGGCTTGTGCATTCACATCCCCCCAGATCATTTATGTAAGTAACAAATAACAAAGGTTCCTGCACTGACCCCTGTGGCACGCCACTATCACATGCCTCCAGGCTGAACAACAACCTTCAACCATTACCCTCTGCTTCCTACCTTTGACCCAATTTTTAATCCAATCAGCTAGCTCTCCCTGGATCCCATGTGACCCAACTTTCATGACTTGCCATGCAGGCCCTTGTCAAAGGCCTTACTAAAGTCCATGTAGACAAAATCCACTGCCCTACCCTCATCAACGCTCTTGGTTACTTCTTCGAAAAACACTAAAAGATTTGTCAGACATGACTTCCTGCACACAAATCCATGTTGACTATCCCTAATCAAACCGTGACACATTATTGTGAGGGGCAAGTCATTGACTGTATGTTATAGGCAGCTCGGTGAACTCTCTGCTTTCACTATTTTCCATAAAGTGACAAAAAGAAGATTTTTAATTATATTTTTATAATTTACTCGAATCTTGGGGTAGCTGTCAAGAACAAACACATCACATTCATTCAAAAGCTTCATGGTCGGAGGTTTTCATTTGATCAAAGTCTTTGGGGTATCCTGTACGTGGAATATATACAAATATAGACTGAAAATATATACTTTCTGGTTGAAGTATTTGATGTTGGTGATGAAAATTTATTTGTCAAAATAACCAACTTATACAATTATATCTGAAACCTCAACATTTGTTAATAAAATCAAAACTTATAGAATTCACTCGGTGGTGTTTATAATAATACAAATGTGTAAAAGGAATGCCACACTACTCGATCATTGATTTGCGTTAAATATGAAAAAATAAGAAAAATGTAGGTGAAAAGCTTTCTCTTAAAGCCCCGCTTCTACCATTGCCTCCCCACCTGCTATTGTTAATGTATCGTAATAAAAACTTGCTACTTGTCAATTGCTTAAAAGCCAAGCCTTTTGCTTTGACAACATGTAGAATGACCTGGGCCATTCATTCAGAATATCAGACTTGGCAGTGCCCCCACAATTTCTGAAGAGCACTAATTCAAAAGTTGACATGGATCAATGCTAATCCCATGGCTTTGCTACTTCAAAGGATTATGGAATTCATACTAAATTTGACTAATTGCTCACTAATTCTGAATCAATCAAACTTTAAAATGTTACATTCATATTTCCAGGTGTAGGAGGCCTCTTTGTGGTAGACTCAAGCAGAGGATTAGTTGATGTCAGGAAATCGACAAGCCCCTCTGCACCCAATGCTTTTCTGGGTTTATGAATTCTTGTAAAGTTTTCATCTTTTCGATGACAGAAGTACTGAATAATTTAATAAAAGAGTGCACCATCCTGTGTTTCATGTTAGAATATTATAACTCAAAGACAGTACAACATAATTGCATAGAAGCAAAGAACTGTTGATGCTGGAACTTGAATTCAGAGAAGCAATGGCCGAGTGGTATTATTGCTGGGTTGTTACTCCAGAGACTGAGGTAATGTTCTGGGAACCCAGGTTCAAATTCAGCCGTGGCAGATAGTGGAATTAGAATTCAATTTTAAAAATCTGGATTTATGGCTCTAATAATGACCTTGAAACCAGTGTTGATTATAGGAAAACCCTATCTGGTTCACTAATGTCCTTAAGGGAAGGAAACTGTCATCCTTACTTGGTCTGGCCTACATGTGACCACAGCAATGTTGTTGACTTTTAACTGCCCTCTGGGAAATTAGCTATGGGCAATAAATTCTGGCCTAACCTGCAATGTTCTCATCTCATGAATATATAAAAAGTAAAAATAGAAAATGCTGGAGAAACTCAGCAGGTCTGGCAGCTTCTGTCCATCAATTCCATGGAAGAATCATATTGGACTCAAACTGTTAATTTTGTCTTTTTCTCCTTGGATGCTGCTGAGTTTCTTCAGCACTTTCTGTTGTTAGTATGTATGAAATGTTTGCATCATGTCATCTCAAATGTAATCCTGTGTCAAAGTTATTTCCAATTAGTGCAAATATTTTCTGAATCAAAAAGTTTCATTTATATATCATTCCTCTTTCAAGGCTTCCTTCTTTGTTCTCCTCTGTGTTGCCTTATCACATGTTCTTCCTCTGCCCTGGAACCATGCTCCTTCAATTTCAACACATTCATTTCAACCACCTAATAATGTAGTAAGCATGTAACATGGCAAGACCATCTCAGTTGAGAAATGACTTCATATTACTGGCTAGTAACATGGAGAGAAAACTCAATTCTGATCTTTCCCAAAGAGAATAGTGTCCTGGATTCTTCACCCATTGATGACCAGAGCTGCCGCCGTTTCTTTACTAAAACCCTTCTTAGCCAGGGAAGGTGGCCTGGAGTCCAGCAAGGTAAAATAAATCGGTTTATTATATCAAACGAAGTTGAGTTAATTAACAAACAAGGCATTCAAATCAAAACCTGTTAATGGAATTTTTACCTTCAGTAGAAATAAACACCAAGTGACAGAATGAATGCACTTCGGCTAGGACGTGATTAACAGTGGCAGTAACAACAGAAGTAAAAATATTCAGGAGAATTGAGGGTATTTATAAACGGTCTCTGATCATCAGGGAGTGGAGGAATAGGTCTAAAGTTTGTGCCAGGCCCTTCAGGGCTGCTTTTATGTAGGACAGATGGCATGCAGGGAATCAAAGAAAGGGTGACTAAAGGAGTAGGGCCAAATGAGGACCAGAAAGGGGCTTTACACATGGGGGGAACAGGCATAGCCAAGATATTGAATAAATACTTTGTGTCTGTCTTTACCTGAGAGGCCAATTTTATCGAGGATGTGGTGACAGAGGAGGAAACTCCCTCATTAGAAGACATTACAATTGAAAAGGATAAGTTGTTGGGACTCAGGGAGCTGATATGATGCAGCCAAAGATATGTGGGAGGCACAATGGTTCAGTGGTTATCACTGCTGCCTCACAATGCTCGGGACCTAGGTTCGACTCCACCCTCGGACAACTGTCAGTGTGGAGTTTGTACATTCCCCCGTGCCTGGGTGGGTATTCTCCGGGTGCTCTGTTTTCCTCCCACACTCCAAAGGTGTGCAGGTTAGGTGAACTGGCTATGCTACATTGCCCATAGTATCCAGTGATGTGTAGGCTAGATAGATAAGCCACAGGAAATGCAGGGTTACAGTGATAGGGTAGTGAGGAGGGTGGGTGCTCTTCGGAGGGTAAGTGTGGGTTTTATGAGCTGAATAGTCTGCTTCCACACTATAGGGATTCGATGAAGAAATGGGAGGAAGTTTGAATGAAAATTTCAGAGGTATTGGCAGCAATTTGTCACCATCCCTAGATTCAGAGATGGTGTCAGAGGACAGGCGAATTGCAAACATTATTTCCTTTCAAAAATGATGTTATAAAGATCAGCCCAATAATAATAAAATAACAGACCAATCAGTTTAATTTCAGTTGTGGGAAATCTTCTGAAAATGATTATAACTGGCATACAGTGTTTTAGCTTTTATTAATAGAAGGATCGAGTTCCGGAACCAAGAGGTTATGGTGAAGCTGTACAAAACTCTGGTGCGGCCGCACTTGGAGTATTGCGTGCAGTTCTGGTCACCGCATTATAAGAAGGATGTGGAAGCTTTGGAAACGGTGCAGAGGAGATTTACTAGGATGTTGCCTGGTATGGAGGGAAGGTCTTACGAGGAAAGGCTGAGGGACTTGAGGCTGGTTTCGTTAGAGAGAAGAAGGTTGAGAGGTGACTTAATTGAAACATATAAAATAATCAGAGGGTTAGATAGGGTGGATAGGGAGAGCCTTTTTCCTAGGTTGGTGACGGAGAGCACGAGGGGGCATAGCTTTAAATTGGGGGGTGAAAGATATAGGACAGATGTCAGAGGTGGTTTCTTTACTCAGCGAGTAGTAAGGGAATGGAACGCTTTGCCTGCAACGGAAGTAGATTCGCCAACTTTAGGTACCTTTAAGTCATCGTTGGACAAGCGTATGGATGTACATGGAATAGTGTAGGTTAGATGGGCTGCAAATTGGTATGACAGGTCGGCACAACATCGAGGGCTGAAGGGCCTGTACTGTGCTGTAATGTTCTACGTTCTATGTTCTATATAACAGAGAACATAGGACTGTACAGCACAGTACAGGACCTTCAGCCCACGATGTTATGCTGAACTTTTACCCTCAACCTAAAGTCCATCTAACCTCCACCCCTACATTATATCATCTATATTCCTATCTAATTGTTGCTTAAAAGCCCCAATGAGGCGAACTCCACTACCCTCTCTGGCAATGCATTCCATGCCCTTTCCACTCTCTGAGTAAAGAACCTACCTCTTAAGTCTGCCCTATATCTACCTTCACTCATTTTAAAACTATGTCCCCTCGTAATAGCCACCTCCACCAGAGGAAAAAGTCTCCGGCTGTCTACTCTATCTATACCTCTGATCATTTTGTACATCTCTATCAAGTCACCTCTCTTCCTTCATCGTTCTAAAGAGAAAAGCCCTCGCTCTTTCAATGTTTTCCAACGCCTCCACATCTTTTCTGTCATAAGGTGATCAGAACTGGACACAATACTCCAGATGTGGCTGAACCAGGCTTTTGTATAGCTGGAACATAACTTCATGGCTCTTGAGCTCATTCCCTCTATTAATGAAAGCCAACACACCATACGCCTTCTTAACAGCCCTATCCACCTGGGTGGCAGCTTTCAGGGGACTGTGGACATGAACCCCGCGATCCTTCTGCTCCTCCACACAGCCAAAAATCTTTCCGCTAACCCTGTATTCTGCTTTCAAGTTTGTCCTTCCAAAATGAATCACCTCACACTTTTCAGGGTTAAACTCCATCTGCCACTTCTCAGCCCAGCTCTGCATCCTATCAATGTCCCTTTGTAACCTAGAACAGCGCCCCCCACACTGTCCACAATGTAACCCACCTTCGTATCGTCCGCAAACTTGCTAATCTACCCTTCCACTCCTTCATCCAAATCATTTACAAAAACCACAAGTTGAAGAGGACCCAGGACAGATCCTTGTGGTACACCACTCGTAACCGAGCACCATGTTGAATATTTTCTGTTCACTACCACCCTTTGTCTTCTAAGGGTCAGCCAATTCTGAATCCAATCTGCCACATTTCCCCCTATCCCATGCCTCCTTACTTCCTGCATGAACCAACCATGGGGAAACATTTCAAACGCCTTACTTAAATCCATGTATACCACATCTACTGCTTTACTTTCATCCATGTGTTTGGTCACCTCTTCAAAGAATTCAGTAAGGTTTGTGAGGCATGACCTACCCCTCACAAATCCATGCTGACTATCATGAATCAAACTGTGCCTTTCCAAGTGATCATAAATCCTATCTCTCAGAGACCTTGCCAATAATTTGCCCACCAATGAAGTGAGACTGACTGGCCTGTAATTTTTGGAGTTATCTCTGTTCCCTTTTTTGAACAAGGGAATGACGTTTGCCTCTCTCCAATCTTCCAGTACTATACCCATGGACAGTGAGGATGAAAAGATCATTGCCAAAGGCCCTGTGATCTCTTCCCTCACTTCCAATAGAATCCTTGGATAAATCCTTTCAGACCTGGATCTATCTTCAAGTTCCTCAAAATTCCTAGTACATTTTCCTTACTAACATCCAACTCCTCTCGCCTACCAGCCTGTTTCACACTGTCCTCCCCTACAACCAGGTTCCTCTCCATTGTAAATACTAAAGAAAAGTATTCATTAAGGACCTCTCCAATATCTTTAGGCACTGTGCATAAATTCCCTTTACTATCCTTGATCAGCCCTATCCTTTCTCTGGTCATTCTCTTATTCCTCACATATATGTAAAAAGCCGTGGGGTTTTCCTTGAGCCTATCTGTCAAGATTTTCTCATGCCCCCTTATAGATCTCCTAAGCTCTTTCTTCAGCTCCTTCCAGGCTAACTTTTATCCCTCTAGAGCCTTTTCCGATCCTTGTTTCCTAAAACTTATATAAGCATCCTTCTTCCTCTTAACCAGTCCAGAATAGAATTAATAGTCACACAAAAAGAATATGGATTAGTTCAGAAGAGCCTGCATGGATTTGTTAAGGGGAATTATATCCAGCTAACTTTTTAGAGCTTTGGAAGTGGGTAACAGAGAGAGTTGAAGGGGGAAAAGCTGTTGATGTGGTTTACATACATAGACCTCCAGAACACATTCAATACAATGTCACACAGTCGATTCGTGAGCAAAGTTATTTGTCAAAGAGTCAGAGAACTTTTACAATGCAGAAAGAGTGCCTCCGGAGTATCTTATTTTTTTCTGAAGAAGAGTCCCGACCATCAACTTTCCTGCTTCTCTGATGCTGCCTGGCTTGCTGTGTTCCTCCAGCTCCACACCACGTTGTCTCTGACTCCAGCAACTGAAGTTCTTGCTATCTCCTATATTATCCGTTACACTTGGTTGTTAAATATTTCATCTATTCTAATCCAATTTTCCAGCACTTAGGTTGTGGCCTTACATGCTTTGACATTTTAAGAGTTTATCTAGATAGTTCTTAAGTGACTTGAGGGTACCTGCCTCTGCCACCCTTTTAAGCAGTGAGTTCCAGATACCGACAACGCTCGGCATGCAAACATTTTCCTCAAATTCCCTTAAACCTCTTGCTTCTTAACCTTAAATCTGTGCCACTGATTATTGTCACCTATACTGAAGGAGAGAAGATTCTCCCCAGCTGCCCTGACTGTGGCTTTCAGAAACTTGTACACATCAAGCAGACCTCCTTCAGTCTTCTCTGCTGTAAACAAAACAACATCAGCCCATTTAGCAGGTCTAGCAGCATCTATGGAGAGAAAGCAGAGTTCACCTTTCAAGTTCAGTGATCCATCTTCAGAACTGAACCCAAGGCATTAATTTTGCTTCAGAGATAGTAGGAACTGCAGATCCTGGAGAATCTGAGATAACAGATTCAGGCCAAGCAGCATCATAGGAGAAGGAAGGTTGACGTTTCTGGCCTAGACCCTTCTTCAGAAATGGGGAAGGGGAAGGGGGCTCTGAAATAAATAGGGAGATGGGGGAGGCAGATAGAAGATGGATAGAGGAGAAGATGGGTGGAGAGGGGACAGACAGGTCAAAGAGGCGGGGATGGAGCCAGTAAAGGTGGCTGTCAGTGGGGAGGTAGGGAGGAGATAGGTCAGTCCAGGGAGGATGGACAGGTCAAGGGGGCGGGATGAGGTTAGCAGTTAGGAGATGGGGGTGCGGTTTGATGTTGGACAAAGGGATAGGTGGAAGGAAGGACAGGTTAGGGAGGAGGGGATGAGCTGTGCTGGTTTTGGGATGCGGTCAGGGGTGGGGAGATTTTGAAGCTGGTGAAGTCCACATTGATAACATTGAGCTGCAGGGTTCCCAAGCGGAATATGAGCTGCTATTCCTGCAACCTTCGGGTGGCATCATTGTGGCACTGCAGGAGGCCCAGGATGGACATGTCGTCTGAGGAATTGGAGGGGTAGTTGAAATGGCTCGCGACTGGGAGGTGCAATTGTTTAGTATGAACCAAGCGTCGGTGTACTGCAAAGTGATCCTCAAGCCTCAACTTGGTTTCCCCAATGTAGAGGATGCCACAACAGAAACAGCGGACACAGTATACCACATTAGCAGATGTGCAGATAAACTTCTGCTTGATGTGGCATGTCTTCTTGAGGCTGGGATTGGGGTGAGGGGGGAGGTGTAGGGGCACGTGTAACACTTCCTGCGGTTGCAGGGAAAAGTGCCGGGGGTGGTGGGGCTGAAGGAGAGTGTGGAGCGGACAAGGGAGTCATGGAGAGAGTGGTCCCTCCGGAAGGCAGATAAGGGTGGGGAGGAAAAAATATCTTTGGAGGTGGGGTCAGATTACAGGTGGCGGAAATGTAACAGGGTGACGCATTGGATCCGGAGGTTGGTGGGGTGGTAAGTGAAGATGAAGAGGATTCTGCTTTGGTTGTTATTGTGGGGATGGGGTGTGAGTGATGAGTTGTGAGAAATGCGGGAGACATGGTCGAGAGCATTCTTGACCACTGAGGGGGGGGAGGTTGTGGTCCTTGAAAACCGAGGACATCTGAGATGTACGAGACTGGGATACCTCATCCTGGGAGCAGTTGTGGCAGAGGTGAAGGAATTGGGAATAGAGGATAAGTTCGGTGGGGCAGGAGCAGGCGGAGACATCCTGCCCACAGCCGATATCGCTTTGCCCACCGCCTCCACAGCCAGCAGCTCTAGAGGATACAGCAACACCCAGCCCTGCCTTCCCCCCAGACCTCCCCCTTACTGAACAAGAATGGTCAGTCCTCAGTAAAGGGCTCACCTTTGTCCCCCTCCACCCACACATCAAAGAATACTGATTACGTTGGACATCAAGCAGTTTTCCGCCACCTCCGCCTCCGCGCTTACTTCTTCAACTGTGAGCCTAACTCTCCCTCCACTGATGCCTTCTTCCGCCTCCAAGTCACTCCCTCCTCCTGGACACCACCCCAAGGCCTCCTCTGCTCCCTCGACCTCTTCATCTCCAACTACCATCGAGACATCAATTGCCTCAACCTCTCCACCCCTCTCACCCACTGCAACCTCTCCCCTGCAGAACATGCAGCCCACTGCTCCAATCCCAACCTCACCATAAAACCCACAGACAAGGGAAGCACAGTTGTCATATGGCGCACTGACCTCTACATCACTGAGACCAGGCACCAACTCTCCGACACCTCCTCCTACTGCCCCCTTGATCATGACCTCATCCCCAACCACCAAACCATTATCTCCCAAACCATCCACAAACTCATCACCTCAGGTGACCTCTCACCCACAGCCTCCAACCTCATTGTTCCCCAACCCCATACCGCCTGCTTCTATCTCCTTCCCAAAATCCACAAACCTGACTGCCCTGGTCAATCCATTGTGTCCATCTGCTCCTGTCTGTCTCCTCTCCACCTATCTTCTCCTCTACCCATCTTCTATCTGCCTCCCCTCTCTCCCTACTTATTTCAGAACCCTGTTCCCCTCCCCCATTTCTGAAGAAGGGTCTAGGCCTGAAATGTCAGCCTTCCTGTTCCTCTGATGCTGCTTGAACTGCTGTGCTCATCCAGCTCTACACCTTGTTATCTCATTAATTTTGCTTTCCATCTCCAGATGTTGCCACATCTCTTGAGTTTGCCCATAATTTCTGCTTTTGTTTCAGTACTCCAGTATCCTGTTCTTTGTATAATTCTAGCCTATTTATTTTTTTTTCTTAGCTGGATCATTTCAACTAAGGCAACATGCTGGTGAATCGCTTCTGCAGCCTCTCTGGTGTACGTCCTTCGGATTGTGTGGTGACCACAATTGCACATGATACTCCAGCTGTGACCTAACAAAAATTACATATAGCTCCATCATCACTTTCTTGCTTTGTATCCAAAGTCCAGACTAAAAAAAGCAAGTATCCCACAAGCTTCTGTCACCACCTACTCTCCTGTCCCGCTTCTTTCAAGGACCTATGGGCATGCATATCAATGCCTTGTTAATCCTCTTTATTTCCTAGGGTCCGATATTCAATGTGTACTCCCTTGCCTTATTAGTTTCCCAATATTCATCACCTCACACTTCTCAAGATTAAATTTCATTTGCCACTGTTCTACTTATTTGACCAGCCCATCCTGTATCATCATTTGAGGCTTCCCTCTCTTTCCCACACTACTGATTTTTGTGTCATTGCAAGTTGACTGATCACATATCCAACATTTATGTCTAGATCATTAATATACACAAAAGAACAGCAAGGGACCTGGTACCGAATCTTATGCTGTGCCAAGTGATGCAGGCTTTCAAGCACAAAAACACTTGTTGACTATTACCAAAGTGTGGAGTTGGATGAACACAGCAGGCCAAGCAGCATCTTAGGAACACAAAAGCTGATGTTTCGGGCCTAGACTCTTCATCAGAAAAGGGGGATGGGGAGAGGGTTCTGAAATAAATAGGGAGGGACGGGGAGGCGGATAGAAGATGGATAGAGGAGAAGATAGAGGAGAAGATAGGTGGAGGGGAGACCAATAGGTCAAAGAGGCGGGGATGGAACCAGTAAAGATGTCTGTAGGTGTGGAGGTAGGGAGGCGATAGGTCAGCCCAGGGAGGACGGACAGGTCAAGGGGGCAGGATGAGGTTAGTAGGTAGGAGATGAGTGTGGGGCTTGAGGTAGGAGGAAGGGATAGATGGGAGGAAGGACAAGTTAGGGAGGCGGGGACGAGCTGTGCTGGTTTTGGGATGCAGTAAGAGGAGGGGAGATTTTGAAGCTTGTGAAATCCACATTGATACCATTGGGCTGCAGGGTTCCTCACCTCCCTAGCCTGTCCTTCCTCTCACCTATCCCCTCCCACCTCAAACTGCACCTCCATTTCCTACCTATTAACCTTATCCTGCCCCCTTGAACCTGTCCATCCTCCTCGGACTGACCTATGCCCTCCCTACCTCCCCACCTATACTCACCTCGACAGGCTCTATCCCCGCCCCTTTAACTTGTCTGCCTCCTTTCCAGCTATCTTCTCTTTCCATCTTCGATCTGCCTCCCCTCTCTCCCTGTTTATTTCAGAACCTTCTCCCCATCCCCCTTTTCTGATGAAGGGTCTAGGCCTGAAACGTCAGCTTATGCGCTCCTAAGATGCTGCTTGGCCTGCTGTGTTCATCCAGCTCCACACTTTGTTATCTCGGATTCTCCAGCATATGCAGTTCCCATTATCTCTGTTGACTATTACCCTCTGCTTCCTACCACTAAGACAATTTTGGATCCTATTTGTCAAATTGGCCTGAATCCCATTGGGTCTTAGCTTTTAATTAGTCTGCCATTGAAGATCTTGTGAAAAACCTTACTGAAGTCCATGTGGACTATATCATTTACATTACCCACATTACACACCTAGTATTATAAAAAATACTATTCTAAAAGGTGTGTAGGAGTGGCGAGGCTAAAGTGTATACCTGCATAAGTCATTAAAGGCAGCAGGCCAAGGAAAAAGAGCAACTGGTACACCATATCTTATTTAGGCTTCATTAATAGGATAACAAAATACAAGAGTACTGAGTTTATGATTAATTTATATAGAACACTGGCTCGATCACAGTTGTAATATTGTGTGCTGCTTTGGGTGCAACATGAAAGGAAAAATACATTGAAGAGTGTGTAGATAAGTTTTATGAGAACAGTTCCAGTGATCACAAACTTTTTCTGCTTGTTGAAGGACTAAGAACCAGGGCGCACAGATTTATAGTGTTTTGCAGAAGATGGGAATGTGAGGTAAGAAAAAAATATTTCATGCTGCAAGTAGTTATGATCTGACCCTATAACCTGGAAATGAGGTGATGGCAAGTTTAATTGAAATATTCAAGAGGGTGTTAGGTGATTTTTAAAATCGAATTATTGTCAAGGGTCACAGGAAAAAGGAATGAGATTGGCACTAAATCATAGTACCCATGAAGCTCATGTAGTGATGATGAGTTGAACAGCCTCCTTCTGCACCGTTTCTGAGATTCTGTGATTATTGCCTCCTGAAGGGACGGAAATGCCGTTTAGACTTCAATCAATTCTAGGACAACATCAGCAAAGTAAAAGAGCAAGAAACAGCATCTGAAATGTCTCAGAGTCAAATAGCATGCCAAAGTTGTGAACAAAACAAAATGGAGAAACTATTTTTCACCCAGAACCCTGGCACAGGGTCACAGAGTCTCCAGCCTTTGTTAGAGCCCAGCACATTGCTGGATGACTGTCTCCAAGGAGACGCTAGGCTGGATACTCAGCAGAAGACTGCCCCATGCTGGGACAATCCTGACATAGTACTCCCTACCTTTCTCATTAGCCTAATAATTGCCAATTTTATGTTGCTTGCCACTGTTGGGAAGGTAGTACTCCTGTTCCAGAAGCTGTCCTCTTCTTTGTATGTACCCTCTCATCCTCCAGTGTGTGAGCAAGAATAGGAGACAACAAAATGTGGAGCTGGATGAAGGGCCCAGGCCCAAAACGTCAGCTTTTGTGCTCCTAAGATGCTACTTGGCCTGCTGTGTTCATCCATCTCCACACTTTGTTATCTCGGATTCTCCAGCATCTGCAGTTCCCATTATCTCTGTGAACAAGGATAAATTGCTTAATCTGTAGACCCTGGTGAACAAATGGCTATATGTTGTCAAGAGATACCATTGGTGATGCAGGACTCCAACTCAATCACTTTTCATCTCACTCTTTATTTCAGCACCAGAATTATGCTTTTTTCCGTGTTGGGAATGCAAATAGCATATTGAGCAGAGCCTGGATAAAATAGCAGCAAAAGTATTAATATGAATGCAATGAAATCAAATGAACATCAAGCTTGGGTAAGAACACATAATATGATCTCCTTGATATAATATCCAGTGTGAAATATTCCTTGTTGCATTTGGAACACCACCATTCAGAAAAGCAGCATTTAGTGAACCCTTTTGAAATCATTCTGTATTAACGATATTTTGCTGTTAAGTGACTGAAACTTTAGGTGGGCAAATCACCATAGTGATCTGTTCAGGCAGCCTGAGTGAAACCTTCCTGTGTAGTTGTGCCAAGAGACTTTGGTGGCTCCACGAGTGAATGCATTGTTTGATCAGTCGAATTTGCACATTTTTTGTCAGTTTATCTCAACCGAGAGGCAGAAGTTGGTCTCAGTACCCCAAAACTATGAAAAGCAAATGCCAGTCATCTAAAGAAGTTTATTGCAAAGAATGCATGCACTGAAATAATTGGGAATCTGCAATGCTTTTCACAGTTAACCTCTCCACCAATAGTTACTATCTCACATGAAGAAGACCACTTGAATGAGCTATACGAAAAGAGGGAGATTAAAAATGAAAAAATAGGACAAAAAAAACAAAAGAACTGCAAATGTTGTAAATCAGAAATCGAAACAGAAATTGCTGGAAAAGCTCAGCAGGTCTGGCAGCACCGGTGGAGAGAAATCAGAGTTTAATGCTTTGGTTCCAGTGACGCTTCTTCACAACTGATGATAGCTAGGAAAATATTGGATTTTATGCAGAAGATAGGGTGTAGGGTGTAAGGAATAAACGATAGATGGGGATAGAGCCCCAAGAAAGAGAAGGGCAGGTGGACAAAAGAGTAGATAACAGTCAGCGTATGAGAATTAATGGCTGCAAATGAGGAGTATTAGCGGCTAATAATGGGTAGTGTATAACAGCAGACCATGTGATAGCAAGGCCTGGCGTGTGTTGGGTTGAGGTCAGGGAGAATGTGCCTCAAGTCCTAAACAATTTTAACTCAGATTTCTTACTTAAACACACAACATAATGTGTATAACAACACATAATGTGTATAGTATTGGTTTCCAATGTTCCCTGGAACTTTTCGTGCTGTTGTACAGAACTCTGAGCACAGAAGCTTTCCAGTGTCTGTGTTGCCATGCTGCCATACACCTGAGAGGGAAAATTTTGTTGGTCTCCATATTTAAGGAAGGATTTCAATGCATCGAAAGCAGTTCAGATAATGTTTACCAGTTTAATGCATGGATCATTCACGCAATACTTTTGACTGAATATTGTTGCAAATGCTTCAGCCTTATTTTACCCATGTAGTATTAAACCACCTTCTTGAACCACGCTGTCCATTGTAGGTAACTATACCTGCAGTGCTGTTAAGTTCCAGGATTTTTACCCAGAAACAGTGAATGAATAAAATTCCAGGTCCCTGGGAACGTTTGCTAGTGGTGAAAAGAGATCAATCATGGATTATCAGTAACAGAGCAATGAGCCAGACAGAAAGCATGAAAGATCTATTTCAGCAAGATACTCATTAAATCGGAGCCATTGAGTCACTGGATGGGGAAGGGGTTAATCTAATCTCAGCCACAAGGAGGGTGGACAAGTTTGGATTGACCACCCAATCCTGTCTGCTTCTCAAGGAAACAGAGCATCTACACACTGGATCTCCTGTCTGTTTTATTGACCTGTGTAATGATTGAATTAAATCAATAAATATCTGGAATTAAGAATCTAATGATGACAATGAATCCATTGTCGATTATTGGTAAAAACTCTTCTGGTTCACTATTGTCCCTTAGAGAAGGAAACTGCCGTCCTTACTTAGTGTGGCCCGCAGCAATGTGGTTGACTCTTAAGGGACCTGTGGGCAATTACGGATGGGCAATAAATGCTGCTTAGCCAGTGACATCCCCGTTCCATGAATGAATAAAGCAATAAAAACCAGGAAACAAATGATGAAGAATATTTGCTTTGGCCAAACTCTTGACTTTTTGGTTATTAATATCCAGTGTATGTCTCTAACTCCAGGTTAGCTTACAAGCTGGTGTGTAGTGTTGAAGGAAGCATATTGTTGGTGGTGCTCTTCTGAAGCATTTGCTATTTTCTTTCTAGGTGGTCAAAATCACAATTATGGAAGATGCAGTCAAAGGAACCTTGGTGAATTCCTGTTGTGCATCTTGTGCCTGGTACATGAAATATTGAGTTGTAGTCATGGAGATAAACAGCATGGAAGCAGACCCTTCAGTCCAACTGATCCATGCCGACCAGATAGCCTACATAAACCTATACCTATTTGCCAGCATTTGCTCCATATCCCTCTGAACCTTCCCATTCATATACCTATCCAGATGCCATTTAAATGTTGTAATTGTAGCAGCCTCCACCACTTATTCTGGCAGCTCATTCTGTACAGGCACCACCCTCTGTGTGAAAAACGTTGTCCCTTCTATCTCACCATAAACCCATGCCCTCTAGTTTATTACACCTCCACCCCAGCAAAAAGACCTTGCCTATTTACCCTATCCACATCCTTCATCATATTATAAACCTTTATAAAGTCACCCCTTAGCCTCCAACGCTCCAGCATCTTCCTATAGCTCAAACCTTCCTACCCTGCAACATCCTTGTAAATCTTTTCTAAACCCCTTCTGGTTTCACAACATCCTTCCTATAGGAGGGAACTAGAATTGCATGCAATGCTCCAAAAGTAGCCAAACCAATGTCCGGTACAGCTGCAACATGACCTCCCAACTCCAATACTCAATGCACTGACCATAAAAGAAAGCATACCAAATGCCTTCTTCATTATCGTATCTACCTGTGATTCTAATTTCAAGGAACTATGAACCTGCACTCCAAGGTCTCTGTTCAGCAGTATCCCCAGGACCTTATCATTAAGTCCTGTCCTGATTTGTCTTTCCAAATGGTAGCACCTCACATTTATCTAAATTAAATTCTATCTGCCACTTCCTGGCCCATTGGCCTATCTGATCAAGATGCTGTTGTACTCTGAGGTAACCTTCTTCGCTGTCAGCTACACCTCCAATTTTAGTGTCATCAGCAAACTTACAAACCATACCTCCTATGTTCACACTCAAATCATTTAAATAAATGGGTCATGTCCCTCATCCCCACTAATTTCTCCTGCTGTTTCATGGATCTCCATGATCTGTGTACAGCTGTGTCAGGAGAAACCAGAAACGAATGTGCCAGCATTCACTGATCAGTGTATGTGGACCCTCAGAGCGGCTTCATGGCCACACAGCTTAGACCTAACATTGGTCATGACAACTGAACCATCCCTGGATGCTGTGAGATGAATAACTGCCATGAATCCATCTTCATGGTATAAGTTTTTAAGTTACAAATTCATAAGTGGTAAGAATCCCCATATAAAATCATCAGCAGAAGTTGGCTCAATCTTGACAAAAATAATAAACTTATTACAAGTTACTTAATAGCGTTATAGCAGAGATGCACGAGAGGCTTTGGTAAGATCTCAGGCTATTCTTAAGAATACTGAAATATTACTGCCAAAATATTCCGAGTCACTCAAGAACAGTTAACTCCTCCCAGTTTTTACTTGAGGGGTACAGCTCCACTCATGATACCAATACACACTTCTATTTTCTAACTACCTCATATGACAACCAAACTACTGCCATTGTTCTTTGGTGAAGGGACTGAATGCTGAAGGTGGTGGATGGGGTGGCAGTCAAGTGGGCTGCTTTGTTCCAGATAGTGTTGAGCTTTTTTAAGTGCAGTTGGAGCTACACCTATTCAGGAAAATGGAAAGTATTCAATCACACTCCTGGCTTGCATCATAGATTGTTGACAGGCTTTTGGGAGACAGAAGGTGAATTGCATGCTCTAGAATTCTGATGCCCTGATGAGCTCATGTAGCCGTATGAGACTGCCTCAGTTCAATTTCCAGTCAATGGTAGCACCCTCCCCCCAGGATAGTGAGGATATAGAACAAAGTCTTTGAAGTCATCCTCAGACAATTGCCAGACAGGAGAAGGGAGTTAGTTACCAGGAATGGTGTTCAAGGCAGATGGCTTCAGTCTTCCTGAAATTTATTGGGGGAGTTCTTTGCTCGTACAGTCTTGGATGTTTAACAAGCAATCTGATAATTTAGGGACAGTTAAGGCTTTAAGATTGATATGGGTCCATGAAAGGGGTTCCCAAATGCTTGTAGATTGGTGATGTGAAGGATCTATTTCCTGTAAAAGTAATGGAACCTTTTGTAAGTTGGTCTTGTGTTTTTCATTCTGCATCCTTCCAATAATTTAATTCCTTCTTCAGGGTGCCTTGATTAGGTACTTCCCCTTCCGGACCTGAAACGTTAATTCTGTTTTTTTTCCTTCACAGATGCTGCCAGATCTGTTGAGCTTTGCCAGGAGCTTACTTTTGGTCCTGTAGTCTTCAGAGTTTGGAGAATGAAGCAGCTTTGCGAATATATGTATTTCCTGTACGTGGTGAACATGTTTGCGCCCATGAATATAATTGCAACAGGTTGAGGTGTTAATGTTTATTTAGGAATGCCAGTGAATGCAAAAGATGTCCCCAACCATGAAGGAAGCCAATCCAACTGAAAGATTCAGAGAACCTAATAGCAGAACTTTAACCCTCATTGGGGAACTTAACTTTTTCCTCCCACCCATCAGAATTCCCCGTCCATCCTTCCAAAATCTGTTGTGTGCGTGGAATATTCCACCCATTGCGTTGAGCTATTAGTATTAGAAGTATTTCTCCATTTCCTTTTGTACCTTTATCTATGTTCATGTATGTTGTAGGAGTCAATGTCTCAAGCGCCCTGTTTTTGCCCTGACATTCTCTCAGCTAATTGTTCGGTAACACTATCAATTCCAGCTCCAACTGGAGAGATGACAATCAATTCTAGAGAATTAAGTAATCTATTATTCCTCCTTTTGCATAAAATGAAATATTAGTAATTATCTACAACACGTGGAGAAATCAGTGATGGTAAGCTGATGGTTCACATTCAAAGTGTGCACGCAGGAATTCAGATGTGAGTGCTTATCATCCATTTCTAAATAGCTTTAGTTATTTTAACTATAGAAACTTACATGATATGGTTAAGAGTTTATTCTTTGAATTCATAATGTAGCTGCAAACCAAATGATTATAAAACACCAAAATAGTAAAGTTATGATCTTTATATTGGAAGACCTTCCCTAACAATGCTTATTTACATTAAAAACATCAAAGCATAATCTGCTGTGTGAAAATCATTTAGTTAATGTTCAGAGGTACAAGAACATTCAGTTATTTTAAAACAAAAGCAAATTTATCCAGAATTTGGTACAGCTAAATACTTGGAGAAAAGAACATAATAGTCTCTTGAGATTTATTTCTGGCAGGATTGATATAATGTATTCAGCTTGGGGTTTCAGCCTTCAGACTAGTCAATTGCAGAAGATAATCCACGATCTGTCAAAGAAGAAACATTGTCAATTAACAAAAACATTGTATTTGTAATCATTTAATTAACCGAGAACTGTTTGAAAGCAACAAGGTGAATATCTTATTATCTTATTATTTAGTTGCTCAAAAGGCAAAAAGACTAAAGTCAAACTCTTCTGTGGCCTCCAGTAACACATTAGCCCTTTGCAAATCTCTGTAGAAAGAAAAATGGGTGAAATCAAATTCTTTTCAAAGCGAATCACTCCACCTCCTGGCCAAACAGGAAATTTACACAATTACCACAAAAAAGCAGCGAACCAATTTCATAACCTGAATCCTGATTGAATATAAAAAAGAAAATTTAATGAAAAGATGACCTGTTTAATTTAAAAAATTGAATAGCTCTCACAATTCTAAATAACTTAAAACCAGAAGGATTCCTAATTCCTTTAATCCCTAAAAATACGCTGGTGCCAAGAAATCAATGTGCTCATGTATGTCTCAATAGGCAATAGACAATAGGTGAAGGAGTAGGCCATTCGGCCCTTTGAACCAGCACCACCATTCATTATGATCATGGCTGATCATCCACAAATCAGTATCCTGTTCTTGCCTTATCTCCATAACCCTTGATTCCACTACCTTTAAGAGCTCTATCCATCTCTTTCTTGAAAGAATCCAAAGAGTTGGCCTCCACTGCCTTCTGGGGCAGCGCATTCCATATATCCACCACTCTCTGGGTGAAGATGTTTTTCCTCAACTCTGTTTCTAAATGGCCTACACCTTATTTTTAAACTGTGTCCTCTGGTTCTGGACTCACCCATCAGCGGAAACATGCTTCCTGCCTCCAGAGTGTCCAATCCCTTAATAATATTATATGTCTCAATCAGATCCCCTCTCATCCTTCTAAACTCAAGTGTATACAAGCCCAGTCCCTCTAATCTTTCAACATGTGATAGTCCCACCATTCCGGGAATTGACCTCATGAATCTACACTGCACTCCCTCAATAGCAAGAATGTCCTTCCTCAAATTTGGAGACCAAAACTGCACACAATACTCCAGGTGCGGTCTCACCAGGGCCCTGTACAGCTGCAGAAGGAGCTCTTTGCTCCTATACTCAATTCCTCTTGTTATGAAGGCCAGCATGCCATTAGCTTTCTTCACTGCCTGCTGTACCTGCATGCTTGCTTTCATTGACTGATGTGCAAGAACACCTAGATCTCATTGTGCTTCCCCTTTAACTAACTTGACTCCATTGAGATAGTAATCTGCCTTCCTGTTCTTGCCACCAAAGTGTATAACCACACATTTATCCACATAAAACTGCATCTGCCATGCATCCGTCCACTCACCTAGCCTGTCCAAGTCACCCCGTATTCTCATAACATCCTCCTCACATTTCACACTGCCACCCAGCTTTGTGTCATCGGCAAATTTGCTAATATTATTTTTAATGCCTTCTTCTATATCATTAATGTATACTGTAAACAGCTGCAGTCCCAGCACCGAACCTTGTGGTACCCCACCGGTCACTGCCTGCCATTACGAAACGGACCCGTTTATCACTACTCTTTGCTTCCTGTCAGCCGGCCAACTTTCAGTCCAAGTCAGTACTTTTCCCCCAATGCCATGTGCCTAATTTTACTCACCAATCTCCTATGTGGGACTTTATCAAAGGCTTTCTGAAAGTCCAGGTACACTACATCCGCTGGTTCTCCCTTGACCATCTTCATAGATACACGCTCAAAAAATTCCAGAAGATTGGTCAAGCATGATTTGCCCTACGTAAATCCATGCTGACTCTGACTGATCCTGCTACTGCTATCCAAATGAGTCGTAATTTCATCTTTTATAATTGACTCCAGCATCTTTCCCACCACTGACGTTTGGCTAACCGGTCTATAATTCCCTGTTTTCTCTCTCCCTCCTTTCTTGTAAAGTGGGACAACATTAGCCACCCTCCAATCCGCAGGAACTGATCCTGAATCCATAGAACATTGAAAAATGATTACCAATGCATCCACAATTTCTAGAGCCACCTCCTTAAGTACCCTGGGATGCAGATCATCAGGTCCCGGGGACTTTTCAGCCTTCAGACCTAAAGGTCTATCCAACACAATTTCCTGCCTAATATAAATTCCCTTCAGATCATCCATTACCTGAGGTCCTTCAGCGACTATTGCATCCGGGAGATAGCTTGTGTCTTCCCTAGTGAAGACAGATCCAAAGTACCTATTCAACTCTTCTGCCATTTCTTTGTTCCCCATAATAAATTTACCTGTTTCTGACTTCAAGGGCACTATTTCAGTCTTAGCCATTTTTTTTTTCTTTTCACATAGCTAAAAAAGCTTTTATTATCCTCCTTTATATTTTTGGCCAGTTTTCCTTCATACCTCATTTTTTCTCTGCGTACTACCTTTTTAGTCTCCAATGTATTCCATTTGTGATGTAGCCAAACAGGTTGATTATCAACCTGCAAATCCTTCCAGTAAGCCTATGGATGATGGTAAAAACAAGAAAGTTTCCTGGTGACCCAGAACCATGTGGTTCCTGAAGTGCAAAACAGCCTCCACAACTTCTTGCCATACGCTGTATTCCATGTTTAAAATCCTCTTCACTTTGAGGTTTACCAGAAGAAGAAGACAATGGATCCATACAAACGAACCAAACACTACAATTTAAAAATTTCCAGCATCTGTTATATTTCATTTGGACCTACATCTTATTCTAAACACTTGGACATCCTCAATTTTGATTAATTTACCATTGGTAACAGGTCCTTAGGCTGTTGGAGTCTTATGATTTGGAAATTCATTCTAGCACCTCTCAGTCTCTCCACCTTACTTTCTTTCTTTAAGGGGTTCCATAAAATCTGCCTCTGAGACCAAACTTTAGGTCCTTTTGCCTGATATTTCTTACTGATGCTCAGTGTTATACTTTGTTCTACTGAGCACCATGGAGGGCCTTGGGGTATTTTATTATGATAAAGGTGCTACATGAATGTAAGTTGCTACTGTTGGTGCCTAGCATCATTATTAGACAAATGGCTTTCACACCATGACAACAAGTCTGTAAATAGAAACGGTTTGAGAAGAGACATGGTCAAATCTGGACCCAGTCCTTCAGACCGCAATGTCAGTAGCAAGGATCTGGGATGGGACAAGGATCATTAATTAAAGGGTGGTGGCTAGTGGGCAAAATGTCAATGCTAAATGAGAGTATGATGTATTTGAAACTGGCAAAACTAAGATGGGGGTGCTGCACAGATAGGAAAAAGAAAAAAGATGGTTTACAATGCAAATAAAACTACTGAAAAATAACGTCGCTTCAAGTAAAAATACAACTGCACAAGAGATTTAAATTCATCTTATAGCACCAACCAATGGTTAACATCTGCGCTGCAGAAAAACTGAAAACATTTTTCTTATCATACATGCTCTTATTCAAAATAAAAGAAAGCTATAGTGGTTTGTAAAGTTAACCCAGAAATTTAGTAATCATTTAGATCAGAAATACACAGTCGGGTGACACAGTATTTTCCTTTGATTTTTGAAATTCTGATATGTCGCTGCAGATTCAAGTATAAAAAATACATCATCTACGCATTGAAAAAATGCAAGGGGGAAGAGGTTAGGGATCACTCCATTTAGGATCTGTTTCTCATAGAAACCAACAAAGTTGTTAACAAGAGTTATATCTAGAGGAGATCGAATTGCAACAGCATTTATTTGGGCTTAATCATTGTGTTGTAAGAGCTGAATTTTAATGCATGAGTTGTTGAGTTCATGATATCAATGAATACAGATTCAGATAAAAATAATGCATCCAGGTTGCCATGACGGGTTTCAACACAAACATGAATTCATCTTTGAAATGAGGCAGTCTAACAAGCTCTCTTTTGTTACTGTGCCCGTTGAGGATTCTGAAATGGGTTGTCCAATATAGTCTACTGAAAGCCTACCTTTGCTGCTCATTATACTCAGTGGGATTCTTATACTTACCCGTGCTATAAAATTGACCTTATCAGCAAACATTGCAATTAAGCCTGAGCCATTTGGTCCCAGTGTACGCTTGATGCCAATGTAGTTCACATAAAATGTATCCTACAGAATACTAATGATCCAAACAGATTGTTGCTCGCTGCAACTCACACAAAATCATGAATGGATCGAAGACCACCAATGTTTTCCTGAGAAGTGCCCAGCCCACCTCAAATGGAATCTTTAAAAAAATTGAGCAAGATGAAGCCAGGCTCTTTACAACAAAAGTTGTGTTCTCTACCAAACAAGAAGCTGCCATTAGGTTGAAAAGACCTTGCTATTTAGGCTCTTTGCCTAGTGACTGATGGATTGTGTGAAAAAGCATGCTCCTTTGGTTGCTTGCAACTGACAAAAAATGGCCATACTCAGCCTGTTTGTGTTTGTAAAACTCAGAGTGTATTGTCTAATATTAGAAAAACTTCTGTGCTCAGACGCCACTTACTGAACAGTACCAAGCACTGTGAATTACCCAAATAGTTTAAACTTTGATATTGTCCAGATCTTGCTGCATATGGCCACAGACAGCTCCAGTATCAGGAGTCATGAATGGTGCAGAGCACTGTGCAATCATCAGTGAACATGGAGGGCACAGCATTGGTAAAACAACACAAGGTGTTTGCGTTTAGTGCACTACCTCAAGGAATTCTTGTAGTTGCACCTTCAGCCATAGGTCCTATCTTGCAGTAATGTCCTTAATAACTTGGTCAGATCAGTCAGAACTATAGAGCTACTCTTTAAAGTCCCCAAACCTAAGTATATAGAGTTAGGGAGGTGGCCTCAAGAAAGCTAATCAACATTTCTATTGCAACACAAGACCCAAATTGTTCACATTGACACGGATATAGAAATGTTACTAGTATTGAACCATTTTAGGAGTGGGTTGCAGCTTTTCCAAAAAGGACCACTGAAACTCAAAAGGTAAAGTCAGCCTGCAATATTCTGAGGGATAGCTTCTGCAGAAAGATAGAAGCAGCAAGTCTCTATCATTCATCACATTATCAATCATTGCAGTCACCAACGATAGGATTAAGACAGAGGTTCTGCTTGTGAATTATGAGCAGCTAAACGCTAAATTAGAAAGCAGCACCACAGCAGGTATAATCTCTGGATTGCTATCAGACCATGGGATCAATAAGATTAGAGAATTTAATGCATGGTTCAAAGCTAGGTGTGGGATAAATGGGTTTTGACACATGCAGCACTGGCATCAGAACTGAGATAGTCTGGAGTGCACTGTTGGGATAGCTTTCACTTGAATCATCCTGGAATCAGTTTGCATAAAGATTAGAAATAGCAAAGATAAGTGGTCATTTGTGAAGTACGTTCTCAGCCTCCAACAGTAGCTACACTGTGGGAAGTGCATACATGAAAAAATAATGAGGGCTAATAAGAAAAATATTGCAATAAACATGAATGATTTGACAAATCAGATTGGCAAAGGTCACCAAGACAATGAGTTCTTCGAGAGTAGTGAAGACAACACTTTATTGTAAATACATTTTAGTTCCAACCAGAGATTATATTATTTTAGATCTGGCCATGTGCAATGGGATAAGATTAATTAATAATTCAACAGTAACAGAGCCACTTGGTGGCAGTGCCCATAATACGTTAGAGTTTGACATTCAGCCTGAGGGTGAGAGGAGTGGGTCAAAGCCTAATGTTTTATACTTAATCGAATACCATTCTAAGTATATGAGTAAATAGTGAAGATGGGTTACAAAGCAGGAGGGTAGAGGAACTACAGCCAACATTTCAGGAGGTATGCTGAAAGTGTCATCAAAGGCATAGTGCATTGAGAAAGAAAAACTCTTTCTGAAGAATGCACCAACAGTGATTAACTAAAGATGGCATCAATGTGAAAGAAAAACATGGAAAGCTGCAGAGCTCAATCAATGATGGTCAGGAAATTGGGCAAGGTTCAGAAATCAGTGAAGAATGACTAAAAGAAATTAAGGAGGAAGAACTAAAAGTATAACAGGAAGTCAGGTAGAAATATATATCAAGGGTTACCCCACAAAATAAAAAATAAATGAGTCTTTTTCAGGCTGACGAGCCACAGGGTCAGCACTGGTGATTCAACTATTTGTAATGTACGTCAAGGACTTGGGTGAAAGTACGGTTACTGATTTTGTTTGTGACATGAAGATTGATAGAAAATTGAGTTTCCAGAGGACATAAAGAGACTATGAAGGGATTTAGGTAGGTTAAGTGAGAGGGCATAAATTGACACATGAAGTATTATGTAGGAAAATGTGAACTTGTCTACTTTGGCTAGAAGAATGAAAATGTAGGGCCAGCCAAAAATATTGTATGGATGGAGAGAAATTGCAGAATTCTGTGGTATTGGGTGATTTGGGTGTTCATGTGCTTGAATCACAAAAGGTTGGTTTATAGGTGCAGCAAGTGATTTGCAGCACAAATGGAATGTTAGTATTTATTGCAAGGAGCATGGAATATAAAAGAAGGGAAGTTTTACTGTATTTGTGCAGGGTCTTAGTGAGTCTGTATCTGGAGTACTGTTTTGATATATTTACCTAATCTAGGCTATAACGGAATTAGAAGTTCAGAGAAAATTCTTATCCCAATCCTTATGATGAAGGTGCTATCTCATGAGGAAATTTTGAACAGGCTATATCAATGCTCACTGAAGAATGAGAGATGATCCTATTGAAGCATATGAAGTCCTAAAGGTTTGATAGGCTGAGAGGATGCTTCCCTTGTTGGAGAGTTTAGAAAACGGGGACACAGTTTAAAAAAATTGTAGTCTCCCATTTAAGACTGTAAGGAAATTTTTTATTCTCTCTCAGAGGATTGTTAGTCTATGGACTTCCCTTCCCCACACAACAGAGAAGGTTGAATAATTGAATATGTTCAAGGTTGAGTTAGGTAGATTTTGATCAATAAGGAAGTCAAGGCTTATAGGGAGCAGATAAGAAAGTTGAATTGAGGCTGTAGTCAGATTGGCCATGATATTACTAAATGGTGGTTAGGGACTGAAAGATCCACTGTCATTATTAAACAAGTGAAAAAGTATGATTTGAGGGGGGCAAAGTGTTTATTTTGCCATTAGAAAGAGCAAGTAAAGGTAAATTACTGTAAAGCTAGAAAGGATGTAGTTGACCCTGGATGGAATAAAAATTGATTTTAAAAAATTATCCTGAATGATTGCACTTAAAGTTCATACATTATGGAATCAGATAATATAGTGTGGAGCTGGAGGAACACAGCAGGTCAGGCAGCATCAGAGGGGCAGGAGAGTTGATGTTTTGGGTTTACACCCTTCACCAGGCCTGGGGAGGGGGTAAAAATGCAGCTGAGGGTACTAAGTTAAGAAATTGTGGAAAATGTAGATACTTAGGGCTTCACCTCCCAATTGTCTTTTGAGGGCACAGTTTTAAATTTTGAGATGACGCAGACCAAGGATGGTATCGATAGATTTCAACAGGACATAAACAGAGTGGTAGAATAGATGGACAAATGGCAGATGAGGTTTAATGTGAGAAGCGTGAAATGTTGTTCTTTGCCAGGAAGAGTAAGTTTAGGTATTACAGAATGCAGGTAAATTTCCAAAATGCAATCAGGACCAGAGGTACTTTGACCTATATATTAAAAAAATCCATGAAGGTGACAGAGCAGGCTGATTAAAAACTTCTCAGTAAAACATATGGGATCCTGGGTTTTTATAAATAAAGGCATAGAGGACAAATCCCAAGAAGCAATGGTAAGCTTTCATAAAATATTGGTCCAGCCTCAACCAGAGCATTGGGCATGATTCTGGAAGCCACACTTTCGAAAAGATTTGAAGTCTAGATTGACAGAAGTGTTAAGAACTAATGGCGCTAATTTAGGTCAAATGGGAAAAGAAACAAAGGCAACGCGAAGGGATTTTTTTCAGACAGTGAGTGATTAGGATCTGGAAATTACAGTCTGAGAGTTTGGTGGACGTAGATTCATTTGCAGTTTTAAAAAGGAATTCTAGTCATCAAGGACAAAAAAGAACACAGGGCTACAGGAAAAGGGCGTTTGTGTGGAACTGGCAAGGATGTGTGGGATCAAATGGTCTCCTTCTGCATGCGTCCATTCAATGAAAACAATACAGTTAGTCTCAAGAGGGACCAATTATTTTTGTCCAGAGAATCTTGAAGACTTAGAAAGAATTGTCATCATTTATCAACAGCTGAGAATTTTTTTGAAAAATCACCAGCTCTGAGGGTTTACACATACCATGCAGACTATGGTGCCCTATCCCCTCCTCAAGGACAGTTAAGGATGAGCATCAATGCTGATCTTACCAGTGATTATCATATTTCATGAAGTTGTTTTTAACAAACTTCAAACAAAACACATTGGTTAGAATTCTTAGCATAGCCTCTCCAAGCTCTGGCAGCCTTATTCATCTTCACAATTTCGGCAATTCTTCAATTTGGATCTTTCCTGCGTCCCTAATTTTCCTCTATTCCACACTGGCAGCCACGACTTCAGACAGGGAGATGTGTTTTAAACCTGTCCGCACACATTCTGTTAGATTTGAAATGGCATTTTATATGGGACTTAATTGCAACATATCACCCAGGAATTTCAGCCACAACGACTTTTATGTTTGCACTTAATAATTTAAATACTTAGGCATACAACTTCTGCACGGATTCTCTTCCATCCCACTGTAACCTTGTCAAGTTTAGTGCAGGCACCAGTAAAACCGTGTAAACAGTTCCACTGATATTCCACTGTAGGGCAGCACACAAAAGCCATTGTTTCTGATGTCTTCTCTTATCAATATTCTTCCTATTTTAAGAGTGTATTATTGTACCAGAAGCTGTTGACATTTATTACATACTCTGTGATTCATAAAAAAACTTCAGTCATTTTCTTAAACTAGCAGGGGAAGAATACTTAGTCCCATTGAAGCTTCATACTGTTGAAGGTTACTGTTGAAGATTGATTATTTGCTTTTTTCCCCAGCTGAAATGGCTTTGCCCCTCTCTCTCCTTCTAAACAGTGGGAAACCTTGCTTACCTGTGCAATTTCAGCCCTCCTTTGATACTTGTACATCCCTGACGTTAATCGCCCTACTGTTGGAAGCCATGATGCAGCCGTCTGAAGCCTAAACTCTGGAATTCCTGTCCTAAATCTTTCTGCCTCTCTATTTTTGTCTCCTTGCGATACTTCTCAAAACCAACGTCTTTGGCCGACCTCTTGGTCATCTGTCTAAATATTTGCTTACATACCTTTGTATCAAATTGCTCTTGTTCCTTTGAAGCTTCTCGAGACGTCTTACTACAATGAAGTAATTACATAAATGTAAATTGTTTTTAGCTGCTGTTGTTCCACATTGCACAGCTATAACTTTGATACATCATAGGAAATTCTGTCCTCCAGCATCTAAATCAAAATTGATCCTCTTCCTCTAATATTCTCCATTGCCTTCCAAATGAAAGCATATATTTCCATAGACTTTGTACCGTTTCCAGTACCCAACAAAATAAACACTTCCTGTGTTTAAACTACATACTGGTGTTGCTATTCCCAAATAAGGAGCATCATTTCAATCAGGTTATACTTCTCCCTCAACTTTCCAGCAGCAGCAGTTAATGCAGAGTAATCATGAACCAAGATTCTAGGTGAGTTCCCCAATTCTTCCGATTATCAGGGATTAAAATACTGATATTTTTGCTCTTTATAATTAGTTACAGATTCGCAATCCCTTAGGAGAGTTTTCTTTGCTCATTACAAAGTAGGCGTTGTATACTTGCCTCTTGGATGTCATTGTCCGTTGTCTGCCATGGCTTTTTGTTAAAGACTGGGAAGTATTCCTTTGTTGGTTGAATCCTTCTGGATGTCACTCCTTCCCAAAAACGTAAGAAATCCTTAGCCAACTCAGCCCATTGCAAGTTATCTTCTCTCTGCTTGGCATTTTCTGACAGAGCCATGTTGTCACTGCTGGCATAGCCATAAAGGCCACCATCAATGCTCTTCTTCCCCATCAAATGACCTTAAAAGAATCAAGAAGATGTTCACTAAACTTGAAATACAGTACTATATAAGCATGATAGGTGGGATTGCTTTAATTAGAATTACTTTGGTTTCAATGGTTCTTTGAAAAAGATCCTCCACCAGAAGCGACTGCAAACTTGGAATATGCCTGCACAATTATTTTGTTTTATTCATTCACAGGATATGAGACGCGCAAAACCGAAAAGATTGACGAGGGCAGGGTGGTCTTTGACTGGGCCTATTCATACCCTAGTCATCCTCTTATACCTCACATACCTATAGAAAGCCTGAGGGTTCTCCTTTATTCTACCTGCCAATGTCAGCTCATGTCCCCTCCTTGCTCTTCTTAACTCTCCCTTTAAATCCTTCCTAGCTAATCTGTGACTCTCCATCGCCTCATCTGAACCATCTCGTCTCAACGTCACATAAGCCTCCCTCTTCCGCTTAACAAGAGATACAATTTCTTTAGTAAACCACGGTTCCCTTCCCTTATCGCTTCCGCCCTGCTTGACAGGGACATACCTATCAAGGACACGCAATATGTGTTCCTTAAACTAGCTCCACATTTCGATTGTCCCCATCCCCTGCATTTTGCTAACCCATTCTATGCCTCCTAAGTCTTGCCCAATCACATTATAATTGCCCTTCCCCCATCTATAACTCTTGCCCTGTGGCATGTTCCTATTCCTTTCCATCGCTAAACTAAACGTAACCGAATTATGGTCACTCTCTCCAAAGTGCTCACCTACCACTAAATCAAACACCTGGCCTGGTTCATTACCAAGTTCCAAATCCAGCGTGGCCTCCCCTCTTGTCGGCCTTTCATCGTACTGAGTCAGGAAATCCTCGTGCACACATTGGACAAAAACTGACCCATCCGACGTACTAGAGTTATAGCATTTCCAGTCAATGTAAGGGAAGTTAAAGTCTCCCACAATGACCACCCTGTTCCTTTCAGTCCTGCCCAGAATTGCTTTGCTAATCCTCTCCTCCACATCCCTGGGACTTTGTGGAGGCCTATAAAAAACTCCCAGCAGTGTGGCCTCTCCTCTCCTGTTTCTGACCTCAGCCCATACCACCTCAGTAGACGAGGCCTCGTCAAAAGTTCTTTCAGCCGCCGTTATACTGTCCCTGACTAACAAAGCCACACCTCCCCCTCTTTTACCACTTTCCCTGATCTTAATGAAAGATCTAAACCCTGGAACCTGCGACATCCATTCCTGACACTGTTCTATCCATGCCTCTGAAATGGCCACAACATCGAAGTCCCAGGTACCTATCCAAGCTGCAAGCTCACCTACCTTATTATGGGTACACCTGGCGTTGAAGTAAACACACTTCAAACCAGCTTGCTGTCTGCCAGCACACTCCTGAGACAGTGAGATCCTGCCCATGTCCTCCCTATTGTCTTCCTCCTGTGTACTGAAACTACACCTCAGTTTCCCATCCCCCTGCTGAGCTAGTTTAAATCCACCCGAACAGCACTAGCACTTCGTCAGAGGCTCACTGATGTTACCTAGAATGGTGACGAAATGTCTGAAAACTAACCTTCCAGCTCAGCGAGCAAACTCACATCCAGAACCTCAACCTGAGCTACAAATCTTCTCAAAACTTGCTAGCACTAGCAAATTTCCCACCCACATCTTCAGGTAAAGCCAAAGTGCTTCACAGCTGATGAATTGCTTTTGAAATATTATTATGTCTGAGAGCATGATAAACATGTTAAATATCACAGCAAGAGAAATAGCTCATTTATTTTGGTGGCTTTGGTTGAGGGGATAAAAAATATAATATTCAGCAATGTAACATCCTCAAAGCTATATGGGGAAAGAAGGTTGATGGTGTTCAGGTAGAAGGTTAGCCATGATCATATTGAATAGTGATGGCTCGAAGAGTTGAATGGCTGAGTCCTGTGCTGTTTGCATATTTGTGTGACCCTGTTAGATGTGGCCCTGAGGAGACATTTAAAGTCATTCAACAACACCCTGTCATCAGAACTTTCCAACAAGCACTGTACAGGTGGAGAGAAAAGCACTACCTGTCAGATTTTTTATGCATGCTCTGAATCACCATACACTGCCCTTGTGATGGCTGTTGTGATGAAGACATATCACATATCTCCTTCTGGAATGTGCCTTTGCGATAAAGGTCGAGACTGAGGTGCGGTTTGTGCAAAACATTTCTATGATACAAAATTCTGTGCTATCCAGGTTTTCACAGGAGCACAAACTCATCTTGAATACACCTGGAAGACCATCAATTCAGAGAAAAGACACTCTTTGGTTTGCTGAAAACTTGTTGGTCTTCCAGTGCAAAGAGTTTACCTTGACTGAACATTACAGACTAGCACATTCCAAGGTCTAGAATCATGTGCTGACAGACACACTAAAGACTGGGGGAACTGCCACAGAGGGACAGTGAGAAATAACATCCTTCTAAGGTTTTCTTGCTTTGATGCCCTGAGGGTCTGTCAATTATAACTATAAGACCACATCACTTGTACAAGAATGTGTATATTTCTTGTCATATTGATTAAATGTTCCAATGTTGCACTTAAATGGATGCACCGAACAGAAAATGTTCAAATAAAAACGTGATATTTTCATTATATTTTCTGTAATATCTGGCTTGATCTGTTCCGTTACATGATTATAGATAAGGAAGACCACATTTTCAGCACAGTAAATTTGTGTGGCATTAATCCAGTCCACATTGACAGAGACAACAATACAGAAATGCAAGATAATAAAGTGTGAAGCTGGATGAACACAGCAGGCCAAGCAGCATCTCAGGAGCACAAAAGCTGACTTTTTGGGCCTAGACCCTTCATCAGAGAGGGGGATGGGTGAGGGCTCCGGAATAAATAGGGAGAAAGGGGGAGGCGGACCAAAGATGGAGAGAAAAGAAGATAGGTGGAGAGGAGAGTATAGGTGGGGAGGTAGGAAGGGGATAGGTCAGTCCAGGGAAGACGGACAAGTCAAGGAGGTGGGATGAAGTCAGTAGGTAGGAAATGGAGGTCCGGCTTGGGGTGGGAGGAAGGGATGGGTGAGAAGAAGAACAGGTTGGGGAGGCAGAAACAGGCTGGGCTGGTTTTGGGATGCAGTGGGGGGAGGGGATGAGCTAGGCTGGTTGTGTGATGCAGTGGGGGGAGGGGACGAACTGGGCTGGTTTTGGGATGTGGTGGGGGAAGGGGAGATTTTGAAGCTGGTGAAGTCCACATTGATACCATTGGGCTGCAGAGTTCCCAAGCGGAATATGAGTTGCTGTTCCTGCAACCTTCAGGTGGCATCACTGGCACTGCAGGAGGCCCATGATGGACATGTCATCTAAAGAATGGGAGGGGGAGTTGAAATGGTTTGCGACTGGGAGGTGCAGTTGTTTGTTGCGAACCGAGCGGAGGTGTTCTGCAAAGCGGTCCCCAAGCCTCCGCTTGGTTTCCCCAATGTACAGCAAGCCACACCGGGTACAATGGATACAGTATACCACATTGGCAGATGTGCAGGTCAACCTCTGCTTAGTATGGAAAGTCATCTTGGGGCCTGGGATGGGGGTAAGGGAGGAGGTGTGGGGGCTAGTGTAGCATTTCCTGCGGTTGCAGGGGAAGCTGCCGGGTGTGGTGGGGTTGGAGGGGAGTGTGGAGCGAACAAGGGAGTCAAGGAGAGAGTGGTCTCTCCGGAAAGCAGACAAGGGTGGGGATGGAAAAATGTCTTGGGTGGTGGGGTCAGATTGTAGATGGCGGAAGCGTCGGAGGATGATGCGTTGTACCTGGTGGTTGGTGGGGTGGTGTGTGAGAACGAGGGGTATCCTCTATGGGTGGTTGTGGCGGGGGCGGGGTTTGAGGGATGTGTTGCGGGAAATGCGGGAGACGCGATCAAGGGCGTTCTCGACCACTGTGGGAGGAAAGTTGCAGTCCTTGAAGAACTTGGACATCTGGGATGTGCGGGAGTGCAGATGCAGCGGAGGCGGAGGAATTGGGAATTGCGCCTTCGCAAATTTCCCCCCCAGGATATTGGTACCCCTCTGGTTCAGGTGAAGACCATCTTGCTTGTAGAGGTCCCACCTACCCCAGAAAGAGCCCCAATTATCCAAGAATCCAAAACCCTCCCTTCCTGCTCCATCCCTGTAGCCACGTGTTCAACTCCTCTCTCCCTATTCCTCGCCTCACCTGCATGTGGCACAGGCAACAAACCAGAGACAACTCTGTTCGTCCAAGCTCTCAGCTTCCATCCTCGCTCCCTGAATTTCTGCCTTAAATCCCCATCTCTCTTCCTACCTATGTCGTTGGTGCCAATGTGGATCCTCACCCCATCCCCCTCTCTGATGAAGGGTCTAGGCCCGAAACGTCAGCTTTTGTGCTCCTGAGATGCTGCTTGGCCTGCTGTGTTCATCCAGCTTCACACTTGATAATCTTGGATTCTCCAGCATCTGCAGTCACCATTATCTCGAATATAGAAATGCAACTCGTGAGGCACAACTCACAAATTATCGAGAGAATTTTCATATCGATTTGACTCAGAAACCAAAAAGGGGGTACATTCCAGCAGTGTTCCTACTTTGACGACGAGCCTAACCAGGCTGGGCAGGACCTCCGTCGCGATGCTGACTCCTGCATTGTGGTTCAGATCCGGTTGTCACTCCAAGTATAAACAAAAGGTGGCGCGAGATGCTCGCCAAAAGAAAACCTTGTGATCGTGGAGTGTTATGTGGTGGTCCTTTGGGTTCAGATCTTTTTCCAACAAAAACGAGATAATCTGCAAAATCTGTGATTCATGTGACCGGTAAAGCAGTATTACAATAATTGCACGCTTATGAATTCGAACTGTTCCGCAGACAGGCTTCCAGATTTTGGAAAGGTGGTCTAAATGCCGGAAATTGAAAGTAAAGCTTGTAATTTTTTTCACCGGTGTAATTGGAAAGCTTCTAATGTGTTAATAGGCGGGCGATTTTTTTTAACCCCAGTTCTCTTACTAGCAAATCCTATCTTACTAACCTAAAAGTATATGCTATTTTTGAATTCTAACGCAGTCGGTATTTCCTCGTGTATGAATGGTCCTGTATCTATCCTGTGTTTTTCGCTTTACAGTCACTGAAATTCCTCGCGTACTACCTGAGATGTTGGGGATGTTCGACCTCGCGGCTGTCGGGGGCATTAAAAGTTCTGACTGCAAACTGGAATTCCTGGACAGGGAAAGAAATTCAAAGAGGGCGAATAATGGTAAACTGCTCGCCGACAGTAAACAATGGTTTTCTTTCATTCTGGATTATGCCTCTTTTTCTTGCTGTGTTCATCACTCTGAACTAACTTTTCGTTTCTTTGCAAAAGGAATGACATAACAAGGTGTAGAGCTGGATGAACACAGCAGACCAAGCAGCATCAGTGGAGCAGGAAGGCTGACATTTCGGGCCTAGACCCTTCTTCAGAAATCTTACTGCTCCTCTGATGCTGCTTGGCCGACTGTGTTCATCCAGCTCTACACCTTGTTATCTCAGGTTCTCCAGCATCTGCAGTTTCTGCTATCTCAGAAAAAGGAGGTAGACTTAGCACCAGCCTCACATTTTATTATCTTGGAATCTCCAGCATCTGCAGTTCCTATTATCTCTAGACTTAGCACCGACTGTTTTCCAACAGATCGCAGGGTCATGCGCCCTCTTGCACCTTGGCTGCGTTTTGCAGGTTACTTCGTATCGGGCCAGATTGAGGTTTCTACTATAGACTTTTCTGAGTTTTCTCCACAGGAAAAGCAAAATACTGCGAATGCTGTAAATATGAGTTTCTCGAGCATTTTGCTTATTTTGCTTATTTCCGAGTTTCCTTACTGCGCCGAACGGGTTGGGACACCGAGTGCAGAAGACATTCGGGTAGGCTCTTCTAGTGCAGAACCAGTGTCTCGATTTCTGGGTCAGAAAATTCAAGTCCCAGCTGCCCCAGACATATGTCATAACCCTATCTGGACAGGCTGTTTAAGAATATCTACCTGCAAGTTCAATGCTCTGTTCCAACCGGACACCGAAATCGTATCTTTTAAGAAATAATCCTAACTATCAACGAGGTGGCAAAACTAATTTACATGTGCGCAAAAATAAAAGAGCGGTGTTGTTTCCAGGGCAGTGAAAGCAGACGCGGCATAAAGCGCCGCCTGTGGTAGGGAACTGAAACGGCTTTATTTCAATAAAAGACACGCTTTGCAGTTTCGAAATATGATCGAAGTGACGAGTTCAATCTAGCCACGAATTCCGCCAGTATTCGAGGCGGAAAGATACTTTAAATCTTAAGCGACTGGTCAAACACGGTCAAACACTGAACCGTTTGGTTTCAGGGAAGACAGTGTCCAGCCCGTCTCCTGGCTGCACGGTTAAATGTCCGGATTCGAACACATTTCCACGCGTCCACGTCCAGCAAGAGCTGTAGCATTATAATTGAATACTCACCCACTGCCCAATGACTGCCCCTGGGGAACATCTTCGACAAAGTACCGTGATTTTCAACTGGAGCTGCGAGCCCATAGTGGACCTCAGAACATGCAATACTCAAAAGGATCAACGAGAAGAGCAAACGGTGTTTCCATAAAATAAATTCTGACCCCATTTCACAGTAGCAGCACACGTAACTCCCTCCCGCTCCCTCTTCCCTTCCCTCTCCCTTGTCCGGGACTGCACTGAAATCGTCCGGAATGATTCAGAAGAAGCTTTTATCGACCCCCACCCCCGACTCTTCACTTCCAATAGATGGTCCCTTGCCTTCAACAGTGAGTGCAATTTATATGAAACTATGACGAAATCACGGGGAGCTGACAAAATTAAACTAGCTGACGATCGCCTACGTAAATATTTTCGAATAGTATAAATCAAAGGTCACGTTATCATCCATCTCTATTTTGGAGTGATTTATTCTCTGAGAAGTATCTCCCAGCACTGGATATGTTGGCATCATCGTTCTACGGGGGAAACAGTTGTTATTTTCGCATATTGACCCAAATTCTTCCACACCGCTGAAAGGACACAGTGGGAGAACCCAAATGTTTTGTAATGTTTTTGGTTCAGTGCCCCTTAATACGTCCACGGTGAATAGTCATCTGTTTGTCGTTCCTTTTACTGATTCCCTGGCGTACAATGGTGGTTGCAATTACTCACCAGGTGGCAAGCTCAGTTATATGTGCTTTATTTTATATATATAAACAGCCCCTGTATTAAGCACTCTTTCGGATTGTTCGTGATAAACCAATGCCTCTTACCCGCATTCTTGACAAAGTGCCGATAGGATCATTCTCAGTTTATTTACCCCAGCAACTTAGGGTCAGAAATTAAAATTTGCTATTACCAGTAATGGGAACAAGACAAAGCTGTAAGATTTCTTATCCTACCATAAATCAAATCCTGTGGAAGTTCAGTGGAAGGCCAGTCCATCCACCTTGTTCTCTATTTTTACCCTGGAAAAAGATACGTCGAATGTTTATTCTTTTTGTTTTCATTAATTTAGTTTTCTCACATCTTCCGAAGCCCTGCACATTTTTTTCTTCTTAAAAATAGACGTTTCTTGTATTTTGTGTCGCTTGATTCATTAACTTCCACTTGCTTCTGTTTTGCATTTTCCGTCATTATTCCCCCAGTCTCCACCGTTCTTTCAGTCCGATTGCCCTGATACTCAAATTATGGTCCAGTTAATCGGCACAGGTAGTGTGTTTACCTTTTGTATGGGACATCGAGTCAAGTCGAAGTTAGCGACGTTTGCTTTTCACATAGAGGTTATTCTGGATACTTATTAAAGTAGTAAGAATTTTTGTAAGTCACATTTGGAGTGTAAGGAGTGGGATTACAGCCCGAATATGAAAGATTGTTGTCTCTCGTCAAAAGCTTGCTAAGTAATAATTTCAAAATCGGATACGAATGCGCTGATTATCACTGTCTCCGGCACAATGTGAGAAACTTGTTCATTTCCATAAGACCAGTGGTTGTCTAAAGTTTGACATTTTCTAGTGTTTTGTGAGCATTTCTTGACTCTATTTTAGATGGACATTACAATTCGCCAGTTCACATATTTATCTGTCCGAGTGATTCATGTTATCACATTTACCATTGAATCATCCTATTTTGAATTCACTCTCACAGTAAACAATTCTCTGAAGCTCAAAACGAAGAAAATGGTGAAAATACGCAACAAATAGCCCGAGTAGAAAGCAAAGAGTTAATATGGACGCTTTCTTGTGAGCTAGCCCCAGCCAAATGGACAAAGTCGTTTTCCTCCCAGATCACAACCAGTCAATTTTGTATTTTTAGCCAACTTTCCGCCAATGGAAGATATCCATTACGAATTCTTGGAGGTTATTAATATGGTAATCACCGAGCAATTCCTTTCTAAAGAATGACGAAGTTACCGAGTGATTCCCTCTATTTCACATTTTTTGTAACATTTCTTAGGTTGATTTACACTGTTTTTCTCTGTCATGCTTGACAATGTCTAGCGCTCGGGGCAAGTGATTGGCAGGTTCAGAACATTCTCTCGACATAAAACTAGACTAAGGGGAAGGATAATTCCGCTGTCGCACGACAATTTATTCCACTCGCCGACGTCTCAGTCGATGGAGTATTCCGCTCATCCCTCTGATTAAACTGAGATCGGTGGCCTCGTTTTGTGAAGTTAACCCGTCAGTTTGCGAGCCTCTTTGACTCCAGCAACGGTTTGGTAAACTCAGGCTGTGATGGAGTGAGGTAGGGGAATAGTTGGAGGTGGTTCCGGGCGTATGACAATTATTAGTACCATGACTCAACCATCTCCTTGAAGCCCAATATTAATAGGCAAAAACCATACTGCTCTGAATGAGGCCATTCAACCCATCGTGCCTGCACTACGTATGGCCGTATGACCGCCCTAGCGTGGTGCTTTCTGAATTGTGAGGCACGATAGCATAATTTGTGATAAGGAAGAGAAGATTATGTGTGTTGCTCCGATGGGCTTCATTGCTGCAATTATCCATTGGGGGCGAGGGAAATTCTTAATCAGAAGAAACATTTTGGATGTTTGTATACGCTTCTTCACCTCATAAATGCCCCATCCATGAGCTTCAGCATCTTCCTCCCCCATTTGTAAATATATCTCACAATATTGCATGCCCCCACGGTTATTTGTGAGTAGATGTTCCATAATGACACCGCCCTGATTCAGAAAAATAACCTGGAGAAACGAGGGCGTAGAAGGTTGGATTTCTAAGAGATTCTCCTGCATGTCTTGTTTGGAGAAATGCAGTTGTGTTTTGTGTATTGGCCAGCTTTTCGGTTTCCCACCTCTGATGTTAGCATCTCCATGTGTAATCTGTGGCAGCCATTGAACACACGTCACGTTAAACACTCGTCAGGAATGGGACAGCTGAGAATCGTCAGAATTAAATAACAGCCAGCCACCGAAAGAAGCAGCAAATAAAAAAAATGAAAAAAAAGTTTGCAGTTTTGATCAGAGAGCCAAAATGCCTGCAAACGTTCCATTCCCTGCTGCCACATAAATGAAAAGAAATACAAGTCACAATTGATTCTTTTTCCACCTTCAGTATCAAATTATGAATGAGATAAAAAAGCCTGAGCAAATAAAAGTGTCAGCCCTGCTATTAGTGCAGGGAGCAGTGTTACATGCTGCAATGCTGTATTTTTCTCCATCTCACTGAAGAGCAGAAAAACCTGACAGGGGAGATTTTGCAGGCTTTGAAGATACATTTTGAAGCCCGTATTAGGGATCGCTCCAAAGCAGAGCTCAAAGATGAGTGAGGCTATTGATCAGTATACAAGCACACCGAGACATCCAGCTATATCATGTGAGTTTGGGCAAGTGAAAGATAACATCATTACAGAAACGAATGGCTTCAGCCCTAGAGATCCTATCACAAAAGAACATCTGCTGAGAGATGTGAAACTTACCGATATATGCAGAACCTCTCAGGTTGTTAATTATCAGCTAGAGAATATTGTTGGGAGAACAGATTATACTTTGATTATGCTAGAAGGTTTTCCAGGTCAAATGAAAGCAACATATTGCAAAAACCCAGACAAAAAATGCAGAAGATCCATGATAAAGATCAAGATCAGAGGGAAAGATGTTATGAAGGGTACCAGATAATAGACAAGGAAGCATGTTCAACTTCAGGAAAGCTGTGTTCTAACTGCAAGAAACTGAATAATTTGGCATGTGAGTATTTAGCTATCAGGAGGTTTAATGGGGATAAATGTGTCTGTTAGAATGATGACTGCAGAAGGAGAGAATTAAATGAATGTGAGGTGTCATTGGTTTGCATAACATCACGATCTTTGCAGATCCATGCAGACGCACTGAAGACCAACAATTAAGACCCCAAAGGTAAGGTTAGCCCTATATGATGGAATGATACCCATCCTAAGAGTACAAAAGAAAACTGGGAGCTTAAGGTAATAGGAAGAACAAGGATTTTGAGTTCCAGATAGTAGATGCTAAGTAAAATTTACTCATGTCTGCTGAAGCAAGTCTGAACCTTAGAGAAGTAATGCTAAATGTACCAGAAAAGTTTTGAAGAAGTTTTGCAGACCACTAAACCACTGACTGCTTAACAGATCCCAAAGGATATCAAACACATTCTTGACTTTTTAAAAATTTAACCTACATTCTAATGAACCTGTTCAGAGATGTTATTTCAAAACCCTCTCCGCATCCCCCTCTCTGATGACAGGTCGAGGCCCGAAACGTCAGCTTTTTTGTGCTCCTAAGATGCTGCTTGACCTGCTGTGTTCATCCAGCTCCACACTTTGTTATCAGAGAAGTTATTACATGCCCTGGAGCAGGTGGGTGTTGAACCAGGAGTATAGCCCTTACGACTGCACCACATGAGAGCTTCTACTTTTACAGATGTTGGATGTCATCTTCTGAATATCATCCTGAAGAAGATCTCTGTGTGGGACCAATTTAGTATCTGGCGTATAGAGTTCCAGCTGCCCTCAAGTCCAGCCTGAAAGACAAAAAAATGAACCTGGAGAAAGACAATATTCAAGAAAGAGGCAACTCCCAATGACTGGATTAATGGTATTGTAGGAAGGTAATGAAAACAGATAATCTGAGAGAATGCATAAATCTAAAGGATCTTGATAAAATATTGAAAAGCTCTTTGCCATTCTATCTGGAATTAAGAATCTAATGACGATCATGGACCCATTGTTAGTTGCTAGATAAACCCATCGTGATCACCAATGCCCTTCAGGAAATGAAATCTGCCATTCTCACCTCGTCTGGCCTACATGTGACTCCAGAGCCACAACAATGAGATTGCTTCTCAACTGCCCTCTGAAAGGTTTAACAAGCCATTCAGTGGTATTGAAGAGCAACTAAGGACAGGCAGTAAATGCTGGTCAGCCAGTAGTGCCCACGTCCTACAAGAGAATTTTTTAAAAATCCAATCATAGAAGAAATTTTGTCAAGGCAAAGCTCCTTCCTATACTCAATGTGAAGCATGGCCTTTGGCAAGTGAGGTTGGATAAAAGCAATAGCTTTCCAACTACATTCCAGAGACTGTTCAAGAGACACAAATAGTGGTGTATGTCGTTTGGCCTTTCCACTCCTCCAGAAGAATATGAACACAGACAGCATGAATTAATCAAAGATCTTCCCAGAGTTGTAGCTATTGTAAATGATCAGCTGGGTCCATGGATTGGAAACACGGTGGAAGAAATCACTATTGATCACAATGCGAATCGATTGCACCTGTCAGAGAGAACCACTGAAGCTAAACAAATAAAAAAATTGAAGATGCTTGAGGTCAGGTATGTGGGTCATGTATTGACAGCAAAAGAATTTCACATGGATCCTGACAAGAAGAGAACTGTAGCATTGACCATCAGCTAAGAAAGCAGTACCACAACTTGTTCGATTATCACCTATTTCGCAACATGCTTGTCTAATTTGTTTTAGGAGTGTTAAGCTCTGTGCATGCTCACTGCTGAGATCATACAGTGGTTCTGGAACACAGAAGAAGAAACAGCTTTCATTAGAATCAGGCAGCTAGTAATGACAACATCTATGCTAAGAAGAGATAATAGGAATTGCAGATGCTGGAGAATCCAATATAGCCAAGTGTAGAGTTGGATGAACACAGCAGGCCAAGCAGCATCTTAGGAGCAGAAAAGGTGCCTTTTCAGGCCTAGACTCTTCTTCAGAAAATGATGAAGGGTTTAGGCCCGCAACATCAGCTTTTGTGCTCCTAAGATGCTGCTTAGCCTGCTGTGTTCATTCAGCTCTACACCTTGTTATCTGTGCTGAGAAACCGTGATGTCAATGATGAATCACCTTGCAAGATGATTTCAGCAAAAGGGTTGTACCAAGGACAACATCGTGGGCTGAAGGGCCTGTTCTGTGCTGTACTGTTCTACGTTCTATGATAATCAGTTGCATTTGCATCCGTGACAGTGATGCAAACCGAATGATGCCAACACTCAGATTAAGAAAGAGTATCATGTTTGGTTGTGAGCATTTTAATCAATACCTGTTTAGGAGAGACAACGTGACAGTGGCATCTGACCCGAAGCCATTTAAAAGCATTTATTTCAAATCACTTCTGTTTACTCCAAAGTATCTGCAAAGACTGTTACTTCATTTGTAAAAATGTAATCTGTACATGACACTTAAGCAAGGTAAGCAAATTTACATTGCCAGCATGCTATCAAGATCAGTATTGTCTATGAACAAATAGAGGATGCCCAGATAGAGTGCAATCTTCCAGTTTCATTGAGAAACAACAGCTCAACTTGCACTGAAAGTCATAAATTCAGCAGAACCATTGAATTTGAAAGATAAGTGTCCTGCTCAAATCAAGCTAAAACAACAAGATGCCACTGTCCAAGTGATGCAAGAAGTGGTGATGATAGGATAGTCTGAAAGTGTTGAAGACACACCAGTTACAAGAAGAGAGCATTGGGTACATAGAGATATTGTGATAGCCCAAAATGGAATAATTATCCCTAAGAAATGAGAAAAGTTGTGCTGATGCATATCCATGCAAGCCATAAAGGAATTGAGTTGAGTCTGAGAAAAGTAAGAGAAGGGGGTATAATGACCAAATGCGAGCAATGAAATCAAGGTCCGCATCAGCCAGTGAAGTGCTTTGAACAAATAGCAAGCTAAGTAAAGTAAAGAACTGCTTATGACACATGGAAACTCAGAAGGACCGTGAGTGAAGTTTGAGTAAACCTCATCACTCTTAAAGGAACTTATTATTTGGTCAACGTCAACTATAATTCTGCCTAGCATGGGCGAGACCAGCTGACATCAACCACTACCACACTTCAGTTATTGTAGCATTCCAGACATTGTGATTCATGACAATGGTTCTTGATTTATTTGAAGGGTCTGTTATTTTAATACCATATAGTGTCTCCAGATTCACTCCAGTCAAATGCTAAGGCTGAGGTAGTAGTAAAAGTCATCAAAGGGATTGAAAAAATTGGAGTATACCTAGCATAGACTTACACAAGGAATCCTTGAGTGAAGAAGTACCTCTACTGAAGCCATGAAAAGTAGCCCAGTCCATAGACAAATGTCATGCAACATCCAATATTTTTCCAATACAGAAGAAACTGAAGCCACGGTTAGTAACAAATGTAAATAATAAAATCAAGATGAAAAGACAGAAAGACAAATTTCGCTTGCTTAAATTATTTTCTTTATTTGGTCTAATGGAGTTGAGTGATTTACATTCCACATAAAGATTGTTTATGTTGCTGATAAAGATATTGTATTAACAGACATATTGTCCAGATGTAAAAATGTTGGATATAGTTAAGAATTTTAGGGAAAGACAATAAACGCTATTACTTGGAATGAATGGGGTAAAATGGATGTATGTTTTGTGACTTGTTGTTCATGTATCATCTACCTTGTGATGAAATGCAACTTTGAAATGATCTTTCATCTGTTCTACGTGTGGCAGTATGTAAAAACCACTTATTTTCTGATTGTGGACCAAAAGATACGAAAATATACTGTTTTAAATGAAGGAACCTGTGGAAGGAGATTTTACTCCTTTAGAAGAAATGGAATGCATTGTGTGTTGTTTCTTTAATATTGCTTTATTCAAGCAGTAGGGAAGGATGCTAGACAGTTCATCTCCATGTGTGTGTATGTATATATATCTTTTGATTGGTTTTTCGGTCAAGATCAGTTGTGTGTGTTCAGGAGATTCCAGCATAGTAACACTTCTTGATTTTTGTTTCTTTTGTTGAAAGAAAAGGCAAGAAAAAACTAGCTTCAGTGATACTGAAAAGGTGAATTCTTAACCAGTGAATAAAAGACTGAGGTTACACATACACACAATCTTGTCTCATCAAAATATCATAAAAGAGCTGAAAGAAAAATCGATGTCCGTGATCGAACTGGCTCCACTGAACGTTTTCCGTTCCCCACCTATAATCTGTGAGTTTTGACTCATTTCTGTGTGTGTTTGCATGCATATGGGAATTTTAAAAAAGGTAAAGTTTACCTCATCATGTTATAAGTTAGCAATCCACTTTTCTTTCTTGCCATTGGTTAAAAACTTTTTGAGTGCAATAAATTGTGATTTTCTTGTTCATGGTAAAAAAAACAAACTGATGTGCATATTTTTTAACCTGAATTAGACAGTTAGGTCAAATTGAGCTTAGTCAAATCTTCACATTTGTGCTGACCCTGGAAACTGTGATTTCCAGTGGACTACCCCTGTGAGTCATGACAAAAGAGAAACAAAGTTAACATGTTGAGTATGAAATGATTCTTCTTCTGAACCCAACTACTGGTGTGTCCACCAGTGATGGAGTGATCAAAGTTAGAAATACTTGGAAGGCCGGAATTGGAAGACTCCAAATGCCTTAGGTATTTGTGAGGTTGGATGAGTTTAAAAAGTAGGGAGGGCCACCACTGAAGGCACTTCTGCAAGATTTTGTGGTCCCTGCTGTATATAGTCCACATCTCTGAGCTAACTATGAGGCTGGCTGTCACTATGACTCTCCTTGGTTGCTGGGTTGGTGGGTCTTCAAATACTGTTGTTGTCAGGTGACTGAAGGCTGTGTTGTTGACACAGTAATGGATGAGCCTCATTGCAATGTCTGCATTCAAGTGATTCACCTTATCATGGATATTGATAACCAGGAGTCAGTGTGGTGTGATAGGGACAGATCAGCAGAGAAACCTGTCTGATGAATGTTTAGTATAAGTCTCATGCTCTCGTTCACCTTGGTAAAAGTGTTAATGATGGCTTGGAGTATCTGCATATTGTAGTTCAATGTCAGAGGGGAGATTTGAATCTGGCTTGCAGGTGGTTCTGTCGATTAACTCCACTCCATGAGAGAGTTTGCTGAGGGGAAGGTGGAGGACTCCAAACAGCAAGATTGAGAACAACATTAGTATGCTGAACAAAAACAGAAGTTGCTGGAAAAGCTCAGCAGGTCTGGCAGCATCTGTGAAGAAAAATTCAGAGTTAACATTTCAGATCCAGTGACCCTTCCTCAGAACTGAGCTAAGTAGGAGGCTGGTTTCAAAATTTCCAGTTTGCAGGTTCGAGCCGCTTCCTCTTTTCCATGGACAAATGATTACGCGTTCTTTTCCCACTTGAAGCATCTTAGAGCTCTCCGCTTCTTCCTGGAGCAAGGCATCCTCAGCCACCACCCCCCTCCACTAGGCTGAAGTTGTCCTCACCCTCAGCAACTTCTTTTTTCACTCCTCTCGTTTTATTCAGCTAAAAGGGGTGACCATGGGTACCTTCATGGGCCACAGTTGTGCCTGTTTCTTCATGGGGTACGTGGAACATTCCTTGTTCCAGTTCTATTCCAGCCCCCACCCACAACTCTTTCTCTGATATATTGATGATATCATCAGTGCTGCTTCCCTCTCTCAGCTTGAATTAGATAAGTTCATTGATTTCGCTTCCAATTTCCACCCTGCCCTCACTTTCACCTCCCTTCCCTTCCTCAACATCTCTGTTTCCAATTCTGGGGATAGACTGGCCACCGTTATCCATTATAAACCCACTGACTCCCACAGCTAACTGGGCTATACATCCTCACACCCTGCTTCCTGTAAAGACCCCATCACCTTCTCCCAGTTCCCCCTTAAAAGAAAGAGTTCTGAAGAAGCATCACTAGACCGGAAACATTAACTATGGTTTTTCTTCATAGATGCTGCCAGAGTTGGTGAGCTTTCCCAGCAATTTTTGTTTTTGTTCCTGATTTACAGCATCTGCAGTTCTTTTGGTTTTTAGTCGGTGTGATGATGCAGTTTGCTTGACCCTGATCTGAGTATGAATGATGTCAGGAGTGAATTCATTGCTTAAGGTCATTGGTTTGCATGTTGTTGTGAAGCAGATGGAGACAAACCTTTGTGGGTAGCTGAAATATAGAAGAATACTCCATAATTCCTTCCTGTTCTCAGTGTCAAAGGCCTCAGGCCAAGCAAAATATTTGAATATTAATGCAACAGGTCATTTACATTATATATTTTCACAAATAGAAAGGACTAAGGTAAGAAACATTAATCTTGTATGTGTCTCAACTATTAGAGGAAATAAAATTATATTAGGTTAAAGAGATCATAGAGCCCTACAGCACAGAAAAGGATCCTTTGGCCCATTTAGTCCGTGCCAGTCAAAAACAAGCACCTTACTTTTCTAATCCCATTTTCCATAATCTTATATGTCTTGGCATCACAATTGCACATCTAAATACTTCTTAAATGTTATAATACTTTCTACTTCTTACAGACAGTGAGTTCCAAATTCCCACTACCTTGTGGTTGAAAAACAAATCCTCCCATCCCCTCTAAATTTCCTGCCTCTCATCTTAAATCTATGCCCCCTGGTCATTAATCCATCCACCAAGGGGAAAAGTTCTTTCTTACCTTCCCTGTGTATGTCCCTCATAATTTTATGTATTTCAATCACGTTCCCCCTCAGTTTCCTCTGCTCCAATGTAAACAATCCTAGTTTGTTCAGTCTCTCTTCACAACCAAAACTCTTCAGCTCCGGCAACATCCATGTTAACATAAAATATCATTAAAATGTTCATTCCGGATGAGACAGTATAAGGTATACAAAAAGAGAAGATTCTTTTTCATAAAACTGGAGAGTGGACCAAGTATAATGGGGAAATGTTTCAGTGGTTTGTATTATTGGATTATTATTTAACACAGACATTTAAGATATCTTTAGTTGGGGCCTGCTTTAAACATATTTTGAGGCATTACATTCCAGATTCTAACCACTTGCTACATGAAAATGTTTTTCCTCAAACCACCATAGCTTCTGTTGAAACATAAAAAAAATTAAACAAGTGCTTGTCCACTTTTCTGAAGAAGGGTCTAGGCCCGAAACGTCAGCCATCCTGCTCCTCTGATGCTGCTTGGCTGCTTGGCTTGCTGTGTTCATCCTGCTTCACACCGTGTTGTCTCATGTAATATCTAATTGTTTATTCAATTTTTACACAGATTTCTGCTCCATTATTCTTTCTAAGAATCCAGCCTTAAATTTCACATTTTATTAGATTGGGTTTTGATCTGTTCTCACAATTCTGGTTCAAAATAATTTTCCAAATTTATATTTTTGGTATAATTTAGTATTTCACACCCCTATAAAATATAATTTCTTCTTTAAAAGTAAAGTTTGTCTAAGGGCCTTACCCTGCCACTATCAGGATTTAACTGGAATCAAGAGGCCCAGACCAAGCTTGCAGCCTGGCAGCTTTCACTGAATGGGCTGGAGATAGATGAGGGGAAGATCCCATTTAATATTACAGGATTATCCCCTGGTCTGCCTACCCATTGTCCCATTCTGTAGCCTATCTGTGTCATCTTTCTGTGCCCTTCTCACTGGGAACTGCCAGCCTGGTCCTAACAATGCCCCTCACATTTACTGTCCATTCAATCTCTTTGTCTTTGGGAAATGTGTGTAGTTCCATCTGCTACTCCTGGTTGTACTGCTGGAACTAGAGAGTTGATGGCTACTTGATTGGTTGCCAGCTTTCAGAGGTTGGAAACTTTATTCAAATAAGGGTAAAAGTCTAGTCTTGAAATAATGTCCAAAGAAGCACTAAAAGGTTGTGGTATGCTCCGGTGCAGAGGCAGATTAGCATAAGACTTTTTCAATAATGAGCGTGTGGGGATCCCATTTACCATAAAATCAAGCTCATCAACCCTACTAAAGCTAGTGGATCTCTTTCAGCTTTTTTATTAATCATTCCTGTATGAAGGCATTTATACATTGTCTATTTTCCTTCAAATGTGAGGTTCATTATATTTAACTGCATAAAATTCCACGTGCTATTATTCAGTCCTTTTATATATTTTGGTCAACTCCTTCTGGAATTTCAGAACTACCTCTTTTGAATTCCACTGAACCTACTAGAGTTTGATAGAATTTTCAAAATTAATCTTGCATCGAATTTCTGATGTCAGAAACAGTAGTGATCACAATATTAATTACTGGGACAATTCACTTAATAGTTACCCCAATCTAGCATGATTCCTTCAACAAGTACTTCTTGTTTTTACTGTTCAACCAATTACTAATGAATTCCCTAAATTTATTCAAAATTTCCACAGCACTCAGCTTGACACATAATCTCTCCTCTGGGCTTGTTGTCAAGCATTTCCTTTTCTGGTTTCTTATTAATGAGGTTATTACCATCCATTTCTTTTTTATGAATAATCTATTTACTTTACATTGTATTGATGTCTTTATTTTATATACTAGAACCCATGTTATGTGATGGAAATGAAGTCTTATCTTTGAAGGTTTCATTCTGGTAATTTATTGTTAGAAATTCTCTAGGCTCAGTCTATCAGTCTTAGAGTGAGGTGTGCAGAACTGAACACAACAATTCTAAGATAATAAAATGTGAGGCTGGATGAACACAGCAGGCCAAGCAGCATCTCAGGAGCTTGGCCTGCTGTGTTCATCCAGCCTCACATTTTATTATCTTGGAATCTCCAGCATCTGCAGTTCCCATTATCTCTGATACAACAATTCTAAAATGGTTTTGACCAGAATTCTGTGTAACTGTAGCAGTGCTTTCTTATTTTTAGATTCTGCATCTTATGCGACAAAGCCAAACATCTAAATTTTGAGAGATAACAAAAACTGCAGAAGCTGGAGTCAGAGATAACGAAGTGTGGAACCAAGGGTCCCAGCCCGAAACATGAACTTTCCTGCTCCTCTGGTGCTGCCTGGCCTGCTGTGTTCCTCCATCTCCACACTTTGTCATCTAAATTTTAATCTGTTTTGAGCAAACAGTTAATCACAAATGCATTGAGATTGCAAAGTTTCTCTGTATGTCTGCACCTCCCAATGCTTTTCTATTTGAATTAAATTAAATTTGCCATTTTTTTCCTATTAGTTCTCATCAAACTTTACTTCATAATTCCCACCATTTATTCAGTTGTTCCAGTGAACTGCCCCATTACTTTACTTCCATTTGTTGGCAAGATGTGCGCGATGCTGGCAAGGTACATTTATTGCACATCACTAGTGACTCTGAAGTGATTAAAAGTCAGTCATAAAGTGCATAACTAGTATATGTAATCTGGACCACAGAGGTGTGACTGTGGGTGACTCCTGTTCCTGAGAGGTATGAGCCGGTTAGGTTCTTAACGTTATCTGGCAACATTTATTGGTCACAATATTCTGGTAGCAGATGACCAGATTTATTGGAATCAATCTGAGCTTTTACACATGAAGTGTATAAATGATCAGCAGTCATAGCTGAAAATAACTGATAGCAAACTAGCAGTTCATTTATCAGTAGCTCAATTGCCTTTCCCGTAGAAATACAACCATCCAGAAAAAAGGTGGCAAGCAGATGGACCCAAAGGTAGGCCTTTACTCTCAGCTTTCTGAATCTGAAGGTAAAGGAGTATATTTTCAGTGCACTTATGAAGAAACCACTCACTCAGATGCCACTCAGGCCAACCGAACTGGCAATGGGATGTTTGAGCAACACAGCTCCCAGGTGTAAGTTTGTAAGCCTGAACGTATAGGGTTGTTAGTTGGTGGGTTTCTGCATGTCTAATCGCACGCGAATCCCCACATTTGTCTCACAATTTTCTGGCATCAACAACAATCAGCCAAAGCAGTATATCACACGATGAATATTTATAGCCACACCTCTTGCTTGGAATTGTTTAAGATCTTGGCCACACGTGACTCCATCTCTAAATCCAGGTCAATTGCATATGATGACTAATGCTGTGGTTTTTCACTTCAAAAAGAATTGTCATCAATAATAACAGAAAGTAAAGACAATAGGGTTATAACGTTATGTTAGTCACAGAAACAGTAGGATGACAGTAGCAAGAAGAGCAAAATCATTAAATCATGTCTAAGGGGCAATAGGTAGAGGTGGCTAATGTCTGATCTCTGAAAGTCAAGACTTACTGGTGCCTATTACAGAAAAAAATTGAAATCTAAGCTATCTGCCTTCCGTCTGTTAACCGATTGGGATGGGACTTCAACTTTCCAAATATTGACTGGGAACACTATAGTTCGAGTACTATAGATGGGTCAGTTTTTGTCCAGTGTGTGCAGGAGGGCTTCCTGACACAGTATGTAGATAGGCCAACAAGGGGCAAAGCCACATTAGATTTGGTAGTGGGTAATGAGCCTGGCCAGGTGTTAGATTTGGAAGTGGGTGAGCACTTTGGTGATAGCGATCACAATTCTGTTATGTTCACTTTAGTGATGGAAAGGGATAGGTGTATACCACTGGGCAAGAGCTATAGCTGGGGGAAAGGCAATTACAATGAGATTAGGCAAGATTTAGGGAGCATAGGATGGGGAAAGAAACTGCAGGGGAGGGGCACATTAGAAATGTGGAGCTTATTCAATGAAAAGCTCCTGTGTGTCCGAGATAAATATGTACCTGTCAGGCAGGGAGGAAGTAGTAGAGTGCGGGAGCCATGGTTTAGGAAGCAGGTGGAATCTCTGGTCAAGAGGAAGAAGAAGGCTTATGTTAGGATAAGATGTGAAGGCTCAGTTAGGGCACTTGAGGGCTACGAGGTAGCCAGGAAAGACCTAAAGAGAGAGCTCAGAAGAGCCAGGAGGAGACATGAGAAGTTGTTGGCAGATAGGATCAGGGTAAACCCTAAGGCTTTCTATAGGTATTTAAGGAATAAAAGAATGACAAAAGTAAAATTAGGCCCAATCAAGGATAGTAGTGGTAAGTTGTGTGTGGAGTCAGATGAGATAGGGGAAGCACTAAATGAATATTTTTCAACAGTATTCACTCTAGAAAACGACAATGTTGTCGAGGAGAATACTGAGATACAGGCTACGAGACCACGAGGGATTGAGGTTCACAAGGAAGAGGTATTAGAAATCCTTCAGAGGGTGAAGATAGATAAGTCCCCTGGGCCGGATGGGATTTATCCTTGGATCCTCTGGGAAGCCAGGGAGGAGATTGTGGAGCATTTGGCATTGTTCCTTAACTTGTCATTGTCTACAGGAGTAGTGCCAGATGACTGGAGGATAGCAAATGTGGTTCCCCTGTTCAAGAAGGGGAGTAGAGACAACCCTGGTAATCATATACCAGTGAGCCTTACCTCAGTTGTTGGTAAAGTGCTGGAAAAGTTATAAGGGATAGGATTTATAATCATCGAGAAAAGAATAAATTGATTAGGGATAGTCAGCACGGTTTTGTGGAGGGAAGGTCGTGCCTCACAAACCTTATTGAGTTCTTTGAGAAGGTGACCAAACCGCTAGATGAGAGTAAATCGGTTGATGTGGTGTATATGGATTTCAGCAAGGCGTTCGATAAGGTTCCCCAAAATAGGCTGTTGTACAAAATGCGGAGGAATGGAATTGTGGGAGATATAGCAGTTTGGATCGGAAATTGGCTTACTGAAAGAAGACAGAGGGTGGTAGTTGATGGGAAATGTTCATCCTGGAGACCAGTTACTAGTGGTGTACTGCAAGGGTCAGTGTTGGGTCCACTGCTGTTTGTCATTTTTATAAATGACGTGGACGAGGGCGTAGAAGGATGGGTTAGTAAATTTGCAGACGACACTAAGATCGGTGGAGTTGTGGATAGTGACAAAGGATGCTGTAGGTTGCAGCGAGACATAGATAAGCTACAGAGCTGGGCTGCGAGGTGGCAAATGGAGTTTAATGCAGACAAGTGTGAGGTGATGCACTTTGGTAGGAGTAACCAGAAGGCAAAGTACAGGGCTAATGGTAAGATTCTTAGTAGTGTAGATGAGCAGAGAGATCTCGGTGTCCATGTACACAGATTCTTGAAAGTTGCCACCCAGGTTGACAGGGCTGTGAAGAAGGCATACAGTGTTTTAGCTTTTATTAATAGAGGGATCGAGTTCCGAAACCAAGAGGTTATGGTGAAGCTGTACAAAACTCTGGTGCGGCCGTATTTGGAGCATTGTGTACAGTTCTGGTCACCGCATTATAAGAAGGATGTGGAAGCTTTGGAAAGTGTGCAGAGGAGATTTACTAGGATGTTGCCTGGTATGGAGGGAAGGTCTTACAAGGAAAGGCTGAGGGACTTGAGGCTGTTTTCATTAGAGAGAAGAAGGTTGAGAGGTGACTTAATTGGAACATATAAAATAATCAGAGGGTTAGATAGGGTGGATAGGGAGAGCCTTTTTCCTCGGATGGTGACGGCGAGCACGAGGGGGCATAGCTTTAAATTGAGGGGTGAAAGATATAGGACAGATGTCAGAGGTAGTTTCTTTACTCAGAGAGTAGTAAGGGAATGGAACGCTTTGCCTGCAATAGTAGTAGATTCTCCAACTCTAGGTACATTGAAGTCGTCATTGGATAAGCATATGGACGTACATGGAATAGTGTAGGTTAGATGAGCTTGGGATCGGTATGACAGGCCGGCACAACATCGAGGGCCGAAGGGCCTGTACTGTGCTGTAATGTTCTATGTTCTATGATTTCCCTCTCAAAGGAAAGAGGTTACTGCTTGGCCCATTTTGTCGACTTCTACAATAGATTCTTGGCTGGAGCCCAACCTCAAAGTCCCTGCACTTCTTCAAAGAAATTCAGACACCGAGACTCCAGAATATTTATTGAGGCGTCACGGTGGCACCTTGGTTAGAACTGCAGCCTCACAGCACCAGCAACCCAGGTTCAATTCCAACCTCGGGCAACTGTCTGTATGGAGTTTGCACATTCCCCCTGTGTCTGCATGGGTATCCTCCTGGTGCTTCGGTTTCCTCACACTGTCCAAAGATGCGCAGGCTAGGTGGATCGACCGTGCTAAATTGCCCATAGTGTTCAGGGGTGTGTTGGTTATAGGGGGATGGGCCTGGGTGGGATGCTTCAAGGGGCAGTATGGACTTGTCAGGCCAAAGGGCCTGTTTCCACACTGTAGGGAATCTAATCTAATTTATTCTTTGTCAATTACTCACTAGCCCATTCAAACCTGACAAGAAGCTAAGAAACTACTGGAACAATATCTTGTTTTTGTGCAGCACCATTAATGTAGTAAAATGTCACAGAAGTGCTATCAAATATGATTTTTTAAAAGCCTTGTAAGAAGATACAAAGACAAATTTCTGAAAGTGTGTTCAGAACGGTTAGCTTTAAGGAGAATATGTATGGATGAAAGAGAAGCAGTGAGGCAGAGATGTTTGCAGAAGGAACTCGAGAACTTGGAAGTGAAGATGCTGAAGCAGGCAGCATTTAACATCGGGGATATTAAAATTTCCAGAATTAGAGGAGCCCAGATATCTTTGGAGGGGGAACATGTTATCAGTTCTGAAACGATCAAGGCGGTGCCAGAACATGGGGGATTTGAAAACAGGAATGAGAACTTTATGTAAAGAGATAGCAGGATTGGGGGATGATGTACATGAGCAAACATAGGGCTGGAAAAGAATTGAATTGATTGTGAGAAGGGCAATATCAAATAACCCACTATCACTGGCAAGACTCACACATCGCACTTGGGTGAGCTACCAGAAGACCGATGTTGACTGTGGATGGTGATCCATGGATTTCCCCAATTCTTCAACACTCAGCAAAAATACATATTTTAAGTCAATGTCTTCCTATGTGCAAAATTTCAGCAAGTCTCAGCTTGTGTAATAATTGCAAACAGATGTTAGTGTTAGAAAGATGGAAGGAAGCAATTTCTTTCAGAGACACTCAACTATTCTCCTCAAATGTTGAAATTTCTGGATGACAGAATCTTCTTCATTTGACTCTGTTGTTTTTAAAAGTGTATTGTGATCTGCCTTGCAAGCTCTGAATGTCACTTTTGCACTGTCTTTCCATTCAGGTTTGGGGTGCATTGTGGTGTGAATGTACCCAAGTACCTGTAGACCACTGCCTTTGGGAATTGGGAATCCTACATATAAATCAAACCACCTGAACTCTGAGCAGCATGCAATCTTGAGGGCATTGAGTGGCTTCTGAGATCTTGGATCATTTGCCCAACTCCACACAGCCCCTGACCCACACAAATCCCAACTCACCACCAACATCACCCTCATCCCCGACTACACAGTCTTCACAGGCCCTGTGCACAATACAGACGTTTTCCATTCTTGGGAGCATTCGTCCCAGTAACGCTATATTTGATGACAAAATCAACCACCTGTGGCAAAAGCAATCTCAGTGTTTAGCAGGCTCGTTCATAGGCTTTGGAAAGGCAGGGTTTGTCACAGAACAAAGATGATGGTTCAGGCAATGGTTCTTACATCACTTCTCATGGCTGCAAGAGTTACATTCATGTACCTTTATAGCTTAAATATTGCCTTGAGGGAAGAGATTAATAATGTGGGAAAAACAGCTGCAAAGTAAAGGATTATCTCCTCAACTACTGTTTTCATACAAATTGCAGTTCTCCGTTGTTTCAATAGAGGGCATTTCAGGTTTGATTACAAGGGCCCAAGCTGGCTCTGAAATCCATCAATAAAGAGCGAGATTGCACTTTTTATTCCTAAGGCATTAAATTGCTGCTAAGAACAATTTGTTCTACCTCTACTACAGCTTTATGTTTATCTACGGTGTCCCCAATGATCACTCTAAGTGATCTTCAATCTTTTATCTGTCTAACAACTACTGAAATGCCCTCTTCACTGGCTTTAAAATTAATTGGTTTAAAATCAGTTTATGCAAAATATTAACGGAGAATAATGGGAGCTGAAGAAAATTTCCAGATTTGTTTTGGACCACGTGTTGTTGTTCATATTAACTGGTAAAATGTGTTTTAAAAATTGCGGGTGCAGTCACTGTGCTCGGCTTCAATATCCCCAGGCTAGGAAAGGCAAACATCAATGTAATCTTAATCATTATCCAGTCACTACTAAGTGAAAGACTTTTGTGTGAAAACAAATGAAGACAAGGATTAAATACGGGAGTAACATTCTCTGTGTTTGAAATAACCTGCCAGCTGATTCTTCAGGCCCTCTCGTGAAGACTAGTCACATGGGTAGTACTATTATGCAAAAAAGACTCATTATGATTGGAAGGGAAATTGACAGGGTAAAGAAAATGGGAGAAAAACAAGCCAGTGAAATTTTTAAATTTTCTTTTCTTTCTTCTTTCATGAAATGCGGACAGCACTGGCAAGCCAGAGTGTGTTACCCACCCCTAATTGAACCGAGTTACCTGCTGTGCCAGTTCAAGGTCAATGATATTGCTGTTGGTCCAGAGTCACGCGTACGCGAGATATCATTCCCTAAAGGACATGAATGAACCATTGGATTTTAATGATTCTGAATGATAGTTTAATGGTAAACATTACTGAGATGAGCTTCAAATTCCAAATTGAATTTAATTCCACCAACAAATTGGAACCCCTGACCCCAGAACATTACTTTGGACCTCTAGATTACTAAAATAGTGCCATTGCTTCCAAGCAACTACTTCCCCCAAATTAGAACATTAAAAAATATATCTTTATGCTTAAAGAATCTTGAGTTAAAGCTTTGACTGCTGACACGGCATATCAAAAATTTAAATCCCCAAGATTTTCAAATGAATAGACAAAGGATGATGATTAGTGCAAATCAGGTGCGCTGCCCCATTCTGAATATGCAGAAGATTTCAAATCCAACAAAATGATCAAGGCAACAGGAACTGAAACACCACCAGATGCAAAAAGAGTTCTGATGGAAGCCGACCATCTCAGCCCCAGGATATCTGTGCAGGAGCTCTTCAGAATAGTGCCCTGTGCCCATCATGTCCAAGTATGATATTGGTGATCCTCCCTCCATTATAAGACCAGAAGTGGGATGATCACCGATGATTGCTCAGTGTTCACTACCATTCACTTTTCCTAAGATACTTAAGCAGCCCTTGCCAATATGCAGAAAGGCTTGAATAGCATTCAGGTTTAGGTTGATAAGTGGCAAGTAGTAACTGCACTTCAGGTAATTGCTATCTCTAGTTGAAACCCCACCATGATCCTGGAGGCTACCATTGACCAGAAACCTAAATAGACCAGCCACATAAATGCAATGGCCATAAGAGCAAGTAAAATACAATAAATTCAATGGAACATAACTCTCCCTTGGATTCTCAAATTCTGTCAATTACCGTCCAGGTAAAAGTTAGGAGTGTGATGGAATATTCCCTACTTTCATGGATGATGCAGCTCCAGTAGCATTTAAGAACCTTAACACCATCCAGGACAAAGAAGGCCTCTTGATTGGCAGCACATCAAGGGATTGTGGGTATTGCTGGCTGGACCAGCATTTATTGCCCATCCCTCGTTGCCCTTGGTGGTGAGCTTCCTTCTTAAATCACTGCAGTCTGTTTGGTGCAGGTAGACCCACAATACAATAAAGAAGACAGTTCCATGATTCTGACCCTGCGACACTGAAGGAACTGCAATATATTTCAAAGTCTGGATGATTACACCCTCTACAGCAGCATATAGTGGCATCATCTAGAAGGTATCATCTAGAAGATGTAATACTGCCATTTTCCAGAGTTGCTCTGACAGCACCTTCCAACCCACAGCCTCATTGACCCAGAAGACTAAAGGCAGAAGGCACACAGGAATAAGCTCCCCTTCAAGTCTGAAACTGTTCTGACTTAAAATTATTTTGCTGTTCTTTCATTGTTGCTGGATCATGATCCAGGAACTCCCTCTCCAGCATCATTATTGACTGCATATTGCAGCAAATCAAGAAGGGGAGTCTGCATCACCTTCTCAAGCGTATTAGGGGGCAAAAATAAGTGTTGTCTTTTCCATCAACAAGCCAATCAAATAAAAATGCTCTGTGCTGGAAACACTAACAAAGAAAATTTAATGTAGTGTTTCAATCGGCTAATCTCTCATGCTAAATCAGCATAATTCAGTACGGAGAAAGAAGATTAAAATTGATAGTAATAACACATAATTATCCACTATTTCAGTCTCTTCAGTACACTGCCAAATGTTTGTGAACTTTAAAAGTTATATTAGCATTTTCAGATGGTCATGATAGCCTGATACTTATATAGAGCTCTAACTTCGAAGAAGATACTTTCACTCCAAAACTGTTTCAGTCAAGTTGTTATACAAAGTAAGGTGAATCTTTGCTTCATATGGAGTGTAATTTTGACATTGGGACAAATTCTTTTCAGTCTATACGTGAATAAAGTAAACACAAAACGTTTAAACTTATTATATAAGAATGGGGAGAACATCTTTGACTTAACATTTATTTAATTATTAAGCCTCCCAGCACAGTAGGTAAGCACACCCAGTTGAATGCTCCAATGAAAATGTTGATGAATAGAAACTTACTGCAAAGCATCAGTTGTATTTTCATGCTCACAAATGAAAATTTGGTCTGGGAAGTCCCTTAGGAAAGAGAAGCATAAACGCATGCAAATGATCAAATCTGCATGTGTTTATGATGTTATTATTTTCGTACATGTAGTCAACAATAATTTACATTTGTGTAAAAAAACAGTGCAAAGGTATTTTACAGAGAAGGACATGAAATGGGAACAGAGTGTAACAGCACCAATACTGCAATAGTGATCCAGAAGCCTGGCATAATGCTTGGAAACAGAAGTTCCGATCCTTAAATAGCTTCTAGCGGAGATAAAATTTAAGGAAGAAATCTGCAATAGAAGGATAGTCTCAGTCATGATGATCTCAGAACCATTGTGACAAAACCATCTAAAGGCCTTTTGGGAAGAAAATGTGCCATATTTACCTGGTTTGGCCAAGAGGCAACGCCGTGTCTGTGGTCGACTCTTTCTCTGAAATGACTGAACATGCCATTCAGTTGTACTAATTTGCTACAAATATGAATAAATCCAGATCACTCCCCCTGCATTAAACTAGCATTGAACAAAGCCACATCATAACCCCACTAACTTAGCCATAGAGACATACAACATAGAAATAGGGCTTTCAACCCAACATATCTATGCTTATTAACAAATAACAAGCTATACCATTCCGATTTGCCTGCACATAATCCATAGCTTCCTACTCCCTGGCGTTTTAAGTGCTCATTCATTGCTCATTGCAAGAGTACCTGCTTCCGTCACCCTCTCAAGCAACATTTTTTCAGTTCTCTTGTAAACCATTTATTACTCACCTTAAATGTGCACCCTCTGGTCTCAGGCATGTCAGCCTTGGGAAAAGATTGTCATGACCAGCTCTGTCCATGACTTCCATAATTTTGTATACCTCAATCAAACCAACCCCCTCCCCCACACTCAGCCTCCTATGCTCCAGGGAAAACAAAGCCAGCCTATCCATTCTCTCCTCACAACTGAGAAATTTCATCCTGGCAACATCCTGATGAATCTCCTCTGCACCTCCTCCAGTACAATCATGTTGTTTTGATACCCTGGTGACTAGAAATGCACACAGTATTCCAGTTGTGACCTAACTAATGTTTCATGAGTTGTAACAAGACTTCCTTGCTCCTATACTCTACACCCTAACTAATGAAGGCAAACATTCTGTATGCCCTGAGTACCCTAAGTACCAGTGCTGAACATTCATGGACCTATAGACTTGTATACCAAGATCCCTTTGTTCCTCAGTATTCCCTGAGGTCAACTGTTCATTGCATTTATCCTTCCCTTATTAGGCCTGTCAAGATGCATCATCCTGTATTTTACGGGATTAAATTCCATCTGCCATTGCTCTGCCCAAATTACCAGCTGATCAATATCAGACTGTAGCCAGCATCCTCACTATCAACAATACTATCATTTTTCATGCCATCTACAACCTTTACTCATTATACCTTCTGAATTTTTATCCAAGTCATTAATGTATCAAACAAACAACAAGAGTCTCAACACAGGGCCCTGTGGTACACTGCTCGTCACTGGTTTCCAAATACAAAACCAACTCTCCAGCATCCCATTTTGCCTCCTGCATGCTCGCCAATTTTTGATCCAGTTTCTGAAATTGCCTTGGATCCTATGGGCTCTTATCTTTAGAAGCAGCCTTCTATGTGAGACCTTGTCTAAAGACAAAGTCAGAAATCACACAACACCAGGTTGTAGTCCAACAGGTTTATTTGAAACCACAAACTTTCTGAGCGCTGCTTGTTCATCAGGTGAGGACCTGATGTCATGTGATTTCTGATTTTGTCCACCCGAGTCCAACACTGGCACCTCCACGTCTTACAGAAGTCCATGTAAACTACATCGATTGTACCACAATTATCAATGTATTTAGTTTGTTCTGCAAAAAAAATCTCAATTAGTTAGTCAAACAGGATCTACCTCTAACAAATCCACACTGACTATTCCTGATTGATTTCCCATGTTGACTAATCCTGTCCCTTAGAAATTTTTCAATAACTTCCAGAGACTTGTGCAAAAACTGGGTAACTGTTCAAAAAACAGTTGGACATTGTCAGACTCACAAAATCCAACTTACAGCCAATATCCCAGAGCCCTGAATCACTGTCTCCAGAGGTGGTCCAAAAGTTGCATATAATCAGGAAGGAATGTCCCTGAGGGTCCTCAATAAGGAACTCAATAAGATCTCACAGTACCAGATCAAATATAGGCAAGTAAACCTCCTGCTGATTGCCACCAATCCATCTCTCAGCATGTAATCAGCATAACAAACATCATTCTCCAGCCACTTTCATTCCAAAGGAGTCAAATCAAGATTCACCAGGACCATCTCTGATACCTCTCTCTCCTTCCTGGACCTCTTTGTCTCTATCTCTGGCAACCACCTGAAAACCGATATCCATTTCAAGCCCACCGACTCCCACAGCTACCTGAATACACCTCCTCCCACCCACCTTCCTGCAAAAATGCCATCCCCTATTCCCAATTCCTTCGCCTCTGCTGCACCTGCTCCCAGGATGAGGCATTACACTCCCATACACCTCAGATGTCCTCATTTTTCAAGGACCGCAACTTCCCCCCAGCATTGGTCGAGAACACCCTCGACCGTGTCTCCCGCATTTCCCGCAACTCATCCCTCACACCCCCTCCCCGCAATAACAACCAAAAGAGAACTCCCCTCATCCTCACCTACCACCCAACCAACCTCCAGATCCAATGCATCATCCTCCGACAATCCGCCATCTACAATCCGACCCCACCACCAAAGACATTTTTCCATCCCCACCTTTATCTGCTTTTCAGAGGGACCACTCTCTCCTTGTCTGCTCCATACTGCCCTCCAGCCCCACCACACCCGGCACTTTTCCCTGCAACTGCAGGAAGTGTTATACCTGCCCCCACACCTCCCCCCTCGCCCCATCCCAGGCCCCAAGAAGACTTTCCACATCAAGCAGATGTTCACCTGCACATCTGCTAATGCGATATACTGTATCTGTTGTTCCCATTGTGGCCTCCTCTACATCGGGGAAACCAAGCGGAGGCTTGGGGACCACTTTGCAGAACACCTACATTCGGTTTGCACTAACAACTGCATCTCCCAGTCGCAAATCATTTCAATTCCCCCTCCTATTCCTCAGACAACATGCCCATTCTGGGTCTCCTGCAGTGCCACAATGATCCCACCCGAAGGAACAGCAACTCATATTCCGCTTGGGAACCCTGCGGCCCAATGGTATCTGTATGGACTTCACAAGCTTCAAAATCTCCTATTCCCCTACCGCATCCCAAAACCAGCCAGGCTTGTACCCACCTTCCTAACTGTCCTTCCTCACACCTATCCCCTCCTCCCACCTCAAGCCCCACCCCCATCTCCTCCCTACTCGCCTTATCCCAACCCCTTGACCTGTCTGTCCTCCCTGGACTGACCTCAACTCTCCCTAACTCTCCACCTACACTCACCTTTACTGCCTTCATCCCCGCCTCTTTGACCTGTCTCCTCTCCACCTATCTTCTACTCTCTCCATCTTCTATCCGCCCTTCCCCCTCTCCCTATTTACTTCAGAACCCCCTTCCCTCCCCCATTTCTAAAGTTGGGTCTAGGCCCAAGTCATCAGCCTTCCTGCTTCTCTGATGCTGCTTGGCTTGCTGCATTCACCCAGCTCTACACCTTGTTATCTATGTTACATTAACTCTGTTTTTCTCTCCCAGCTGCTGCTATGCCTATCTATCACTTTCTGTTTTTATTTCAGTTGTCCAGCATCCACACTTATTGTTCTCCTTAGAATAGAGCTAACTGTTCTCAATTCTAATATTTGGTACTGTGTAAGAAAAAACTTTGCAGTGACATTCAGGGTGAAACAATATACCTTCAACAGCATTTTCCAAACTCCTGACTTGAAAGTATATCACCATTGCTTTACTATTGCTCTGTCAAAATTCTGAAAATCCCCCTCAAGGGTATTGTGAGTTAACTCACAGCTAGTGAACTGCAGCGGTTCAAGAAAGCAGATCACCCCCAATTTCTCAAGTGCAACTTGGAACAGGCAATAAATGCTGGCCCAGCCAGCAAAGCCATCGTCTCATGTTTGAATGAAAAAAACCCTTCAGAAGATTTAGACATCAATGGCTGGGCCAGCATTTATTGTCCAACTGATTATGTGATGGCTAATTCTGCTAACCACATCAAGCTAGACTGCATTTCCAGGGGATCTGGATATAGTTTTCATTGCATCTTTGAAAATCCCTCACAGAATACTGGCTAACGCTGTACTTATTGCCTGTTTCCAGTGGCCCTTGAGTAGGTGATAGTGAGCTGCCACCTTGAACTGCTTTAGTCTAGTTAGTGTAGGTATGCCTACAATGCTGTTAGAAGGGAGTTTAAAGATTTTGAATTAATGACAATAAAAGACCAGTGATATATTGTCAAGCCAGGATGATGAGTGTTTTGGAATTAACGATTTCACTTGTGTACTGACCAACCCATCATCATGGCATATCAAGGAAATCTGACTGGCAGGAACTGAAGTTTATACTAAAGTGTGTAGTGTGTAATGTAGGGCAGTGTAGCTGTGATGTAAAGGAGTGTGTATTTGAACCAGTACATACAAATGATCATATCAACATGTTTGATTACTTGACAGACAGCCCCAGGAGATTATTTGCATTGAATTAGGAAAATAGAACTGTATGATAATAAATAGGTCTCATTGTAACATACATCCAACACGCTATATGAATCACATACATCTTTAGTAATATCGGCCGATGTAGGCGTATGCAGTTGGAACAAGGACTAAATTTGTAAGGTCTAGAAATGATCTTTCATAACTGACTTAGTTATATCCAAGATAATAGCTAATAGAGCTTGCTGTTTCCCAGCTTGAGGAGAGACATGCCTGTTTCCACTGCCTAAGCAAGATTTCACCAAATGTACACAGCGGTAGTAGATCCATCACTCAGTAACACATTCTGATTATTCCTGTTAATGACAGGAACATTCGAAGTAGTCAGACGCATAAGCTGTGATTTTACGATTCTATGATTTTACGAACCGTGGAGAAGAGCTGAAGCAGGAGCAGAAACAGTGGCACACTCTCAGATTGAGCTGATGCATTGGGAGGAGACAATCTCTGAAATCGATCTCCATGGCAATGGAATCCTGTACAAGAAATCTCACAAGTTCCAAGTCCAGGCTACAGAAGGAAACAAAGAAAAGACCAGTTGAAATATATTACGTGGTGAACAAACATATACTGATTACTCCACGCACTTACTGAACTGTAGAATATAGGCGTTATTTTAGAGATGTATATGTCCTAACCCTACTGAGTCTTGGACAATGAAAGTGCCCCATCCATGCTTCTCAGTGGATATGTTGGCGCTAATATTACTTGATATCACACTTACTCAGGCCTCAATTCCAATCTCGAAAAAGAACGGGTTAATGTATCTTTATATGCCAACAGTGATGCCAATCTTCCATGTAAATGAAAATGGCAAAAAATGGCCAAGCTTGTCAATTCAATTTAAGACACTCAGCATCTACTCCAGTCTAAGGTGAAACACAGTTATTGACCATGCTAGGATTGATCAGCCGAGCCAGGAACCCGAAGGGGTATGAGGTCTATTATTTAGCAGACTACTGTGACTATAGGTCAACTCTACAAGACAAGATCATCCAAATCTGCATAGAACTGGAAGAGGCTTTGCCTGATTTTTTTCAGGCCATTAAGGATCTTACATCGTGCAAAGCTATTCTAATAGCCCAGCCGGCTGAAATCTTCAAATGGAACAAGTTTCTTCTCATGATAGATGGAAACTTTCCCTGGCACCCCACACATCATTCTGTCCAGATTGTTAAAAACAAAAGAACTGCAGATGCTGTAAAGCAGAAACAACAATAGAAATTGCTGGAAAAGCTCAGCAGGCCTGGCAGCATCTGTGGAGAGAAGTAAGAGTTAACATTTCTCATCAAAATTGCAGAAAAGTCACTCGACCTGAAACATTAACTTTGATTTCTCTTCACAGGTGTGGCCAGACCTGCTGAGCTTTTCCAGCAATTTTTATTTTTGTCTCTGTCCGGATTGTTAATCCAAACTGGCTTGAGCATTTATAAATTGAAAGCAACGGAAAGAGGATACTTTCACAACCATTATTTCTTGTTAATGGTGCGGTGGGAGCAGTTCCCATCAGAGTACAAACTGACCAGCCATTAATGCAATGTGCTTCATATGTAACAATACAGGGACTTTCGAGCCGTCTGCATGAGCAGCAGAACTGTCCCAACGGAGAAATAAGATATCAAAAAACATATCAGCTCAACCCATTAACTTCCAAGAAATAGAAGATGATGAAAGTTGTGATATACCTTTCTCTGGAGAAGTTATTGAACCTTAAGATGATTTCTGGAGCTCAGATGTTATTGCTAATACCAAAAAGAATCATTTTTAAGTTGGTTGCCAGGAACATTGTACCCATCCTTTTTGCAAAATCTTCACCTTCTTTAAGCTTCTTACTGTGAATTACTAGTGACATTCCAAACAAGTTTGTAATGAAAATTCATAAGATACATTGTAACTTGAGAACTTTGGTTCTAAAGTAGGGGAAAATGGATTATGTTGTTCAGTTTTGTCTTATTTTCTAAAGGTCACAAAGCCATTTTGAATAGCAAATTCAAAATAGCATTTATAAGAGTTATGTGATTTAAACTAATTGACCATTAATCCTCTTGGTGAGGTAATAGCAAATGTGTTTGCTGCTACTTGGAGAGTTACAGGGCAGTGGTGAGTGTGGCGGGCCATACTCACTAAGGAGAAGGTGCTGGGGAAGCTGAAAGGTCTGAAGGTGAATAAATCACCCGAACCAAATGGTGTACGCCAGGTAGAGTTCTGAAGGAGATAGCAGTGGCAATTGTAGAGCTATTGGCGGGGACCTTTCAGTAGCCACTGGAGTCGGGGAGGGTCCTCTTTAACAACTGTGTTTAACAAGGGAGGGAGGCAGAAACTATAGGCTGGTTGGCCTGATCAGTCATTGGTCAGAATTTAGAGTCCATTATTAAGCATGAGATTGTACAGTACTTAGAGTTGCAAAGCAAAATAGAATTGAATCAACTCGTCTTCATCAAGGGGAGGACATGCCTGACAAATGTGTTTGAATTCTTGGAGAAGGTAGCAAGTAAGTTGGATGAAAGAGAGCTAGTGGACATGATCTATTTGGATTTCCAAAAAGCCTTTGACAAGCACTGCACAGGATGTTGCTAAATAAGATCAGAGCTCATGCTTTTAGGGGCAAGGTACTGAAATGTATAGAGGACTGGCTCACTGGCAGAAGTCAGACCATAAAGATAAAGGGGTCTTTTTCAGCATGGCAGCCAGTGAACAGTGGAGTCCAGCAAGAGTCAGTGTTGGGACCCCAGCTATTCACATTATACATTAAAGATCTAGTCAAAGAACTGAGGGCATTATTGCTAGATTTGCAGATGACACAAAGACATGAGAGGGACAGATAGCATTGAGAAAATGGGGAGTCTGCAAAAGTACTTGGACAGGCTAGGAGATTGGGCAAAGAAGTGGCAGATAGAATACTATGTGGGAACATGCGAAGTTATGTACTTTAGTAGGAAGAATAGAGGAGTAGACTGTTTTCTAAATGGGAAAATGCTTCAGACATCTGAAACACAAGGTGGTTAGGAGTCATAGTTCAGGATTCTTTCAAGGTTAACATGCAGGATCAGTTTGCAGTTAAGAAGGCACGCACAATGTTAGCATTCATTTCAAGAGGGCTAGAATACAAGAGAGAAGATGTGCTGCTGAGGTTGTATAAGGCTCTAGAATGAACACATTTGGAATATTGTGAGCAGTTTTGTTCCTCTCAGGAAGGATGCGCTGGTCTTGAAAGAGGGCTAGTAAGGTTTACGAGAGTGATAACAGGGTTGAAAGATTTTTCATACGAGGAACAGTTCAGAATTCTATGCCTGTACTCAATTAAGTTTAGAAGAATGAGGGGAGATTTGACTAAACTTACAGAGTGCTGAGAGGCCTGGATAGAGTGGACTTAGAAATGTTTCCACTCATAAGAGAGGCTAAGACATGACTGCACGGTCTCAGAGTGAAGGTATGATCCTTTAGAAGTGAGATGAGGAGGAATTTCTTCAGCCAAAGGGTGATTAACCTGTGGAACTCATTGCTATAGAGGATTGTAAGGCCAAATCATTTTGTGTATTGAAGATAGAGATGGATAGGTTCTTGGCTAGTAAGGGGATCAAACGTTACAGGGAGAGGGCAGGAGAATTGGGGTTAACGAATAGAATAATAATTGCAAAAGAAATCAGGAAGACTATCTTTAATGTTGGAGACAGGCTAAAGCTAGAATTAAGAAGGTTAAGAGGAAGCGTAAGGAAAGGATGGCAGGCTGCTCTGAAACAAATAGTAAAATGCTTCTAAAACTTATTAATAGTAAAAGATTAATGAAGGATAGAGTGTGGCCATTAAAAGAAAACATTTAGGGCAAGCTGCTCACTGAAACAAAGGATATGACAGGGGTCCTAAATGGTTACTTTGCTTCTGTCTTTACCAAATTATAACATGGTGACAATCGCCCAGTTGAAAGTGTCTGTGTTGAGCAACTGAGCAGTACAGAGATAAATAAACAGGTGCTAAAATGGCTGGCAGTACTCCAGGTAGAGAAGTTGCCAGGCCTGTTTACGATACATCATAGATTGCTGCTAGAGGTAAAAGAGCAAGTAGTGGAATTTTTCTCCGAAATTTTTCGAGCCTCTCTGAGGACAGGATTAGCCCTGGGAAATTAAGGATTGTAAACATGAAACCCTTGCTTAAGAAAGGGGCAAGGGATAATGCAGGAGACTACAGACCTGTCAGCTTGACATCAATAGTGGGAAAAATGATGTGGAGGCATTAATAAGGGATGTGGTAAATATACACTTTGAGAAAAATAAGTTAATACCTGAGAGTCAATATAGCTTTGTCAAGGGATAGTAGGAACTGCAGATGCTGGAGAATCCGAGATAACGAGGTGTACAGCTGGGTGAACACAGCAGGCCAAGCAGCATCAGAGGAGCAGGGAGGCTGACGCTTCGGGCCTAGACCCTTCTTCAGAAATGGGCATTTCTCAGATTGGAGATGGGTTGAAAGCTGTGTTCAGCAGGGCTGAGGATTGGGACCCTTGCTTTTTTGATTTATTGATTTTTTGATGGGTATTGATGGCAGATTCTCTAAATTTGCAGATGCTACTAAACTAGGGAGAATACTGAATTGTGAGGGACAATGCTAAGTGATGCTAGAGGGACAGTGACAAGCTGGCCAAATGGCAGATTGACCTGGCAGATGAATTTCAATACAGGTACGTAAGATAATGCGTTTTAGTAGAAGAAACATGGAGAGACAATACAAGCTGAATGGTACAACTTCGAGGGGAGTACAGGAGCAAAGGGACCTCAGGCTTCACGTACATAATTCTCTGAAGATGGCCAGGCATGTTGAAACAGTTTTTGAGAAGGCTTACTAGATCTTTTGGTTTATAGATAGAGGCAGAGTACAAAAGCTAGGAAGGTCAGCTACACTTTTACAAGTCACTGGTTAGATCACATTTGAGTATTATTTTCAGTTCTGGGCACATTATTTAAGGAAGGATGTTGAATTTGGGATGTCATGTTGTGGCTGTAACAGGGCTTTGTTTAGGCCACATTGAGAATACTGCTTTCCCTTCTGGTCTCCCTGCAATAGGAAAGATGTTGTGTAACTTGAAAATGTTTAGTAAAGATTTACAAGGATGTTGGTGGGACTGGAGGGTTTGAGCTATAGGGAGAGGCTGAATAGCCTGGGGCTATTTTCCCTGGAGGCTGAGGAGTGACCGTATAGAGGTTTATAAAATCATGAGGAGTATGGGTAGAGTAAATGGCCAAGGCCTGTTTCACCGGGTGAGGGAGTGCAAAACTTGAGAGCAAATGTTTAAGTTGAGAGGAGAAAGATTTAAAAGGGATCTAAAAGGTAACTTTAACACACAGAGGGTGCTGTGTGTGTGGAATGAGCTGCCAGAGGAAGTGGTGGAGGTGGTATAATTCCAATGTTTAAAAGGTATCTGGATTGGCACGTGAATAGGAAGGGTTTAGAGGGATGCTAGCAAATGGGACTAGATTAATTGAGAGATAGTTGGAACGGCTGATGCTGGAACCTGAGATAACAAGGTGTGGAGCTGGATAAACACAGTAGGCCAGGCAGCATCAGAGGAGCAAGAAAGCTGACGTTTTGTGTCTGGACCTTTTTTTTCTGAAGAAGGGTGCAGATCCGAAACATCAGCTTTCCTGCTCCCCTGATGCTGCCTGGCCTGCTGTGTTCATCCAGCTCCACACTTTGTTACTTAGATTAATTTAGGATTGTGAAGGTAGATAAATTCCCTGGGTGGGTGGGATTTTTCTGAGGATTCTCTGCAAAGCTAGAGAGGAGGTGGCGGAGCCTTTGGCCTTGATCTTTGAGTCCTCATTGTCTACAGGTTTAGTACCAGAGGACTGGAGGATTGCAAATGTTGTGCCCTTGTTCAAGAAGGGCAGTAGGGATGACCCAGGTAATTATAGACCTGTGAGCCTTATGTCTGTTGTAGGAAAAGTTTTGGAAAGGATTATAAGAGATAGGATTTATAATCATCTAGCAAGCAACAATTTGATTGGTGATAGCATGGATACGTCAAGGGCGGATCGTGTCTCACAAACCTCATGGAGTTTTTTGAGAAGGCGACCAAGCATGTATATGAGGGTGGGGCAGTTGATGTGGTGTACATGGACTTCAGTAAAGCCTTTGATAAGGTTCCACATGGTAGGTTATTGGAGAAAATACAGAGGTATGGATTGAAGGAGATTTAGCAGTTTGAATTAGAAACTGGCTTTCTGTAAGAAGGCAACAAGTGGTGATTGATGGCAAATATTCAGCCTGGAGTCAGGTCACTAGTGATGTGCCTCAAGGATCTGTTTTGGGACCACTGCTGTTTGTCATTTCTATAAATGACTTGGACACAGACATAGGTGGATGGGTTAGTAAGTTTGCAGATGACACTAAAGTCGGTGGAGTGGTGGACAGTGTGGAAGAATGTTGCAGGTTGCAGGGAGACTTGGATAAACTGCAGAATTGGGCTGAAAGGTGGCAAATGAAGTTCCGTACAGATAAATATGAAGTGATTCACTTTGGGAGGAATAATGGGAAGGCAGAATACTGGGTCAATGGAAAGGTTCTTGGTCGTGTAAATGTGCAGAGGGATCTTGGTGTCCATGTACATAGATCCCTGAAAGTTGCCACCCAAGTTGATTGTGCTGTTAAGAAGGCTTATGGTGTGTTAGTTTTTATTGATAGAGGGATTGAGTTCCGGAGCCATGATGTCATGCTGCAACTGTACAACACGCTAGTGCGGCCTCATTTGGAATATTACATACAGTTCTGGTCGCCCCATTACAGGAAGGATGTGGAAGCATTCATTGCAAAAGGTGCAGAGGAGATTTACCAGGATGTTGCCTGGTCTGGAGTGCAGGCCCTATGAAGAAAGGCTGAGGGACTTGGGTCTGTTCTCATTGGAGAGAAGAAGGCTAAGAGGGGATTTACTAGAGACATACAAGATGATCAGAGGATTAGATAGGGTGGACAGTGAGAGTCTTTTTCCGAGGATGATGTCTTCAGCTTGTACAAGGGGGCATAGCTACGAATTGAGGGGTGATAGATTTAAGACAGATGTGAGAGGGAAGTTCTTTACTCAGAGAGTGGTAAGGGCATGGAATGCCCTGCCTGCCAATGTCATTAACTCAGCCACATTAGGGGCATTTAAACAGTCCTTGGATAAGCATATGGATAATGATGGGATAGTGTAGGGGGATGGGCTTAGATTAGTTCACAGGTTGGCGCAACATCAAGGGCTGAAGGGCCTGTTCTGCTCTGTATTGTTCTATGTTCTATGTTCTATGTTCTATATCTAGTCAGCACAGACAAGTTGGACAGAAGGATCGGTTCCCATACTGTACATATCTATGACTCTACAACTCTAACAGTCCAAAAGAGATTTACTGAATTGATACCAGAAATTAGAGATTTTAGATACAAGGAAAGATTAGAGAGATTTGGCTTGTTCTCCCTGAAGCAGAGAGGACTAAGAGGTGACCATATTGAGGCGTTCAAAATTATGAACACTTTTACAGGGTAAAGAAGGATATTCTATTCGCACGAGTTGGTAAGTCAGTAACTATGGGTCACAATTCCAAGATTGTGAGCAAAAGATTCAGGAGCAGGAGGAACAAAAACCTTTTTACTCAGAGAGTTGTTTGGATTTGGAATGTTCTACCTGGGAGGGTTTTGGAGCCTGATTCCACCAGAAGTTTAGAAAGAGTGCTGGATATGTAGTTGAAAGTGATGAATTTAGAGGGGGATGGAGATAGGGCTGGAGAATGGGCTTAGCTGGGTGGCTCTTTCAGGAGCCAACACACCAACAATGGGACGAATGGCCTCCTTCTGTACCGGAAAACGTTATGATTCTATGATCCTAAGCTTTACAAACTTTGGGAATAAGATTGGATGCTTTAATAGTAGTGGCAATTCTCTTGCTGTCCATTTTTTCTTTGTCCTGTCAATTCAGCTATTATCCTGAATTCTTGTCTCCTGCTGATTCTTGAAGTGGCAGCATGGAGTTAAAAGGATTATCTTACCATTTGTAAATAGTTACTATGTGCATTATCTGACTGTTGTAAACACTCCTCAATAATTACAGGCCATATTAGTGGCATTTTTAAATTAGAAACCCATTAGATACCGCCAATTGGCTGAGCAGACTTTAGACAATTTTCTATTACCCCTGATTGCTGATGCACATTTTCAACACTACTCTCTGTAAGATTCAAGAATTCATGTAAAAGTAGTTTTATGAGTACTAGGTGGGCTGTTAGGCAGGGATTCCACTGCTCAGCTTGAAACCCTGTAGAAGTTCTACATGTGTTAACTTGTCTAAATGTCTTACAACAACTTTTCAGTCCAATTTCCTTTTTATTCACATTTTTTAATCTTGCAGCATGTTTTCATTGCATCAGCCATCCGTTTGGCTGCCTAAGCACCAAGTACAGGGATTTCCTCCCAAAACCTCTGTGTCCCTGTAACTCCGAGTCTCTTTCTCTCTCTCTGCTCAGTTATCAGTTTGTTTCTTTGCTAGATTTAATACTTTTAAAGTAGTTAACTGAAATGCACATAGTAACTATTTACAAATGGTAAGATAATGAAACAACAGTTGGAAAAAGGAGTGTTAATTTTTATAAGGGAGCCCTTTGATCCAACATTCAGATCAATGATAATTACGGCAACTCATGCACCCAGAGAAATTCACCCCAGCTTGACTCACATCACTTTTCTTCTTTTATGGCTGTCCCTCAGGGTCAAAGATGACTTTTCCACTCTGGGTAAATGGTTTCTATGGTGGCTGAATAATCTGAGGCTGGAGCTGCAGACTTTGCCCCAGGTGATGTTTGAGGGCAGAATGCTCTATATTCTGCACACTCTTTCCACTGCTTATGTCAACTTCCTTGTACTTACCTCAGTGACACTCAAAGTGGTTGGCACCTTGGTCAATGCTTCTGCTTCATTTGGTACACGCCAGAGCGAGCAATTCCAATGTGTTGGTGGACATGTTGCATTTGTTTCAGGAAGCTTTCAGGGTATAATTGTAATGTTTCCTTTGCCCTCCTTAAATCCCTGGCGAGTTATCACCAGTGCTGCCTTCACAAAATCTTGCCAATCCAAAGGCAGGGTAAGTGTACCCCAGTGTGAGCTTCCTCTCCTGGGCCAATATCACCAGTATTGAGAAATTGGTCATGAACAATCAACTGCAACAGGTGGATCAATGTTGTCCCCATGCCTGATAAAAGACGCTCCATACAAGTACAAAGGACAAAGAACAAAGAACAAAGAAAATTACAGCACAGGAACAGGCCCTTCGGCCCTCCAAGCCTGTGCTGATCAAGATCCTCTGTCTGAGCTATCATCTATTTTCTAAGGGTCAGTATCCCTTTGCTCCCTACCCATCCATGTACCTGTCCAGATATGTCTTAAAAGACACTAATGTGTCTGTGTCTACCACCTCCACTGGCAACGCGTTCCAGGCACTCACCACCCTCTGCGTAAAGAACTTTTCACACATATCTCCCAGTGTTCAACTCTAAGTTCTGTAACAGTTACATCTACACATAGGTGTTAAATAAAGCAGTTGAGATTTCTGGAGCATTTTTACCACCAGTTTCTCAAGCTACCCTGTAAGCTGTACAGGTGAGGGATTGATCACTTGCAGGGATCCTTGCCTGCAGTTGTGGAAAGCTGGAAGCATTTCTTAAACTTGCATTCAGTTCGTTCACATGTTTTGAATCATAAAAGTTCATTTCCTTGATGCTTCAGACACTGTAAAAGTCTCCTCACTGCAGCTAAAAACACTTTCTCTGCTTGGCTCCTGATATGATGCTTTGCCTTTAAGAGCTACTCTGTGAGAACAGGAGCTGTGGCATTTCTGACGAGGCCAAGAGTAGAAGGCTGAGTGGGTGGAGAAGGAATCACTTCTCTCACATTAGAATGACCAGACTCATCAAAATTCTTCCAGTGCTCCACACCCCTCACCAAAACCAAGATATAAAATTCGAGAACAACTCAGCTTGCCTTGTAGGGCCATGAAGCCGTCGTGCTATGTGTATAGCCCCTAGCGATCCACAATGCAGCATACACATACATACATGCAACAGTTGAAGAGAAGACTAGCTGGTCCATCAGGCCTGCTGCACACACAATACATTGGCAAAAAATTCATGGTCATTAGCCAGGCAGTTCCATGGAACAGAATTTAACGATTCCTCCACCCAAAGGTTTCTAGGCATAGAGGGCCTTAAAAATTTCCATTTGACCTTCCTGCTGCCCTCCAGCCTGCTTTAGGCTTGTCTGTCATTTTAGGTAAGGCATGTAATGCCTGGGATGGCTCACCTGCTCCTGCCGCAATTGAGGGCAATAACTGGCCAAAAATGGCTGCTTTCTATTCAGCTTCCCGCAAAGACCCTTTTCTACCTCTGGTTCCCCATTGCAGTATTCCCTCCAACATGAACCTAATTACCACTCCATCAAGGTTCTCCCTCAGCTCTGGACTGTCCATCAAGATTGCCATTGTGCTCTCTGTACCTCTGAAGAGTCAACTCCACTTGATACCGTGAGACACCTTCAGTTACCTGATCCTGGATTCTGGAAACTAGAATCTAGGCATTTGAACAAGAAAACACATCATTTGGAAAATGCAGACCATTACAATTTTTTTTAGCCTTTGGAGGTCCGTATTCTACTTCTGCATCATTACTTAAGGGCAAACAGAGCTCTGATTCTCCACAAAACTTTACAAAATCTCTTATGTAAGACATGTCCTGCAAGAACAATGGAGGAATGTCAGCTTGTTATGAATGTAAAGAAAGCAAGACTTGCATTAATATAGCACTTTGCATGACCACTGCATGTCTGAAAGTGCTTTAGAGCCAATGAAGTACTTTTGAAGAGTCATCCAAACTCGAAACGTTGCTTGCACTTTCTCCATGGGTGCTGCCTGACCTGCTGTGATTTCCAGCATTTTTTATTTTCAGTACTTTTGAACTATATCTTTTGGTAGAAAGATTTTCACATAATTACCTATCTCATTTTCCAGTGTTTAGCTTAGCTTGTTAATTAACGCAAATACAAATTACATACATGCTGAAAGTTAGGTTCCTTCACAACATTGTAACATGTTAATAGAAACTTCCAAGTAAGGATAAAATAATTATCATTGCAATTTTCTCAGTTCACAATGTTTTTACCAAAACATATGCTAACTAAAATGTTATCCTTTTACAGGCTCTTGAGATTTTTAGACATCAAGAACATTGTCTTCCCCTACTGTTTACTTGATTTTATTTGACACATTACCATTTGATTCTCTTATATTTTACTCGAAGATTAACCAGCTGCTAATCTTAAACAAAAATAGCCTGAAATATCAACATTTCAGAATAAGTCTACCTCAACATACCACAAATAATGCTTATTGCTTAACGACCTCAGTATAAATGAAAATCTTGAACATGCAAAATTCTTAAAAGTGGTCAAACTTAATTTCTATTTATATTTGGAAATGTCTATTAACAAGTTACAATGTAGTGAAAGAACCTAACTTTCAGTATGGATGTAATTTATGTTTGCATTAACTAACAGGCTAAGCTAAACATTGGAAAATGGGATTGGTAATTACATGAGAATCTTTCTACCAAAAGATACAGATGTAGATATATAGCTATAGTTATGCGGGGACAAATGTTTGTAGTGTCTAGCATGTTGCCCTAGGACTATGATCCTTACTTAGGGCCTGGCCTGAGAGAGGTCCAGGGTCCAAATCCTGGATAAGTTTTGGTTGTTTGATGTTCCTAAGGCATACAAATCTATGGGCCAAGTGGTGGAAATTGAGATAAGAATAGTTAAGTGGTTGTTTTTGACAGGTGCAGACTCAGTGAGCTGAAGGGCCTGTTTCTGAACTGTAAACCTCTAAGATTAAACTGCTCCCATTTGTTGTCTATTCTTAACTTTTGTCATAACTTCTCTCAGTCTTTCTCCCAAGTGAGCAGCAAATAAAAATAATAAATTGATAATTAAACTGTTTGAGGGCAAGGATCCCTGGACCTGATCAGGTGTTTCCCTGAATCTTGTGAGAAACTAGGAAAGAGATTTCTGGGCCCCTTGCTGAAATATTTGTATCATTGATAGCCGTAGGTGAGGTGCCAGCATACTGGAGATTGGCTAACGTGGTGCCATTATTTAAGAAAAGCTATGAGGAAAAGCCAGGAAACTCTAGGAAGCTGAGCATTCTGTCAGTGGTTGGAAAGTTGTTGGAGAGGATTCTGGGAGACAGGATTTGCACGCATTTGGAAAGGCAGGGACTGATTAGGAATAGTCAGCTTGGCTTTGATCCATAGAATCCATAGAATCCCTACAGTGTGGAAATAGGCCCTTCGACCCAACGAGTCCACACTGACACTCAGAGCATCCCGCCCAAACCCATTCCCCAAACCCACCTAATCTGCACATCCCTGAACACAGTGGGAATTTAGGATGGCCAATTCATCTATCCTGCACATCTTTGGATTGTAGAAGGGAACCAGATCACCCTGAGGAAACCCACGCAGACATGGGGAGAATGTGCAAACTCCACACAGACAGTTGCCTGAGGAGAAACTGAACCCAGGACCCTGGCATTGTGAAGCAGCAATGCTTTTTGGGTTTCAACCCAACTAACCAATTCAGCTAACCACCGAGCCACTGTGCTGTCCACTGCTTTGTGCCTGGGAAATCATGTCTCATTAATGTGGGTGAGCTTTTTGAAGAGGTGACAAGAACATTGATGAAGGCAGAGCAGTAGACTTTGCCTATATGGACTTCAGCAAAGCATTTTGACAATATTCCACATTGTAGACTGGTTAGCAAGGTTAGATCACATGGGATCCAGAAGGAGTTAGCCAATTCGACACAAAATTAGCTTGAAGATAGGAAACAGAGGATGGTGGTGGAGGAATGTGTATCAGAGTGGAAGCCTGTGACCAATGGTGTGCTGGATCTTTTGCTTTTCATAATTTATACAAATAATTTGGATGTGAATAAAGGAGGCATGGTTAGTAAGTTTACAGAAGGCACCAAAATAGATGGTGTCATGGACAGTGAAAAAGATTATCTCAGAGGAAAAGGGGACCTTGATCAGATGGGCCGATGGGCTTAGGAGTGGAGGGTAGCGTTTAATCCAGAAAAATGTGAGCTGTCGCATTTTGGTAAGGCAATCCAGGCAGTAAATGGTAGGGAGTGTTGCCGAACAAAGGGACTTAGGGATGCTGATGCTTATATCCTTAAAAATGGTGTCACATGTGGTAAGCATGGTGAAGAAGGTGTTTGGCATGCTTGCCTTCATTGCTCAGTGAATATAGGAGTTGGGATGTCATATTGTGGTTATGCAGTGCCTTGGTGATGCTGATTTGGGATGCTGCAGTTCTGGTTGTAATTCTGTAGGAAGGAAGTTGTTAAACATAAGAGGGTGCAGAAAAGATTTACGAAGATATTGCCTGGACTAGAGGGTTTGAGTTACAGGGAGGGGCTGAATGGGCTGGGTCTTTTCTCTCTAGAAACTGGGAAGGCTCATAGAGGTGTATAAAATCATGAGGGGCATAGATGGAGTGAATAGCCAAGGTCATTTTCCTTAGTGGGGGAGTCCAAACCAGAGGACATAGGTTTAAAGTGAGAGGGGAAAGATTTAAAAAGGACCGTGTATGGAATGAACCTCCATAGGAGGTGGTGGAGGTGGGTATAGTACACCATTTAAAATGTATCTGGATGGGTACATGAATAGAAAGAGTTTTGAGCGAATGGGCCAAATGTTTACAAATGGGCCTAAGTCAGTTGGGGATGTCTTGTCACTGTCAGTGAGTTGGATTGAAGGGTCCGTTTTCTTGCTGTATAACTCTATGACTTCATGACTGAGAAGGTTTAAAAAAAAGGTGGTGTAGCTGCTTTGTCATTTGTATGGGATGTGCCACCCGAAGTGCAATGTGTGTTTGTAGAGTAAACGTCACAGTGGGATGAAGTCTTTCAGGACATGGAACAGGGGGATTTTGTGGAGAATGAAAATGGCCAAAGAACCCAAATGAACTTTACTGACCCCATTATCAGTTTTTCAGGAACTGCTGAGACTTGACCGGTTGTCAGACAGGAAGATAGATGGCAGGAGGCCACTGTCCTCAGGACAGTTACAACCATTTGTGAAAGGCACCCATCAGCATTCAGAATTTGTGTGGAAGTCTATGGAGGTGTATTTGATCAGGTATTAAAGCTAGAGGGAGAGGGAGGCTACAATAGCTGGAGAAGGAAGAAAGATAACTGTCGGCTTGGTTGAGGACCTCACAGGCAAATTCTTGACCTCCCTGTGTATTACATATGGAAGCAGGGGCTCCTGTTTGCCTCTTGCTGCCAGGTTTCCTGGCCCCTTTGAAACCCAAATAGCACCAATGCTTGTTAAACCAGGCTCCCATTTGCCCTATGGGAGCTGGAGTTAAAGTCCTAAGGATGTATAAGGACACTTTTTAAAATTGGTTCCTTCTTATGTAGCATGATAGGAATGAAGATGCAGCAAAAGTTTACTTGGCTGTTCCCCAGGTGACAAAGAATCAAACAGCACAAGAAATTTTGAATGGGTTATTTGGCTCATTAGCTCATCTCTTTAAAGATTAACCTCACTTACCCTCAGTCCCATATAGTCATTTCATGCTGTGAGAGACTGGATGAGTGACCTCTTGCACCAAATCATTCTCAGTCCAAGCACTGAGCATGGATCAACTTAAAATTAAGAGCTGCAGAGCCTCTCATTCCTCTAACCAATGTGCTTTGCTTTCACTTGACAAGAAGCTTAATGTGTTTAACTTTATAATATTGACACCTTTATTTTCAGCACTTGATATGATCAAACAACTTTAAGGCACACAATTCATTATCAAAAGGTATGCCTAGTGGTTTGGAGAATAGAGCAAGCAAATAGATAAATATAAACAAAAGTTGCAAAGTTATGCATTATTACTGTTATCTCTCCACAAAAAGTAATTCCTGCAAAGAGCTGGGAAGGAGCAGTGTGTAAAAATTAGACAGCTCATTCATTAGGGACATTGAAAGTACATCTAATAGGTATTATAAACTATATCTGTCTACATTAGTTAGTTTGATGCCTTCAAGGCAAGCTGCAAATCTGATATGGTTGCTGTGGTCTGCAGTAATAGCAATTCTTTTATCATGATTCAGCAGAGAGGATATCCAGAACAAAGTAAATAAATGGTTGCAATAATAAAACAGAAGTGATTATATATAATGATTTATTGGATTCTAGATGAAATATCTAAATAAAATGTACATAAAAGGCATTAAACTAAGTTCCTATCAGGCCTTGGTGCATAATATATGATCTTCCACTGGTCAGTCTCTAGTGAAATAAAATAAAGACTCATAACTGTCAAATAGATACTGAAGAAAACAACATAGAAAAATTAGCCTTGGTCAAAATACTATTCCTGGTCACAATGATTACATCTTACAGAGTAAGGAAACTGGTTTCCAAAACTATGCTGTTGCTGATTTAATAAGCATTTTTTTGAGTTGCAAGTCAATGATACCATCGTAGCTGTATGTGGAAGGGTCACCGGGCCTGAAAGGCTAACTCTGATCTTTTTTTATCACAGATACTGCCAGATCTGCTGAGCTTTCCCAGCAACTTGTGTTTTTGTTCCATTGTAGCAGCAGGCTGGTTTTGCTGGTCTTTGAATTTTTTCTTAAAGTAGTCAAAATCAGAAGCAGCTTTGAGATATGAAAGTATTAATGAATAATTGAGAAACTGAACTGTGAAGACAGAATTGAACCATGTGTTTTGCATCAATGTAAAATAGCATAAACTTTTTACCAACCCAAACTGTTTAATGTTGACTTATACAGAGTCGAATAATCAAATTTCGGAAAGCTGCGTAAAGAGATAATCATATATTGCTTCAGTTTCATGCAAGCCACAGTATAACTATTCCAACCAGTGAAAAACCGAGACTAAAACTACCCAAAGGATTACGTAGGGTGTTTTTTTTAAGCTTCACCTTTAACTTCTTTCTTCTCAGCAGAGAGAAAAACAGCTTTTTGATATTTTTCCACATTAAAATTAAACTGATTTCAGTGTCAGTGTACTTGGCTCTGCTTTCCAGCATGGCAAAAAGAAAGGAGATAGGATTTTCCAACCTCGTGTCATTCAGAAGAGACATAGCTATTCAACTAATACTTGTAAGATAATTACAGTCAGATCTTTTTTTCAGGGATTGCATCACACATCTGCCTATGTTGCAGTATAATTAAGAATAAGGTTAATAAAACCTATAAGGCCAAACAAGATCATTTGCTAAACTCGAATAAATTCACTTCCTTAACACTCTCTACCCATTCTATGGCATCCGTCTCACCCAATTCTAGGCCAGTCCTCCTACTCACTCATCCTGAAAGAACTTGCCACCCACTGATTATCTGCTGAAAGACCAGCATCCCTGGCACCAGTACTATACTTACAAAGCTGCCATGCACTAAGTCAAGCAGAGGGATAATGAAGATGTGATGGACAGTCATTCTGAAGATATGAGTGAAGGGGATAATTGTTCAGTGATTCTCTGACTGGGAGGTACTTGTGGACAGGACAGCGCAGAAGAGGAGTCCTTTTCCTGAAGGACCAGCAGACAAGGCCACACCATGAACTCTGGTAACCTGACCCAAGATCTCCACCCAGGTCAGTACCGTCTCCACGGTCTGGAGGAACAGCAGCCGAGCTCTCAGAAGATCAATGAGTGCCACATTCTTCTCTCTGCTTACCTCACACTCAGTCTACATCTGCTACTGCACCCATCTCCCATCAAGCCTCATGCTCTACCAATCTCACCACTGGCTGTAATATCTTTCTTCATTCTCTCTCGTGCCCTTCCAAACCTCTGACATTGCTAACCCTGAATAGTCTCTGCATTGCCTAGTCACTCCTTTGAAACACCTCAGCATCTCATCACCACCTTCACCAGCTCTGGCAGCTGCGGCACTCACTACAGTCTCCCTTTCTCTCATTCCAGGAGAAGACTGCCAAATGGGGCCAGAATGATCCAGACAAATGGAGAGGTGCCTGACATCAGGCTCCTCACCTACAATGAGGAGAAAATCCTATCCTTTGCAGGGGATGATGAGACAACTCATGCAGGGATGCCAAGACATCCAAACTCCTCTAAGCGAGTTAGTATGATGCTTCATCCTACTTCAACTCTCACATTACTCCCACTGTTTAGTGTCATTCATTGCACACAAGTTCTAACCACTGGCGATGGAGATGTTTTGCTTTTGTGTCTAGTGGGCACCCGTGAAATGGTGGAGAAATGTGCTGCCTTGTCTGAAGGTACCTCCTTGACCTCTGAGGAAGCAGCCTCAGAGGAGCATTGGCAAGGCTGTCTCTTGCATTCCTACAAGGTCAGATACTGACACCTCTGTAGGAAGACCACATTTAGGAAACACCAGCTGGTGAAAACCTCACCGCAGCAGCTCCTCAGAAAGCTGAGGAAGAAACACCCCAGGCCACTTGCATTCAGAGACCTGTCAGAGGCCAGGCACCTGCTCATCCCCAGGCAGGAGAGGACCTGTGAGGCAGGGAATTCTTCCACGTGCATAGGACCAGGAGCAGCAGATGGCATTTTAGATAGCAATGGCCTTTATAGCTCAGAGTCGGCAGGAGTGCAGCCAAGCAATGGAGACCTTGTTGCCTCCAGCAGGGGATTACATTGCTGTGTCCGTGGACAAGTTGGCAATTGCCTTGGAGACGCCAACCCAGTATCCTACTGGAGATGTGAACAGACCTACAGTTCTTCACCTAACCACTGTTTCTCAATATCAAAGGCATACTGAAGGGGCTGGGAAGAACCTGGTACGCATTATAGATGCCAATTCTTCTCAAGGAGATAGGCTGTGCCAGGAGGCACCCAATCAGAGGATGAAGCAGACATGGGCCCTCAGAAGCCTCCTCTATGGATACCCAGAGATGTCCGTGTTCTACACTTTCACCTTCCCTGCCCCTCTTCAACACTTGGAATTTCAAGAAAAGGCAATATGTTGGGCTTGTTCAGGCAACAATGTCCCTGGGGACACCTGATGAAACCTCCGGGACTAATGGGTTGCACAGTTAAGCAGGTTCCTTCCATCCAGCGATGAAACTTGAGGCAACATTGAGACACAGTTGGACGGAAAGAAAAGATTTTAAAAAAAGACAGTGAAATGGCAATTTAATGGCACAGGTAATAGCCAACTAGATATAAAGTGTCTCTTTTACATAAATTCTATTGACTTTGCAATACACCTGTTTGTTTGAGCTGCTGTGTAGCTCTGAATATAACTGTAAGGATGATGGTCATGTCAAAACCATACAGGATGTATCATGGATGCCTATGTCTATGTGATGCAATGTATTTGTTGAGAGCCTAGCGGATCCTGTGGAAGCAAGTTGAATATGATGTGTATTGAATGAGGGGTTCTGCTGGCAATCTTGCTCCTGCTGGTAAAATATCCCTATTCTTTCTCTGTCCTCTGTCTAAGAGTGCCGGTGTGAATGAATTTGTCAATGATGTGTAGGCTATGGAGGTGGGCAGCAAACAGGGAGCCAATGCATTCTGATGGCCAGGAATAAGGGGACCTGCAGGTCTGTTATCATATACAGCGTGTGGGTCTATCTACATTGTTATTGCCCTTTAATACCATCTCATCAATGGTTCCTGCAACACCCTGCCTCACAGGTCATGACAATTAAAACAAAAAAAGGAATTGCTGGAAAATCTCAGCAGGTCTGGCAGCATCTGTGGGAAGAAATCAGAGTTAATGTTTTCGGTTCGGTGACCCTTCTTCAGAAAGAATTTGTAGGTCTGAAGACACTTAACTGTTGGGGTGGAATGACTAAATAAACCACTTGGCATCCGGAGGCAACTTCCAACATCAAAGAGTTTATTGATGTTATGCTGATGGGATGAAACCTCTGTGGATCCAGAAGCTTCTTCCCTGAACAGATACTGAGGGATAGGATCTATTCCCATTTGGAACAAAATGGGCTTATCAGTGATAGACAACATGATTTTGTGCAGGAAAGGTCATGTCTTACCAACTTAGTAGAATTCTTTGAGGACGTGACAAAGTTTCTTGGTGAGGGAAAGGCTGTAGATGTCATATACATGTACTTCAGTAAGGCATTTAATAAGGATCCCCATGGCAGGCTGTGGAGCAAGTGAAGTCACATTGGGTCCAGGGTGTGCAAGCTAGATGGATAGAGAACTGGCTGGGCAACTGGAGACAGAGAGTAGTCATGGAAGGGGGTTTCTCAAATTGGAGATCTGTGACCAGTGGTGTTCCACAGGGATCTGTGCTGGGACCCTGTTTGTGACATACGTAAATGATTTGGAGGAAGGTATTGGTGGTCTGATTAGTAAGTTTGCAGATGACACGAAGCTTGGTGGAGTAGCAGATAGTGAAGGGGACTGTCAGAAATTACAGCAGAATATAAATAGATTAGAGAGTTGGGCAGATAAATGGCAGATGGAGTTCAATCCGGGCAAATGCGAGGTGATGCATTTTGGAAGATCTAATTCACGAGCAAACTATACAGTAAATGGAAAAGTCCTGGAGAAAATTGATGAGCAGAGAGATCTGGGTGTTCAGGTCCATTGTTCCCTGAAGGTGGCAACGCAGCTCAATAGAGTGGTCAAGAAGGCATATGGCATGCTTTCCTTCATTGGGCGGGGTATTGAGTACAAGAGTTGGCAGGTCATGTTGCAGTTGTATAGGACTTTGGTTCGGCCACATTTAGAGTAATGTGTACAGTTCTGATCGCCACATTACCAAAAGGATGTGGATGCTTTGGAGAGGGTACAGAGGGGGTTCTCCAGGATGTTGCCTGGTATGGAGGGTGCTAGCTATGAAGAGAGGTTGAGTAGATTAGGATTATTTACATTAGAAAGACGGAGATTGAGGGGGGACCTGATTGAGGTCTTCAAAATCATGAGGGGTATAGACAAGGTGGATAGCAAGAAGCTTTTTGCCAGAGCGGGGGACTCAATTTCTAGGGGTCATGAGTTCAAAGTGAGAGAAGGAAAGTTTAAGGGAGATATGCGTGGAAAGTTCTTTACACAGAGGGTGGTGGGTGCCTAGAACGCATTGCCAGCGGAGGTGGTAGACGCAGACACATTAGCGTCTTTTATGATATATCTGGACAGGTACATGGATGGGCAGGTAGCAAATGGACACAGACCGTTAGAAAATAGATGACAGGTTAGACAGAGGATCTTGATCAGCACAGGCTTGGAGGGCCAAAGGGCCTGTTCCTGAGCTGTAATTTTCTTTGGTCTTTGTTCTTTGTTCTTTGTTGTAAAGGAAAGACATAAACTTCGACACATTTGTTTTCAGTTTGCCTATGACAATTACAAACTAATCATATTATAAATTGATTAATGCACATCCAATTAAGTTAACTATGTGACTGCATGGACAATAATGGATAGCTCTTTGAGCAGACTGAATTTTTCCCATGATCTCAAGATATTTACATTACCCCCTTATCACTTATCTTTGGGCTTTCACAGTGCATCTCATTCAATCACATTCCAATAAGTGTTATAATAATAGTGTGAGGCTGGATGAACACAGCAGGCCAAGCAGCATCTCAGGAGCACAAAAGCTGACATTTTGGGCCTAGACCCTTCATCAGAGAGAGGGATGGGGAGAGGGTTCTGGAATAAATAGGGAGAGAGGGGGAGGCGGACCAAATATCGAGAGAAAAGAAGATAGGTGGAGAGGAGTGTATAGGTGGGGAGGTAGGGAGGGGATAGGTCAGTCCAGGGAGGACGGACAGGTCAAGGAGGCGGGATGACATTAGTAGGTAGGAAATGGAGGTGCGGCTTGAGGTGGGAGGAGGGGATAGGTGAGAGGAAGAACAGGTTAGGGAGGGGGGAACAAGCTGGGCTGGTTTTGGGATGCAGTGGGGGAAGGGGACAATCTGGGCTGGTTTTGGGATGCAGTGGGGGAAGGGGAGATTTTGAAGCTTGTGAAGTCCACATTGAATCCATTGGGCTGCAGGGTTCCCAAGCGGAATATGAGTTGCTGTTCCTGCAATCTGCGTTTGGCATCATTGTAGCCCTGCAGGAGGCCCAGGATGGACATGTCGTCTAAGGAATGGGAGGGGGAGTTAATATGGTTCGCGACTGGGAGGTGCAGTTGTTTATTGTGAACCGAGCGGAGGTGTTCTGCAAAGCGGTCCCCAAGCCTCCGCTCGGTTTCCACAATGTAGAGGAAGCCACACCGGGTACAGTGGATACAGTATACCACCTTGGCAGATGTGCAGGGGAACATCTACTTAATATGGAAAGTCATCTTGGGGCCTGGGATGGGGGTGAGGGAGGAGGTGTGGGGGCAAGTGTAGCACTTCCTGCGGTTGCAGGGGAAGGTGCTGGGTGTGGTGGGGTTGGAGGGCAGTGTGTGGAGCAGACAAGGGAGTCATGGAGAGAGTGGTCTCTCCGGAAGGCAGACAAGGGTGGGGATGGAAAAATGTCTTGGGTGGTGGGGTCAGATTGTAGATGGCGGAAGTGTCAGAGGATGATGCGTTGTATCCGGAAGTTGGTGGGGTGGTATGTGAGAACGAGGGGGATCCTCTTAGGGCAGTAGTGGCGGGGGCGGGGTGTGAGGGATGTGTTGTGGGAAATGCGGGAGACATGGTCAAGGGCGTTCTTGACCACTGCGGGGGGAAGTTGCGGTCCTTGAAGAACGTAGACATCTGGGATGTGAGTGAGTGGAATGCCTCATCCTGGGAGCAGATGCGGCAGAGGCGGAGGAATTGGGAATAGGGAATGGAATTTTTGCAGGAGGTTGGGTAGGAGGAGGTGTATTCTAGGTAGCTGTGGGAGTCGGTGGGCTTGAAATGGACATCAATTTCTTGCTGGTTACCTGAGATGGAGACTGAGAGGCCCAGGAAGGTGAGGGATGTGTTGGAGCTGGCCCAGGTGAACTTGAGGTTGGGGTGGAAGGTGTTGGTGAAGTGGATGAACTGTTCGAGCTCCTCTGGGCAGCAAGAGGCAGCGCCGATACAGTCATCAATGTAACAGAGGAAGAGGTGGGGTTTGGAGCCTGTGTAGGTGCGGAAGAGGGACTCGTAACCTACAAAGAGACGACATGTCCATCATGGGCCTCCTGCAGTGCCTCAATGATGCCACCCAAAGGTTGCAGGAACAGCAACTCATAATCTGCTTGGGAGCCCTGCAGCCAATGGTATCAATGTGGACTTCACAAGCTTCAAAATCTCCCCTTCGCCCACTGCATCCCAAAACCAGCCCAGCTTGTCCCCGCCTCCCTAACCTGTTCTTCCTCTCACCTATCCCCTCCTCCCACCTCAAGCCGCACCTCCATTTCCTACCTACTAACGTCATCCCACCTCCTTGACCTGTCCGTCCTCCCTGGACTGACCTATCCCCTCCCTACCGCCCCACCTAACTCTCCTCTCCACCTGCCTTCTTTTCTCTCGATATTTGGTCCGCCTCCCCCTCTCTCCCTATTTATTCCAGAGCCCTCTTCCCATCCCCCTCTCTGATGAAGGGTCTAGGCCCGAAACGTCAGCTTTTGTGCTCCTGAGATGCTGCTTGGCTTGCTGTGTTCATCCAGCTTCACACTTTGTTATCTTGGATTCTCCAGCATCTGCAGTTCCCTTTATTTCCAATAAGTGTTTTGCACTTGTTTGTCAATTCTCCCTGTGAAAAGGTTGGGGGATTCTCTCTACTGCCGAAGGCTGTCCATCCATAGAATTGAATTAAATCCCTTAATGTTAGTTTGTTGATTGCTGACAATCTTCTTCGGCAATTTTATGTCTGTTGAAAACCATGGTAGCTATTTCACATGAACTAAGAACTATGGTCAGGGATAATGGGAGCTGCAGATGCTGGAGAATCCAAGATAACAAAATGTGGAGCTGGATGAACACAGCAGGGGGGCCAAGCAGCATCTTAGCCCGAAACATCAGCTTTTGTGCTCCTAAAATGCTGCTTGGCGCCCCTGCTGTGTTCATCCAGCCCTATACCTTGTTAACCAAGAACTATGGGTTGCCTTAATACATATAAAGGAAAAGGAAGAACAAGAGGATCAACAATGAGAGAAAAGTTTATGTCAGGGGACAAATGTAAAGTTACTGTTATCAACTTTCAGAATGACAGTCATCTCTTTATCTAAATTTATTTCTCGCTTGTTTTTGTGTTTGTTCTAATATTCCCCACTCACTGCAGATGTGGTTGCAGCCGTTTTCTGTCTCGTTGTCTTAGCAGGTTATGGCAAAATTTCTTCAATGGCTGGTATGGGAGAATGGTGAGGTCTGTCCAAAGCCTTATTGAGATCCTTTGGAACGAAGCAGTCGCCTAACTGACAGCAAGCTGCTATTCCAGTCTGTAGGCGTTACCACTTTCTGGTCACTCCTATCGTTTCCACCTCTTCCAACTTTTCTTTCTGACTGGATAGTGCAATCTCTCTTTGGCAGATTCTGGGTTGGCCACATACTCTCATCTATCTTGAGATAATATTTATGCGGAACACAAGCAAGCGTTGAAATGATACCTTTGTCATCTAACTAGATATGTTCAGCAGTTAACTGGTTCATAGCTTAGTGTTAAAACATTGCAGATCTCTTCTGGCACATGGTTTACCAATCCGAAAAAGATTCGCTTCAACTGAAATGAATAGATCTTGCTGAGCATCTACTCTCTGTAACTCCAGATCTTCATTCTTCCCATTATGTTGGCTCTCCACATTTTTTTGTCCTCTTGAAATGAACATTATTCCATCATATAGTCAAATCAGAAGCTGGAGGAACACAGGAGGTCAGGCAGCATCAGGAGAGCAGGAAAGTCAATGTTCTGGATCAGGACCTGTCAACTTTCCAACTTGTCTGATGCTGCCAGACCTTCTGTGTTCCTCCAGTTCCACACTGTGTTGACTCTGACTCCCGCAGATGCAGTTCTTGGTATCTTCGAGTGCCTTTTTCCACCATATAGTCTCATCCTTACCTTTGATAGCTTCATTTTTGGGCACCATCTTAAACATCTTCACAAAGGTCTGTAAAGATTCTGGTGTTGCACAAAGCACCAGTGTTTAGAATCACAGAGTCATAGAGCACGGAATTAGACTCTTCAGTCTCACTTGTCTACACCTACCAGATATCCTGAACTGATCCATTCCCATTTGCCAGTATTTGGCTCATATGCCTTTAAACACTTCCTCTTCATGTGCCCGCCCAGATGCCTTTTAAATGTTGCAATTGTACCAGCCTCCAGCGTTTCCTCTGGCAGCTGATTCCATACACGCACCAACCTCTGCGTGGAAATGTTGCCTCTCAGGTACTTTTTAAATTTTTCCCTCTGAACTTAAACCAATGCCCTCAAGTTCTGGACTCCCCTACTCTAGGAAAAAGAACTTGGCTATGCAAGCTGTACATGCCAGTCATGATTTTATAAATTTCTATAAGGTCACCCTTCAGTATCCGATACATTAGGGAAAAGAGCCCCAGATTACTCAGCTCAAAACCTCCAGCTCCGGCAACACCCTTATAACTCTTTCCTGAAGCCTTTCAAGTTGGACAACATTTTTCCTGCAGCAGGACAATCAGATTGAATGCAGAATTCTGAAAGTGGCCTAACCAATCTCCTGTACAGCCACAACACGACATCCCAACTCTCATACTTAATGCAGTGACTAATGAAGGCAAGTGTGCTAAACATCTTCACCATTCTGTCTACCTGCAACTCCACTCTATTTGACACCACTTTAGCTTGATGTTCTTTTTTTCTGCAGTCATCAATGCAACAGTCACAAACAATTTATCACCTTTAAAGTCGATGAAACTGACCTTTTTTATGGTATAAAGTGACTTGTCAAACTCATCCGCTGCTGTCTCTCCTGGGGTTATGTTCGCAGGCTGCTTTGGTTCTTTCTAGCTGAATACTCATATGAAAAGTAATTTAATTTCTTGCAGTTAGAGGACTGCTTTCTCATACTAAAAATGCTTACTTTTCTTTTACATGACATCTCCCACAATATTTACATCCTGCTTCTTCGCCTAAAACATTCTGCTGGCTCTTCTGCAGAAATTTCTTCCTTTATTCCAATATGTAGTTCTTATTCAACCAGGAATTCTTCTCAGTGAAGCACAAAGCCCTATCATGTTGTCATGCATTCTAGCTGATTGACAATCTCCCAGAGTTTCTGCACATCTCAATCGCTTTCTTGAAGTTGGTTTCTCATTTGTCAGTCCAGAGCTGCCCTGTACATTTCCTACGAATTGCTGTGGTGATGGTAGACAGAGACAAGCCAGGGTTCATGCATTGCTGAGACAAGACTGGAGGTCCTGATGGATAGGGTAATGAAGAGAACCAGAAGAGGAGAACATAGCACCAGATTCTGTCAATAGGCCAGAAGTTGCTCTTGAGTCTGTTCACTGTCCAGGGAAGTAACCCGCCGATACCACAAGAAGGTTCAATGAACTGCTCTCCAAGAGAGTAAGAGCCATCATCTTTTTTAGTTCCTTATACTCAATTTAACTCTGCTAATACACACACCTCCCACCAAGTTGCATGGTCTATATCTCTCACTATTGGATGAAATATCTTCCCACATTCTACCTCTCACCACCCAACCCGCCACAATATCTATTTGTTCATTCAGGACACTTCACCATCTTTCTCTCACTTGCGCCAGCACTATTAGCTGAGCCAGCCACTCTGACCCACTCCCTCCCCTTGTCTCATTCCAGAAGGAAACTGCCCACAAAATGTTTGAAAGACACAAGACCAGTGATTAGAGCAGCAACAGAGTGGAGTGAATTATGGGATGAATGTCAGCAGCAGAATCTCAAGGAGGAGAGGAAATAAATGCAAAAATTATCATTAAATCGCTCAAGAAACAAATGGGTCTAAAGACTGATACGTTCCTGGAACTGATGGGATACATCCTCAGACATTAAAGGAAATAACTACAGTAACTACTACTAACTACCAGTAGTAATCTTCCAGGAATCCTCAGATTCTGGATAAGTCCTGTAGGATTGGGAAAACTGCCAATTTAACACCTTTATTTACAAAAGGAAGGAGAAAATAGCAGGAACCTGTAGGTCAATTAGTTTAATTAGTTAGTCTGCTGGTGGGAAAATATTAAGAGTCTATTCTAAAGAGTGTAATAGCAGAGCATTTAGAGGTACATAACAAAATCAGCCTTCATGAAGGGGTAATCATGCCTAAGAAATATTTTAGGAGTCAGAATACATAGCTAAAGTTTTAAATTACTACTTTACATCTGCATTCACAGTCGAAAAGAATGATGAAAGTATAGAAAACAGAGAAGCGAATTACAAAATACTTTCAATAAACTATAGTTGAGAAGAAGGTACTTGTGGTTTTAGAAGGCTTAAAATTTCATGAGTCTCCAGACCCAGATAGGATGTAGGCAAAGCTGCTGTGAGAGGAAAAGGAGGAGATTGCAACGGCCCTGCCATTAATTTTCAAATTCTTTCTGGATACAGAAGTTCTAGAGGGAGCTATGGACCAGTGAGTCTAACATCAGTGATAATGGGAACTGCAGATGCTGGAGAATCCAAGATAACAAAGTGTGAAGCTGGATGAACACAGCAGGCCAAGCAGCATCTCAAGAGCACAAAAACTGACGTTTCGGGTCTAGGCCCGAAACGTCAGCTTTTGTGCTCCTGAGATGCTGCTTGGCCTGCTGTGTTCATCCAGCTTCACACTTTGTTATCTCGTAGTCTAACATCAGTGATAGGTTAATTTTTGCAAAATTATTCTGACAGTTAGAGAGGCATGAATTAATGAAGAATAGTTGACTTGGCTTTGCCAAGGGGAGATCATGTTTGACAGGTTTGATTGAGTCTTTTGTGGTGATGACTAGATATGTGACTGAAGGTAATGCAGTAGATGTGGTCTTCATGGACTTCAGTAGGGATGCATCAAGAAAGTCGAGGCTGATAGGTGAAGGCTGTTTTGGGACTGGAGGCTTGTGTCTAATGTCATATCAAGGGTTCAGTGCTGTGTTCATTGCTGTTTGTGGCGTGTTTTAATAATCTAGACATGAATGAAGGAGGTATGATCAATATGTTTGCAGATGACAAGAAACTTAAGGTGTGGTAAACAGTCAGGAGGAAAGCCTTAGACTTTGGTCAGATCTGAGTTGGTCAGATGGGCAAAACAATGGCAAGTGAAATTTAATCCTGAAAAACGTGAGGTGATGAATTTGGAGATGACTAACAAGGCAAGGGAGTACACGATGAATTGTAAGAAGAACAGAAGACCAGAGGGGCCTTGGTGTATGTGTTCACATGTAACGGCAACAGGATAGTGATAAGGTGGTTAAGGAGGCATGTGGAATACTTGCTTTCATTAGTCAAAACATTTAATAGAAGATGTTAGTTAAGCAGAGCAGATTGACCAGAATAATCAAATGTGAGGCTGGATGAACACAGCAGGCCAAGCAGCATCTCAGGAGCACAAAAGCTGACGTTTCGGGCCTAGACCCTTCATCAGAGAGGGGGATGGGGAGAGGGAGCTGGAATAAATAGGGAGAGAGGGGGAGGCGGACCGAAGATGGAGAGTAAAGAAGATAGGTGGAGAGAGTATAGGTGGGGAGGTAGGGAGGGGATAGGTCAGTCCAGGGAAGACGGACAGGTCAAGGAGGTGGGATGAGGTTAGTAGGTAGCTGGGGGTGCGGCTTGGTGTGGGAGGAAGGGATGGGTGAGAGGAAGAACCGGTTAGAGAGGCAGAGACAGGTTGGACTGGTTTTGGGATGCAGTGGGTGGGGGGGAAGAGCTGGGCTGGTTGTGTGGTGCAGTGGGGGGAGGCGACGAACTAGGCTGGTTGAGGGATGCAGTAGGGGAAGGGGAGATTTTGAAACTGGTGAAGTCCACATTGATAGCATATGGCTGCAGGGTTCCCAGGCGGAATATGAGTTGCTGTTCCTGCAACCTTCGGGTGGCATCATTGTGGCAGTGCAGGAGGCCCATGATGGACATGTCATCTAGAGAATGGGAGGGGGAGTGGAAATGGTTTGCGACTGGGAGGTGCAGTTGTTGACCAGAATGTTGCCTGGGTTGGAGCAATTCAGCTTTGAAGGAAGAATAGAGAGGCTGGGCTTGTCTTCCTTAGAGCAGAGAAGGTTGAGTGGAGACCTGTTTGAGATGTACAAAATTATGAAGGCCATAGATGGTAGATCAGAAGAAACTTTTTCACTTCGTAGAGGTATCAATAACCAGACGCACAGATTTCAGATAAAGGCCAAGAAGTTTAGAAGGATTTAGGGAAGATTCTTTTCGCTCAGAAAGTGGTGGGTATCTGGAACATATTGGCTGAAAACTTAAAGCAGGAACTATCACAAGATTTAAGAAGTATTTAGTGGCTACTTGAAGTACCACTGTATGCAAGGTTCCAGGCCAAGTGCTGGAAAATAGAATTAGAATACATTGGGAGGTACTTAATGACCAGCAGGGGCACAATAAGCTGAACAGCATTTTTTCTGTTCTGAAAACTCAATGACACTTTAAGACCTTTGTTGACCAGTGCAGACATGAATGGGCCAAATGGCCTCCTACGGAGCTATAAGTGCTTATGAGTCCAGGACAGTCACCACTGACTATTTGTACATGGAGATGTACCATCTGCTGTACCCCTCCACTATCAGTAAACTTGTGATTGCTAAGATATACTGTCAATGGCACATCCAGAAGTGTGTCCCAGAGAGATGTTGGGAGAGCTCCTGGAGTGCAGGCTCAACTGGGGCTGTACCCATGGTGTCACTGTAGGAGCAGACTTCAGAGTCAAACAAAGTAAAGTGAGAGAGCACTTAGCCAAGCCTTTGACCTGTAGCTTTTATTCAAGCGGCAATCGATTGCAGCAGGGAGAGAATGTGACAGAGTCTCGGAGGACAGCCAAGTGCTCTCTAAACTGGTCAGACAGTCCCTGATGTCTTTGTACACTCTGTTGTTCATACTGTAGCAAAATACATAAAAATCAGGTGCACTTCCTGCTTTTCAGAAGGAGAAGATATCATATTACGATCAGAAATAATGGGAACTGCAGATGCTAGAGAATCCAAGATAACAAAGTGTGAAGCTGGATGAACACAGCAGGCCAAGCAGCGTCTCAGGAGCACAAAAGCTGACGTTTCGAGCCTAGACCCTTCATCAGAGAGGGGGATAGGGAGAGGGTTCTGGAATAAATAGGGAGAGAGGGGGAGCGGACCGAAGATGGAGAGAAAAGGAGATAGGTGGAGAGGAGAGTATAGGTGGGGAGGTAGAGAGGGGATAGGTCAGTCCGGGGAGGACGGACAGGTCAAGCAGGCGGGATGAGCTTAGTAGGTGGGAAATGGAGTTGTGGCTTGAGGTGGGAGGAGGGGATAGGTGAGAGGAAGAACAGGTTAGGGAGGCGGGGACAAGCTGGGCTGGTTTTGGGATGCAGTGTGGGAGAGCGAGATTTTGAAGCTTCTGAAGTCCGCATTGATACCATTGGGCTGCAGGGCTCCCAAGCGGATTATGAGTTGCTGTTCCTGCAACCTTCGGGTGCCATCATTGTGGCACTGCAGGAGGCCCATGATGGACATGTCGTCTAAGGAATGGGAGGGGGAATTAAAATGGTTCGCCACTGGGAGGTGCAGTTGTTTATTGCGAACCGAGCGGAGGTGTTCTGCAAAGCGGTCCCCAAGCCTCTGCTTCGTTTACCTACCAACCTCATCCCACCTCCTTGACCTGTCCATCCTCCCTGGACTGACCTATCTCCTCCCTACCTCCCCACCTAAACTCTCCTCTCCACCTATCTTCTCCTCTATCCATCTTCGGTCCGCCTCCCCCTCTCTCCCTATTTATTCCAGTTCCCTCTCCCCATCCCCCTCTCTGATGAAGGGTCTAGGCCTGAAACGTCAGCTTTTGTGCTCCTGAGATGTTGTTTGGCCTGCTGTGTTCATCCAGCCTCACACTTTGTTATCCCTGATTTCAAATTAGGATCCAGGCACTTAGGTCCCTTCTCCCATTTCTCCCCTTTCTCATTTTCCTAAAAAAAATTCATACATATATCACTCACTATTTTGCTACATTCATGCAATTTACTACATTCATGCTATTTCAGTTACTCTTGTGTGAACACTACTCATATAGACATTTTCAATTCTGATACTTGCGTTCAACATACTAGTGTTACAATAACAAAAACTTTAGCCATACAACTCTGGCCCAAAGTTCTGCAGCTTCTTATCATCACTCAGAGATTAGAACAAGGCCACACCGAGACACATGCTGCACACCAACCTTTGCAACAGCTTCTATCTGGCGTTTCAGCCTACAGATTGTGCAAGGCCAGCCACTGTTTAACACTGTATTTAGTTTTGCAATCTTCAGCAGGGAATAACAAGTTCTCCCCTCTCTAAACCCTAACTGTGTCCTAACCCCAAGCCTCAAAAGTGACTTGGCCCCCTCAGTCACCTCCAGCCCTGCTGTGCCTTCTCAGTTCACATCCCTGTTGCATTAGCTAAAAGAGGAAAAGTTAAAAAGTGAGACTTCTGAACAATCTTGAAGAAATTGTCAGGACACCAGGACTTTAATGAAAATACAAGATTGTGCTGACAAATTATGCACATCCGATTGTCCACATCAATGCTAAAGTGTTTACTTCTACACAGCGGAGAAAAGTGCCTTCTAATTGATCTCAGTGAGTTTGTTGGTGCAGAGACTTTGGTCAAAATCCCAATGGCAGACTAGCACAACCAGCTAATGCCAGCTGAATCTTTATTGCAGTTTCCCATTTTAAATCATGGTCTATATGAGAGAAATGTGGTCATTGCGTACAGCTGATAATTACTATAATAACTTGGAAGGGATCCATGATTATAAATCATTTCTTTAAGGAAACTAATGATGTGGAACAAAAATGTTCTACATCATCAGTTTCCCTTATTCTTTAAAAGTGATTTATAACCTTACGTATTTTCCAAGTTATCACAGCAATTATCATCTTTAAATATACCAATTACCAGACAATAAATTGAGGTCATTGTATAAATTTAAATGTTACAATAGTATTAACGGTTAAATCGATGCTTCCCTACTCACTTGTATGAGCTTGAGCTCAATATCGACAATTGGATTTGGATAAAGAAGTTGAAACCAGTTCCAGCTCACAGCACAGAGAAGTAAGAGACTCAACTCTGTCGTTTGTCACAGGGCAGCGATCGTAGATTGATTGAGAATAAATTCTGAAAACATTTTATGATGTTTTATTCATGGGCCCCTCCAAATATTAAATGACTCATAATTATTTTGCACTTATAGATCTGTGTGTGCAGAAATATAAACGTCAGAGAGATTTGGCTGGAAGTAGAGATAAGCTTCAACTTTGAAACTAGACTTTGTTCATGTTTGCAACTATTGCCCTTGTAACTGCAAAGTCAAAAACGAAAGTTATCCTCAATCTTTCATTTAAATGCAGGGATTACACTTCCTTGCTGCACTCAGTGTTTGCCAATAAACATCTGCCAGGATCTCTCTTTGGAATGTCAGCCTTTTGAAAACTCTTCTTCCTTTTGATATAGTTGCAGTCTGCACATTATAAATGGAACTTCTTACAGGGGCAGTAAACCTTCTCTACAATATATGGTGTCTGTAGCTACTCAGTTGCAGCAGGACTGGATAAAGATGATCCAAATGAAAAATCTAGGTAATTCCTGATAGAATCAGGGCAGAAAGCTGGTGTGATTATTGTGCTGAAAGATTAGATTAGATTCCCTACAGTGCGGAAACAGGCCCTTTGGCCCAACAAATCCACACTGCCCCTTAGAGAGCATCCCACCGAGACCCATCCCCCTATAACCCACACACCCCTAAACACTAGAGGCAATTTAGCATGGCTGATCCACCTAGCTTGCATATCCTTGGACTGTGCGAGGAAGCTGGAGCACCTGGAGGAAACCCACACAGACACAGGGAGAATGTACAAACTCTGCACAGACAGTTACCCGAGGCTGGAATTGAACCCAGGTCCCTGGTGCTGTGAGGCTGCACTGCTAACCACTGAGCCACCGTGCCACCTGAAAGAGGCAGAATTTTTTAAACTTAACTGATTTTTCCCTGATCAACCTGTTCAGGGATGTTGCTGAGCACCTCTGGAGCAGGTGGACTTGAACCCACGTCAGCTTGGTGCAGGGATAGGAATGTGACCATTGCACCACAACAGGGACCCCTAAAGAGCCAGAGTTACTTTATTAAGCCAAACAGAACCAGCTGAGAATAGAGAAGTGAAAAATGTCAGAATTTATTGAGTGTGGGCAAACAGATGCTAATGTGAAATTGTCCAGGAGAAAGTGAAAATATTAAAAGACTGATAGGAAGGGGTACAAACATTAGGACACAGAAACAGGAATAGCCCATTCAGCATCTCAAGCCTGTTCCAGCATTCAATAATATCTTGGGTGATAGGTGGCCTGACCACTGTGCCCTGCATCCTCTGCTTAACAAAAGATTATCTCTCTCAGACATAGATATTTTTATTTATTCATTTATGAGACATGGGCATTGCTGGCTGGCCAATATTTATTGCCCATCCTCAGCTGCCTTGAGCAGGTGGTGGTGAGCTGCCTTTTTAAACCACTGCAGTCCATATGCTGTAGTTTGACCCACAATGCCATTAGGGAGGGAATTCCAGGATTGTAGCGACTGTGAAGGAACAGTAACACATTTCCAAGTCAGGATGATGAGTGGCTTGAAGAGGGACTTGCAGAGGTGGTGGTGTTCCAATGTATCTGCCCTCCTTATCCCTCCAAATGGAAATGGTTGTGGGTTTGGAAGGTGCTGTCTGAGGATCTTTAGTGAATTTTTGCAGTGCATCTTGGAGACAATAAACACTGCTGCAACTAAATGTGAGTAGTGTCGGGAGTGGATATCTGTGGATGTGGTGCCAATCATGAGGGCTGCTATGTCCTGGACGGAGTCACTAGTCACCCCCATCTTAGATATTGTCTGATCTTGTTGCAATCGAACATGGACTCCTTCAGTATCCGAGGAGTTGAGAATGCACTGAACATTGTGCAATCATTGGAGAGCATCCCCACTTCTGGCCTTATGATGGAGAAGGTCAAAAATCACATGACATCAGATTACAGTCCACCAGGTTTATTTGAAAACACAAGCTTTCAGAAACCCTCTCCTTCAGGTTTTCGTGAGAGAGGAAGCAAAAAAACCCAGAATTCATAAGTAAAAGATCAAAGGGTCATACACTGATGCGAATTAAACAAACCTAAGATGCTGTTAAATCTTTAAACATTTTGAAAGGAGATCCAGGTTTTGATTCGTTAAGATGCAAATTCCTGAATTTCTGCCTGGAGAAAAGTAAAGATCTTACCTAAGAAGACATCGCATCTCAAGTCAGACAATGCATTTTAGGTATGAGGCCCTATTTAGATTCAGATTTCTAGAGTAGTAACTTATAAGATGCCACATTAACAAATTGTGTGTTTTTTGAACAAAATAAAATGTATCTGCAAATATAAATCTATAAATGCAAATTCACCCACAAGTGTGTGTGTGTTTGTCTGTGTGTGTGTGTGTGTGTGTGTGTGTGTGTTTGTCTGTGTGTGTGTGTGTGTGTGTGTGTGTGTGTGTGTGTGTGTGTGTGTGTGTGTTTATGAGAGAGCGAGTTTGTGAGTGAGTGAGAGTATATTGCGGTGGGGTTACCTGCAGTGCAACATGAACCCAAGATCTCAGTTGAGGCTGTCCTCATGAGTTCTGAACTTGGCTATCAGCTTCTGATTGGTGACTTTTGTTGTGGATCCCAAAGTTCACCTTGGAGGACGTTTACCCAAAGACCCAAGGCTGAATACTCTTGACTGCTGAAGTGCTCCCCCACTGGGAGGCAACATCCCTGTTTGGTGATCGTTGCGCCCATTCATCCATTTTTGTTGTGTCTGCATGATCTCACCAATATACCATGCCTTGGGGCATCCTTGCCTGCAGTGTATGAGATACACAACATTAGCCGAGTCACATGAGTGTATGCTGTGCTCGAGGTGGGTGGTGGCCCCACGAGTGATAGTAGTGCCCATGTTGATGATCTGACACGTCTTGCAGAGGTTGCCATGACAGGGTTGTATATTGTGGTGTTCAATGTTGTCCTGAAGGCTGGGCAGTTTGCTGTGGACATAGGTCTATTTAAGGTTTCATTGGTGTTTGAACGTGAGAAGTGGAGGCATAGGGAAGACCTTGACGAGGTGTTCATTGTCATCAACAATGTGTTGAAGGCCGTAAGGAACATAATGTAGTTTCTCCGCTCCCAGGAAGTACAGGACGATGAAGGGTACCCAATTGGTGGCATTCCATGGCCGTCCCCTGAGGGGATCAATTTGGTTTCTTGCTGTGGCACATCAGAACTGATGATCGATGATTTGAGCATCGTATCCTGTTCTTATAAGCGTATCATTCAACAATTCCATGAATCAATCATGTTCCTCCTCATCTGAACAGATCCTGTGTGTGTGTACTACTTAGCCATAAGGGATGGGTCTTTTAATATGTTCACAGTGGAAGCTGGAGAAGTGCAACATCATGAGGTTATCCGTAGGCTTGCTGTAGAGTGAAGTATTGAGCTATCCTTCCTTGATGGAGCTGTGCATGCCCAAGAATGAGACCGATTCTGTAGAGTAGAACATTGTAAGTCTGATAATGGGATGAAACTTGTTGATATCACTGTGTGGTTGATTCAGTGATTCCTCACCATGAGTCCAGGGGAAGAAAATGTCATCAATGTGTCTGGTGTATAGTGTGGCTTAGAGGTCCTGTGCAGCAAAAACGTCTTGTTCAAGCATGTAAATGAAAATGTTGGCATATTGGGGTGCAAATTTTCTCCCCATGGCTGTGCTGTGTGTCTGGATAAAGAACGGGTTGGTGAAGGTGAAGACACTGAGAGAAAGTCATTACTGATGTTTAGACCCAAGACATTGTGCTGAGGAACTCCTGCAGAGATGTCCTAGAGTTGAGATGACTAACCCCCAACAACCACAACCATCTTCCTATGTGCCAGGTACCATTTGATAGCCAAGGTAATCAGAACTGCAGATGCTGGAGAATCCAAGACAACAAAGTGTGGAGCTGGATGAATACAGCAGGCCAAGCAGCATCTCAGGAGCACAAAAGCTGATGTTTCGGGCTGAGACTTTTCATCAGAGAGCTGATGAAGGGTCTAGGCCCGAAATGTCAGCCTTTGTGCTCCTGAGATGCTGCTTGGTCTGCTGTATTCATCCAGCTTCACACTTTGTTACCATTTGATAGCTATTGATTCCAGTTTTGCTAGGGAACCTTGCTGCCTCATTTGGTCAAAGGCAGCCTTGATACCAAGGTCTGTTATTTTTACTTCACCTCCGACAATCAGCTCTTTTATCCCTGTTTGAACCAAGGCTGTATTTGGGTCAGAAGCTGAGTGGTCCTTGTAGGAGCCAAACTGTGTATCACTGACAAGGCTATTGCTGAGCAGGTGCTGCTTGATAGCTCTGTAAATGACACCCTCCATCACTTTACTGATGATCAGTCTCATATTGATGCAGCAATATTTGGCCAGGTAGCATCTTCCCCATTGTTGGTCGGATTGCAGTGTTGTAACTGTCCTGGAAGAGCTTGGCTGGGGCTGTGGCAAGTTCTAGGGCACAAGCCTTCAGTACTATTGCCAGAATGCTGTCAGGGCCCATAACCTTTGTAACATCCAGTGCATCCAACATTTCTTGATATCACATAGAGTGAACTGAATTGGCTGAAGACTTTTGTCTATGATGCTGGGGACCACGGGAGGAGGCTGAAATGAATCATCCACTCAGCACTTCTGACTGAAGATTGCTGCGAATGCTTTAGCTTATCTTTTGCATTGTTGTACTGGGCACCACCATCATGGAGGATGGGGATATTTGCAGAACCTCCTCCTCTGGTGAGTTGTTTAATTGTCCATCACCATTCACAGCTATATGTGACAGGACTGCAGATGTTAAATCTGATCTAGCCCTGCTTGGTAGCTTCACCAGGTTGACACCTCATTTTTAGGTATGTCTGGTGTTGCTCCTGACATGCCCTCCTTCACTCTCCATTGAACCAGGATTGATCCCCTGGCTTGATGGTAATGGTTGAGTAGGAAATATGCCAAGCCATGAGGTTACAGATAATGCTAGAGTACAATTCTTCCACTGTTGATGGCCCACAGTGCCTCAAGGACGCCTAGCATTAAGTTGTTAGATCTGTTTGAAGTCTCACATTTAGCATGGTGACAGTGCCACACAATATGATGAAGGGTATTTTCATTCTGAAGGCTGGATTTTGTCTCCACAAGGACTGTGCATTGGTCACTCTTACTGAAATTGTAACAGACAGATGCATCTGCAGCCAACGGATTAGTAAGGATGAGATCAAGTATGCTTTTTCCCTCACTTGCCTCTGCAGATCCAGTCTAGCAGCTAGGTTCTTTAGAAGCCGATCAGTAGCACTATTGCTGAGCCACTCTTGGTGGTGGACATTCAAATCCCCCATTCAGAGTACATTTTCTGCCCTTGCCACCCTCAGTGCTTCCTCTAAGTCTTGTTCAACATGGACAAGCACTAATTCACCAGATGAGGGACGATGGTACGTGGCAATCAGTAGGAGTTTTCCTTGCCCATGTTTAATTTAAAGTCACGAGACATCATGGGGTCAGGAGTCAATGTTGAGGATTCCCTGTCCCATCTATGGTGCCTGGGACATTGTCTGTTAGGTATGATGCCATGAGCATGACTATGTCAGGCTGTTGCTTGAGTAGCCTGTCAGAAAGCTCTCCTGATTTTGACACTAGCCCACAGATGTTAGTAAGAGGATTTCCCAGGGTTGACTGGATTGTTTCTACTGTATCCACTGTACCCGGTGCGGCTTCCTCTACATTGGGGAAACCAAGCGGAGGCTTGGGGACCGCTTTGCAGAACACCTCCGCTCAGTTCGCAACAAACAACTGCACCTCCCAGTCGCAAACCATTTCCACTCCCCCTCCCATTCTCTAGATGACATGTCCATCATGGGCCTCCTGCACTGCCACAATGATGCCACCCGAAGGTTGCAGGAACAGCAACTCATATTCCGCCTGGGAACCCTGCAGCCATATGGTATCAATGTGGACTTCACCAGTTTCAAAATCTCCCCTTCCCCTACTGCATCCCTCAACCAGCCTAGTTCGTCGCCTCCCCCCACTGCACCACACAACCAGCCCAGCTCTTCCCCCCCACCCACTGCATCCCAAAACCAGTCCAACCTGTCTCTGCCTCTCTAACCGGTTCTTCCTCTCACCCATCCCTTCCTCCCACACCAAGCCGCACCCCCAGCTACCTACTAACCTCATCCCACCTCCTTGACCTGTCCGTCTTCCCTGGACTGACCTATCCCCTCCCTACCTCCCCACCTATACTCTCTCCACCTATCTTCTTTACTCTCCATCTTCGGTCCACCTCCCCCTCTGTCCCTATTTATTCCAGCTCCCTCTCCCCATTCCCCCTCTCTGATGAAGGGTCTAGGCCCGAAACGTCAGCTTTTGTGCTCCTGAGATGCTGCTTGGCCTGCTGTGTTCATCCAGCCTCACATTTGATTATTCTGGTCAATCTGCTCTGCTTAACTAACATCTTCTATTAAATGTTTTGACTAATGAAAGCAAGTATTCCACATGCCTCCTTAACCACCTTATCACTATCCTGTTGCCGTTACATGTGAACACATACACCAAGGCCCCTCTGGTCTTCTGTTCTTCTTACAATTCATCGTGTACTCCCTTGCCTTGTTAGTCATCTCCAAATTCATCACCTCACGTTTTTCAGGATTAAATTTCACTTGCCATTGTTTTGCCCATCTGACCAACTCAGATCTGACCAAAGTCTAAGGCTTTCCTCCTGACTGTCGGTCCGCCTCCCCCTCTCTCCCTATTTATTCCAGTTCCCTCTCCCCATCCCCCTCTCTCCCTATTTATTCCAGTTCCCTCTCCCCATCCCCCTCTCTGATGAAGGGTCTAGGCCCGAAATGTCAGCTTTTGTGCTCCTGAGATGCTGCTTGGCCTGCTGTGTTCATCCAGCCTCACATTTTATTATCTTGTTTCTACTTCTGTCTTTTCTAGTGCCTAATTTGATGCCGAGTGGTCCATCCAGTTTCATTTCTTCGTCAAGTTTTTGTAGCGATTGATACACCTGAATGGCTTGCTAGGGCATGTTTGGGGTGACATGTAGGCCAGACCAGGTGAGGGTGGCAGATTTTCTTTCCTGAAGGACATTACTGAACCAGATGAGCATTTCTGACAATTCACAATCAGCAGATTCTTAATTCCAAATATGTTTTCATTGAATTCGAATTCGATCAAGTGTCATGGTGGGATTCAAACCCATGTTCTCAGAACATTAGCTGAGCTTCTGAATTAGTCAACTAGCGATACACCACTAGGCCAACACCAACCACCATCACCACACCTCCCCAACAACCCCACCCTCACCAATTCAATAATTTAAAATGAGCAACTGCTCCTGCATCCACTGCTATTTGTGGAACAGCATTCAAGCATCTACCACCCTTTGTGTGTAGAAGAACTTCCCAACATCTCTCCTGAATAGTTTGACTCTCATTTATCGGCTATGTCCCCTTGCTCTAGAATCCCCAACCATTGGAAATAGATTACCTTTATCTACCCTGTCTTTTCCTGTTAATATTTTGAAGATTTCAATCAGATCACTCTTCATCCTTCTAAATTCTATAGAAAGCAAGCTTACTCTGTATAATCTGTCCTCATAACCTAGCCTCTGAAGGCCAAGTGTCATTCGTGTAAATCTAAATTGTACTCCCTCCAAGGCCAATATATTATTCCTAAGGTGTAGTGCCCTGAGTGCTCCAAGTGAGGTTTAACCAGGATAACAAAGTGTACAGCTGGATGAACACAGCAGGCCAAGCAGCGTCTCAGGAGCACAAAAGCTGACGTTTCAGTCCCTATGAACTATGAATCTGCACCCCAAGGTCTCTTTGTTTGGCAATATTTCTCAGGACTCTATCATTAAGCCTGTAAGTCCTACCCTGATTTGACCTACCAAACTGCTACATTTTACATTTATCTAACTTAAACTCCATTCCTCGGCCCTTTGGTCCATCTGATCAAGGTCCTTTCATACTCTGAGATGACATTCTTCACTGTCCACTACACTATCAATTTTGGTATCATCTGCAAACTTGCTAACCATTATATATTGACAGCCAAGTGATCTACATAAATGACAAAAAATAATGGACCAATCCCTATGACACACTACTGGACACCAGCCTCCGAATCAAAAAAAAACCCTCCACCACCACCCTCTGCCTCCTACCTTCAGTTCAATTCTGCATCCAAATGGCTAGATCTCCCTGTATTCCATGTGATCTAAGCATGTAAACCAGTCTACCAGGCAAAACCTTGTAAAATGCCCTGCCGAAGTCCACATAGATAACATCCACCACTCTGCCTTCAGCAATCTTTTTTGACACCTTTTCAAAAACCTTAAACAAGTTAGATTAGATTCCCTACAGTGTGGAAACAGGCCCTTTGGCCCATCAAGTCCACACCACCTCTTGGAGCATCCAACCCACACCCATCCCCCTATAACCCACAAACCCCTGAACACTATGGGCAATTTAGCATGGCCAATCCACCTAGCCTGCACATCTTTGGACTGTGGGAGGAAACCAGAACACCCGGAGAAAACCTACGCAGACACAGGGAGAATGTGCAAACACCGCACAGACAGTTACCCGAGGCTGGAATTGAACCCGGGTCCCTGGTGCTGTGAGGCTGCAGTGCTAACCACTGAGTCACCATTTGAAATCTTGCATCAGATCTCCTGCTCTTCTTCTTTCCAAGGAGACCAGTCCCAACTCCTTCAATCTATCCTGTAATGGAAATTCCTTATCCCTGGAACCAATCTTTTCTGCACTTTCTCCAATGCGTTCACATTCTTCCAATATTGGTGTGTCCGGACTCCACTCAATATACCAGTTGAGGTCGAATAAATGATATATACAAATTCAGCATCAACTCTTGCTTTTGTACTCTATGGTTCTACTAGTAAAGCTGAAGATGTTGTGTGCTTTATTAATTGCTCTCTTAATATACCCTGTTACCTTCATTAATCTGTGCATATATACACGCAGATCCATCTTCTCCTGCACCACCTTTAGAATTGTACATTCTAATTTATTATCTTTCTATATTCTTCCGAACAAAGTGCATCACCTCAAATTTCTCTGCATGGAACCCCATCTGCTGACTTTCCACTCACTCCACCCTCTTGTCTATCTTATTTTGAAGTTCTATGCTATCCTCCTCACAATTCACAATTCTTTGAATTTTTGTGTCATGGTTTCCTTCTTATGCCTGCAAATTGAAAATCTGAAACTGGTCCAGTAAGGATTTTTAATTCAATCCACAGCACTTTAATGGAGGTGTAGCAGGTTCCAATCTACCTGTCCTCCCACTGAAAATTGTTACAGATACAGCCCAACCAATGCCACTGTCCAGGAATGCAGTTAACAAATGCAGTATCGATTCGTTGCCATACCCACGACGTAAAAGGACAAAAAACAGATACATTAACTCATTTAATGGAGAAATAGCTAATGCATTTAGTAGCCCATCGAACTTTCAAAACATTAGGTTATGAAAGTACATATTTTCCTGCATCTTCAGTTGTGTTTATTCAGAATTTTATTCAATTTCAACTCCATCTGCTTCTCCATTCATTGATTGTTTTGCCCATTACATCAGTTAAGAAGTGCTTTTAAATTGTCTTGTTACCCTATAACAAATTCATCTTTATGATCTCCTGGTGAATGTTTTTTTCTTAAATATTTAGGCGAAGCCTTACATTTTGTTAGTCAAGTGATATGTATTGATTGTATTTCTCTCCATAATTATAAAGCTGGCACCGTGAACTGCAAGGTGTCACACGAGGAAAGTGTACGTGACACCATATGTCAAACTTGGCTTGTGAAGAATGAGCAAATCATTATCAAAAACTAATTGTGGTTTCTTGAGTTACATCTGACCAGGTAGAAAGACAGGTTGGGAATCTATTGATAAACAAGACATATTCATTTGTGATCATTATCAACAAAAAACATAAAATAATTTGAAATAAATAATCAGCGTAAGGAGGAAAAAGGAAACAATGAAACTACTTAAACTACTTTTGAAAATATTAAAAACATGGGTAGTGAAGGTATCCTTCCAACATAGGGAATTATTAAGGGGACTTTGAAAGCATGGAGACCTGAGAACAGAGAAGCAATTGCCGTTGATTATTCTAGCCTTATTCTGACTTAGCCCATACATTTGCTCCACTGCATGGATTCATTGTCGATTGAAACTGACCTGGTTCTGGAGTATCTATCATGTGAGCATTTTCACTCATGCACTCTTTTAGTGTTCCTCACTGTGACTCACAGAATATCTACCTGAATAGTCGCAGATTGTAGACCTTTGCCAGAAACTTCGTGAGACGCTACATTTTTAAAACGCTATTAACTTTACTGCACCAAGCAACATTTTTCCAACAACCTAAATTTTAACCTCACTGCGAAGCATCTTCCACGGCTACCTAACCTGCAGAAGTTACCCTCCTCCCTCCAGACCAACCTCAGGGGATCTCTCTCGCACTGCAACTATTTCAGAACCCTCTCCCCATCCCCATTTTCTGATGAAGGGTCTAGGCCCGAAACATCAGCTTTTGTGCTTCTAAGATGCTGCTTGGCCTGCTGTGTTCATCCAACTCCACACTTTGTTATCGCTTAACTTATCACAGATTGTGGCTATAAGTCAACATACATGCCAAGTATAAAAGCAAACCATTGTGGGTTTGGGTGGTTGCCATTTGGAAAAATGAAAAGAATCAGTAGTTTGTGTTAAATTGATGAGGCCTGGTTTATTTAGCCAACTAATTGTACAAAGTTACCTTTAATTATCAAAGTACCTATTCCATCTTTAAACTGACCTCTTCAATCAAACATTTGTCCTTCTACTCTACTAATACTATATGTAATAAAATGTGAGGCTGGATGAACACAGCAGGCCAAGCAGCATCTCAGGAGCACAAAAGCTGACGTTTCGGGCCTAGACCCTTCATCAGAGAGGGGGATGGGGAGAGGGAACTGGAATAAATAGGGAGAGAGGGGGAGGCGGACCGAAGATGGAGAGTAAAGAAGATAGGTGGAGAGAGTATAGGTGGGGAGGTAGGGAGGGGATAGGTCAGTCCAGGGAAGACGGACAGGTCAAGGAGGTGGGATGAGGTTAGTAGGTAGCTGGGGGTGCGGCTTGGGATGGGAGGAAGGGATGGGTGAGAGGAAGAACCGGTTAGGGAGGCAGAGACAGGTTGGACTGGTTTTGGGATGCAGTGGGTGGGGGGGAAGAGCTGGGCTGGTTGTGTGGTGCAGTGGGGGGAGGGGACGAACTGGGCTGGTTTAGGGATGCAGTAGGGGAAGGGGAGATTTTGAAACTGGTGAAGTCCACATTGATACCATATGGCTGCAGGGTTCCCAGGCGGAATATGAGTTGCTAGAATACACCTCCTCCCACCCACCCTCCTGCAAAAATTCCATCCCCTATTCCCAATTCCTCTGCCTCCGCCGCATCTGCTTCCACGATAAGACATTCCACTCCCGCACATCCCAGATGTCCAAGTTCTTTAAGGACCGCAACTTTCCCCCCACAGTGATCGAGAACGCCCTTGACCGAGTCTCCCGTATTTCCCGCAACACATCCCTCACACCCCGCCCCCGCCACAACCGCCCTAAGAGGATCCCCCTCGTTCTCACACACCACCCTACCAACCTCCGGATACAACGCATCATCCTCCGACACTTCCGCCATTTACAATCCGACCCCACCACCCAAGACATTTTTCCATCCCCACCCCTGTCTGCTTTCCGGAGAGACCACTCTCTCCGTGACTCCCTTGTTCGCTCCACACTGTCCTCCAACCCCACCACACCCGGCACCTTCCCCTGCAACCGCAGGAAATGCTACACTTGCCCCCACACCTCCTCCCTTACCCCTATGCCAGGCCCCAAGATGACATTCCACATTAAGCAGAGGTTCACCTGCACATCTGCCAATGTGGTATACTGCATCCACTGTACCCGGTGCGTCTTCCTCTACATTGGGGAAACCAAGCGGAGGCTTGGGGACCGCTTTGCAGAACACCTCCGCTCAGTTCGCAACAAACAACTGCACCTCCCAGTCGCAAACCATTTCCACTCCCCCTCCCATTCTCTAGATGACATGTCCATCATGGGCCTCCTGCACTGCCACAATGATGCCACCCGAAGGTTGCAGGAACAGCAACTCATATTCCGCCTGGGAACCCTGCAGCCTCATGGTATCAATGTGGACTTCACCAGTTTCAAAATCTCCCCTTCCCCTACTGCATCCCTCAACCAGCCCAGTTCGTCCCCTCCCCCCACTGCACCACACAACCAGCCCAGCTCTTCCCCCCCACCCACTGCATCCCAAAACCAGTCCAACCTGTCTCTGCCTCCCTAACCGGTTCTTCCTCTCACCCATCCCTTCGTCCCACCCCAAGCCGCACCCCCATCTACCTACTAACCTCATCCCACCTCCTTGACCTGTCCGTCTTCCCTGGACTGACCTATCCCCTCCCTACCTCCCCACCTATTCTCTCTCCACCTATCTTCTTTACTCTCCATCTTTGGTCCGCCTCCCCCTCTCTCCCTATTTATTCCAGTTCCCTCTCCCCATCCCCCTCTCTGATGAAGGGTCTAGGCCCGAAACGTCAGCTTTTGTGCTCCTGAGATGCTGCTTGGCCTGCTGTGTTCATCCAGCCTCACATTTTATTATCTTGGAATTCTCCAGCATCTGCAGTTCCCATTATCTCTAATACTATATGTAGTTCAGTTTCACTTTTTCCTTCATAGTATTCCTGTGAAGGGATCTGGAGCAAGTTATTTGATTGTCAAGGTGATCAAGGGATGTGGGTTTAAAGCGGGAGAATGGGTTTGAGAAACTTATCAGCTATGATTGAATGGTGGAGCAGTTTTGATGGGCTGAAGGGCCTCATTTCTGCTCCTATGTCTTATGGTTTTATAGTCTTATTACATTAAGGGGTATGTATAAGTATGAGTTGTTGCTTGTTTGAAGCTGTTATTATTGTTCGATTCTCCTCATGTAAAAAAGGTAGAGTCCAAAAAGAGGAAGGTGCGAAGCGACCGGGAAGAATGAATTTGTCAGTTCTATTTAGTTTGTTATATATCTCATAGAGTCATAGATGCAGAGATGTACAGAACACAAACAGACCCTTCATTCCATCTCATCCATGCTGATTGGATATCCTAAATCAATCTAGTCCCATTTGCCAGCATTTGGCCCATATCCATCTAAATCTCTCCTGTTCTTATATCCATCCAGAAGCCTTTAAATATTGTAATTGTACTCGCCTCCTTTGCCTCCTCTGGCAGCTCATGCCGTACTTTCACCACCCTCTGCATGAAAAACCTGCCCCTTAGGTCCCTTTTATATCTTCTATAAGGTCACCCCTCAGCCTCTGATGCTCCAAGGAAAATAGCCCAAGCATATTTAGTCTCTCCCTATAGCTCAAACACTCAAACTCTGGCAACATCCTTGTAAGTCTTTTCAGTAACAAGTAAGCAACTTGTAAGTAACAAGTTTCACAACATCCTTCCAATATCAGAGGGACCAGAATTCAACACAGTATTTTAAAAGCGGCCTAAACAATGTCTTGTACAGCCACAATACGACCTCCCAACTCCTATACTCAAAGCACTGGCCAATAAAACCATGCACACCAAATGCCTAACAAAAACTGAAAGAACTGCAGATGCTGTAAATCAGGCTGCCGATGTGCTGTAAATTAGGAGCAAAAACAAAGTTGTTGGAAAAACTCAGTAGATTTGGCAGCCTCTGTAAAGGAGAAAACAGAGATAACATTTTGGGTCAGCGACCCTTCTTCAGAATTATTTCTGGAGAATGTCACCGGACCTGAAAAGTTGACTCTGTTTCCTCTTTCACAGATGCTGCCAAACCTGCTGAGTTTTTCCAGCAACTTTGTTTTTGCTTTGTATACCAAATGCCTCCTTCACTATCCTATCTACCTGGGACTCCAATTTTAAGGAATTATGAACCTGCACCCCAAGGTCTCTTTGTTCGACAACACTCCCACGAACCTTACCATTGAGTCTAGAAGTCCTGCTCTGATATGCCTTACCAAAATGCAGCACCTCAAATTTAATTAAATTAAACTCTATCTGCTGTTCTTTGGCCCATTCGCCCATCTGAACAAGGTTGTGTTGTACTCTGATATAATCTTCTTTGCTGTCCACTAATTTTAGTGTCGTCTACAAATTTACTAACCATACCTCCTTTGTTCATATCCAAATCATTTTTGTAAATGATAAAAACCAGTGAACCCAGCACCAATCCTCAGGACACACTGCTAGCCACAGGTCTCCAGTCTGAAAAGCTACCCTCATCCACCACACCCTGTCACCTGCCTTTGAGACATTTTCACATCCAAATGGCTAGCTTTTCCTATATTCAATGTGATCTAATCTTGCCAACTAGTCTACCATGCAGAACCTTGTTGAACAGTTTGCTAAACTCCATGTAGGCAACATCCACCATTTTACCTTCATCAATTGACTTTGTCATTCCTTCAAAAAACTCAATCAAGTTAGTGAGACACAATTTCCCACTCATAAAGCCATGTTGAATATCCCTAATCAGTCCTATCATTTCTAAATGCATGTAAATCCTGTCCCCCAGAATTCCCTCCAACAAATTACCCATTATTGACTTCAGGCTCACCAGTCTGTAGTTCTCTGGCTTTTCCTTACAGCCTTTCGTAAGAAGTGTCACCACGTGAGCCAACCTCCAGTCTCCTAGCACCTCACCCATGCTTATTGATGATACAAATATCTCAGAAAGGGGCCCAGCCAGCACTTCCATTGCTTCCCTCAAAGCTCTGGGAAATACCCGATCATATCCTGGGATTTTATTTCCCTTTGGGCATTTTAAGATATCCAGCACCCCTTCCTCTGTAATATGGATGCTTTTCAAGCCATTACTATTTAATTGCCCAAGTTCTCTTAATTCCACATCCTTCTCCACAGTAAACACTGAGGTGAAATATTCATTTTGTATCCACCTTTCTCCTGTGGTTCCACACGTTGGCCTTGCTGATCTTTAAGGGTCCCTATTCTCTCGCCAGTAACTCTTTTGCCCTTAATGTGTTTGTAAAATCCCTTTGGATTCTCCTTAACCCCATATGCCAAAGCGAATTGATGCAGTGTGACATTTTGTTGCCTTTCAGCATATTTCAGTGATGGTATTGTTACTGCTAATTTCCCCTTTTTGTCCTCCTAATTTCCTCTTTCGTGTACTCCTACTGCCCCTATACTTTTCTAGGGATTCACTTGACCCCAGCTGTGTATACATGACAAATGCCTCCCACTTTTTATTGACCAGAGCCTCAATTTCTCCAGCAATCCAGCATTCCCTATATCTACCAGCGTTGCCCTTCACACTAACTGGAACATACTGTCTCTGGACTCTTGTTATCTATTTTAAAGCAATGAGCGTTTGTGCTATGCACAATCAAAAATAGCCCAATATTCTCTGAATTCCTTTTCTCTAACTCCACGTTTCTGTATGACCTATGAAAAAATAAATTCACCATCTCTAATATGTGGTCAAAACAATTAATGTTGCTATTTTTAATTCACATGTTATCTGAAATATTCCAACCTCTATATGTATGTAAATCTAAATGTTCGTTCATGGCTTATAGCTCTTTATCCAGTCTCAAGCTTTAACTTTGCTCTTCAGAAGTCTATCAGAAGCCTTTAATTTGATTACTGCACTAAATAATATGTGAATGTTCAACAGATAAAAGATAAATGCTCCTTGAACAACAAACAATTTGACAAGTACACAGTTCTATTACAGATTTATCTCTATGCTGCAAGATAGAAAAATCAGAACAGAGAAAATATAAATAAAACATCTGTAGAGAACATCAGAATGTTCAATTTTACTTAGCAGTAACAATACCATCACTGAAATATGCTTAAAGGCAACAAAATGTCACAATGCATCAATTCACTATGATAGTAAAAGTAGGAAATAGTTTATAGCTTCAATTTCTCACATCCTTCTAATCTGTCGCCTGCTGTTTCCAATGAACAAATGATGGAAGAACTCAGCTATATGTAGCTTCAAGGTGTTCTTATGCACTTTCAACAGCTTCTCAAGACTAACTATACAGACAGCTCATATCAAGTTGCAAATCTTATCCCTCAGTCAATGTTGTCATTTTTCAAATACAACAAACACTTTAGCTATATGTAAAAAAAAGCCATTAGATACACTGGCAATTCCTTTTTCACAGATTACTCCATCACTGGAGATCTTGTCTACCTGCCTTTCTCCCTAAGTCTCTCCCTAGTTTTACTGACACCACCAAATTCAATACTGCTAAGAATTTGCCTTACTCATTTTTTGACCTTCAAGTACCTGTTATTTCCTTTCATTTCACCCCCACTGATTCAAATTTAAGATATATCATACCTTCTTCAAATCATGCAGAACGTCAAAATCTTTAACCAGAGGTCCATGCCTGAGGTGAGGGGATAGTTTGAGAAAGATAATCCTTCACAGTAACCTCAGCCAGTGCAGGAATTGAACCCACGCAGTCAGCATCACTTTGCATCTCAGAATGGGGATCCAGCCAACTAAGTGAACCAAACCCTTCATGATTGAACGGCCATGGAACTCAAAAACAAAACATCTGGGCATTATTGACAACTCTGGGAAAACTGCTACTGTCTGCAAATAAATTGAGTACAATTACAAAGTGCTGACAATGCCAATGAAATCCTACAACACAGACATGAATGTGTGTAAAATTTTCCTTCTGAACATTTATCTATTTCAATTCCTCTTTATGGCTGTTAGAATTGCTACATTATAACAGAGGTTGCATATCAGAAAGTACTTCATTGACTGTAAATGATTGGCAACATTCTGAAATGATGAAAGGCCCAGCAAAAATGCAAATTCTCTCTTTCATTTTCATTTTCTAAATTTATTTTATGTGATCGTGGGATGTGAGAGTCACTGGAAGGGACAACATTTATTGTCCTTCATAAAACAACAATGAGATTTCTTCTTAAATCCTATGGTGGTGGTACATCCACAGTGCTGTAGTGAAGGAAGTTCTAGATTTTTAACACAATGGCATTGTAAGAACAGTGTTATAGATTCGAGTCAGGGCAAAATGTGGTCCAATGCACCTGCTTCACTCGTCCTTCCAGGTGATAGAGCTCGCAGGTTCTATTGAAGGAGCTTTGGCAAATAGTTGTGGTGCTTCCATTGAGTGCAGTGGTGGAGAGAGTAAGTGTTTAAGGTGATGAATGGGACTCTGATGCAATGGGTTGCTTTGCCCTGGATAGTGTCGAGCTGTTACAGACAAGGAACTGATCTGTAGATTGTGGCAGGTGGATGGCACTTTGGAGGTTTGCTTCAGAATTCACAGCTTCTGATCTCCTTTTGTAGCTGCAGTATTTGTGCACTTCAGTTTTTGGTCAATGTTGAATGTTGAGATATTAAGGCCGTGAGATTCAGTAATATCAATAATGTTGGTCAAGGGAACATGGTTCAAATTTCTTGTTGACAATGATCGTTATCATGTTGTTGTGTGGTATGAAAGCTGTTTTGCAGTTGCTAGCCCAAAATCATTAATTCATAAGACAGAGGAACAGAAATAGGTCGCTCAGCCCATTGAGTCTTCTCCACCAATCAATGACTTCGTGGCTGATCTGATAATTCTCAACTCCACTTTCCTACTTTTCCCTGTTATGCTTGATTCCTTTACTAATTGAAAATCTATTTGTCTCAATCTTGAATATATTTAATGGCCCTGAATTGACAACCCTCTGTGGCAACAATTCCACAGATTCATTACCCTCTAAGAGAAGACATTCCTCTGCCTTAAATCTCTGCCTTAAATGTTAGACCTTATTCTGAGATTGTGCCTGCCGTTCTAGACTTACCCACAAATGGAAACAATCTTTCTGCATCTACCCTATCAAGTCCCCTAAGAGTCTGGAAGGTTTCAATCAGGTTGCCTCCTAGTTCTCGCAATCCCAATTTGTGCAGGCCTAAGCTACTCAAACTCTCCTTTTAATACTGAAAGAACTGCAGGTGCTGTAAATCAGGAACAGAAACAAAGCTGCTGGAAAGCTTAGCGGGTCTGGCAGCATCTGTGAAGGGAAAAACAGAGTTAACATTTTGGGCCCAGTGACCCTTCTTCAGAACCTCTGAGGAAGGATTTCTAGATCCAAAACATTAACTCTGTTTTTTCCTTCACAGATGCTGCCGGACCCGCTGAGCTTTTCCAGCAACTTTGTTTCTGTTCCCCTTTTAAGACCCCTCCGTACCCAGTATTACCTGAGTGATGCTTCTCTAGATGTCTCTAATACCGAAATATGTTTCCTTAGATAAAAGGCCCAAAACCGTTCACAGTATTCCAGTTGTATGACCACTGTATCGTATAGATTTAGCAAAATCTCCCCATTCTTATATTTAAAAGCCTTTGAAATAAAGGTCAACATTCCATTTGCTTTCTGAATCATGCACTGAACTTGGATCCTAGCTTTTTGCATATTACGTGTACTTTTTATATTACATTCAATTGTCTTTTCTTTATTTGTTCATTTGCGGGATGAGGGTGTCACTGGATGGCCACCATTTATTACTCACACCGAGTTGCCCTTGAGAAGGTAGTGGTGAGCTTATCCAAGTAATTAATATATATTTCAAATAATTGTCTGCAAGTTATTCATGTCAACTAGCTTCAAAAGCGCTCCTAATGACCTTCCTCCATCACAAGGCTAGAAATAGAGATACCCTCTAATGATTGCATATTGTTCAGGGACATTCTCAACTCGTCAAATATTGAAGCTTCAGGTATTGAAAAAGCTTGTGTTTATATGTTGATAAGTGTGGGGTCATCCATATTGGTAGGACGAACAGCAAAATGGACTATGTTTTAAATGGTAAAAAAAATTCCAGCATGCTGGTGTGCAGAGAGACTTGTGTGTCATTGTGCATGAATCACTAAAAGTAGGATTGCAGGTGCAGCAGGTAATTAAAAAGACAAATGGAATTTTGTCTGTCATTGCTAGAGGGACGGAGTTTAAGAACTAGGAGCAGGAGTAAGCCATCGGGCCCCTCGAGCCTACCGTACCATTTAATAAGATCATGGCTGATCTTGAGACTCAGGTCCACTCTCCCGCCCACTCACCAAAACACTTCATTCCCTTACTGTTCAAAAATTTACCTAGCCTTGCCTTAAACATATTCAGCGAGGTAGCTTCAACTGCTTCACTGGACAGGGAATTCCACAGATACACAACCCTTTGGGTGAAGAAGTTCCTCCTGATTCTGTCCTACATCTGCTTCCCTTTATTTTGAGGTGATGCCTTCTAGTCCTAGTTTCACCTGCTAGTGGAAACAACCTCCCTGTCTCCAGCTTATCTATTCCCTTCATAATCTTATATGTTTCTATAAGGTCCGCCCTCATTCTTTTGAATTTCAATGAGTATAATCCTAGCCTACTCAGTCTCTCCTCATAATCCAACCCTCTCAACTCTGGAATCAACTGAGTGAATCTCCTCTGCACCCCCTCCAGTCCCAGTACATCCCTTCTCAAGTAAGGAGACCAAACCTGCACACAGTACTCTAGGTGTGGCCTCACCAGGACCCTACACAGCTGCACCATAGCCTGAGATAACAAGGTGTAGAGCTAAATGAACACAGCAGGCCAAGCAGCATCAGAGCAGCAAGAAAGCTGACGTTTTGGGCCGAGACCCTTCTTCAGAAATCTAGGCCCAAAACATCAGCTTTCCTGCTCCTCTGATGTTGCTTGGCCTGCTGTGTTCATCCAGCTCGACACCTTATTATCTCAGATTCTCCAGCATCTGCAGTTCCTACTATCTCTGCAGCAGAGCCTCCCTTTTTTAAAACACCATCCCTCTAGCAATGACAGACAAAATTCCATTTGCCTTTTTAATTACCTGCTGCACCTGCAATCCTACTTTTAGTGATTCATGCACAATGACACACAAGTCTCTCTGCACACCAGCATGCTGGAAATTTTTTACCATTTAAAACATAGTCCATTTTGCTGTTCGTCCTACCAATATGGATGACCCCACACTTATCAACATATAAACACAAGCTTTTTCAATACCTGAACCCCTGAACAATATGCAATCATCAGAGGATATCTCTATTTCTAGCCTTGTAATGGAGGAAGGCCTTTAGTAGTGCTTTTGAAGCTAGTTGAGCCGTGGGCATTAGCCTATAAAACTCTACAGAGATGTCCTGGAAATGAAATAATTAACTTCCAACAGCCATGGCTATCATGATTTGTGCTGTGTATGACTCCAATCAATAGAAAACATTCTCCTGAATTCCATTGTCTTCCATTTTAGTTTGCTCAAGGCACTTTACTAACTTCCAGTTTCCTGGCCCTTACTATTTTCTAATCCTTCCACATCTTCTGCCCCCCCACCAGGGAACTCTGAGATCCATCCACTTCTTCCTTGTCCCATGTGAAGGTCTAATGGTAGTGTTCAATTTTAAGAATGATAAATGTCTAATAAATAATACCCTATGGTTATTAAGAGCAAGGAAAGATACAGAATAAGTTGTGTAATTGAATAATAATTAGAATAGGTTTATTGTCACGTGTACTCAAGTACAGAAGTACAGTTGTACAGTAAACAGCTTACAATGTCATGTGGTGCCATCTCAGATACAAAGTACCAAGATGCAGAACTTAGATACTAAATAGAGAGATAAAAAAGAGTTACAATACCTTACAGTTATTCACAGTATAAGTTGGAAAAATAAGAACTGAAGTTAAAAAGATAAGCATTAGGGTCTTTCTATAAAGGATCTGCAGTAGATCAGCACAAGGGATTTCCACTGCTACTCTGACTGGGCTCGCAAACCTACACCAGGCTCCAGTCCAACAACCGTCCTCGCTCCAGGCACAATGACCATCCTACACAGTGTGAGCCTCCAGTCCCCTGGCCATCCCCACATCACGCAGGCCTCCAGCCGGATGACCGTCCCCACATCACTCAGGCCTCCAGCCGGATGACCGTCCCCACATCACTCAGGCCTCCAGCCCCCTGGCCATCTCCACATCACTCAGGCCTCCAGCCAGATGACCGTCCCCACATCACTCAGTCCTCCAGCCTCCTGGCCATCCCCAATCACTCAGACCTCCAGCCGGATGACCGTCAACACATCACCAAGGCCTCCAGCCCACTGGCCATCCCCACATTGCACAGGCCTCCAGCCGATTTTGCTCTGGTCCACAGCTGCTCTGATGGAGTAACCACCTCTCCAAAGTAAATGTTTTTTTTAAAAGCTAAAAGGATACTTTAAAGGGAGAGAAGAAGAAGAGCAAGCAAAGAAAAACCAAAAGAAAATGATGGAATGGACAAGCCCTGGACTGGGGATCCCAGATGCCTGGTGGCATGGTGGCTCAGTGGTGAGCACTGTTGCCCTGTAGCACCAGGGACCTGGGTTTGATTCCATCTTTGGGCAACTGTCTGTGTGGAGTTTGCACATTCTCCCTGAGTCAGCGCAGGTTTCCTCTGCGTGTTCCAATTTCCTCCCATAGTCCAAAGATGTGCAGGTTAGGTGGATTGGCCTTGCTAAACTGCTCATAATGTTTAGGGATGTGTAGATTAGGTGGACTATAGGTTGATAGGTCTGGATGGGATGCTCTGAGGTTCAGTGTGGAATTGATGGGCCAAAGGGCCTGTTTCCACACTGTAAGGATTCTATGAGTCTATGCCATCTATACTGTTGCTGCCATCTTGGAATATTAGAAAGCTATAGATTTTTCATGATATAACATCCATTTATTCAGGCAGTACTTGCTTAGCCTGAATTTATGGTTGAACATATATTTCTCCACTGACTTACAGTCAGTGAAAATTCAAGAAACAAAGCAAAATGGGCTGGAGGCCTGTGCATTGTGGGGATGGCCTGTGGGCTGGAGGCATAGGTGATGTGTTTGACGGTCATCCGGCTGGAGGTCTGAGCGATTGGGGAAAATTCAAGAAACAAAGTGATTTATGCAAAAGATTCTTTAAATAACTTTTCAATTAAAGGCTTCCATTAAAACATGAAATGCTAAAATCATACATTGTCTGTCCCCTAAAATAATTGTTCTAACGTGTGGTGAATATTGACAAGACTGAGATTTATTTCTCATCCGTGTTTGGTCTGAAAAACAGCTTTCTCCTTGAAACATGCAGTCATTGTGACAGGACCACTGTGGTACTAGGTGGGGAGCCTATTTGCATACCTTTTGTAAATAACATGACTGACACAACTATCAATTGATGGCTCATTCTGCTAACCACTTAAAAGTCAAGCTGCATTTTCAGGCGATCTGGATATAGCTTTATTTAGACTTTTTAAAAAAAAAGTCTCACAGCAAGTGGATTTTGCTGGTTGGGTTAGCATTTATTAGCCATTCTGAATTGCCCCAGCGAAAGTAGTGGTGAACTGTCTCCTTGAACAGCTACTGTTCATTTGGCACACGTGCAGCCACTGTGCTGTTTGTGAGGGAATTCCAGGATTTTGACCCAACCACAGTGCAGGAATTTCAGTCTGACTTCAAGTCAGGATGGTGTGCGGCTTGAGCGGAACGTGCAAGTCATTGTGTCCCCATGCATTTACCCTTACTTCTAGGTGGGAGAGCTGCTTGTGATTGAGGGTATGTTAATGAGTTGTTGTACTGCATCTTGTGATGCCACTCTGAGTTGCTGACAGAGAGTGAACATTGAAGGTGAGGATATGGTGTCAATCAAGTGGAATGGTGTTGAGCTTCTTGAGTTTTGAAGGAGCTGCTCCACTCCAGGCAAGTGGTAATTATGCTATCACACTCCTGACTTGTGCCTTGGAGATGGTGGAAAGAATATGGGGAGTCAGGAGTCAAATTGCATAATTCCCAGCCTGTTATAGCAACAGTATTTAAGTGGCTGGTTCAGATCAGCTCCTTAGTTCTTCATGAGTGTATATTTGTGATTGTTATCTTTTGTTTAATGATTAAACTAATGGATGGGGTACAAGATTTATCACTTGAAATGAACATATTTTAATAGACAACCTTTCACTTGACTACTGTGAAAACATTTGCACCATTTTGCTCTTGATAATCCTTTTTGATGAAAATGTACATCAATTATTTGTTTTCATTTTTCAACTTGTTTTTCCTCGAGAAACTTTTGTTTTGATCTATAAAAAGGGTTTGGCCTAGGTAAGGTGATTGTGAAAACAGAATTCAGTAGTTTACTTCTGTATTTTTATAGCATATCAATGCTAAAAGCAATAAAATTTTAATTACCGTTGTATTACAGAAAGAAACAGACTTCATAGAGAGGGACGTAAACATAGAACATAGAACAATACAGCGCAGAGCAGGCCCTTCGGCCCTCGATGTTGCGCCGACCTGTGAACTAATCTAAGCCCCTCCCCCTGCACTATCCCATCATTATCCATTTGCTTATCCAAGGACTGTTTAAATGCCCCTAATGTGGCTGAGTTAACTACATTGGCAGGCAGGGCGTTCCACTCCCTTACCGCTATCTGAGTAAAGAACCTCTGACATCTGTCTTAAATCTATCACCCCTCAATTTGTAGCTATGCCCCCTTGTACAAGCTGAAGTCATCATCCTCGGAAAAAGACTGTCACTGTCCACCCTATCTAATCCTCTGATCATCTTGTATGTCTCTATTAAATCCCCTCTTAGCCTTCTTCTCTCCAATGAGAACAGACCCAAGCCCCACTGCCTTTCTTCATAGGGCCTGCACTCCAGACCAGGCAACATCCTGGTAAATCTCCTCTGCACCTTTTCCAATGCTCCCACATCCTTCCTGTAATGGGGCGACCAGAACTGCACACAATGTTCCAAATGAGGCCGCACTAGCGTTTTGTAAAGTTGCAGCATGACATTATGGCTCCGGAACTCAATACCTCTACCAATAAAACCTAACGCACCGTAAGCCTTCTTAACAGCACTATCAACCTGGGTGGCAACTTTCAGGGATCTATGTACATGGACACCAAGATCCCTCTGCACGTCCACACCACCAAAAATCTTTCCATTGACCCAGTATTCTGCCTTCCTATTATTCCTCCCAAAGTGAATCACCTCACGTTTATCCGTATTAAACTCCATTTGCCACTTTTCAGCCCAATTCTGCAGTTTATCCAAGTCTCCCTGCAACCTGCAACATTCTTCCACAATGTCCACCACTCCACCTGCAAACTTACTAACCCATCCACCTATGCCTGCGTCCAAGTCATTTATAAAAATGACAAACAGCAGTGGTCCCAAAACAGATCCTTGAGGCACATCACTAGTGACCTGACTCCAGGCTGAATATTTTCCATCAACCACCACTTGTTGCCTTCTTACTGAAAGCCAATTTATAATCCAAACTGCCAAATCTCCCTCAATCCCATGTCTCTTTATTTTCTCCAATAGCCTACCATGTGGAACCTTATCAAAGGCTTTACTGAAGTCCATGTCCACCACATCAACTGCCCTACCCTCATTCACATGCTTGGCACCTTCTCAAAAAACTCAGTGAGGTTTGTAAGACATAACCTGCCCTTGATGAATCCATGCTGACTATCTCCAATCAAATTGCCAAGCAACAGAAACATAAAGCACAATTGTATCGGAGATAATGGGAACTGCAGATGCCAGAGAATCCGAGATTACAAAATGTGGAGCTGGATGAACACAGCAGGCCAAGCAGCATTTTAGGAGCACAAAAATGCTGCTTAGCCTGTTGTGTTCATCCAGCTCCACACACTTTGCTGTCTCACATTAAGCACAATTATTTACATTTACATTCTTTAAAAGTGTAACAGTTTCTTATCACTTTCACAATCTCTACAAACTTCCAACATCATTGCATCCTTGGTAGTACATCCAACCATGATATTACTTTTTCCAGCAATGTAACAATTTTCATTTTTGGATGATCTAACGAACAATGGCTACATCATATGAATTAACAAAGGAATTCATTTCTCCTGTGATAAAGGCAAATATATAGTTTACTATTTGCCTTTCTAACTGCTTGTTGCACCTGCCCATTAGCTAGTAGTGACTTTGTATAAGGGTACCCAAATCCCTTTGGATATCAACACTTCCAAACCTCTGATCATTTCAGAAATTCTCAAGACAACAATCAATAGATTGCTAGATACTCATGAGATCAGTTAATTAAGAACATTATTAAGGTAGATTGATCATCCATATATCAACCGGAATGGAGGAGCAGGCTTGAGGAGCAAAATGGAATACTCCAGCTCCTACATTCCTCTGTTCCTATGTACTCTGCACCCCAATCTATAAACTCACATTACATTCCATCTGCAATCTTATTTCATACACACTAACTTGTCTAATTCCCCATAAAGTCTCTTTGCATCCGTTGCACACATTTCCATATATTTTTGTGTCATCCATAAACTTGGAAATACTATATTTCTTCCCCATTTCAAAATCAATGTTCTGGATTGTGAATAACCGGGGCCGAAGCATTGCCTCTAAATGTATCCCAATCATTGCAACAGGGCAACCTGAGAATGATTCTATAGGTATGTGAGGAATAAGAGGATGACTAGGGTGGAATAGGGCCAGTCAAAGACAGAAGTGGGAAGTTGTGTGTGGATCCTGTAGAGATCGGAGAGGTGCTAAATGAATATTTCTCATCTGTTTTCACTCAGGGAAAGGAGAAGATAAGACTGAGCTATGGGCTACTAGAATTGAAAGGATTAAGATTGGTAAGGAGGAGGTGTTATCAATTCTAGAAGGTGTAAAGGTAGATAAATCCCCTGGGCTGGATGAGATTTTTCAGAGGATTCTCTGGGAAGCTAGAGAGGAGGTGGCGGAGCCTTTGGCCTGGATCTTTGAGTCCTCATTGTCTACAGGTTTAGTACCAGAGGACTGAAGGATTGCAAATGTTGTGCCCTTGTTCAAGAAGGGCAGTAGAGATGACCCAGGTAATTGTAGACCAGTGAGCCTTACGTCTGTTGTAGGAAAGGTTTTGGAAAGGATTATAAGAGATAGTCAACATGGATTCATCAAGGGCAGGTCATGTCTCACAAGCCTCATTGAGTTTTTTGAGAAGGTGACCAAGCATGTGGATGAGGGTAGGGCAGTTAACGTGGTGTACGTGGACTTCAGTAAAGCCTTTGATAAGGTTCCACATTGTAGGCCATTGGAGAAAATCAGATGCACAGATTGAGGGAGAATTAGCAGTTTGGATTAGAAACTGGCTTTCTGCAAGAAGGCAATGAGTGGTGGTTGATGGAAAATAATCGGCCTGGAGTCAGGACACTAGACGTGTACCTCAAGGATCTGCTTTGGACTGCTGTTTGTCATTTTTATAAATGACTTGGACGCAGGCATAGGTGGATTGGGTTAGTAAGTTTGCAGATGACACTAAAGTCGGTGGAGTGGTGGACAGTGTGGAAGAATGTTGCAGGTTGCAGGGAGTCTTGGATAAACTGCAGAATTGGGCTGAAAGGTGGCAAATGGAGTTCAATGCGGATAAATGTGAAGTGATTCACTTTGGAAAGAATAATAGGAAGACAGAATACTGGGTCAATGGAAAGATTCTTGGTAGTGTGGAAATGCAGAGGGATCTTGGTGTTCATGTACATAGATCCCTGAAAGTTGCCACCCAGATTGATAGTGCTGTTAAGAAGGCTTACGGTGTGTTTGGTTTTATTGGTAGAGGTACTGAGTTACGGAGCCGCAATGTCATGCTGCAACTGTACAAAACACTAGTGTGGCCTCACTTGGAGTATTGCGTACAGCTCTTGGAAGGATGTGGAAGCATTCATTGCAAAATGTGCAGAGGAGATTTACCGGGATGATGCCTGGCCTGGAGCGAAAGCCTTATGAAGAAAGGCTGTGGGACTTGGGTCTGTTCTCATTATAGAGCAGAAAGCTAAGAGGGGATTTAATAGAGACATGCAAGATGATCAGAGGATTAGATAGGGTGGACAGTGAGAGTCTTTTTCCGAGGATGATGACTTCAGTTGTACGATGGGGCATAACTACAAAGTGAGGGGTGATAGATTTAAGACAGATGTCAGAGGCAGGTTCTTTACTCAGAGAGTGGTAAGGGAGTGGAACACCCTGCCTGCCAATGTAGTTAACTCAGCCACATTAGGGGCATTTAAACAGTCCTTGGATAAGCATATGAATGATGATGGAATAGTGTAGGGGGTTGGGCTTAGATTAGTTCACAGGTTGGCGCAACATCGAGGGCCGAAGGGCCTGTTCTGCGCTGTATTGTTCTATGTTCTGTGATTTATTTATTCCTACTCTTTGTTTTCTTTCCATTAATCCTCAATCTATATACTAATGCTTAAGCGTGTGCTCAAATTTTCATTAGAACTTCTTGTGTCAGACATTATTGGAAGTCTTCTGAAAATTCAAATAGTCTACATTCACTGGGTTCCTACCTATCTATAAGTAACACCCTCAGAAAAGTTTTTAACAATTTTGTCCAACATCATTTTCCCCTTCATGCGTCCATATTGTGTCTGTCCAATCAATCATTAATTTCTATATCTCCAGTTGTCTCATTTTTCCAGTAGATTCTAGAATTTCTCCCATTACTGACATCTGGTTAGCTGGTCTACACTTGCTTCTTTTCTCTCTCCCTCCGTTCTTAAATAGTAAGGGTCACATGAGCCAACTTCCAGATTGCAGGCACCATTCCAGAATTTTGAAAGATAATCAACAATGCATTAACTATCTCTGTAACAGTGATGAAAATAGAGAAGGCCAGTGGGTGAATTTCCCCTAGGAGTCTTCAGAACTTCCTAGAAACTACAATGGGGACAACCAGGCAGAGAAAATTCACTCCAGGCGTGGAACAGTTCGGATAGCTGAGTAGCCTGGTCTTCCAACCACTGGCTGTTTGTATCGCCTATTTGCTGCTGACAGGATCATAGTAAAAGCGGGAGAGAAATATTCTGTGATTCGAGGCACATTGAGAACATGATCATAGATCACAAAACGGTATAGCACAATACAGGCCTTTCGGCCCATGATGCGGTGCCGACCTATTATCCTAATCTAAGATCAAACTACCCTGCATACCCTACATTCTACTATTTTCCATGTGCATATCCAAGAGTTGCTTAAATGTCCATAATGTATCTGACTCCACTACCACTGCTGGCAGCGCATCCCATATACCCACCACTCTCTGTGTAAAGAACCTACCTCTAACATCCCCCCTGTACCTTCCTCCAATCACCTTAAAATTATGCCCCCTCGTAACAGTCATTTCCACACTCGGAAAATGTCTCTGGCTATCCACTTTATGCCTCTCATCATCTAATACACCTCTATCAAGTCACCTCTTATCCTTCTTCGCCCCAAAGAGAAAAGACCTAGCTCCTCAAAAAACCTGCATCCTGGTAAATCTCCTCTGCACCCTCTCTAAAGCTTATACATCTTTCCTATAATGAGGCGACCAGAACTGAACACAATATTCCAAGCATGGTCTAACCAGGGTTTTACAGAGCTGCAGCTGCAGCTCTGAAACTCAATTCCCCTGCCAATGAAAGCCAACACACCATAGACCTTCTATCAACTTGGAAGCAATTTTGAGGGATCTATGGATGTGGACTCCAAGATCCCTCTGTTCCTCCACACTGCTGAGAATCCTGCTGTTAACCCTGTATTCTGCATTCAAATCCAACATTCCAAAATGAATCACTTCACACTTTTCTGGGTTGAATTCCATCTGCCACTCCTTTGCCCAGCTCTGCATCCTGTCAATGTCCCATTGCAACTTACAACAGCCCTCCACACCATCCACAACTCCACCAACCTTTGTGTCATCAGCAAACTTACTAACGCACCCTTCCACTTGCTCACCCAAGTCGTTAATAAAGATCACAAAGAGCAGAGGCCCCAGAAGAGATCCCTGCAGAACACCACTAGCCACAAAAGCTCCAGGATGAATACTTTCCATTTACTACCACTGTCTGGATAGCTAATTCTGTACGAGACAGCCAAATTTCCTTGAATCCCATGCCTCTTAAATTTCTGAATGACCCTACCATAGGGAACCTTATCAAATGCCTTGCTAAAATCCATATAGGCCACATCCACTGCTTGACCTTCATCAATGTGTTTTGTCACATCCTCAAAGAGTTCAATAAGGCTTATGAGGCATGACCTGCCCCTCACAAAACCATGCTGACTATTTCTAATCAAACTTGTGCTTTTCCAAATAACCATAAATACTATCTCTCAGAATCCTCTCGAATAATTTGCCCACCACAAAAGTAAGACTGACCGGCCTGTAATTCCCAGAATTCCCAGGGGAGGCAATGGCCTAGTAGTATTATTGCTAGACTGTTAATCCAGAGACTCAGATAATGTCCTGGAGACCCAGGTTCAAATCCTGCCATGGCAGATGAATTTGAATTCAATAAAATATCCAGAATTAAGAATATAATGCTGACTGATCAATCCATTGTTGATTGTTGGAAAAACCCGTTTGGTTCACTAACGTCCTTTAGGGAGGGAAACTGCCATCCTTACCTGGTCTGACCTACATGTGACTCCAGACCCACAGCAATGTGGTTGACTCTCAGCTGCACTCTGAGCAATTAGGAGTGGGCAATAAATGCTGCATAGCCAACGACGTCCTCATCCCGTTAATGAATAAATTATTATCCCTATTCCCTTTCTTGAACAAGGGAATAATATTTGTCACCCTCCAATTATCTGATATTACCCCACTAGACACTGAGGATGCAAAGATCATCGCCAAAGTTACAGCAATCTCTTCCCTCACATCGTGCAGTAACCTTGGGCATATCCCGTCTGGCCCAGGGGACTTATCTATCCTCATGTTTTTCAAAATTCTCGCACAATCTCCTTCCTAACATCAACCTGTTCAAGCATATCAGCCTGTTGTCCTTACAAATGTCAAGGTCCCTCTCCCTGGTGAATACTGAGACAATATATTCATTAAGGACCTCCACTCTCTCCTCCGACTCTGCGCACAAGTTCCCTCCACTATTCCTGATCGGATCTACCCCAGCTCTGGTCATCCTCTTGTTCCTCACATAAATACAGAACGCCTTAGGGTTGAATAGGAATGTGGCAAGAAAATGAATGTGGCAGTGAGCAAAGCTGCTGTACCAAAGGGTTGAGGCCAGAGGCTGTGAGATGGGAAGTGAGTCTAGGCATAGGTGGTGGAAAGAGGCCAAGACTGCTTGGCTGGGTATGGGAGTGGCTGGGGGAACGGAGATAGCAACATGAGGAGGGGGTGTAATTGGGTGCTGGCAAAAGGCTGCCAGTTCAGAGGAGGGGAGCAAGATGAGGGAATTTAGAGGCTGTGAAGATAGTGAAGCTTCAAACAAGGGTGAGGACTAGAAAGGGGAAAAAGGAGTGGCATGAGGGCAAGATGGCCTGCAAAGGGCAATGAGGGTAAGCAAAGAGTAAAAGGAGGCTGAATAGGAGGGAAAGGGACTGCAAAAGGAGTGAGCTCAAGTTTCTGATATAAGATGCTCTTGTCCTAGTGAGAACTTGCCGCAGGCATGAATGCATTTCCTTTGGATGATTCATTTATATATATCATCATTAAGGAGCAAACAGGCACACAGGAAAACAAAAACAGGGAATAGCCTTGTAATAGATGTTTTTATAAATGGGAGTTGCCAAATCTAGTTCAGGGTTTCGTTGCAAATTTGGCATCTGCTTCTATTTGGCGGAAATTCTTACTGAAATGGAACATTATTTTTCTTCATGCCAGTAGATGTCAAATAAACCTTGCTAGCTCATGCTACAGACTATTCACGGAAGTTGTGACAGAGTACTACATGAGAGTTACATTGCTAATTTTTGTGAGAGAAATCACATTTGATGCTGTAATGGTCTTCTTCAAGGTGACATTTTCAACAGCAGTTTCTGCACAGTCAATTACTTAACATCAGAAGCAATAATTTGCTCTTCTCTCAATCACTAAAATGGTTGATAATAATGAAGTTGGCTAAGGCCAATCCTAAAGATGATTTGAAACTTTTCAGAGATAATGGGAACTGCAGATGCTGGAGAATCCGAGATAACAAAGTGTGGAGCTGGATGAACACAGCAGGCCAAGCAGCGTCTTAGGAGTGCAAAAGCTGACAGGGCCTAGGCCCGAAACGTCAGCTTTTGTGCTCCTAAGATGTTGCTTGGCCTGCTGTGTTCATCCAGCTCCACACTTTTTATCTTGAAACTTTTCAACTCTTTTTTAAAGCTTTTCTTATGTAAATACATAAAAATAACTGAACTATTTAAATTTATTCTTTTATTACCATTGCTCAGTTGAAACGTGGGCCTCATGGGCAAGACCAGATGTTCTCATCCCTAACTGCCCTTGAGAAAGTGTCAAAAATCTGCCTTGTTTAGTTGAAGAGCTGTGTTGTAATGTAATCCTCGAATTGTATTGTTGGAAGGGAAATGCTATGATTTTGATCTAACAATAATATTGTGATCAGAAATGAGATAGGAAGAAGGTTTCTCCTTTCTCCACCACATAATTAACTGAAAGAAAATGTGTTAGGAGAAGTTCTTTTTTTAACTCCTGGAGTGCTGGTTTGAGAACAGGTTTTATGTGGATTAAAATTGTTTATTTATAAATGTTCATTTTACCTAATAGGAAGAACAGTCAGGGCCAGGTTAATGAACATGGGGGAACTGATGGTCTAAGTGTATTTATTTCAATGCCAGGAGTATAATGTGTAAGGCGGATGATTATAGAACTTAGATTAGTACGTGGAACTGCAATGTTGTAACCATTACAGAAACTTGGTTAACTGAAGGGCAGAATTCAGGGTTTAGCTATTTCAGGCATGACAAGGAGGGATGTGAAAAGGGGTGGAGGAGTTGCATTACTGACTAAGGAGATTGCCACAGTTGCATTAAGGTAGAATATCTTGGAGGGCTCATCCAGTGAGGCCATACGGACAGAATTCAAGAATAAGAAAGGTTTAATCATAATGATGGAGTGATTCTACAGGCCTCCCAATAGCCAGCCGGAGAAAGAAGAAAAGATTTGTAATGACATCATGGAAAGATGTAAAAAACAACAGGACTGTTGTAATGGGTGGCTTTAACTTCTCCATTATTGTCTGGGACTCCCTCAGTGTCAGGGCTTAGAGGGGGCCAAATTTGTTATGTGCATGCAGGAGAGTTTTTTGTAAAACAATATGTAGATAGTCCAACTAGAGAAGGGGTCATACTCTACAAGGGAATGAACTTGACTAGGTATTCAAAGTTTTAGTTTGGGGGGGGGGGTCAAAGAACCAATTTGGGAACAGTGATCATGATTCCATGGGTTTTAAGATGGTATGGTTAAGGATAAGATTGATCCTTGGATGAAAGTGCTAATTTGTGGGAAGGATTACTCCAAAAAATTAAGAAGGAATTATAGAAATTAGATTGGAGGCAGCTGTTTGAAGGTAAATCCGTTTCTGACATGTGGGAGCATGTTTAAAAAGCAGGTTGATCAGAGTTCAGTACCAGCATGTTCCTGTGAGGATGGAAGATAATGGTGACTAGATTCATGAATCTCAGATGCCAAGAGATATTGAAACTTTAGTCAAAAAGATAAAGGAATCATATATAAGGTTCAGGAAACTGAAGTCAGACAAGGCTCTTGAGGAAGGCCAGAAGGGAGCACAAAATGTCCTTGGCAAGAAGAAGGGCGTGGATGATCGTAAGATTAGGGAGGGGTATGTTGATACTTTAGGATACGTTGATATTAAGAATGAGGAGGTGTTGGGCGTCTTGAACAATAATAAGGTAGATAACTAAGCAGGGTCTGAGGTGAACTATTCCAGGATACTGAGGGCGATAAGGGAGGAGATCGCTGGGGCATTGACAGAGATCTTTGCATCCTCTTAACCACAGGCAAGTTCCCAGGAGACTGGAGAACAGCCAATATTGTTCCTTTGTTTCTGAAGGCCAACAAGGACAACCCAAGAAATTGTTGGCCAGTGAGCCTTACAACAGGGAAATCATTGGAGAAGCTTCTTAAGGGCAGGGTTTACTTGATGAAGGATGAATGAACTTACTAAGGATGGTCAGCATGGTTTATGTGGGGAGGGGAGGTCTTTCTTACAAACATGATTGAGTTTTTGGGGAAGTGACAAAGCTGATTGATAGGGGTAGGACAGGAGATGTTGTCTATATGGACTTTACTAAAGCATCTGATAAGGACCCTCATGGTAAGCTGTTCCAGAAGATTAAGTCACATGATATCCACTAAGTTGATAATTTGAATACAAAATTGGCTTGGTCATAGAAGACAGAAGGTAGTTGTTGAAAAGTGTCTTTTTGACTGGAGATCTGCGACAAGTGATGTTCTGCAATAATCAGCATTGGGACTTCTGTTGTTTGTAATGTATTTAATTGATTTGGATGAAAATGTAGGTATTCTTCTTAGTAAGTTTGCAGACATTACAGAAACCTGTGGAATTGTGGGTTGTGAGGAAGGTTGCCAAAGGATACATCAGGGCATAGATCAGCAAGAAAGCTGGGTGGAGAAAAGGCAGATGAAGTGTAATCTAGACAAGTGTGAGCTGGTGTATTTTGGAAGGTCAAATACAAGAGGGAAGTCTACCTTAAATGGCAGGACTCTTAGCAGCATTGATATACAGAGGGATCTTGAGATACAAGTCCATAACTCCCTTAAGGTGGCAACACAGGTCGATAAGCTGATAAATAAAGCATGTTTGCCTTCATTGGTGGGTCCTTGAGTATAAATGCTGCAAAGTCATGTTGCAGTTTTATAAAACTTCAGTTAGGCAACATTTGGAATATGTTTTGCAGATCTTATCACTATGCTATGGGAATGATGTGGAGGCTTTGGGGAGGATGCAAAAGAACTTAACCAGGATGTTGCATGGATTGGAGTGTATTAACTACAAGGAGAGGTAGGAAAAACTTGGATTGTTTTGCCAAAGCAGAGGCTGAGGGGTAACCTGATAGATGTATATCAAATTACGAGAGGCATGAATAGTATAGATAGTCAGAGATTTTCTTCCAGGTTGGAAATATCACATACTAGGGAGGATAGATTTAAAGTGAGAGGCAGAAAGTTTAAAGGGGATGTGCAAGGCAAGCCTTTTACGCAAAGAATGGTAGGTACCTGGAATAGGTTGCTAGGAGAGGTGGTAGAAGATGATATGATTGCAACAGTTAAGAGCCATTTAAATAAACACATGAACAGGCATGAAACAGGGGGATATGGACCACGTGCAGCCAGATGGATTAGTTTAGAATGGCACTGTGGTCAGCACAGGCATAGGCTGACGGGCCTATTCCTGTGCTGGACTGTTCTATGTTCTATGTTCAAATTTGCTTACTCTATGTGACAGCAGATATCTGGCTTTTCCAATTGAAGTTGTGTTCAAGTCCCTTGTTGGAAAGTGATATTCTGCAGGTGAAGGAAAAAACCCCTTCTATGTCTGTCACAAAACATCATGCAGAGCTGTGTCCTCATTCCAGACCTTGTCCCTGCAATGTCCCCTGGAAGCAATCCCCTATGCCCCCACCACTGGAACTGATTCCCCCATCCCCTTACTTTTCATTCTGACAGACCCATACTGCCTGCCATGCTGTCTGACCCGATCCTCCTTCCTTCAGTGTGGAACACTGGGCTTCTCCCAATTTGCCTCTTTCCCTCCTTACCATTGGATCCAACTCTCATTCCCTGATGGACCTAAACACCTTCTGCACCCTGTAAGCCAGCTGAATAGCGAAGTGTGACAGAGATTACAAATGGAGGTTGAATACAATTCTGCTGCTTCAAATGGCCAACTCACTTGTACCTAATTTTACTTTATGAAACCTGGCCTGAAAATAGGCCTGATTTGCTCTGATGGCAGAAGCCCTTTTATTTCATGTAGCGTTACAATCAACTGTGTTCTCATCATTCCTGTAGTCCTAGTGAGTTTGCACTGTGTTGTCGAACGCAGCAACCTTCAGTTAGAAGTCTGGAAAATGGGGTAGAAACTGGCACACTAGAGCCCCTCCCATGATCACATTTGGAGGTTTCCTCAATATACCTTAGAGTTTCTCTATGCAGTGGGGGCCTGTCCCAACCCTAGTGAAACATAATTGGCCACTTAATTAAATGATTTGCCCTTTCATCTCTGTTCCCCTTTTGGGAATATGCAGTGGCAGTGGGAAACATCCAGTTCTCTTTTCCCTCATGTCTTAAATTTTATGTTATAAACCCTTCCCCTCTCCCAGCCTCTCCCTGCAGAGCTGGTAAAATTCCTGCTGTTGTCACTGGTGTCGATGTTGCTGTGCAGATTGCTTCAAATGCTGGGAGACTAAACATTGCCCAGGGTATCAAGGAAAATCTCTGCAGTTCTTCAAGTATTCTCGAGGATTGGCTATGTCACTGCGTCAAACAGCTGGGGCTTCAATTTTATGTCCTATCTGAGCAATGACAGCATTTGCTCAGTACTACACTTAAGTGTCACAATAAATTATGTGCTGTACAGCTTCGCATGGCATTCCAAACCATCACCTCCAAACACAGACTGTAAAAGGCTATTAGCTCAGCCATGTTTCACTGTTCAGTTGATCTTACCAAACAGTCATGCAGGTTAACAACTCTGCAGGATTCAGATACGAGAAGGTAGCTTTAGAAGGATAGCGACAACTGTTCCTTATGAAGGACATAACACAATGTACAAAACCCTCCAGGCACACATCCTGAAGGACAATAAAGCTGCAGCACCAACAATAAGCAATAGTACAAGTTCAATTTTCAATGCTTCCATAAAATGTTCAAAAGCATTTAATAAAGGTATAAACTAATTTCTGTGCCAAAGGAGAAAAGCATGTGAAATAATTGCACCAAGGATGGTATCCCATTACCAAACCATGCATTATTTTGGATGTGAGTTTGCTCGCTGAGCTGGAAGGTTCGTTTTCAGATGTTTCATCACCATTCTAGGTAGCATCATCAGTGAGCCTCTGAAGAAGCGCTGGTGTTATGTCCCGCTTTCTATTTATCTGTTTAGGTTTCCTTGGGTTGGTGATGTCATTTCCTGTGTTGGTGATGTCATTTCCTGTTCTTTTTCTCAGAGGATGGTAGATTGATTTGGAGCCAATGTGTTTGTTGATGGAGTTCTTGTTGGACGGCCATGCCTCGAGGAATTCTCGTGGGTGTCTCTGTTTGGCTTGTCCTAGGATAGATGTGTTGTCCCAATCAAAGTGGTGTCCTTCCTCATCTGTATGTAAGGATACGAGTGATAGTGGGTCATGTCGTTTTGTGGCTAGTTGATGTTCATCTATCCTGGTGGCTAGCTTTCTGCCTGTTTGTCCAATGTAGTGTTTGTCACAGTTCTTGCAAAGTATTTTGTAGATGACGTTCGCTTTATTTGTTGTCTGTATAGGGTCTTTTAAGTTCATTAGCTGCTGTTTTAGTGCGTTGGTGGGTTTGTGGGCTACCCTGATGCCAAGAGGTCCGAGTAGTCTGGCATAATACCCTTACTGGCATAACATTCACAAAAGAGGAGGAAAACAACACAAACTGCCATTCCTAGATGTCACAGTCAAGCGAACAGCCATTGGGGAACTTCAAACCAGCGTCTACAGGAAAACAACACATACGGACCAAATACTGAACTACAGGAGCAACCATCCCAACACCCACAAACGAAGCTGCATCAGAACATTATTCCAACGAGCCACCACACACTGCAGCACAGAGGAACTACGCAGAGCAGAGGAAAATCACCTATACAGCATATTCAAAAAGAATGGGTACCCTGTGAACACAGTCCGCCGATTTCTCAGCAACAAACCCAAACAAACAGACAAAACGGGCTCAGAAACCATAACCACTCTCCCCTACATCAAAGACATTTCCGAAATGACTGCCAGACTACTCGGACCACTTGGCATCAGGGTAGCCCACAAACCTACCAACACACTAAAACAGCAGCTAATGAACTTAAAAGACCCTATACAGACAACAAGCAAAACGAACGTCACCTACAAAATACCTTGCAAGAACTGTGACAAACACTACATTGGACAAACAGGCAGAAAGCTAGCCACCAGGATACATGAACATCAACTAGCAACAAAACGACATGATCCACTATCACTAGTATCCTTACATACAGATGAGGAAGGACACCACTTTGATTGGGACAACATATCCATCCTAGGACAAGCCAAACAGATACATGCAGGAGAATTCCTAGAGGCATGGCATTCCAACCGGAACTCCGTCAACAAACACATTGATTTGGACCCTATCTACCATCCTCTGAGAAAAAGAACAGGAAATGACATCACCAACACAGGAAATGACATCACCAACCCAAGGAAACCTAAACAGATAAATAGAAAGCGGGACATAACACCAGCGCTTCTCCGGAGGCTCACTGTTGATGTTACCTAGAATGGTGGTGAAACATCTGGGAACAAACCTTCCAGCTCAGTGAACCAGCTTACATCTGGAACAAAATAAAGACCCACTCTCTTGTGGACCAAGAGGAGGAGAGCGCTGTGTTGGAGGTGGAAGGAAGACGTCAGGTTGGCTGTGCACCCTTGCAACCGGTGGATCTTAATGCTGGCTTCAGCCTAATACTTGTTCAGGGGAGCAGCCAACCTGCAACGATGGCTGCGGCAAGTGCTCGTGCCCCAGGTCAGGGGGTCCAGAACACCATCCGTGTTTCCTTGAAGAAGGTGGATGAAGGTGCACCTGTGGACCGCACCTTCTTCGTGAAGAGGGTCCTGTTGGACTGTTGTGGGTTTGCTGCTGCGGGCATTTACTGCCTGCAGGATTTCCCCGGAGGAGGTTTTTATGATGTAACCTTCAGGAGTGCCAAGCTTTGCGAGCGCTTCCTGGAGGTTTTCAAGGAGAAAGGAGGTGAGGGCCCTTTCTCTGTATTGACCGCTGTCCCACTGTTCGTAATGCCAGCGCAGAGGAGCCGTATGGTGACTGTACATATGTACAACCCGCATGTGCCAGCAGTTGATGTCCTGACCTTCCTTGGAAGGTACGTGAAGGTGGAAGGGGACCTAACTGACATCATGGACACCTTTGGCATCTGGACTAGTAAGAGGCAGGTCAAGGTGACGCTGAGGATGGGTGCAGACGGGAACATCATACACCCACCATCCAGCTTTGTGATCGGAGGGAGCAAGGGCTACCTGACCTACGCAGGGCAACCTAAAGTCTGCCATGCCTGTGGTAGGTTAGGTCACGTGGCGGCCGACTGCAAAGCCACCATCTGCAGGAACTGCAGGGAGGAGGGACACCTTGCAAAGGATTGCCCACAAGAAAAAAGCTGCAACCTTTGCGGGGAAGCGGGCCACCTCTACAGGGCATGCCTGCGGTGGGGGATCACCTATGCCCAGGTCGCCGGCAGGGGCAATGCAGGGCAAGCCCCCCCGGAGGAGAGGAAGGCACCAGGGCCCTGCAAGGACCCCACTAATGTGCAGGAGGGCCCAGCCCTGCAGGATGGGCCCGAGGCCAGCAAAGCACCCCTCCAGGCTCCGCATCCCCTCGACAACCTGGAGTCGATGGAGGCGGTGACAGGCGACCCAGGGGAGTGGACGACAGGCCGGAAAGTGAGGAGGAAGGCGTGTCGGTGGGCCCAGGAACTGCAACCATCCGGCGGGAAGAGGCAGCTACAGGGGGGCTATAAGAGCTCCTCTGATGAAGGAGATTCGGAGGAGGCCTGCCCAAAGCAGAAGCTAAAGATCTCAAGGGAGAAGGAAAGCAGCACCCCGCTTCCAGGTGACGGGAGGCGTCCTGCGGCTCCCTCCGACACCCAGTCACGCGCCGCTGGGGCCCTGGAGGGCCCCCTGGAACTTACGGGCGGGAAGGATGAAACAGCGCGTCCCCAGCCTGACCCAGAGCCGGACTCTCCTGCCTCCGTACCCCCGATGTGGAGATGCCACCCAGAAGGCAGCACGGATGGTTTCCTGAGCCCGGAGAGTGTCCAGCAGTTAGCCCGGGCAATGGGCATGAAGGGACAGATGGAGGGGCTGGACCTTGGACTCGGGGAGGGTACTGCGGTCACTGCCCACAATGGGGGTACGAGTTGCGAGCATTAATGTGCGCAGTGTCAAGTCCACCGCAAGATGTGTGTCCACGTTGGCCTACTTGACCACCGTCAAGGCAGACCTCCTGTTTCTGCAGGAGTGCGGGATACCGCACCTCAGCAGGTACGGGAAATGATCCGGCGCCTGGACCTGTGGGCCTTCGATCTGGTCGGGGGGTAATGACTGTTGCTCCTCGGGCCTGGCTATTCTGCTGCAGGGGCGCAACTTCACCATCTCTCAAGTTCAGGAGGTGGTTGGGGGGCGCCTCCTAGTAGCTGACGTCACCTACAGGAACACTCCCCTGAGGCTGATCAACGTGTACGCCCCAGCGGTACGGAGTGAGCGGTTAGCCGTCCTGCAGCGGCTTCCACCCCTGCTGGCTACGTTCAGGCTGGTCATCCTAGGCGGAGACTTCAACTGCATCATTGATGCAGATGGAAGATCCGGCGTGGGGACAGCAGGTGGGGGATGTCAACTGGAGGTCACGGCCAGATTCCTGATGGGCACGGTGAAGGACACTGAGCTGCTCGACGTCTTCAGCACCCCTGCAGACGGAGCGCAGCGGAGGTACACCTGGTCGCAGCCAGACGGGTCTATTCGCTCAAGGATAGACTTGCTGTTTGTGTCATGGGCGTTCTCGATCAGGTCCATCGGCGTCGAGCCGGTGTTCTTCTCTGACCACTGCCTCCTGCTGGCCGACTGTCACTTACAGGACGACCAGCCGGCCGGCAAGGGGACGTGGAAGCTCAACACGACTCTGTTGACCCCAGAGAACGTCGAGGAGCTTAAGAGGGAGTACGCCGGTTGGAGAACCGTGAAACCCCTCTTTGAGTCTCCGGGTGACTGGTGGGAGATGGTGAAGGAGAACATCATGAGGTTCTTTGTCCTCAAGGGTGTTCGGAAGGCGAGAGAGAGGCAGGGAAAGCTGTCGCGACTCCAGAAAAGGGTGCAGAACCTGCTCCTTCTGCAGTTGATGGGGGTTGATGTCACGGAGGACCTCCGTGAAGTCAGGGGCCAGCAAGCCTCGCTTTTTGCCGCGGAGGCCTCCAGGATAATCGTCCGGTCCAGGGTCCGCTCCGTGGAGCAGGACGAGACGTGCTCGCATTTCTTCTTTCAGAAGGTGCACAAAGAGAGGTCTGTGCTTAGCCGGCTGAAGGAGGACGACGGCTCAGTGACGTCGTCTCGGCCCGACATTTTGAGGATCAGCAGATCCTTCTATGCCGGACTGTACGACACGAAGCCCACAGACAGCATGGCCTCCGAGTCGTTCCTGTCGTCTATCATGGAGGTCTTAGACGACGGCACAAGGGAGTGGCTGGACCGGCCGATATCCCTGGACGAGCTGACCAGAGCCCTCAAGTCCTTGGAGAGGAATAAGATTCCCGGGAGCGACGGCTTACTGGTCGAGCTGTATTCCACTCTGTGGGACCTGGTCGGCCAGGACCAGCTGGAGGTGTATGATAGTGCGCTTCGGGCAGGGGAAATGTGCAAGTCCATGAGGAAGGGCATCATCACCCTCATTTACAAGAGGAAGGGGGAGAGGGAAGAAATTAAGAATTGGCGTCCCATTTCACTATTGAACATGGACTACAAAATCCTGGCCAAGGTCATAGCCAACCGGGTCAGGTCTGTCCTGGAGTCGGTGATTCACCCTGACCAAACCTGTGCTGTGCGGGGCAGGAAGATCACTGAGAGCCTCGCGCTCATCAGGGATACGATCACCTACGTGCGGGACAGGCAGGTGGACACCTGCCTCGTCAGTCTGGACCAGGAGAAGGCCTTCGACAGGGTCTCTCATGCTTACATGAAGGACGTCCTCTCCAAATTGGGGTTCGGGGAGGGCATCCGCAATTGGATCCGGCTCCTCTGCACCAACATCTTTAGCGCAGTCTCGGTCAACGGGTGGGAATTGCTCAGTTTTCTCGTCAGATCTGGAGTCAGGTAGGGCTGCCCGCTCTCTCCTGCCTTGTTCGTGTGCTGTGTGGAGCCCTTCGCTGCATCCATCAGGAAGGACGTGAGCTTGAAGGGCGTGACTATCCCAGGCAGCGGAGGCCTTCAGGTCAAGACCTCCCTGTACATGGATGACATCGCCGTCTTCTGCACCAATCGTCAGTCGGTGAGTAGGCTGTTGGACATCTGCGGCCAGTTTGAACTGGCCTCGGGTGCCAAAGTCAATAGGGCTAAGAGCGAGGTCATGTTCTTCGGGAACTGGGGCGACCGCTCCTTCATCCCCTTCACCGTCAGGACAGACTACCTAAAGGCGCTGGGTGTTTGGTTCAGTGGAGCTGGGGCGTGGACTAAGACTTGGGAGGAGTGTATCACCAAACTGAAGCAGAAGCTGGGCAGGTGGACGCTCCGGTCCCTCTCCATTGCGGGTAAGAACCTGGTTGTCAGGTGTGAGGGGCTTTCGGTACTGTTGTATGTGGCGCAGGCCTGGCCTATTCCCTGGACCTGCGCCACTGCAGTCACCCGGGCTATCTTCCACTTCATTTGGGGAGGATGGACCGGGTCCGCAGGGACACCATGTACAAAGACCTGGGAAATGGGGGAAAGGGCGTACCGAACGCCACCCTCGCCCTGACGGCTACCTTTGTGTGCGGCTGCATGAAGCTGTGCATAGATCCTCAGTACGCAAACACCAAGTGTCACTACTTACTGAGGTTCTACCTGTCCCTGGTGTTGTGAAGGATGGGCCTGGCCTCGGTGCCGTGGAACGCTCCGAGTAGTTGGACCGTCCCGTACCACCTGTCCTCCGTGGAGAAATTTTTGAAGGGAAACACCTTTGACCACAAGGCCGTCAGGCAGTGGTCAGCACGTAGTATCCTCGAGACCCTTCGGGAAAAGGAGAGGGTGGATCCCGTCGTGTGTTTCCCCACGCAGACTGCCAAAGTCGTTTGGCAGAATGCCTCATCGCCAGAACTTTCAAACAAGCACAAGGACATTGCTTGGCTGGCGGTGAGAGGCGCTCTGCCAGTGAGATCCTTTATGCATGCCCGGAATCTCTGCGCCACTGCACACTGCCCTCGAGGTGGCTGCAGGGGGGACGAGACTGTCGATCACCTCCTTCTGGAGTGTGCCTATGCGCAGGAGGTCTGGAAGGGGATGCAGTGGTATTTGGCCAGGTTCATCCTGAGCAGCTCCTTGACGCGGGACTCCATGCTCTACAGGCTGTTGCCCGGGATGCACACCGAGACCAACATCAACTGCGCCTGGAGGACCATCAATGCGATGAAAGATGCTCTTTGGTCTTCCCGCAACTTGCTGGTCTGCCAGCTGAAAGAACTGACCCCGACCGAATGTTGCAGACTGGCGCACTCCAAGGTCCAGGACTACGTGCTGAGGGACGTGCTAAAGCTTGGGGCAGCCGCCACCAAGGCGTGGTGGGGAAAGACCACGGTATGAAACCCCTCGTCCAGAATAGAAAAAAGGGCCCTATCTGGTAACTGGGCCCAGCTGGCGCCTTCCCCGACTGGTCAGGGGGCTAACGGGGACTGTGCGGGGTGACGACTGTCAGGGTGTTTTCTTTGCTTTGTTTTTTTTTCCCTTTAGTTGGTGTATGTACCCCCTGGGTAACCCGGAGCGGCTTGCATGACTGGGTAGGTGTGTAAATATGTTTATTTTTGTACATCTTATGAATAAAGTATATTTTTTCAAATAAAAAAAAGGTGATGAAACGTCGGAAAACGAACCTTGCAGCTCAGTGAGCAAACTCACATCCAGAACCTCAACCTGAGCTACAAATCTTCTCAAAACTCACGCATTATTTATTTGGGCACAGTACTCAGGCTGTGGCCAGTTAGATTGGAATCAGTCCCTTGAACTGAGGAGATTCTAAATCCCCTGTTTTATATATTTTTTTCCTGGTTATACTCTTTCTATTAAACTGTACAAAAACACAAACCAAAAACAAGGTAACAGTCAACAAAGGAAACAACAATTTACAGTGAAATGGGGAAATGGGGATGGTAACCAAAGCCCAAATCCCACCATAACTCGCCATAAGAGAAAACCTCAGACAAAAGTACATACAAGATAAACCCATACAAACAAGCAATATGAAAGCAATACATACAACACTAACACCCCTGGCAAACCAGCAATCAGCCCACCCTCACTCGCCTTCCAATCACTTTTTAGGGCAGCCTGCCCCAACACATCCTCCAGTTCTCGGCCCACTGGTACACAACTTCCAGCTCCTAGCCCAACCCTACTCTCACCTTCTGGTCACTTGATGTCATCCTGATCCTTGACTCATCGACAAACTCTTGTGGAAAGGGATAAGGGTTGTGCAGAAGTTAAGTGTCTACATTGGGGGAAGTCCAATTTCAATATCATTCAACAGGATCCGGCAAAAATAGACTTGGAGCAGCTACTTGCAGTTAAATCTATGTTTGGAAACTAGGAGTCTCTTAAAAGTCTTAGAGAGAATTCAGGGCCTGGTGATTCTTTAAGAGTGAAGGGCAACGTCAGCAAGTCCAAGGAGCCCTGGATGTCAAGGGATATCAAGAATTTGGTAAAGGAAAAGAAGCATATGTCAGGTACAGTGCATTAAAAACTGCAGAGGCCCTTCACAAGTATAGCGGAAATTAAGCGAGCAAAGAGGAACCACAAAATATTTTTGGCAGATTAGATCTAGGAAAGCCCGAAGAATTCTTAGAAACACGTTAAAAGTAAGGGAATTACCAGGGAAATGGTGGGTCCTATCAGAGGCTGAAAGGTCAACCTTTGTGTGGAACAGTAGGCAAGAGTGAGGTCTTAAATGAATACTTCTTGTCTGCATTCATGGAGGAGAAAGACATTGTAGCCAAGGATGTCAATTGGGAGGGTTCTAGAAAACATTAAGATTAATAGGGAGGAGATACTATATAATTTAATGGGCATAGAGGTACATAAATCCCTGAAGCATGATGAGATGTTTCTCAGGCTGCTATAGGAGGAAAAAGAGTAGATTGCTGGGGTCCTGGTGGAGATGTTTAATAATTCAGTGGCTCAGAAGAAGTGCTGGATGCCTGGAGGATAGCTAATGTGGTTCCTTTGGTGAACAAAAGCAGCAGGGAAAGATTAGGTAATTACAGAACAGTTAGTCTGATACCTATGATAGGGAAATTATTGGCTAAAAGTTCTGAAGAACAGGATTAAACAATTCTTGAAAAGACAGTAATTGATCAGGGATAGTCAGCACAGATTTGTTAGAGGGTGATTCATTTAGTTGAGTTTTTTTTTAAAAGGTGACTAAATATGATATTGAGGGTAATGCAGTTGCTTTAGCTTACATGGACTTCAGTAGGGCTTTTTATAAGATTCCATGTGGAAGGCTACTCTAAAAGATAAGATCCCCTAGGATCCAAGGCAAGCTGGCAAAGTGTATCCAAAATTAGCATACAAAAAGGAGTCAAAGGGTGACGGTTTTTGTGACTGAAACTTTATAACCAGCGGTGTACTACAGGATTTGTTGCTGGGACCCTCGTTGCTTTTTACATGCAATAATGATTTACATATGAATGTAGAAGGTATAATTAGTAAAATTTGCATATTACATAAAAATTGGTAATATTGCTGATAGCTAAAAGGATGGTGTTAGGCTACAGTCTGATATTGATCAGGTGTTAAATTGGGACAAACATTGGCAGATGGAATTTATTCCTGGTAAGTGTGAAGCGATGCATTGTAGGAGTTCTAATAAATGGAAAGATATGTACCATGTATCATAGGTCCCTAGGAAGTACTGAGTAACAAAGGCACCTTGGTGTACAAGTCCATAAATTTCTGAAGAGCTCAGCATAGGGAGACAGAGTGATGAAGAAGGCACACAGGATGCTTGCTTTCATTATCTGGGCATAGAGTATAGGAGTAAGAAAATCTTGTTACTACTTTTTAAAACATTAGTTAGGTCACAGATGGAATACTGTGTCAAAAGCACAACAGCACCTACATGGGAAATAGGCCCCGAGCCTTAAGAGGGCAATAAGAATCAGAAGTGAAGGTTAGGATCTGACCATGGGGATTGGGCCCTTGGCTTTCAAACTTACAGAATCAGAGTTCTGAGGTTCAGCTGTAAAAGGAAGGGAACTGAAAAAGCATCACAATCACGAGGAGGCATTGACAGTGGCCAAGAGAATATCTTTCTTATTGTTTTAATCAAAGCTGAGGTTTTCAGACAACATTTGTCAAAGACCGCAAAGCATTCATTACCTGGTTTGACAAGTCATATACGTTGTCTAGGATTGTGAATGAAAAGTATTTATTGATATAACAGTTTCAATATATTGGAAAAAATAAATGCACAAATCTAGCGTGGCATCAAGATTGGACAGAATCTTATAAATCATGCAGAGACAGCTTTTAAAAATGAAAGAGTTGTACTTCTAGAGCACTTTGCATGACTGGACATCACAAAATGTTTGTAGTTGATTAAGTGCCTTTGAAGGTTGATGACAGGCGACTTGCAAGGAAGTTGTAATGTTGATTTATTCTTAACTCAAAGCAGTTTTGCTCGATGTGGAATCTGACTGGCATCCACATGAATAGCAACAATTGTAGCTATTTATGAGCAATTAAGTGCCCATTTGAGGGCAAATTGGTGACTGTGCTGGGATTTCCCAACATTGGGTCAGCCCTCACGCAAATTCGGAAACCCATCAGGTAGCAGGAGGCAGCAGCCAGTATCAGGCTAGCATTTGTGAATGCTCCCTTAATTTTACTCCTTTCCCCTATAGTTGCGAGCACCAGGAGGTCATTGCTGTAGCTGCAGATCATGTTCTGAACGCTTCCTCATTCAGAGGATGCCTCCATCTTGAGATGTCACCTCCTGCATTGGCAGTGCCCACTGCCCCAAGTGGGACCTTGGACACATATATTTTTGGGCATTGTGACTGGTTCCTGTCAGCTATTCAGGTCACCCACTGCCATTAATTGGAAGGGGCTCCCAGAAGAATCCTGTAAACTGCCCATTTCCCAGAAGATCATGCAGACGGCACAATTTGGAGACCATCAGAGCCAGGACCCATATGTGGTCCCATTTAAAAACAATACTGAGAAGATTCCATACTCTAGATCTAATGCGCATAAGCAAATCATTTGGTCCATTTATGATGCTCATGAGCTACTGGCCTAATTTGGAGGCTTTTGCTGACCAATAGAGCAAGAAAGAACATGGCTGGCATAGTTTTGGAAATAACAATGACAGTGGTATTTGCTTTTGAACGGAACATACAAAGGAGCAGGCAGAGATGGAAAGATCTGAGAGTGCTAACATTACAATTGCCTGCCTAACTGCCAACTGAACCTGCATGTCAACTTTAAGAGAACCCTGAACTAGGACTCCTAAGTTCCTTTGAGCTTCAGATTTTGAAAGCCTTTCCCCATTTAGAAAATAGTTTACATCTCTATTCTTCCTACCAAAGTGCATAACTTCACACTTTGTCACATTGTATTCCATTTGCCACTTTTTTGCCCACTCTGTTAACCTGTCCAAGTCCTTTTGCAGCCTCCTGCTTCCTCAATATTACCTGTCCCTCTCCCTATCTTTATGTCATCTACAAACGTAACAACTTAGTAATGCCCTACGTTCCTCCATCGGGATTAAGATATAAAGTGAATAATTGTGGTCCCAATACCGACCCCTGCTGATCTCCACTTGTCACCAGTTGCCATCCAGCAAAAGACCCCTTTATCCCCACTCTCTGCTTTCTGCCAGTTGGCCTATCCTCTCACCATGCCAGTGCTTTGCCCTTAGAGCCATGGGCTGTTATCTTATCATGCAGCCTTGGTATGGCACCTGGTCAATGGCCCTCTGGAAATCCAAATAGATCATGTCCACTGGCTCTCGTCTGTCTAATTTGCTCATTACCACCTCAAAGAATTCCAACAGATTTGCCAGGCATGACGTCCCCTTGATGAAGTTACTCTGACTTAGCACTATTTTACCATGCATTTCCATGTACTCCACAATCTCATCCTTAATAATGGACTCGAAAATCTTACCTATGATCAAGATCAAACTAACTGGCCTAAAGTTTCCTGTTTTCTGCCTTCCTCCCTTCCTAAACAAGCATGTTATGTTAGCCATTTTCCAATCCTTTGGGACCCTCCCTGACTCCAGGATTTACCAAAAGATCACCAACAATGGTTCCACAATCTCCTCAATTGTCTCTTTCAGAACTGTAGTGCATCTGGTCTGGGTGATTTATTCACCTTCAGACCCTTGAGCTTGCCCGGCACTTTGTCCTAGTGGTGGCCACTACACTCACCCTTGTCTCCGACTGTCTTGATGTTTTGACATGCTGTTGGTGTCTTCCACTTTGAAAACTGATGGAATGCACTCAATCAGTTCCTCTGACATTTCTTTGCTCCCCATTACTACTTCTCTGGCCTCATTTTCCAGTGGTCCAATGTCACCCTTGCCTCTCCCGTACCTTTAAGACATCTAAAAAAAATCTCTTGTAGTCTTTTTCAACATTACTAGCTACATTACTGTCAAATTTCATCTTCCAACCCCTTTTTGCTCTTTTAGTTATCCTCTTTTTGTTTTTAAAAGCTTCCCATTTCTCTGGCTTCCCACTAATCTTCACCACATTGAATGCTTTTTAATTTGTTGTTATGCTATGCCTGTTTCCGCATCCTCTTGTGAGTATCTTTCTTCTTCCTTGGAATGATTTTCTGCTGTGCCAACAAATCAAACGCAGAAACTCCAGCCATTGCTGCTGCACTATCTTCCCCGCTAGGCTCCCCTAGCCAGCTCCTCCTTCATGTCTTTATCTTTACTCAGTTGTAATACTGTTACGTCTGATTCAATCTTATCCCTATCAAGCTTCACCGTAAATTCTATCATATGGTGATCATTGCCCCTTAGGGGTTCCTTCCCCTTTAGATCCCGAATCAAGTCTGCTTCAGAACACACCACAAAAGCCAGAATTGCTTATTCCCTCATGGGGTTGACCACAAATTGCTCAAAAATAAAATCACATAGATGTTTCACAAATTCTTTTTCTTGGGATTCACTCCCGAATTGATTTACCCAGTCCACCAGCATATTGAAGTCCCCCATGATTTTTGTGTCTTTCTTACATACCTTTTCTATCTCCTGATTTGATTTCTTCCCTCCATCTTGGCTACTGTCAGCGGGCTTGTACATAACTCAAATCAGTGTCATTTCTCTGTTCTGGCTCCTCAACTCTACTGACACAGATTCCACATCTTCTGACTTTATATTACTTCTTGCTACCAATTCCATTTCATTTCTTATGCTCCCTCTGACCATCTGCCTATTCTCTTGATAGGATATGTATCCTTTTATATTCAGTTCCCAGCCCTGATCCCTTTGCCACCACATCTCTGTGATACCCACAAAATCATACCCACCAATTTCAAACTATGCTATGGGCTCATTTACCTTGTTTTGTATGTTATGTGCATTTCAGTACAACACATTCAGTCCTGCATTGACTGCCCTCCTTCTCATAGTAGTTGCTTATCTGTTGTGCCCAAAGTTGAAGCATGATTAGGGTGGAGCCCATCCCATCAGAATAGCTCCCTCCTTCCCAGTACTGGTGCGAATATCATATGGTTTCAAACTCATTTCTTCCACACCAATCTTTCAGTCATGTGCTTGCAACTTTAAGCTTGTTGACCCTGTGCCAATTTGCTCATGTCTCAGATAGTAATAAACAAAGAAGCAAAGAAACCTACAGCACAGGAACAGGCCCTTCGGCCCTCCAAGCCTGCGCCGATCACGATCCTCTGTCTAACCTGTCATCTATTTTCTAATGGTCTGTGTCCATTTGCTCTCTGCCCATCCATGTACCTGTCCAAATATATCTTAAAAGACGCTAATGTGTCTGTGTCGACCACCTCCGCTGGCAACGCATTCCAGGCGCCCACCACCCTCTGTGTAAAGAACTGTCCACGCATATCTCCCTTAAACTTTCCTCCTCTCACTTTGAACTCATGACCCCTAGTAACTGAGTCCCCCACTCTGGGAAAAAGCTTTTTGCTATTCACCCTGTCTATACCCCTCATGATTTTGTAGACCTCAATCAGGTCCCCCCTCAATCTCCGTCTTTCTAATGAAAATAATCCTAATCTACTCAAAGATAATGGGAACTGCAGATGCTGGAGATTCCAAGATAATAAAATGTGAGGCTGGATGAACACAGCAGGCCAAGCAGCATCTCAGGAGCACAAAAGCTGACGTTTCGGGCCTAGACCCTTCATCAGAGAGGGGGATGGGGGGAGGGAACTGGAATAAATAGGGAGAGAGGGGGAGGCGGACCGAAGATGGAGAGTAAAGAAGATAGGTGGAGAGAGTGTAGGTGGGGAGATAGGGAGGGGATAGGTCAGTCCAGGGAAGACGGACAGGTCAAGGAGGTGGGATGAGGTTAGTAGGTAGCTGGGGGTGCGGCTTGGGGTGGGAGGAAGGGATGGGTGAGAGGAAGAACCGGTTAGGGAGGCAGAGACAGGTTGGACTGGTTTTGGGATGCAGTGGGTGGGGGGGAAGAGCTGGGCTGGTTGTGTGGTGCAGTGGGGGGAGGGGATGAACTGGGCTGGTTTAGGGATGCAGTAGGGGAAGGGGAGATTTTGAAACTGGTGAAGTCCACATTGATACCATATGGCTGCAGGGTTCCCAGGCGGAATATGAGTTGCTGTTCCTGCAACCTTCGGGTGGCATCATTGTGGCAGTGCAGGAGGCCCATGATGGACATGTCATCAAGAGAATGGGAGGGGGAGTGGAAATGGTTTGCGACTGGGAGGTGCAGTTGTTTGTTGCGAACTGAGCGGAGGTGTTCTGCAAAGCGGTCCCCAAGCCTCCGCTTGGTTTCCCCAATGTAGAGGAAGCCGCACCGGGTACAGTGGATGCAGTATACCACATTGGCAGATGTGCAGGTGAACCTCTGCTTAATGTGGAATGTCATCTTGGGGCCTGGGATGGGTGTGAGGGAGGAGGTGTGGGGACAAGTGTAGCATTTCCTGCAGTTGCAGGGGAAGGTGCCGGGTGTGGTGGGGTTGGAGGGCAGTGTGGAGCGAACAAGGGAGTCACGGAGAGAGTGGTCTCTCCGGAAAGCAGACAGGGGAGGGGATGGAAAAATGTCTTGGGTGGTGGGGTCGGATTGTAAATGGCGGAAGTGTCAGAGGATAATGCGTTGTATCCGGAGGTTGGTAGGGTGGTGTGTGAGAACGAGGGGGATCCTCTTGGGGCGATTGTGGCGGGGGCGGGGTGTGAGGGATGTGTCGCGGGAAATGCGGGAGACGCGGTCAAGGGCGTTCTCGATCACCGTGGGGGGAAAGTTGCGGTCCTTAAAGAACTTGGACATCTGGGATGTGCGGGAGTGGAATGTCTTATCGTGGGAGCAGATGCGGCGGAGGCGGAGGAATTGGGAATAGGGGATGGAATTTTTGCAGGAGGGTGGGTGGGAGGAGGTGTATTCTAGGTAGCTGTGGGAGTCGGTGGGCTTGAAATGGACATCAGTTACAAGCTGGTTGCCTGAGATGGAGACTGAGAGGTCCAGGAAGGTGAGGGATGTGCTGGAGATGGCCCAGGTGAACTGAAGGTTGGGGTGGAAGGTGTTGGTGAAGTGGATGAACTGTTCGAGCTCCTCTGGGGAGCAAGAGGCGGCGCCGATACAGTCATCAATGTACCGGAGTAAGAGGTGGGGTTTGGGGCCTGTGTAGGTGCGGAAGATGGACTGTCTACATCTACATCGCCGAGGCCAGACGCCAACTCTCCGACACCACCTCCTACCGCCTCCTCGATCATGACCCCACACCCGAGCACCAAACCATCATCTCCAACACCATTCACGACCTCATCACCTCAGGGGACCTCCCACCCACAGCCTCCAACCTCATTGTTCCCCAACCCCGCACGGCCCGTTTCTATCTCCTTCCCAAAATCCACAAACCTGCCTGCCCTGGTCGACCCATCGTCTCAGCCTGCTCCTGCCCCACCGAACTCATCTCCACCTATCTGGACTCCATTTTCTCCCCTTTGGTCCAGGAACTCCCCACCTACGTCCGTGACACCACCCACGCCCTCCACCTCCTCCAGGACTTCCAATTCCCTGGCCCCCAACACCTCATATTTACCATGGACGTCCAGTCCCTGTACACCTGCATTCCGCATGGAGATGGCCTCAAGGCCCTCCGCTTCTTCCTGTCCCGCAGGCCCGACCAGGCCCCCTCCACCGACACTCTCATCCGCCTAGCTGAACTCGTCCTCACACTCAACAACTTCTCTTTTGACTCCTCCCACTTCCTACAGACTAAGGGGGTGGCCATGGGCACCCGCATGGGCCCCAGCTATGCCTGCCTCTTTGTAGGTTACGTGGAACAGTCCCTCTTCCGCACCTACACAGGCCCCAAACCCCACCTCTTCCTCCGGTACATTGATGACTGTATCGGCGCCGCCTCTTGCTCCCCAGAGGAGCTCGAACAGTTCATCCACTTCACCAACACCTTCCACCCCAACCTTCAGTTCACCTGGGCCATCTCCAGCGCATCCCTCACCTTCCTGGACCTCTCAGTCTCCATCTCAGGCAACCAGCTTGTAACTGATGTCCATTTCAAGCCCACCGACTCCCACAGCTACCTAGAATACACCTCCTCCCACCCACCCTCCTGCAAAAATTCCATCCCCTATTCCCAATTCCTCCGCCTCCGCCGCATCTGCTCCCACGATAAGACATTCCACTCCCGCACATCCCAGATGTCCAAGTTCTTTAAGGACCGCAACTTTCCCCCCACGGTGATCGAGAACGCCCTTGACCGCGTCTCCCGCATTTCCCGCGACACATCCCTCACACCCCGCCCCCGCCACAACCGCCCCAAGAGGATCCCCCTCGTTCTCACACACCACCCTACCAACCTCCGGATACAACGCATTATCCTCCGACACTTCCGCCATTTACAATCCGACCCCACCACCCAAGACATTTTTCCATCCCCTCCCCTGTCTGCTTTCCGGAGAGACCACTCTCTCCGTGACTCCCTTGTTCGCTCCACACTGCCCTCCAACCCCACCACACCCGACACCTTCCCCTGCAACCGCAGGAAATGCTACACTTGTCCCCACACCTCCTCCCTCACCCCTAACCCAGGCCCCAAGATGACATTCCACATTAAGCAGAGGTTCACCTGCACATCTGCCAATGTGGTATACTGCATCCACTGTACCCGGTGCGGCTTCCTCTACATTGGGGAAACCAAGCGGAGGCTTGGGGACCGCTTTGCAGAACACCTCCGCTCAGTTCGCAACAAACAACTGCACCTCCCAGTCGCAAACCATTTCCACTCCCCCTCCCATTCTCTTGATGACATGTCCATCATGGGCCTCCTGCACTGCCACAATGATGCCACCCGAAGGTTGCAGGAACAGCAACTCATATTCCGCCTGGGAACCCTGCAGCCATATGGTATCAATGTGGACTTCACCAGTTTCAAAATCTCCCCTTCCCCTACTGCATCCCTAAACCAGCCCAGTTCATCCCCTCCCCCCACTGCACCACACAACCAGCCCAGCTCTTCCCCTCCACCCACTGCATCCCAAAACCAGTCCAACCTGTCTCTGCCTCCCTAACCGGTTCTTCCTCTCACCCATCCCTTCCTCCCACCCCAAGCCGCACCCCCAGCTACCTACTAACCTCATCCCACCTCCTTGACCTGTCCGTCTTCCCTGGACTGACCTATCCCCTCCCTACCTCCCCACCTACACTCTCTCCATCTATCTTCTTTACTCTCCATCTTCGGTCCGCCTCCCCCTCTCTCCCTATTTATTCCAGTTCCCTCCCCCCATCCCCCTCTCTGATGAAGGGTCTAGGCCCGAAACGTCAGCTTTTGTGCTCCTGAGATGCTGCTTGGCCTGCTGTGTTCATCCAGCCTCACATTTTATTATCTCCTAATCTACTCAACCACTCTTCATAGCTAGCACCCTCCATACCAGGCAACATCCTGGTGAACCTCCTCTGCACGCTCTCCAAAGCATCCCCATCCTTTTGGTAATGTGGCGACCAGAACTGCACACAGTATTCCAAATGTGGCCGAACCAAAGTCCTATACAACTGCAACATGACCTGCCAACTCTTGTACTCAATACCCTGCCCAATGAAGGAAAGCATGCCATATGCCTTCTTGACCACCCTATTGACCTGCGTTGTCACCTTCAGGGAACAATGGACCTGAACACCCAGATCTCTCTGTTCATCAATTTTCCTTAGGACTTTTCCATTTACTGTATAGTTCGCCCTTGAATTTGATCTTCCAAAATGCTTCACCTCGCATTTGCCTGGATTGAACTCCATCTGCCATTTATCTGCCCAACTCTCCAGTCTATCTATATTCTGCTGTAATTTCTGACAGTCCCCTTCACTATCAGCTACTCCACCAATCTTAGTGTCATCAGCAAACTTGCTGATCAGACCACCTACACCTTCCTCCAAATCATTTACATATATCACAAACAACAGTGGTCCCAGCACAGATCCCTGTGGAACACCACTGGTTACAGGCCTCCAATTTGAGAAACTCCCTTCTACTACTACCCTCTGTCTCCGGTTGCCCAGCCAGATTTTTATCCATCTAGCTAGCACACCCTGGACCCCATGTGACTTCACTTTCTCCATCAGCCTGCCATGGCGAACCTTATCAAACACCTTACTGAAGTCCATGTATCTGACATCTACAACCTTTCCCTCATCAATCAACTTTGTCACGTCCTCAAAGAATTCTATTAAGTTGGTAAGACATATCCTTCCCTGTACAAAACCATGTTGCCTATCACTGATAAGCCCATTTTCTTCCAAATGGAAATAGATCCTATCCCTCAGTATCTTCTCCAGTAGCTTCCCTACCACTGATGTCAGGGTCATCAGTCAATAATTACCTGGACTATCCTTGCTGCCCTTTTTAAACAAGAGGACAACATTAGCAAGTCTCCAGTCCGCTGGGACCTCACCCGTGTCTAAGGACACTGCAAAGATATCTGTTAGGGCCCCGGGTATTTCTTCTCTCGTTTCCCTCAGTAACCTGGGATAGATCCCATCCGGACCTCGGGACTTGTCCACCTTAATGTCTTTTAGGATACCTAACACTTCCTCCTTCCTTATGTCAACTTGACCTAGACTAAGCAAGCATCTATCCCTAACCTCAACATCCGTCATGTCCCTCTCCTTGGTGAATACCGATGCAAAGTACTCACTAAGAATGTCACCCATTTTCTCTGACTCAGCGCATAACTTTCCTTCTTTGTCCTTAAGTGGGCCAATCCTTTCTCTGGTTACCCTCTTGCTCTTTATATATGAATAAAAGGCTTTGGGATTTTCATTATCCATGTTTGCCAGCAACATCTCATGTCCTCTCTTCGCCCTCTTAATCCCTCGTTTCAGATTTGCTCTACATTTCCGATATTCTTGCAAAGCTTCGTCTGTCTTCAGTCGCCTAGACCTCATGTATGCTTCCTTTTTTCTCTTGGCTAGTCTTACAATTTCACCTGTCATCCATGGCTCCCTAATCTTGTCTTTTCTGTTCCTCATTTTCACAGGAACATGTCTCTCCTGCACGCTAATCAACCTCTCCTTAAAAGCCTCCCACATATCAAATGTGGATTTACCTTCAAGCAGTTTCTCCCAATCTACATTCCTCAGATCCTGCCGAATCTTGGTATAGTCAGCCTTCCCCCAGTTTAGTACTCTTCCTTTAGGACCACTCCTATCCTTGTCCATGAGTATTTTAAAACTTATGGAATTGTGGTCGCTATTTCCAAAGTAGTCCCCGTCTGTAATCATTATCTGGAGATTATGACCTTTTTGGCTCTGCTTTTTAATTTAGCTTCCAGTTGTTCATATTCATTCAATAGAACCTCTTTCTTCTTTCTACCTGTATTGCTGGAACCTACGTGTACCACACCAGTTGGATCTTTCCCCTCCCACTCCATGTTCCTCTGCAGCTCAGATAAGATATCCTGAATCCAGGGACGAGGCCGGCAACACAGCATTTGGGACTCTCAATCCTGGCCACACTGAACAGTGTCTATTCCCCTGGCTATACTATCCCTGATTACAACTACATCTCTTTTCTCTCCCCTCTTGAATGGCTTCCAATGCCATGGTGCTACGGTCAGTTTGCTAATCCTCCCTACAAACCCACTCTCAGGCACACAGGGAGAAATAATCTCAAACCTGTTAGACAAGCTTCAGGGTGAGTGTCCTTCAGCAGTACCTCCTGGATCCCTCTACATGCCTCGCTGGTGGTCACATCCTCCTGTCCCTGATGAGTGACCAAATTCAAGGTAGTTAATCTAACAGGCCTCCTGAAACACCGGCCAGGTAACTCTCCCACTTCCTGATGTGTGATGTGGAGATGGCGGTGTTGGACTAGGGTGGACAAAGTCAAAAGTCACGCAACACCAGGTCATGGCATCCACCTGGTGATGGAACAGCACTCTGAAAGCTTGCGATTTTAAATAATCCTGTTGGACTATAACTTTTGATTTTGACCCTGATGTGTCACACTGTTTGAAGCCCAGATTTCAGCAAATTCTGAGCTGGAGTTCCTCAAGCAACCAACACCGACAGTATAGATGTGGTCACTGTGAACCACAATGGGGTCCACCAACTGCCACATCATGCAGATACAAAACATCGACTAACCCAGCATCTCTATTTTAATTACTTAGTTCTTAATTTTATTTTTAAAACTTTTATATTTGTCTTTTAGTTTGTAGCCTGTAAATATTTCCCCCACTTACCTTTAATCTGAAAGCAATCTATAATAGATCATCAAGTTAGTAGTTATGAGCTTTCAATGAACTTACAGTTTTCCTGTGATGTTTTGTGCTGGCCCTTAATCCTGATCTTCAATTTGTCCAGTTAATAAAAAAAAACCTTACAAACTGTGAGCCAAAAAGAAACAAGAAAAAAGCACCACTTTTCCCCTCTGCATTGAATTCCCATGTTGTCTCTAAATTTCCCAAACTATATGCTTACTCGGACATGTTTTACTCTGGATGTGATCTCTCCTTCCTCATCATACAAAGCTTTAATAATTACATGCTAAATATTACTATCATGTTTTATGTTGTTTTGTTTTTCTTGGCGTCTGGAATTGCGTTAATTTTGAAGGGTTAAAACTGTTGCCTCACACTTGGTTCGAGGTAACTGTCTCGGGTAACTGTCTTCAGGTAGCTGTCTGTGTGGAGTTTGCAGTATCATCTCGAGGATGATGACTTCAGCTTGTACAAGGGGACAAATTGAGGGATGATAGATTTAAGACAGATGTCAGAGGCAGGCTCTTTACTCAGAGAGTGGTAGGGGTGTGGAATGCCCTGCCTGCCAATGTAATTAACTCAGCCACATTAGGGGCATTTAAACAGTCCTTGGAAAAGCATATGGATAATGATGGGATAGTGTAGGGGGAGGGACTTAGATTAGTTCACAGGTCGGCGCAATATCGAGGGCCGAAGGGCCTGTTCTGCGCTGTATTGTTCTCTGTTCTATGCATATTCTCCCCATTCTGGGTGGGTTTCCTTTGGGCGCTTCAGTTTTCTCTCACAGACCAAAGATGTACAGGTTAGATGGATTGACAGTTCTAAATTGCACATAATGTCTAGAAATGTGCAGTCTGGGTAGATCTGCTATGGGAAATGCAGGGTTACGGGGAGAGGGCCGACCCATTGGTCAGGGTGGAATGCTCTTTGGAGGGTCAGAGTGGGCTCGATGGGCCGAACAACCTGCTTCTACGCTTTAGGGATTTTCTATGATCTATGAAATTGGAATCCTATTGGGAAATAATTTGAGGAAGTATTCATCTGGAGTAAACTTCATGAAAGGGTAGAACTACATTCGTATACCTGTGAAGCTGTTTGGCCTGATTTCATTACTTATAACTGTAGCATATATATCCACTTATGTACACACACATATATGACATGTGCTTTTTGAGTAACAGTATCAAATGCCCAATGAACAGGAATCAGTTTCTCAATATCCATGTTTCTACATCTAAAGCAGCAATTTTATTTACGAGTGGTTTCCATAAGGCTATTATTCAAAGCTTATTAAAAAGTTTTTCATGCAGTAAATTTTAAAGAAAATCGCCATTAACAAGTCACATACATAAAAATCAATCCTCAGCTGTGTTGCATTAACAAATAAATTCAAATGAGTGACATACATCTCAAGCAGAACTGTTCTAAGACAATAAGACCAGGGCTAAGACATGAACCTCGTGCTAAATATACCTTGTGATCACCTTTTCTTAAACAGTGTCAAGAGTACAAGAAGTGTTAAAAATTATCTTTGCCTATGCCATCAAAGATTTAGATCTTCTTTAAAAGTTGGGCCTTGAAGATTCAATATTTCAGTCCATCACAGCCTTGAAGACAAAATCAAAAAGTTGGATCTTCAGGTGAGGATGTACTGAAGACATGATTGGAGCTCTGTAGAACTGAATCATCAGAAGTATTTTCTTAACATTTGAACAGGATTTTCAATGAGTATACATAGCACCAGTCCTAGAATGTGTGCCAAAACTGTATGACCTATGAAGAGGTAAAGCTAGGAAGAGGAAAGAAGAGGAAAATATTATTGGCATAAAAGTTGTATAATTAGTCATTCCTTTTGAAAAAAATGACTCTCCCAATACATTAATGTCCATGTAGTGCATTGATTATTAAGTTTGGAATTCATTCAGCACTGTGCCAACTCTGTCATTGTAATTTTACTGGATGAGAAGTGAAAACCCTGATTGCAAATCCAACAATGATGAAAATGCAGCTCTGAGGATATTCATGATACAAAATATTAGAAAAACCTACTGAAAGGAATAGCTTTTATCCAGGCATTACGTAACACTGAGGGTCATAGGTCTAGGATGATTTTGTTTTCAAAACTTCAAACTTATAAACCTGTAACCCTGGAGTAAGTTTTTCATTCAAAATTGTACCTGTTTTAGAAACAATATCGTATCTCTACCCACCCACAAAATGTTTATGTCAACTCAAATTTATTTAAATATCACAGTAAACAAACTAACTGTCAACCAGCATAATATGGCAGCATTTTAAAACATAATTTAAATCAGCATTGTCTTTAAATAATATCTCTTCATACATATGAGTGGTAACATTGAGACATTTGGATTATAACTGCAAATGGGCTCATAATAAACATTGCAAATCACAATGTCAAAACACCTGCTGTGTGTAACCTGCTTTTAAATTACTGAAAATTATTTTCAAAAATGTATAAAATAATATTCTATTTATTTTGGGGTATTATAGGTTATTCATTATTTTTTAAAATTCATAACGTACCCAGTATGGTCTTTCCGCTGAAAGGTCCAACTTTAAGTCTGGGGACTCTTTGAAAAGTTGCAGAAGATGAAGTTGCAGGAATTAGGGAAATTTCGAGGGGTGATTTCTTTACCTCAAGGGTGTAACCAGTTTAATGGGTAGTACAATGACTTTACAGCTAGTGCAAAAGACTGTGAAAAGGCAAGTTGCACTGAATGCCATTTGAGTTGAAAAATTTTACCCCTGATACCGATATCAGGGGAAGTTGTGCGAATCAAATCAACAATCCAGATCCAAATTTATCAGGAATTTATCATATATCCTGATAAACTTTTCTTTAATTGCTTAGAAATTAACATGTTTTAAAAATCAAAAGAATGGTCATTGTTCAAATTAATATTATTATTATACAGTCTACATTTAATGCTCATTTACATTGAGAGGGGTGCAGGTAAACAGAATATTGCTCTCACTCAATGTCCCCATACTTTATAAACAAAATTATTGGAAACAAATAAACAAGTTGTAATTAAATACCATCTCTCACAACCTCGGGATATCTCAAGGTGTTTTGCAGTCAACAAACTACTTTTGAAATGTAGTCGTTGCTGTAATTTATGCCCAGCAAGGGCACCAATCACCAATCAGCTCAACCTGCTTTTGTTGCAGTGATTGATGAACCAAGGCATCAGGAAAACTGCCAATTTGTTGTCAAATAAATTTGAGAGATTTTTCACATCTACTGGGGCCTCTGCATGTTGAAGAAAGCACCTTGAGCATTGCAACACTCCCTCAGTAATTATCCAGATGACAAAATGTGGAGCTGGATGAACACAGCAGGACAAGAGCATCTTAGGAGCACAAAAGCTGACATTTCGGGCCAGGACCCTTCATCAGAAAAAATGAATGAAGGGTCTAGGCCTGAAATGTCAGCTTTCCTGCTCCTAAGATGCTGCTTGGCTTGCTGTGTTCATCCAGCTCCACACTTTGTTATCTCAGATTCTCCAGCATCTGCAGTTCCCGTTATCTCTCTCTCAGTAATTACCTTCTTGAAGTGCAGCATTCCCTCTGTACTGACGCTCCGACAATGCAGTACTTCCTGAGGACTGACCCTCTGATGGTGCAGCATTTCTTCATTACTGACTCTCTTATAGTGTAGCAGTCCCTCGGTACTGACCCTCCAACAGTGTGGCACTACCTCCATTCTGACCCTCTGACAGTACGGCACTTCCTCAGCACTGACCTTCTGACAGTGCAGTGTTCCTTCAGTACTGACGCTCTGAAATGTGGCATTCCCTCAGCACTGACCCTCATACAGTGCAGCACTCTCTCAATACTGCCCTCTGACTGTGCAGCACTGCCTCAGTACTGACCCTCCAACAGTATGGCACTCCCTCAACACTGACCCTCTGACAGTGCGGCATTCCCTCAGTACTATACAAGTACCAATCTAGATCTTGTGCTCAAGTCTCCGGAATGGAGCTTGAAGCCAAAATGTTCTGATTCTGTGGCAAAATTACTGACACAATGTCAGGCTGAAACATTAGTTGTTGGTTCGAGGGCATGAATTTTTTTTCTCTTGCTCCCTAAATTTTCCTTTTTGGTTCAATCCTATCTCACAAGAGCAGCTCACTCTCAGCCCAGTACCGGTGCCAGAACTCCATGAACAAAAACCCACCCACTCATACCAATCATCGAGGCACGTAGTTAATTCCTTGACTTGATCTGCTCTATCCCATTTTGTCTGTGGCTCAGGTAGTAATCCAGAGTTTATTGCCTTCGAGGTTCTCCGCAGAACACCTGCAGTGTGGAAACAGGCTATTCGGCCCAAAGGGTCCACACCAACCAAACCTCTAAAGATCTGCTTGGCCTGCTGTGTTCATCCAGTTCCACACCTTGTTACCTCTGAAGAGCAGCCCACCCAGACCCATCCCCCTACCCTATCCGTTCATTTCCTTTGGCTAACACATCTAGTCTGCACACCTCTGAACACAAAAGGCAATTTAGCATGACCAATCTACCGAACCTGCGCACTTTTGGACTGTGGGAGGAAACTAGGGCACCCAGCTGGAACCAACACAGACCCGGGAAGAATGTACAACTCCATACAGACAGTCACTCGAAGGCGGAATTTAACCCAGGTCCCTGGTGCTTGCGAGCCAGCAGTGCTAACCACTGAGCCGTCATGCCGCCCTTTCTAATTTAGCTCATAATTGTTCAAAATCTTTCACCAGGACCTCCTTCTTAATTCTATTAATGTCATTGGTAACAACATGGACAATAACTATTGGGTCCTTCCCTTCCTCTCTTCAAGTTCTTCTCCAGCCCAAAAAGTATCCTTAATGCTGGCACTGACAAAGCAACGCAGCCTTCAGGATCGCGCTCAAGACAGACGGAAACAGTAATTATCTCCGAATTACATTGTGCCATGATTGTACTGTCTCCTACCACAATGATATTCCTATTTCATTCCCTCTACTTAAATGATTCCCTCTGATGATCAGCAAGCTTAACCTCACTGCAGCTTCCCCTCTCATCCTTACAAGAATCATTTAACTAATATTCTTAAGTAGATTTGTAGCTTGGGTTGTCGATGTCGTGGTTGGTTCACTCGCCGAGCTGGTTCATTACTTTGCAAACATTCACTACCCTCCTGGGTAACATTATCAGTGCAGCCTCCGATAAAGCATTGCATTTTCCGGCTTCCAATTTAAATTCTGGGGTCCGTTGGAGTTGATTATCTCATTTCTGTTTTTTCTTTGCAGTGTTGTGTATATAGGGTCTAATTCTATGTGTTTATGGATGGCCTTCTTGGTGGAGAACCAGGCCTCTAGGAAGTCCCATGCTTGTCTCTGTTTGCTTGTCCTCGGATCCTGACGTCCCAATTGACCTAGTGGTCCTTCTTGCCTGTGTGTTTGGAGATGAGTGAGTATTGGTTGTGTCTTTTGGTTGCTAGTTGGTATTCCTGTATTCTTGTCGCCAGTTTCCTTCCTGTCAGTCCAATGTAACATTTGTCGCAGTCTTTGCATGAAATCTTGTACGTTACATTGGTTCTGTCCATAGTGGGTAAGGGGTCTTTGGTTCTTGTTAGCAGGTGGCATAGCTTGATATAGGTTTGTGTGCCACTCTGATGCCCAGCGGCCTAGGAGTCGTGGTCAATTCAGATATGTTCTTGAAGTATGGTAATGTGACTGGGTAATGTATGGTGTTGGGGCGGCACGGTGGCTCAGTGGCTAGCACTGCAGCCTCACAGCGCCAGGGACCCGGGTTCAATTCCAGCCTCAGGTGACTGTCTGTGTGGAGATGCACATTCTCCCCGTGTCTGCGTGGGTTTCCTTCGGGTGTTCCGGTTTCCTCCCACAGTCCAAAGATGTGCAGGCTAGGTGGATTGGCCATGCTAAATTGCCTGTAGTGTTCAGGGGTGTGTGGGTTATAGGGGGATGGGTCTGGATGGGATGCTACAAAGGGGCAGTGTGGACTTGTTGGGCCGAAGGGCCTGTTTCCACACTGTAGGGAATGGAAGTCAAGTGTGTTGAGACGCGTTGTATCTTCCTGTTGAAACAGTTTGACATTTGCAGGGTTCAAGTCTCCTCAATACTAACCCTTATATCTGTCTCACCTGCAGTCACACTCTCCTGTTCCTGATCACAGACCAGTTTTGAATTACCCAGTTTGGGGGGTACGATTGTCATCTGGAGTGAAGTGTCCAGGTCACTTTTCCCTTCTCTGATGTAGCACCATGACTGCAACTCAGACTCAAGGTCAAATCAGATCCAAAGTTCCTCGAGCTCAAAACACTTACAGATGTATTTGCTCTGGATCACATTGGAGTCCAGCAGCTTCCACATACTGCAATAGCAACACATCATCCATCCTACCATCACTATAGGATTTGAGTTAACTTATAGTGCAGCGAGGGAAAGGTCTCAGGCCCAAACCCAGAAACAAGCTGCTGGCACCACTCTTTCTCTTTATTGGGTGCAATGGTCTGTTTGGGTAGGCAAAGTGGCTTCAAAAACATGTGATGATAGAATGGATAATGTGCTGCTACTGCAGTATGTGGAAACTGCTGGACACCAATATGATCCAGACCAAATGCATCTGGCTTCAAAAACACGTGCCAGCTACAAACTGTCAGTAAGAGCATCTTGAACATTACTAGGTTGTCTAGATTAGATTAGATTCCCTACAGTGTGGAAAAAGGCCCTTTGGCCCAACAAGTCCACACCGCCCCTTGGAGCATCCCACCCAGAACCATCCCCCTATAACCCATATGCCCCTGAACACTACAGGCAATTTAGCATGGCTAATCTCCAAAAGGAGATATGTGTGGAAAGTTCTTTACACAGAGGGTAGTGGGTGCCTGGAATGCGTTGCCAGCGGAGGCGGTAGACGCAGACACGTTAGCGTCTTTTAAGATATATTTGGACAGGTACATGGATGGGCAGGGAGCAAATGGACACAGATGGTTAGAAAATAGATAACAGGTTAGACAGAGGATCTTTATCGGCGCAGGCTTGGAGGGCCGCAGGGCCTGTTCCTGTGTTGTAGGTTTCTTTGTTCTTTCTAATCCATCTAGCATGCACATCAATGGACTGTGGGAAGAAACCGGAGCACCCAGAAGAAACCAAGCAGACACGGGGAGAATGTGCAAACTCCATACAGACAGTCGCCTGAGGCTGGAATCGAACACGGGTCCTTGGTGCTATGAAGCTGCAGTACTAACCACTGAGCCACCGTGCCGCCCTATTGTTACAGAGTATCTGCGAAGTATGTGGCCTCTTGAGCCCAGGAGCCCAAAGATCATCTACTCTACCCGCTTTTCCCTTTGCCTTTTTATCTGCTTATTTTTAACATTGACCTTACTTACCTTTTGTGGCAAGTTCGGATAGTACCAAGGTGTCCAGCACATCGGAGGCACAGTTTGTTCCCAGTGGTGTCGAAGGAGTTGACATTGTGCTTCTGGCGATGGTGGAGGAAAGCAAGTTTGGGCCCACTGCCCAGTGTGGGACCCTGCAGCTTCAGCGGTGGCTGCATTGCCGAGATCAGCCCAGCTCATTCTCATGGCAGCGGTGGCACAGCGAAGGAACCTGAGTCTGGCCAACTGTTTTTGCTAATGATGGTCTCAGCATCAGGTGGAAGACCTCAGATCCAGTCCCACAGTTAAGCACTTAGGAAGGACTGTAATGTTGAAATTTTTGCTTTATTTTTACTTTTTCTATTTTATACTTAAGAGTTTGTACCTACATATCTCTGTACTTAAGATGGGGCTGGAGAAGAGCAACCTTATACGTTTTTCACAGTACTCCTGTATCCCTGTATTTGAGGATATGTGACAATAAAATGTAATTCTAATTCTAATTATAAATTAATTACTCAAGAGTCCCTGCTCTTTGCACTTCATTGTAATATCTCACTTTTACAACTGAAAAAAAAATCACCTGTATCAAGTTAATACTTGGGCAGTTATTTTTAAGAAAAAGAAAAGAAAAACACTGGAGACCTAAACAGAAACTGAAGACCTTACATTTACTTTAACGGTTAGGAATGTTCACCAGTCCTGTTCACTGATCAGCTTCTTTCTCTGCACATGGTTCATGCTGTTATTTGTGGCCTCATTCCATCACTACTCATTATACATTGGCGTCTCAATCCACACCTTTTGAAATCTCCCACTTACCTTTCACTCTGAAGAGTTTACTTCTTCCAGAAAACCCTTGTTAAAGTATCTTTATCTGCCTTTGTACTATATTTCCACTTTGAACCAAATTTCCAACAATACATGCATGGGACTCACCCAGCCTTTGTCTTGTTCTGCTGCAGGCCCATAATGACTATGCTTGAATATTCCTAGAATTAAATGAAGGGAAATTCTGGGATTACTCACCATGTTGATGTCTGTGTAATGAAGGAGTGTCTCTTGCAGCCCATTGTACAATTCAATGAGAGCAGGATGTATTAGAAAACACGCATAACTGAGATTGGCTAGTGGGATCCATAACTTGCTGGATAGCAAACTCTGAATAAAACCTAAGGGGAAAATTAACTTAAAAAAAATCAATTACAATATTGTACAGAATTTAGCACAGGGTTTCAATGAACAGTAGGCTACCAATTACACACACTGATTTTCATCCCTTATTGAAAAATGTAATTTATTTCCAAATTGAATTAAAGTTGTCATGAGGGCCAGAGACCTGCTCTCATTAGAGAGAGACAACTGGTGGTGGTTTAACCTGAGGGTCATAACATCTCAGACGAGGGGCAAAATTGAGCAGGAAAGTCCTTCTGGGTGACCTTAGCTAGGTTGTGGAATTGTAGCCACACTGTTGACATCACTCTGCATTGCAAACCAGCTGTCCAGCCAAGTGAGTTAACCAAACCCGTCCCAGCTTGAAAGTATTCCGAATGATTGAAGATAAATAAGAACCATATGAAGTAGGAGCAAGAATAGGTCATTTGGCTCCTCAGGCTTACTTTGCTATTCAATAATATCATGCCTGATCTGATTACGGCCTCAATTCCACTTCCCGCCTACCTCTGCTACTCAATCAATCAATCATAGAACCCTACAGTGTGGAAACAGGTCCTTCAGACCAACAAGTCCGCACCAACCTTCAGACCATCCCACCCAGATCCATCCCTCTATAAACCTACCTAATCTACACATCCCTGAACACCACGGGCAATTTAGCATGGCCAATACACCTAGCCTGCACATTTTTGAACTGTGGGAGGAAACTGGAGCATTTGGAGGAAACCCACGCAGACACAGGGAGAATGTGCAAACTGCACACAGTCGCCTGAGGGTGGAATCGAACCCAGGTCCCTGAAGCAGCAGTGCTAACCACTGAGCCACCATGCTGCCAACTATTGACTCCCTTGTTAGTCAAGGCAAGATGAGATTAGAGTTAACTTTGCAGAATGTTTGGCAAAATAAGGTCCCAAGTCTTCTATTTTTTTTTCATTTCTTCTACCTTAGATTTTCTTCCCGCTTCTCCTGTTATGCTGACTCTTCTTGAAACACAATTTTGTAGTGTCATTAGCCCTCTTCTACCTGAGGCAGTACATGTTGGCCTTCTATTCTTGGTGGGAATGTCCAATTCTATTGTCTATTTTCCAGGTGATGTCATTGGTTGGCAATCCAAAGCAGAAGCACTTGTTAATATTGTTTCCTTTCACATGGTTTGAGACATGGTCCTCAGCTGCTTTGAGACAATTGCTTTTGCCAACACCAGGAATTCCAAGAGCAAGATTCACTGAGGATGCTTGGAACGGACCTCATTTCACTTGGCGGTGCCTCTAATCTTGCGGATTTCATAGAATGTTAGAATCTGTACAGTGTAGAAGCAGGCCATTCAGCCCATTGAGTCCATACCATCCCTCTGAAGAGCAAGCCACCCCGACCCAGACCTCTATGCTATCGCTGTAACTCCACACCTACCCTGGTGAATTCACCCAACCTACAGATCCCTGGACATTATAGACAATTTAGCATGGCCAATCCACCTAACCTGCACATCTTTAGACTGTGGGAAGAAGTCGGAGCATGCAAAAGAAACCCACACAGATATGGGGAGAATGTGCAAACTCCACACATACAGTCACCCAAGGCTGGAATTGAACCCAGGTCCCTGGTGCTGTGAAGCAGTAGTACTAACCCCTGAGCCACCGAGCCACCCCGTGCCTTAATCTTGATTGACGACCTAATAGCCCTATTACTCCTTTGTGGGGGTTATCCACTTCCTTTTAAAATGAAAGCGTCCTTTAATTCTGCAGCCACTGCACTGCTTTGACAAAGGGAATATGCTTTTAGTGGTATGAAATCTTCATATCCATCTTAACGGCTCCCTCCTTTGAATAAATAAGAATCCAGTCATCCAAACTGAAGATATTCGTGTGATAAAAGTACGTAACATATTATCATCATCTTCAGAATTTGTATTTTGTGCATGTGCCATGCATGAAGAAGAAATGAAGCCAAAATTTATCCCAAGTTGAATACTCACTTTGTGTCTGTGGTCATTTTAACACAATTCTCTTTGATAAGATGCAAGAATTGCAAGTTGACAATTAATTGGTCTTTCAACTCTCTCTCTCTCTCTCTCATGTTTCTATCTTAACTTAATTTATTTTACTATAGTTATTGCTCATCTGCGCTTTCCTTTCATGTTATACCTAACTTTCAAATGTGCCATGTCAAGAACTCTTTCTCCTTCTCGGATTGCCATTGAAGACTTTGGTTTAAGTCTTTCTAAGGGTTTCAGAATTATTCAACTTCCGTTTTTCAGCTTCTCCTTTTTTATTTAACAAGTTACAGACATTCAAATTTTAACATGCCTATTTCTCAATTTGCTACTTTATTTCTCCTCATCTTTTTAGCTTTGCTGTTCTCCTATACTAGAGGTTTTGACTGTTCACCTTGATTTTTCATTGAAAGAAACAGGCATTGCAGTTTGTTAAAGAATTACAAACAAATAATACAGCTAAAAAAAACTTGGAAAACAATTAAATATTTGTTAAATAAGTAGTTTGATAGCACAGAACTTGAGGATTACTGAAAAAGACATATTGTCAAAGCTCTTTAACTTTTAACTTTTTAACAGGACATTTCACAAGAATACAAATTCATAGGCAAACCAACATTGATAGTGCAAGAGAGGAGAGTGCTGATTGGTCGGCAAGTGGAGTCTGATTGGTAGAGGTATTGCCATGAAGAATTCTAACATTTTCAAAAATGTTTTGCTGATGGGTCCCAGAATGCAGACTTGGAAACTCAATGGAATGCATTCTCATTGGAAGAAATCAAACCAAAAAAAATCACGTTCTAGAGACTAACACTTCGAAAATGAGAATTGGAAATGGCTACATAGGCGACAAAGTTGTAATGAGATTTGGTGACTCGTTACCGGTAATGTTAGGTAGATTCAGCTTTGGTTGTATTAACCATTTAAACTCCAATCATTGGGGTGCTAGGCTACAACATGTCTGCTATTCAATAATTGCCTGAAGTTAATGCCAATTGTTTAATCTGAGATTTATATGCATCCACATACAGACATAGTAAATAATCTTACTTACCTAACATTGTGTAGTAAAGTTTGGTTTGTTCAAAACTGTGAAATCTCATATTTTCATTCTCTAAGTGCCTTTCATTTCCATTTGTGCACTTTAACCAGATAAAAATATTAGTCTCTGACAGGATTGTATCATAAAAGTAAAGAGTGATTGATTGGATTACTGCACCTATTTGTTTTTGCATTACACATGTTCCTGCAAGTGACAAGCTATTAGAATTCCTCACCTGCACTATGGAAGTCCTAATTTGCACACATCTTAGTGAATTAGAAAAAAAAACCAACTAAAACATGCCCATTCATTAATGAAGTAATCCTGTCATTTTATTAAAGCCTTTGCACTACACAGTCAGTTTATGGAGTTCACACAAGCTCCATTCTTTACCATCACAAAGAGTCCAAAACAGGGTGTGACTTTAAAGCTGACAATAAAGGCTGTGGGCAGTCAGCAGAAGTTTACATAGAAGTGGAATGTATCAGATATTGGCTGTTTTCTAGGTATAATCTGCTTGTGACAGGTACCACATTTGTGCACATTGCTCAGCTCCCATCTAACAACTGATGAGAAACTGTTTTCCCTAATAGGGCAGGTGATTAGCATATTTCTTATTGATTCATGTTTCTTTTTTAAAAATGTATTTAAACCATATTTTCTGAGAAAAAACATCTTATGAATACAACAACTTCTCATAAAATTATTCTACTTTAAAACTGTTTTCTAACCTTTCACTGTCCTGATGATGGCTGTCAGTGCATAGGTCACTGCAGATAGTTAGAGCTTCTTTGTAGTGAAACATAGCATAGCTGCCACCATTGTAAACTCTATCAATTAGAGAGATTGACTTCAGATTCTGGTATAATCTGTGTAGCCTGATAGGATTTATGGATGATTGTGTTAATTCACCACCTTCTTAGAATCTACTTGATGTAAACTTTAGGGTAGAAAGACAGGTGCAATTGGTTCTGTTACTATATTTCTGAAGACAATCCAGAACACTATGAGGTTTAATATAACAAAGTGTCGAGCTGGATGAACACAGCAGGCCAAGCAGCACCTCAGGACCACAAAAGCTGACATTTCGGGCCTAGACCCTTCATCTTTCAATAGAAAAAAGTCTGGAATTAAGAGTTTAATGGTGACCATGAATCCAATGTCAATTGTTGGAAAAACTCACCTGGTTCATTAACGTTCTTTCAGGGAAGGAAACTGCCATCCTTACCTGGTCTCGCCTACACGCGACTCCAGACCCACAGCCATGTGGTTGGCTCTCAACAGCCCTCTGGGAAATTTATGATAAGCAATAAATGCTGCCTGGCCAGTGACACCCTCGTCCCATGAATGAATTAAAAAGCTGTAATTTGTGGTCTGGAGTCTAATTGTCCAGGAATAAGATGGGCCCATTCCAAACTGCAGGCAGAGGGCGCAGAAAGTCTGGAAGTCAAAGGGACGGCTGCTTCAAATCATTGTGTTTGTTAGGTGTAAAAAAAACGGATCAGAACATGCTGTTTGTAGACAAACTGTACAAAAAAAAAGGCCTCTCCTTTGTGAAATGTAGTGTTCAGTTATTCTGTGTTTGATTACTTGAGCCTGGTCTGTATCCCTGTGCTGGACTGATTATGATTGGGTGTGGATTCAGAGCAAACAAAAAGAGAACAGACAGCACAGATGGTGCTAGGAGCTGAAGCTGAGAAAAGCACAGTTCAGACATTTTGTGGCTGCAGAGATATTTTAAAACTTTTGTAAATAAAACAATTGAAAAATTTAAAAAAAGGATGAAGGGTCTAGGCCCGAAATGTCAGCTTTTGTGCTCCTGAGATGCTGCTTGGCCTGCTGTGTTCATCCAGCTCCAAACTTTGTTATCTTGGATTCTCCAGCATCTGCTGTTCCCATTATCACTATGAGGTTTAATGTTTGGTTTTGGAAGGTCACAGCCAACATGGGAAGAGATTACCCTCAACATGTCTGAACTAGGAAAATGGAAATCCCTAACATTACTGGTCTTGATTGTGGTTCAGTAACTCTTAGAAAGTTGTGTTACAATCCACAATGGTTGATCAATTGGATAGGCACAATTATCAGTCCAAGCCCACAGAGCTAGCTGCACTTAAAAATGGCCTCAGTCTTTGCAGTTTTTAGATGGAGGAGATTGTATCTCATCCGAGATTGGGTATCAGTCAATCAATGTGGTTTTTCAACACCCTTCATGTCGATGCCCTATCGTCACATTGTAACTTACTTCTAAACAGACTTCCCTGAACTCTGCTTTTAATACACTGAGCCTGTGCTTGAAAATTCCTTCCTTAAAACCCTAGTGCTTTTACAACTTGCCCCATAAATTTCAGAAAAATTTTAATTATTTCTTCTGATCTACTTGGCTTTGACTCTGAAATATTTCTTTCAGATATATTTTGCAGTGAAGTGCTTTATCAATGCATGCTGTTCTCAATTCTGTTCGCAACTCAATATAATTGCCAGAAGGCGTATCAGTATCATTGAGATGGACTCACTCTTGTTCCTTTGGAGTAAAGGTCTCTGCCAGATTGCCTTGCAGGGAGTCACAGATGTTGTCAAAAGAGAAAATCTGAACGCATCTTTGAAAAGCCTAGTCTGGGATTTGACAATTGTAAAAGGGCTGTTTGAAATTCACAGCTACTCAAGAACTATACCTGCATATCCTTCTTCACATGCAAGTATGATCCACCCTACTGCAGCAGCCCATACCGATCTGTGAAGTGCCTGGTACAGCACAGGAAGAACAGAGTAGTATTCAATTGAGTCATCCAGTGCATATCCAAATGCTATCACAGCAGTCATTGTCGCCAGACAGCACAGCCAACCAGCAAGAACAGAAGCCTAGAAAGGAAATAATTCACTGTTGTTAATAAGCAGTAATGATAATTTCCATTGAACAGAAGTCAACATGCAGTGGAACATTACAAAGAAGAACGATGAGCCTTTATGAGAATATTAGAGCAGATCACTGAAGGTTTGATCACAAGGACGATTTCAGGAAAGTGCATAGGGAGGTTGTGAAATGGAAAGGTTTAGGTAAGAGCTCCAGAAGTGACAGAAGCAGTTGAAGATTCTAGTGCTATTGCAGGAGCAGGGGGAGAAGACTTACACAGAAAACCAGATTTGGGGATCCAAGTGTACATGCGGGGTACAAAGAGCAAAGAACAAAGAAAATTACAGCATAGGAACAAGCCCTGCGGCCCTCCAAGCCTGTGCTGATCGAGATCCTCTGTCTAACCTGTCATCTATTTTCTAAGGGTCTGTGTCCATTTGCTCCCTGCCCATCCATGTACCTGTCCAGATATATCTTAAAAGACGCTAACGTGTCTGCGTCTACCACCTCCGCTGGCAACGCGTTCCAGGCACCCACCACCCTCTGCGTAAAGAACTTCCCACGCAGATGTCCCTTAAACTTTCCTCCTCTCACTTTGAACTCATGACCCCCATTAATTGAGTCCCCCACTCTGGGAAAAGTCTTCTTGCTATCCACCCTGTCTATACCCCTCAATCAGGTCCCCCCTCAATCTCTGTCTTTCTAATGAAAATAATCGTAATCTACTCAACCTCTCTCCATAGCTAGCACCCTCCATACCAGGCAACACCTTGATGAACCTCCTCTGCACCCTCTCCAAAGCGCCCACATCTTTTTGGTAATGTGGCGACCAGAACTGCACACAGTACTCCAAATGTGGCCGAACCAAAGTCCTATACAACTGTAACATGACCTGCCAACTCTTGTACTCAATACCCCGTCCGATGAAGGAAAGCATGCCGTATGCCTTCTTGACCACCCTATCGACCTGCGTTGCCACCTTCAGGGAACAATGGACCTGAACACCCAGATCTCTCTGTTCATCAATTTTCCCTCGGACTTTTCCATTTACTGTATAGTTCACCCCTGAATTAGATCTTCCAAAATGCATCACCTCGCATTTGCCCGGATTGAACTCCATCTGCCATTTATCTGCCCAACTCTCCAGTGTATCTATATTCTGCTACATTCAACTGGAAAATGTTGCCAGGGCAGAGATAGGCTATTCTACAAATGAGGTCTTTAAAGATAATATATTGTTCAATGGATCTTTCATAGGTCAGAGAGGATATTAGTAATTGCTAAAATGGGTGCTGTGTTTAAGACAAAAGCTGACGTTTAGGGCCTAGACCCTTCACCAGAATGTCAGCTTTTGTGCTCCTGAGATCCTGCTTGGCCTGCTGTGTTCACCCAGCTCCACACTTTTGTTATTTTGCATTCTCCAGCATCTGCAGTTCCCATTATCACTGTGTTTAAGTATATGGAGTCATGAATGGTGACTATCAGGATTCTAAATGGATCCTACTGTCAGCATGTTACTACCTAACCTCTGACTTACGTTAGTAGCTTGGGACGCATGCCATGATGGCCCATTTTTGCCCACTTTGATTTCTGTAATTTTCTCTTTCAAGAGAATGAGTAGGTGTTTGACCATGCAATGGCAAATTTGTTGGCAATACAGGAAAGGCGATGGTGGTTTGTGGTGAAACCTAAGGAGACAAGGAAGGGTAGCATTCCAATGTAATGATCACAGAGACTAGTATTGGTGGCTTTAGCAATTTGATGCTGTGACCACTATGGAAACTGAATGGATATACATGAACTGTGGGAGTAGTGTGGAACTCATTTGGAACTGAGTAGAGGTCAGAGGATCAATGACCAAAGAAATATTGATAAAATAACAAATATGTAGGAAAGTAAACAAAATTGAAGAGTTACATCCTGCCCAGTGACATTTTTAAATTTAAAATGATCCAGGCATTTCATCAAATTAGTGAGTTAGCTGCTATATGCCCACATGTTTTATTTTAGGCAGAACAGCAATATCCAGGCAGCAAACTTACTGTTTGCAATTTTTATTGATATTTAGAGGGTTTACTGCAGGATGCCATAACACATTAAGTTACTGGAACCCTGTTTTGTAAATGCTAGAAGGGGGATTACAGTATTGTGCCAAGCCCTGAGACTGCATTCTCAAAACTGCTAGTCTACCTGGATTGTATACATCATATAACCAGAAAGCTTTAGAATACAAACAGAAAGAACTGCAGACATTGTAAATCAGAAAAAAAAACAGAAGTTGCTGGAAAAGCTCAGCAGGTCTGGTAGTATCTGTGAAGAGAAATCAGAGTTGACATTTCAGGTCAAGCAACCCTTTCCTAAGCACTCAAGAGTTCTGATTTATCTCCAAAATCAAACTCTTGAGTTCTTAGGAATGGTCACTTGACCTGAAACATTAATTCTGATTTCTACCCACAAATGCTGCCAGACCTGCTGAGCTTTTCCAGCAATTTCTGTTTTTGTCTAAGCTTTAAAATATATCCAATTATAGGTTAGCTTTACGTGATTTGCTTACAAAGAATATCCAAATTCTTTACAAACAGATATATGCTTTCAGTTCATTGCCACCACACAAACACAGCATTAATGTCAATTCCTAATGTTTTTCACCTCATTTGTCTTAAACTAAGTACCTTGGTTTTCAGCAAAGATGTTTCTCTGTGATGCAATAAAATGCCCAACATAATTCCAATTAAAAATGGACCATAACGGCAATAAGGCTTTGTATAGTATTGTACATTGTACACTTCATGTGTAAGCAGTCTGAAGACAAATATAAAGTCATATTTAGTAAGAAAACCTGAATGGATATTAAAACAACGTTGTCAATTCACGATGGGAACATCCAGATTCGTTTCGTTCAAACTTTCAATATCATCATGTATGCATGGCTTCAAGATTGATCCTGTGTCCTCATGGCACACTATTATGTCATTTGATGTCATTTTCAAGATTTACACCTTCCATAAGATTTTATTTCTTATTCACTCTGTGAAATGATTTCTCAGCCATTTCCTTTCAGAACTAAATAAATGGCCAAGGATTCTTCAGCCATTCTTCACATTTTGAGTTCATGATACAAGGAATTAGTGGCATAAATCCCCTTTGAATCCCATCAAAGGCTTAGTTCTCTCTCTCTCCCTCTCTCTCTCTCTCTATCTCTCCCACCCGCATCCCCCCACCCCACCCCAACCCCACTCTCATTCTCTCATCATTATAACCAGAACTGGACACATCAATAAAGAAGAGCTTTTACAGAATGTTTTAAGATCTAAATTCTGGTGCAACATTGGTGGGTTCCCTAGAGAAATAGTTATATTCTGAGATTTTGATATTCCTCCTGTCGTAGGATGTCACCTCCAGGTGTTGCCCTCTTTCCCACCTTACGTGGTCATTCAGTAGCCTCACCATTCCCACCCTTCATCCTGTCTTCAGGAAAATGGCAGACAGCAGGATGGTGCCTCGGAACTAGCTGACAAGTAACACAAGTTTCTACACCTAGCTATCCCTATCAGGGCTTAAAAATTCAGCTCATTTGAATAAACTGGACAGCAAAAGCTCGTACATGAGGTATGTATCAAGTGACTCCAAAATATCCTCCAAAAACAGTGGTAGCAGAGTCTGGAAAATCTTTTAGCAATGGGTAAGATAGATTCTTCATCACCAAGGGGTGAAAGGTTATTTGTGGGAGATGGAAGCGTGACATAATCAGATCAGCCATGATCATTTGAATGTGGAGCAGGTTTGAGGGGCAGAATGGTCTTTGCCTGTTCTTAATTTGTAGGATTGTTTATTCATTTAACCCTGCCCTATGTTGACTATGGCTTCAGATTATTTCCTGGAAATGATTGTTGCTGATCTGAGTGGTTAAATGCATTTGTACGATGTTCATCCTTCTGCTACTTTGTTGGACACATTAGCCAAGAATTATCTCAGATCCTGTCCTGCTGCCCAGTGGTGTGGTTTTACAGAGATCTGAAAGCAGAGCAGGACCAGCTCTAAATAAATTTTAAAATAGCTTAAGAAACAAACAGAATATCACTTTGATTAGCAAATGAAGGAATGTCATATCATCTCATCAAACATTTAATCCTTCAATGTTTTGACAGTAATATCTAGGTGTATATCTGTCCAGAATGAACTCTTAGGTCGATAACAGTATATTAGATTCTATACTTACCTGGAATCAAAGTGAAGTCCTATTGGCAGTTTGAAGAACCAGGAGATCAAAGCAGTGGCAATGAAACAAGTCAACAACAGAAATCCTGCAAGGGCAATCATGAACAACCTATTCCTGGACACAGACAGAAAAGTTAATATGTCTGATCTTCAGCGTAAGAGGATCCTACTCAACCTGGTGAGCAATGGCAAAGACAGTTATTTTCCATCACTGATTGACACCGTGAAAAAATTCTTTCAAGGTCAAATCATACGAATTCTAATCAAGTGAACAAAGATAATTTTCCCAGACCCTCCCTCTGAATCAGCATCAAAACCCTCAGCCCGATTTCCAACCAATCACCCAATATTTTATCACCATTTGATTATTCCTGTGACCTCTTGGAGTTTGTGAAGAAATTCCACAGAATAATTTAACATTAGCACCAAGGATTTCTTGAGAAAGACTTGTTCATGAAAACGTATTTCAGAAATTTACAACAGAACTAATTGTGGCAAATCTTGCACTCTCCCCCATCGTGACTATTTAAACAGACATGAAGATGGATGAGTGGGATCCCACTGCCTTCATGGATGACCTTCTAATGCCAATTTTCGGTTAATATTTAATGCCTTGAGGGCTCATTCTCCCATTTTTGGTATTAAACCAGCTGTGGGAAGGTCTCACAACACAGGGAATAGAACAAACATCTGCTGTGCTGCTTGAGAGCTTCCAAGGAGATGAGAGGGCTCAAAGGCAAGGGATCCAACATTAGGAAGAGTAGATACAGTCCCAAGGGAGGCACAGAACAGGCATGCCAAGTCCTGGGTGGTGCACATTGGAGTAGGGCATCCTAAAAATTTGTGGCAGGAGAGATGCATTGACCAACTCTCAAACCAACAGCCAACATCTCCACTGTCTCATTAAGTTTCTGCACTTCTGTTTCCTACCTTTGAATGTTTTGTTTCTTTAATCTGTGTCCATACTTATTAGAAAATCGACCCAAGAACCATGGCTCCTGGATTTTTAGAATCGCCACAGTGTGGAAGCAGGCCATTGGCCCATCGAGTCCATACTGATCCCCCAAACAGCATCACACGCAGAACCACCCCATCCCTGTAACCTTGCATTTACCTTGACTAATTCACCCAGCCTGCACATCCCTGGATACTGTGGGCAATTCAGCGTAGCCAATGCACCTAACCTCCACATCTTTAGGCTTGCAAAGGAAACTGGAGCACCTGAAGGAAACCCAGGGAGAAAGTATGAACTCCACGTAGACACCCGAGAGTGGAATCAAACCCAGGCCCCTGGTGCTGTGAGGCAGTAGTGCTGACCACTGAGCCACCGAGCCACCTCTAAGCAGCTCCATATAATAACTTTGCCCATCCCCTGAATATAGACAGTCTATAAGCACTCCTTATGAATGATTTGTTTTGCCTCCCCTGACAAGTTACTTCTATAGGCTTAAAGTGATCCAGAGATTGCCAACATTAAGTAAATAGAGCTCTGGAAAGTAACTGAGATCAACACTCCAATATCTGATTTGGTGCTCAAAATCCATCAACTTAGAGGTGTGCAATCAGGAAATCAGGGAGCAAAATGTAACAACCACTGAGCGTTCAATTTTTTTCTTAATAATAGAAACCGCATACCACTCAAGAATAAAACTTACCTGTACAGTAGAAAGACGAAAAGCGGTGTTGTGATGTAGAACTGGAAGTCGTTTGCAAGATACCATGTCCAACCCATACACTGCAAACATATTTTTTTCTTGGTAAATTATGTCATGTTAAATCTGCAATGGTTTCTTTAATTTCACAGAATGTCCTAGCCAAAAATCCTCCATCATATTTGGAGTGGAATTTGAGCACAGTGAAGAATTAAAGTTGGGGACTAATGTCCAAGTCTCTAGCTCAAGGTAGCCAGCACCAAAGATTTCAGAGGAAACTTTCTGCTCCTCTCGTACAGCAATTTGAGGCCATCTCTCTGGGCGCTTCCAGAAAATCTTAGAAATCCTGTCAGATAGTATTCCTGTAGACCTATTTGTATTGTCTACAGAAAGCATGTCTTGATACCAACTCGGGCTACAAGCAAATACCGTCGGGGATATCATTGAACTTCAACTGAGATTAAAGGAAGATGAAGAGCATTAAGACTTGTCAGCATGATTAGAGCTCTAGCCTAACCAGGCTGTGGGGGATCACCATGAGGTGGTAAAATGCATGGTCATTCAGTAGTGTGCCTGTGACACTCTTTCAAGGACTTGAGGTCAAATTCTGACAGAACCAATGAACTAGACAGAAATTGTGCTGTAAAAATCAAAAATAACTCCCTAGAGACAATATCAAGTTAGCAAACAGGTTCAAGGGGAATCACAAGGCTTTTTATGCATAGATTAGAAGAAAGAGGGTAGCAAGGGAAAGACTAGGCCCCCTTAAGGACAAACGAGGCAAGTTATCCATAGAGCCACAGGAAGTGGGAGAGATCCTTAATGAGTACTTTGTATCAGTCTTCACCAAGTTATGTTGAGGTCAGGGATGAGTGTGTGAATACTCTAGAGAATGTCAATATATTGAAGGAACAGGTTTTGGGTATCTTAAATTGCATTGAGGTAGCCAAGTCCCCAGGGCCAGATGGTATCTATTGCACATTTCTGTGAGAGGCAAGGGAAGAAATAGTTGGGGCATTAGCAGATTCTTCACATCCTCATTGACCACAGGCGAGGTTCCAGAGGACTGGAAATTAGCCAATATCGTTCCCTTGTTTAAGAAAGGAAGCAGGGATAATTCAGTAAATTATAGACCGGTGAGTCTGACATCTGTGGTGGAGAAGCTCTTGGAAAAGATACTGAGGGACATGATACATGCACATTTGGAAGAAATGGACTAGTTGGTGACAGGTAGCATGGTTTCATATGCAGAAGGTCATGTTTTTAGAAGTGACAATGATAATTGATGAGGGAAGAGCTATGGATGTAGTCAAGATGAACTTTAGTCAGGCATTCTATAAAGTTCCATGTGGCAGATTGGTATAAAAACTAAAATCACATGGGATTCGGGGTGGCCTTGCTAGATGGATATAAAACTGGCTTGGTCATGGAAGGAGGATAGCAGTGGAAGGGTGTTTTTTAGAATGGAGGCTGGTAACTCATGGTGTTCCACAAAGATCAGTCTTGGGTCCTGTATTGTTTTTGTAGTATGTATAAGTGATCTGGAGGAAAATGTGAGTGGGGTGATTAGTAAGTTTGCAGATGACACAAAGATTGGTGGAGTTGCTGATAGTGCCAACAATTGTGAAAGGATACAATAGGAACTTAGTTACAGAAATGGCAGATGGAGATTAATTCGGACATATGCAAGGTGATGCATTTTAGAGGACCAAATTTAGGTGTGAATTCTACTGTAAATAGCAGAACCCTTAGGAACATTAACATACAGATGGATCTGGGTATACAGGCCCACAGTTCCCTAAAAGTGGGAACGCAGAAGGCTAAAGTGATTAAGAAGGCATATCATTAGCCAGGGCATGGAATACAATAGACAATAGACAAAAGGTGCTGGAGTAGGCCATTCAGCCCTTCGAGCCAGCACCACTATTCATTATGATCATGGCTGGTCATCCACAATCAGTATCCTGTTCCTGCCTTATCCGCATAGCCCTTGATTCCACTATCTTTAAGAGCTCTATCTATCTCTTTCTTGAAAGTATCCAGACAGTTGGCCTCCACTGCCTTCTAAGGCAGAGCATTCCATCTATCCATCACTCTCTGGGTGGCAAGAGATGGTAAAACTTGTTGCAGCTATATATAACCCTTGTTCCACCACATTTGGAGTATTGTATACACTTTTGGTGCCCACATTACCGGAAGGACGTGGAAGCTTTGGAGATGGTGCAGAGAGTGTTCACCAGGATGTTGCCTGGTCTTGAGGGCATTGACTATGAGGAATGGTTAAAAAGACTAGGATTGTTTTCACTGGAAAGACAGTGACTGAAAGGAGACCTGATAGAGGCCTGAAAATTATAAGAGGCAAAAGCAGGGTGGATAGTCAGAGGCATTTTACGAAGATTGAAGTTTCAATTACAAGGGGGCAGAGGTTCAAAGTGAGACTCCAAAAGTTTAAGCGAGATATGCAAGGGAAGTTTTTCACACAGGGAGTGGTAGGAGCCTGGAATGCACTACCAGAAGCGGTTGTGGAAGCAGGCACTTTAGCAAAATTTAAGAGGCATCTGGATGGTTACATGAAGGATGAGATTTCTAAATTCCTGGAAGTGCAGGGTCAGATTAAAACAAGTCAGCATGGTTTTAGTAAGGGGAGGTCATGCCTGACAAACCTGTTAGAATTCTTTGAAGAGGTAACAAGTATGTTAGACCAGGGAAACCCAGTAAATGCTATCTATCTAGACTTCCAAAAGGCCTTTGATACAGTGCCTCACGGGAGGCTGCTGAGCAAGGTGAGGGCCTATGGTGTTCGAGGTGAACTACTGGCTTGGATTGAGGATTGGCTGTCTGACAGAACGCAGAGAGTTGGGATAAAAGGCTCTTTTTCGGAATGGCAACTGGTGATGAGTGGTGTCCCACAGGGTTCAGTTTTGGGGCCACAGCTATTCACCTTATACATTAATGATCTGGATGAGGGGACTGGGGGCATTCTGGTGAAGTTTGCCGATGATACAAAGATAGGTGAACACGCAGGTAGTACTGAGGAGGTGGGGAAGCTGCAGAAAGATTTAGGCAGTTTAGGAGAGTGGTCCAGGAAATGGCTGATGAAATTCAACGTGAGTAAATGTGAGGTTTTGCACTTTGGAAAAAAGAATACAGGCATGGACTATTTTCTAAACGGTGAGAAAATTCGCAAATCAGAAGTGCAAAGGGATCTGGGAGTGTTGGTCCAAGATTCTCTAAAGGTTAACTTGCAGGTAGAGTCCGTAATTAAGAAAGCGAATGTAATGTTGTCGTTTATCTCAAGATGGTTGGAATATAAAAGCAGCGATGTGCTTCTGAGGCTTTATAAGGCTCTAGTTAGGCCCCATTTAGAATACTGTGTCCAATTTTAGGCCCCACACCTCAGGAAGGACATAATAGCCCTGGAGCGTGTCCAGCGGAGATTCACACGGATGATCCCTGGAATGGTAGGTTTAACGTATGGTGAACAGCTAAGGATCCTGGGATTGTACTCATTCGAGTTTAGAAGGTTGAGGGGAGATCTAATAGAAACTTACAAGATAATGTGTGGTTTAGAAGGGGTGGATGCTAGGAAGTTGTTTCCGTTAGGCAGGGAGACTAGGACCCGTGGGCGCAGCCTTAAAATTAGAGGGGGTAAATTTAAAACTGAAATGAGACGACATTTCTTCAGCCAGAGAGTGGTGGGCTTGTGGAATTCATTGCCATGAAGTGCAGTGGAGGCCGGGACGTTGGATGCCTTCAAGGCAGCGATCGACAAATTCTTGATCTCAGAAGGAATCAAGGGCTCTGGAGAGAGTGCAGGGAAGTGGTGTTGAAATGCCCATCAGCCATGATTTAAATGGCAGAGTGGACTTGATGGGTCAAATGGCCTTACTTCTACTCCTATGTCTTATGGTCTTATGGCCTTATGAATAGGGAGAGAATAGAGAGGTACGGGCTGAATAAGAGCAGAAGGTTTGTTTTTAGTTTAGTCAGGGTATGATGGTCAGCACTGACTTGGAGGGCCAAGGGCCTGTTCCTGTGCCATGCTTCTCTGTTGTTGTTTTTTTGCTTAAAACTGATTGCAGGAAGTCTAGATGAAAGCATCGGCTAAAATTTTGTGGACAGCTTCCTTATGAGCACTGTTGGTGACCATTAAAATTGGGGCATTGTATCACTTATAATCTAATGTCTCTTTCTTCAACACACCTCATGTTCATTCTAACAATATATTCACCATTCATTGAACCATTGGCTCCAGTACCCATCAGGGACTGGGGAGGGTCCAAGGATGGCACTGCAGATCATGGAGCATCCAACACTGATGATGTCACAAAGTCATTGCTGAATACAATAAAATCTAATGTTCAGTCATTGATCAGCTTGACAAGAGACTGTTAACAATAGAAATTTAGGAATTTAGATTTTTGGAACGGGAAAGTTAGACAATCAAACCCAGAAGTAAGGGGCAAACAGAGGCCAAGGTGAGGGTGGTTAGAAGGCTGGAGATCAGTGCATAAAGTGTGGTGAGATGTGGTCACCTCAGTCCGTGTAGGGTAAGGACACAGGGCCTTGGTGAGACCACACCTCGACAAGTATGTGAAGTTTTGGTCTTCCTAACGAAGGAAGGATGCACTTGACATTGAAATAGTGTAGTGGAAGTTCATTAAGTTATACCAGGGATGGTAAGTCTGTTGTATGACGAGAGATTGGTTCTACTGCATTCACTGGAATTTAGGAGATTGAAAGATGGATCTGATTGAAATGTATAACATTGCAACAGGGCTGGACAGATTAGGTCGAGAGAGATTGTTTTTTTCTATTTGGCCAGTCTAGAGCCAAGGTCCCAGCCTCAGCATACATGGTAGGCCATTTAGCACTGAGATGAGGAAAATAATTCTTCAATCAAAAAAAAGCAGTGAACCTGAGAATTCTATATTGCAAAAGGAGGCCAAGTCATTGAATATATTCAAGAAAAAGGTGGATATATTTTTAGATTTTAAAGGCATCAAGGATTTTGGGAGAAAACAGAATCAGCTTGATTTTATTGAATTGCAGAACAGACTCAAAGGGCTGAATGGCTTACTATTGCTTTTAGTTTATATGGTTCTATGATACAGTGACCTGCTGGAGCTGGCAAATAACTATTCTCTTTTGTTTTTCAGACTTTCCAGGCCCTAGAAAACCGGCAAGTCAATCATTGATTTAAATTAGAGCATCAATAGCATTTTAGGAATTCAATTTCAATATCCACACAAGATAAAACCAGTTTCTCTGAAAGCGGCAGCATGTAATTAGGTTGATTAGAATTGCATACTGCATTTTCCAATTTTAACTGTACCCCAACACTTTGCCACTCACCATGCGGATATAAATCCAGGGCATTATCTTTCCTAATAGTTATAGCTCTGGATCTATTTAACAACACATTCACAGATACAGCATAAGTAATTTGACTTAAATAACAATGGAAGCCCAAGATTATACACTAGGTTATCTTGTATGTTATAAATGGCATGTAAATAAGAAACATGTAACCGTTTCTGTAGAGACAGAACCTACACGTTGTTCAATCATAACAAAATTGTTAAGAAACAACAGGTTTGTCCACCAGGATCTCTTGCAGTTATCCAACTGGGACTTTGCATTTTCTCCCAAAGACTTCCAGGGAATAAGTGAACACATTCCAATAAATAAGCACATCATGTATGTATAAAGTGGTAGAATTCTGAAAATAAAGGAAGACAATGTTTAACAATTTAGTTTCATTTTATTTCTGATAGACAGATTCTATAAAATGTATCCTTTTTTCACTAAACAGTAAAGCTATAGAAAAATGATGGAGTGGATAATTAGATCTACCTCTCCTGAAATCTCAGCACAAATATAAAAAACTTCGACAACTAAATTTCTACTTTGCAGTTGGGTAATCAGATACCTCAAATGTCAAATCAAAGAATTCAACTCCCAGGACAGAGGCAGAATGCAAATGACAGATTTTATGAGGTGTCACACAATTGGCAATTTTATCTGGCGTGTCTTTTCCATTGCACAGACATGCTGCAAATGCTCCCTTCACAGTTTGGAAGGAAGTAATTCTACCAATATGACTGGTAACCATTCACACAAAATAACACAGTGCAGTGAAACTGCGTCCCTGAGGCAACAATTTATGTCTCAGAGCTGACATTGCATTCACTCCAATTATAAAATCTTCAATAAGGCAACTGCAAATGAAACAGCTTCATGAGACATATTGATTAATGCTGACAGTTGTACCTACACCTGTCAGTGCTTATTCTTATAATGTACCATTATTATAATTTTTTTAATTAATAGCACTAATTTTAGGTAACTTTTTTTTGATCTGACTCACTTTGGGGCATATTTTCTACCATTTGCTAATTTTAGGAAAAGTGTAGATATGAGTAGAAAAAAAATGCTCTTTGCTTTGTATTCACTGCTACTTTCTTACATTAGTAAATGTAAGGAAATACAGTCTTTAAATGTTAAAGCAAATTCAGAAATTAAGGCACTCTAATGTTTGTCAGTTTTCTTTGAAAGTTTCAGAAGCAGACCTTAAGATAACTTTTCATCACTAAGCTCTGAAAGATCAGTCACAACTAAGGTTGAAAAAAACATGAAACAAAGATAAAATAAACCAAGAGATAGTAAGAAATGCCAATGGTGGAGTCAAAGATAACACAGTCTGAAGAAGAGTCCTGACCTGAAACGTCAATTTTCCTGCTCCTCTGATGCTGTCTGGCTTGCAGTGTTCCTCCAGCTCAACACAAAGTAAACCAATACACCTTAGACATGGGAATGGCGTGGAGGATATCTAACAGAAGGAGAGGACAGAACAATAGCCACTACAGACTAGTCAGCCTAATTGCTAGTGACAGGGAAAACTTTAAAAACAGTAATCTGAGATAGGATTCATTGTTTCTTGGAAAAATATTTTAAAAGAGTAAATGACAGCCAGAATTTGTTGAAACCATTTCTGAAGAAGGGTCACTGGACCTAAAACATTAACTGCTTACTCGCCACAAATGTTGCCAGACCTGTTAAGATTTAGCAGCTATTTCTGCTTTTGTTTCTGATTTACAGTTTTTTGTTTTTTTATTGACTGAGCTGGGGGAACACCATTTGAGTGAAGGCAAAAGCATAGCTTCACTCAAGACATATGCTGTACAAAGGGACTCTGGGTTACCCCACAGCAGCCAAACAGTAAGAAATTTCTTCAGGGTCTGAGCCTACAAACCATTGAAGTTGCTGCAAATAAATGGATAGCAAAAGAGTCCCACTAGAACCAAAGTGAGTAAGAGAACACCTAGGTCAGTATCAGGAGACTGCATACCCTGGAAAGTCCATCTACATCTGGTTTGTAACAATTAAATTGCTTAGCAACATCCAAATCAGAACCAATCAAAATAAATGAAAACTAAAAGAACTGCAGATGCTGTAAATCAGGAAGAAAAACAAAGTTGCTGGAAAAGCTTGGCAGGTCTGGCAGCATCTGTGAAGGAGGAAACAGAGTTAACATTTCGGCTCCGGTGACCCTTCCTCAGAATTCAATTCATATGGCGGATTTTGGTGCCTGGTTGCCTTTGCCACCTGAGAAAGAGAATGAGTTTCTTCTGAGATGTTCCAGGCACATTACATGCTGCCTATGTCACAGGCAGAGGTGTGTTATGGACCAGACCAAAGCCCCTCAAAATATCTTAAGAACATAGCTTAGACCCTAACTTTTTTTATTTTATAAATAAATATTGCCTTCCAGATGCAATTTGATTTGTCAGACTATCAACTTTAAGCAAAATACAAATTGACTTAACTGTAATTCTATTAAATGTTTAAGAAAATAAAATATATATTAACTACTACTAATTAACTGTCCCAAAATAGTAACGTTCCATAGACACACCCTTGGCAAAGGCAAATTCAGTAAAATAGATTGCCTGATATGCATTTCTAGCAGCAGGAGGAGAACTCCAGCTTTTAGCTCTAACAGAGAGAGGAATAAAAGCTTCCACATCCAGTTACAAGATGCCAGCAACTGCAGAAAGCTAAGACTAAAGATCCTGATTCTGTAGGAGCTTGATCCCACCCATTCAGGCTGCTTCTATTGATCTAACTTTAAAAAGAACACCCAAGGTCTCTCAGGCTGTTTACTCTATTGATTTTGAGCAGGCCTCTCATCACCTCTGTCTCAACCATCCCTCATAAATGAAAAACTCGTTCAAAATACACCTTTTAAAGACAAAGTACCATCACAGTTGGAAGAACCTGAGCTGGTACTGAAACAAACCAGCTACAAAAAAGGACATCAGCTGTTGTCCACGGGCTCAGAGGGGTAGGAATGGAATGATTGTAATGCGTTCAGCTATATGGACCTCATAGAATATGAGTTCCCGAATTGGACCTGATTAACACCATCTATTAGGGAGCCCTGGCTGACAGATAAGAACAGAAGTGTCAGAGGTTCTGATCACTCTGAGATCTGGCCCTGAGAGAGCTGGCTCAGTGTGAAGGACTCTCCACAATTAAGTAACGGGTGATTTAATGATGGGATACCTCTGTCGAGCTATTTTAGTAGCCAGGCATGTCTCGTTTATAATCTTAAAACTAAAATTAGCAATCGAAGGGTGCCAGCAGTTTAAACAGAGTGACCTTCTGTTCAAAGCTCATCACTCCTTCATTTATATGGAATCCCTCTAGTGGCTGGCACCTGCTTTTACAAGCATTTCATTTATTAAAGACACTGCTCTAAAGGTGCCAACATTCATTAAAGAGACTACAACACAGCAAAACAATGTAAAATAGAAGCAAGGGAAGGAAAAACAAAAGTAAAGAACATCAAAAACAAAATAGAAAGTAATAACCAGCAGCGGCTATGTGAAAGGTTATATACTATGGTATAAAATCGATAGCAGCGATGTGATCGCAATAGGTTGAATGATCAGATTCAAAGAGTAATTGTTAATAGATATTTTAAGGCTGAAGAAAGGTTTGTAATATTGTTCCACGAGGTTGGCTATTAGGACCCTTACTCTCCCTGATATTCAGTAATGATCCAGATCTTGATACACAGAAATAATTTCAAGGCTTGCAGGTGATTAATTGAAAGATTTTTGTTCTCATATGTACCAAGATACAATGAAAAAGGTTGTTTTGTGCGCTACACAGACAGATCTTACCATACAAATGCATCAGGGCAGCAGAACGGAGTGCAGAATAATGCTACAGCTACAGAGATGGTGCAGAGAGACATGAACATTAATGTTTGAGAGGTCCATTCCAAAGTTTGATAACAGTGGGGATGAACCTGTTCATGCGTTCATTCAAACCTTTATATCCTCTGCCCGATGGAAGAGGGTGGGAGTGTGTAGATCGGGCTGGGAATGATCTTTGATTATGTTGGTTGCTTTTCCGAGGTAGCAGAATGTACAGATGGAGTCAATGGATGGAAGGCTGGTTTACGTGTTAACAAGGTATAGAGCTGGACGAACACAGCAGGCTAGGCAGCATCAGAGGAGCATGAAAGCTGACGATTCGGGCCTGGACTCTTCACAGATTAAGCAGATCTCTGAACATCTTTACTATCATTAAGGAGGGATTTTACAGCTCAAATACATTTAATCTTTCCAAAGGATGATAAAAATAACGTAAGATCTGAAGATTGTTTGAAGACCAGCTCAAGGTATGAGTCAACTTCAGATTTATAGACTCTTTGTCATACAGACAACAACTACAAAAGCTTAAACATCACTTCTTAAGAAGGGTCACCTGATCCAAAACATCAACACTGCCAGGTCTGCTGAGCTTTTCCAGCAATTGGTTTTGTTTTGGATTTTCAGCATGTGCAGTTCTTTCAGTTTTTAACCATGGTCGCTGTGGGATTATGGGGATAGGGTGGGTGTCTGATTGGGATGCTGTTTGAAGGTCAGTGCAGACGAGAGGGGCTGCATGGCCTCTTTCCGCACTCCAGGGATTCTACGATCTAGGAAAACTTCCCATGGAGACTAAGCAAATTGCTAATCATTCCTACATGATTACTAGAGGTAAGAGCTTCTGGGCAAGTGAATGAGCCATACTGTTGATGCCTTACTGGAAGATGGACACCAACAGGAAGTATAAGGTAGGCCAACATCAATTAAATGCTTTATGTGTAGATGACACTATTACGATGGTCAGCATCAAGTGCATAAAACCAATAAGATCTGTCATTGATGTGGATTTTCACAATTATCCAAAATTGCCCAGCTGCAAAGCATACAACATCAAAAGGCATTAGGCATACATGCCCAAAATGTCTAAGTTCCAAAGTAAGCCAGATCCTTTGTTATGGGCTAGTCCAGATCCCATCAAAAGTATTCTAAGAAGTTAGCCTAGACCCTAATGTTTTCATATTTTAAAGGCAAATGTAATATCCTGTGTTCCAGTTGCAATTCAACTGGTCAAACTGCTTGGTGTTAAGCAAAATATAATTTACTCAAACACTATAGTTAAAATACTAAAAAAAGAACTTAGAACACCTTAATTCTATTGGAAAATTGAACAGAATAATTGATATAGTAACTATTACTAATTAACCGTTCTAATACGCATAAAAGACCCCTTAACAAAAAAACAACTTCAGAAATCAGATTTTCTCACAGACAATGCCTACAGTAGGAAGAGAAATCCCAGCTTCTATCTGTAACGAAGGGACTGAAACAGTAGTTTCTACTTCTGCTAGACTCCAGCAGCTTCTGCTGAATCTAAAAGCTAAAAAAAGAGATATCCTGATCTATGATAGCTGGCCACACCCATCCTGGCAGCTTCCATTGTTCTAATATTAAAAAAACCCAAGTCTTTACAATTGTATCAGTGATAATGGGAACGGCAGATGCTGTAGAATCCAAGATAACAAAGAGTGGAGCTGGTTGAACACAGCAGGCCAAGCAGCATCTCAGGAGCACAAAAGCTGACGTTTCGGGCCTAGACCCTTCATCAGAGACTCTCTGATGAAGGGTCTAGGCCCGAAACGTCAGCTTTTGTGCTCCTGAGATGCTGCTTGGCCTGCTGTGTTCATCCAGCTCCACACTTTGTTATCCAAGTCTTTACAAGCTGTTTACATCGCCACAGACTGCGCGGGGCTTTTTGTTCAATCTCTCTTAAAAGAAACCAGAAATACACCTCTTAAAGCCACAACATCATCACACAGGAACAAGGCACAACTAATAAACAAGTCGGTGCAATGCCACAATGCAGGCATCAAGGGCTGTATTTAAAATGTGTACAAACATAAATTAAGTGCAAAATGAAAAAAAATAAAAAGTACATTTCAGAAGATGACAAAGCTTTTCTTAATGTTAACCTTTCGCACATGTGACTACCATCACTGTTGTATATTGTTGAAAGTCAAATTGACACACTTATAAACCAAAATTAGTACGGGCACTAGTGCCAATACGTTACCACTAGATGCTCTAAAAGACATATACTCCAACAAATGGCCCTCCAAGGTACTAAAGACTGCCTCACAGCATTTAATAGATCATTAATTCCATGCAGTGGCACAGTCAGATTGCAGTGCAAATTCAACTTTGCTTCTCGAAATCTTGAACCTGGTTGCTATGAATGGCCAAGCAGTGGCAGGGTTCCAAGTATACACGGATTTATGCCGTCGAGCCATTAATAAGATTCCAACCACACCTACTGAGGAGAGAATGAAAGAACCACATGACTGCCTTGTTCAATGACAGAGGAGAATGAAGCAGATATACTACCAGTGAGCAGATAAAGAACCGCCATAAGGATGCATTAGACTGAGGGCATGACTCAGAAACCCTGCCTCACATATCAGGATGCAATATAAAGTTTCAAAAAGGTCACACCAGCTCAGATTGTACAATGTCATTATTGATCATGCTGCTTAGCTGCAAAGGCACAGGAGCCAGCTCAGGCCATTGAATGACACACTGACTACACATAGAGAAAGGGAGGAAGAAAAAACTAATGATGACTGTGTGATGAGCAACCAACAGCAAGACGGTCATGTTGTAAACTGAGAGTAATGGAGAATAATATATATCTCTCCAAATGGTTTTACGTTCACCAGGTCAGGGCAAGTTGTCAAACCACAAACCATTGTACTGAAATTCTAATCTTGTTACTCTGTTTTATCCGTTTGTATAATTATTGAATTGACAACACAAATCTAGATACAACCACATGCACCTGTCTGGGACTCTTGGAGAGAGGAATGCTGCATTATAAGTCATGTCTAATGAGTGATATCACTTTAAAAGACATGCTGTGATGCTGTCCCTGTATCATGTCGTGTGATCTAATCATAAGAATGTTTCAGGCTCCATCTTTGAGTTCATTTGCGGCATGATATGCTGAGTGTAGCATGCTACAGTTTATATCTAAATTGCTTAGCTTGCCCAGTCAAAAAGTTTCCTGTGATTGTAATGTATAGAGAAATCAGGAACTGTAAGAAAAGTCTATTGAATCCTTTGGCAATATTTACAAAAGTCTTGTCCTTATGTTATGAGAGCTAACATGAATACCTTCACATCAATAAGAATCCCTGCAGAAGGTAATATGCCCATAAAAGCATTTATGGGAGATTATGATGGCAGAACAGATTTAGGTTAGCAGCAGTGGCTGATTGTGAAGAAATAACTCCCTGAGTTACATCATATCATATTAGTTCCGATTGCTATGAGCAGGATATGGAGATCAGTGCTGCACGGTGTGACGTCTTTGGCAATGAAGGCAGAAATGTCCATTTCCATTTTCCAGGAGTCATAGATTCCTGCAGCACATGTTGTCTGTCACCTCTGGTTAGTTCCATCCCTGGGTTTATCTTTGTTGCCTTGTTGCCCTTCTGTTTCCTCACAATACCTCCCACTGCCCAGAGCATTTCCATTCCTGCATCACCAAAGGGCCTGAAATCTGACACTTATCTTCCTGTTGGTAGCTGAAGCCTTCCTTCTGAGTAGCTGAACAATCAATTGTTTTTGGCACCTTGTCTCCTGCTGTTCTGTCCTGACAATATCAGATGGGTGTCAACGCCAATCTTAACACAGGTGATAAGTGCCCACTCTTCCTGACATCTGCGGAAGGCTAAAGGATGCCCCTTGCCAAGTGCTCAGTCCCCATCAACCCCACTGAACCATTTAGGGAGTAGAGTTGGTGCCTACAGCCACAGCTGACTCCACACTCTTTATCCAAATGCATGAACTGGTCAGTTTCTGATGGTGTGGGTAAACCCCTGTCTGGCATTTTAAAACTTGGAGCATGAGGTCCTGGCATGCTCCAGGCTTGGGGACCTCTTTGCAAAACAACTACACTTGGTTCGCAATAAACAACTGCACCTCCCAGTCGCGAACCACTTCAATTCCCCCTCCCATTCCTTAGATGACATGTCCATCCTGGGCCTCCTGCAGTGCCACAACGATGCCACCCATAGGTTGCAGGAACAGCAACTCATATTCTGCTTGGGAACCCTGCAGCCCAATGGCATCAATGTGGACTTCACAAGCTTCAAAATCTTCCTTTCTCCTACCGCATCCCAAAACCAACCCAGCTTGTCCCTGCCTCCCTAACCTGTCCTTCCTCCCACCTATCCCCTCCTCCCACCTCAAGCCCCAACCCTATCTCCTACGTACTAACCTCATCCTGCCCCCTTGGCCTGTCTGTCCTCCCTGGACTGGCCTATATCCTCCCTAACTCCCCACCTACACTCACCTTTACTGGCCCCATCCCTGCTTCTTTGACCTGTCTGTTTCCTCTCCACCTATCTTCTGCTCTATCCATCTTTTATCCACCTCCCCCTCTCTCCCTACTCATTTCAGAACCCCCTTCCCCTCCCCCATTTGGAAGAAGGGTCTAGGCCCGAAACATCAGCCTTCCTGCTCCTCTGATGCTGCTTGGCCTGCTGTGTTCATCCAGCTCTACACTTTGTTATGTCAGATTCTCCAGCATCTGCAGTTCCTACTATCTCTAAAGCTTCATAACACATTTATTTGACATTAATGGGGGTGGAGAGCAGAATTCCTACCATGTCTTTTATGTGCAGGGGATCACACGTGTTGAAATTGACACAAAACGTTTTCTGAAATTCTACTGTAAATAGATAAATCAGGAGGGCAGCAAATGACATGTACTTCAATACTAACAAAGTACATGTTGTGTACGCTCTAGCTTATTAAGTTGAATCAAACTATTACCATCCTTGAGACTTTTAAGAACAAATTATCTTAGACAACTTGTCTAATTGACAGAGAATTTTTCTTAGCAAATTGTTTCAGGATATTCTCTTATTCAGTAAGTCATCAGCTGAGATGAGCTCTAGGATGTAACTTTCCTGTTTCTAAAAGGAGCACATAGATTTAATCTTGGCATCAATGTGTCATCTGATAATTTTCACTTGGTGCAACAGCTGATTATTCTAATTAAAATGGACAAGTCTTACCATTGATACTGAAGAGCGTTGTGAGTTATAAGGCTCAGAGTCCCTGAACTTACCTTTGTGAACAAATTTGAACAAAAATATCATATTGCCCATGGGCTTTTCTTTGATTTATTCACAGGATATGGGTATTACTGGTTGGGCCAGAAATTATTCTCCATCCCAAATGTCCAGGGAGACAGTTAAGAGTCAACCACCTTCTTGATCATCTAACACACAGCAGATATCAGAAAGTACGAATGAATGACAAAATGCCTGGACCTCGGATGTTTGAGCAGAAAAATCTGGGAGTGACAGCTAGTTAGTTAGTATTTCTGAAGAGAAGAGATGAGGGTGCAGATCCTTGATCGACATGTAGAGTTGCAGAAAAGTATCAATAGACAGTCCAATCACAGACAGAAAGACAATGGGTTAAGTAACCTGCAAGCAGGTAGTTAACAGAAAACTAGGAAACCTTTACTTGATGGAATGAAGCATTTTCAGCAATCTTCAGCCAGAAGTGCCGAGTGGATGATCCATCTCAGCCTCCTCCAGTTGTCCCCAGAATTACCGATATCAGTCTTCAGGCTATTTGATTAACTGCACATGATATCAAGAAACGGTTGGAGATGGTGGATACTTCAAAGGCTATGGGCCCTGACAACATTCCGGCAATACTACTGAAGAGTTGTGCTCCAGAATTAGCCACTCCCCTAGCCTAGCTGTCACAGTACAGCTACAACACTGGTATCTACCCGGCAATGTGGAAAATTGCCCAAGTATGTCCTGTACACAAAAAGCAGGACAAATCCAACCCGGCCAATCACCGCCCCATTAGTCTACTCTCGGTCATCAGTAAAATGATGAAAGATGTCATCAGCAGTGCTATCAAGCAGCACCTGCTCAGTGACACCCAGTTTGAGCTCTGCCCAGGCCACCCAGCTCCAGATCTCATTGGAGTCTTGGATCAAACATGGAGAAAAGAGTTGAATTCCAGAAGTGAAGTGAGAGTGACAGCCCTTGACATCAAGGCTGCATTCGACCGAGCGTGGCATCACAGAGCCCTGGCAAAACTTGAATCAATGGGTAACGGGGCAAACTCTCTGGTGGTTGGGGTCATACCTGACACATAGGAAGATGGTTGTGGCTGTTGGAGGTCAATCATCTCAGCTCCAGGACATCTCTGCACGAGTTCCTCAGGGTAGTGTCCTAGGCCCAACCATCTTCAGCTGTATCATCAATGATCTTCCCTTTGGAAAGTGTGCAGAGGAGATTTACTAGGATGTTGCCTGGTATGGAGGGAAGGTCTTACGAGGAAAGGCTGAGGGACTTGAGGCTGTTTTCATTAGAGAGAAGAAGGTTGAGAGGTGACTTAATTGAAACATATAAAATAATCAGAGGGTTAGATAGGGTGGATAGGGAGAGCCTTTTTCCTAGGATGGTGATGGCGAGCACGAGGGGGCATAGTTCCATCATAAGATCAGAATAGGGGATGTTTGCCGATGATTGCACAATGTTCAGCACCATTTGTGTCTCATAGAACATAGAACATTACAGCACAGTACAGGCCCTTCGGCCCTCGATTTTGTGCCGCCTGTCATACCGATCTGAAGGCCATCTAACCTACACTATTCCACGTATGTCCATATGTTTGTCCGAGGATGACTTAAATGTACTTAAAGTTGGCGAATCTACTAGCGTTGCAGGCAAAGCGTTCCATTCCCTTACTACTCCCTGAGTAAAGAAACTACCTCTGACATCTGTCCGATATCTTTCACCCCTCAATTTAAAGCTATACCCCCTCATGCTCGCCATCACCATCCTAGGAAAAAGGTTCTCCCTATCCACCCTATCTAACCCTCTGATTATTTTATATGTCTCAATTAAGTCACCTCTCAACCTTCTTCTCTCTAATGAAAACAGCCTCAAGTCCCTCAGCCTTTCCTCGTAAGACCTTCCCTCCATACCAGGCAACATCCTAGTAAATCTCCTCTGCACCGTTTCCAAAGCTTCCACATCCTTCTTATAATGCGGTGACCAGAACTGTACACAATACTCCAAGTGCGGCCGCACCAGAGTTTTGTACAGCTGCAGCATAACCTCTTGGTTCCGGAACTCGATCCCTCTATTAATAAAAGCTAAAACACTGTATGCCTTCTTAACAACCCTGTCAACCTGGGTGGCAACTTTCAAGGATCTGTGTACATGGACACCGAGACATCTCTGCTCATCTACACTGCTAAGAATCTTACCATTAGCCAAGTTCTTTGCCTTCCAGTTTCTCCTACCAAAGTGCATCACCTCACACTTGTCCGCATTAAACTCCATTTGCCACCTCTCAGCCCAGCTCTGCAGCTTATCTATGTCTCTCTGCAACCTACAGCATCCTTTGTCACTATCCACAACTCCACCAACCTTAGTGTCGTCTGCAAATTTACTAACCCATCCTTCTACGCCCTCATCCAGGTCATTTATAAAAATGACAAACAGCAGTGGACCCAACACTGACCCTTGCGATACACCACTAGCAACTGGTCTCCAGGATGAACATTTCCCATCAACTACCACCATCTGTCTTCTTTCAGCAAGCCAATTTCCGATCCAAACTGCTATATCTCCCATAATCCCATTCCTCCACATTTTGTACAATAGCCTACTGTTGGGAACCTTATCGAACACCTTGCTGAAATCTCGTGAGATACTGAAGCAGTCCATGTTCAAATGCAACAAGATCTGGACAATATCCAGGTTTAGGCTGACAATTGGCAAGTGACATTCATGCCACACAAATGCCAGGCTGTGACCATCGCCAATAAGAGACAATCTAACCACTGCTCCTTGACATTCAATGGTGTTACCATCACTGAACCACCCACTATCAACATCCTGGGAGTTATCTTTGACAGAAACTCAACTGGACTCACCACATAAATGCAATGGCCACCAAAGCAGGCCAGAAGCCGGGAATACTGTGGCAAGTAACTCACCTCCTGACTCCTCAAAGCCTGCCCACCATCTACAAGGCACAAGTCAGGAGTGTGATGGAATGCTCCCCTCTGGCCTGCATGAGTGCAGCCCCAAAAACACTGAAGAAGCTTGACACGATCCAGGAGAAGCAGCACACTTGACTGGCATTACATCCAAAGCATCCACTTCCTCTACCACTGACACTCCGTTTCAGCAGTGTGTACTATCTACAAGATGCACTGCAGAAATTCACCAAAGATCCTCAGGCAGCACCACCTAAACCATGACCACTTCCATCTAGAAGGGCAAGGGCAGCAGATATATGGGAATACTACCACATCCAAGTTCCCCGCCAGGCCACTCACCATTCTGGCATGGAAACATATTGCAGTTCCTTCACTGTTGCTGCATCAAAAATCCCGAAATTCCCTCCCTAATAGCATTGTGGGACAACCCACAGCAGATGGACTGCAGCTGTTCAAGAAGGCAGCTCACCACCACCTTCTCAAGGGCAACTGGGGATGGGCAAGAAATCCTGGCCAGCCAGCGATGCCCACACCCCACAAATAAATAAAGAAAAGATCACCTCGGTGAAGCAATAACATGACTGAAAACCAAACAGCTTGACAATAGCTATAATCTTACTAAAGACCATAGGAAAGGTGCAGGCTTAGTCTGTGACAAGAAATGATGAAAACGAAAGAAAAGAATAAGTAACAGACTTACCATTGCAACGCATTCAAGAGGATAAAAAAGATGATTGACATACATAGAAGATTCACATTTAAGAATACAACAATATGTTATTACACTTCCCAACTATTGGAATAGCGTTCTGAAAAGTTTTCTACCAAAAAATATACTTTTTTTTGTCATGGCTATTCCATGAAGTAAGACAAATAGAAGCTATTGTCTGTTGTGTAATTGTTTCAGGATAGCTGTGCAACCTTTTGATGAAGTAATGGAGCTGCACCTCACAGGGCACAAATAGCACAGTGTGGGCAGAGTTCGAACAAATAAGACAAAACTCCACTACAAAACACTACTGGTCTCAAACATTGTGGAACAGGAGAGTGCCGTGAGAGCAAATAGGCATGAACACACAAGGAAGATAGATTAGTTCCTCACCCAGAGTAACTATAAGTTTAAATCCTGGTATATCTTTGACTCCACGTATTGCAATATTTAGTAACAATGTACAATAAATAATGTTACTTTGAACCCAGACTCTGAGCATAGTTCTTGTCAACCAGTTTGTATTGAACTCAAACTGATAGTGTGGCCTCAACCATATGATGAAAGGAGGTCTAGAGTTGCTGAAGTCAATGCCAGAACACAGGCTACTAAATGCCAAACATGAAAAATGGATGTTAGCTTAAATACCTGATACAGTACATCTGGTTTTGAGACATGTAGATTGGTGATGCTATTTTTCTATAATCTGATTCATTGATCACATTTTCAAACTATCCAGGCAGCACTCATTTGCTCCTAAGTAGTACATAAACATTAATGGATAGAAACAGGCCATTCAAGATGAATTAATGTTTGAATGAGAAAGAAGGAGTGACAACAGCGCTACTGTTTCTATAAATCCAAATCCCTCTGTAGTAGACTATGCTTGCTTCACCACAACAACTCTGCAATGTATTCGTCAATGAAGAGGAGGAGCATGTATTCAAGTAGGTCAGGATACATCTATTCACTAGTATTCCTAGCGGACATGCAATGAGTCACATGCTTCCAGTTTTCAGAAGTGTAGCAACAAATTTGCTAGGGATAGCATCACAAAGTTATGTCTTTATAAATCTGTGTCATATGTTGCGATGAGATTTGCAGTGGTTTGTCTCTGAGTCATTTCAAGTTGGAGACATAATGAACATCTATCAAATAAATGCCCACAAGAATACAAAGTAAAAATAAATAATATGTATGCATGTATAAAGCACTTGGGGTCCAATAGTGACTAAGCACAGTACCCTCATGAGCTCCTACAAGAATGTCCTGGAGCTGAGATGTCTGTGTTCAATTTAGCTGCTACATGTCCTTATGAAACAAATAATTATACTTCAAAATTGAAATTCAATTTAAATATTATATGATTTTGTGTAATTAGAAGTGAAAGTCACTCCCTGACCTTCAGAGTCACCGGGTCAAAGCCAAGAATGCTGGAAATTAAATAAAAACATAAAGTGCTAGAAAAATGTATCAAGGAGATAGAACCTGTTAATATTTCAATCCAATATGGCTCTTCTTTGGAATGGCCAGTTTAACAAAAGAGTTGCATAGGAGAGCAAACAACATAAGAAATTAAGAAGAAAGACCTGTGCTTATGTAATGCTTTTCATGGTGTCATGATGTAGTTTTGAATTATGGGCACTGTTATATAGAGTTGAGTATTATCAGATCAGCAAGAACTCGTTGAATGTCAGAACTGACTTGATGGTCTGAATGGCCTACTTCTTCTCCTATATCTTACAGCCACATGGTAACATGGCAGTCAATTTGCTCACATGACTCTTCTGCAAATAACAATGAATGAAGCTCATGACTGGTTTCAGCAATGTTTGTTCAGCATCATGGTGATGGATCAGGACTCCAAAGTACTTACACATATATCAAATGCTTAAATCCAACATTTGTTTTTTTTCTTTAAGTATTGAGGACTGTTACATTCAAAAGATGACTGTGGATATAACTTCAGTGACTTGTCTGGTAGAGCCCCATGTGGCTCTATTATAGATCATTCCTGTACAGATTCGGAGAAATTCAAACTGAAAGACCAACAAAGAAGGGATAATGGGAACTGCAGATGCTGGAGAATCCGAGATAACAAAGTGTGGAGCTGGATGAACACAGCAGGCCAAGCCCATCTTAGAAGTGTAAAAGTTGGCGGATAATGAGTTGACTATCCACCACCCTGTCAGCAGGAAGCCATCTCCAGCAGAGATGTTCCTGTTTTATCTTTCTCAGAAAGAGATGATTAAAAAAAGCTGCCCTGTTGGTCTAAATGTGTTAGTGGCCTGACATACTAGTGTGTGTACCAATGTGCTGTGAAGGTGATTGCTTGAGAATTGCCATAAAGCAGCCCTGCACTGCAAGCCAAGAAAAGAAAACAATGTTAGCTCACACTCACCGCTGCTAGCTAACCACCATTGAAGGGAACGAGGACAACAGAATCTCAAGCTAACCTGAGAAACCAAGAATCTAAAAACCAATTGTTCAATAACAAATATCAATGCTCCCTATGCCATTCAATGTAATGTCCTCAACATTTTACGATCTACCCTTCATGTTTGACTCAGATATAGATCTGTTTATTTTTTACTTTTAACTTTCTTTGAACTCACTTCTTATTCCTAATCTATGAGTATGTATTGTGTTATTATGTAAACTCATAGAGTCATTGAGTTGCACAGCTCGGAATCCGAAATTAATCAAGTCCCAGCTTTTGGCCCATATCCCTCTAAACTCTTCCTATTCATATACCCATCTAGATGCCTTTTAAATTGTAATTGCATCTGCTTCCACAACCTCCTCTGGCAGCTCATTCCATACATGCACCATCATCTGTGTGATAAAGTTGGCCCTTAGATTCCTTTTAAATCTTTTCTCTCTCACCTTAAACCTATGTTCTCTAGTTTTACACTCCCCTACCCTGGAGAAAAAGCCTTGGTTATTTACTCTATCCATGCCCCTCATGATTTTATAAACCTCTATGAGGTCATCCCTCAGCCTCTGACGTTCCAGGGAAAATAGCCCCAGCCGATTCAGCCTTTCCCTACAGCCAAACCCTCCAACCCTGGCAATATCCCTGTAAATCTTTTCTGAATCTTTTCAAGTTTCACAACATCCTTTTTATAGCAGGGAGACATTTCTTAATGCATTTAGTAAGTAATAAACACACGCTTTGTTAACTTAAGGAAGCCTGATAAAATGAATGCTTTTGAAACGTAAGTTTATTTGGTCAGGGAGAGGGGTATCCAAATGGAAGGGATCCTTTTCAAATTAGGTTTATTGTGGCCAACTACGGGAGTGAATGAATAAAGAAAAAGAGCTAGCTCATTCCCCCTCACATGGGTGCTTTATGATCTGAGGTATCCTGCCTGGACCTTAATAAATAATGAAACTTCACTGAGGGATTAGTTGTATTATCAGCGGTAGATATTGGCGAGAACATTTGGAAAGAACTTTCCTTTGCTTCTTTGAACAGATATGGAGGGAATCTATTTCATCCATTTAAAAAGACAGAAAACATTTCTGTTAATGTTTCATTGGAAAGGCAACATCTCTAACAATGCAGCAATAGCTGAAGCATTGGGTCTTAAACTGTTAGGTGGCCAATGATATTAAACAGCTCCTTACCTCTGTAATCTCCTAATAACATAGTCCTTTAGAATTTTGAAGGTCAGACCTTTCTCAGGTTGATGATGCATATTTAATAGTGTTCTTGCACTCAGCAAACCACTGAAAAAGATCATAATACAAATTGGCATTTGTTCATGGTCACTGTTGTATTTTTAACCATATAGGATTTTTCTTGCTTATTAAAATTACCAAAGGTTAATGTCTTAGTATCTAATTTTACAGGCTGTCACAATACTTTCATCATTCTTAACTGTAATATAATTGTATAGTTTCTTCAGTGTGAAGACAGGACTCTATCCCAGAGGGACTATGTACTGGTCATTCCTGTCAAGGGACCAGATACATCAAGTATAATAGCCTTCTCTGCTTGTCTCAATCAGGTCTAGACAATATCAGTTCTGCCCATGGGAAGGTGCCCTGGAGAGGATCCTCCTGCTATGAATTTGCTGAGCCACAGTCTGATGGAAATGCAGTGGGGAGATGCATCATGTGAGAAGATTTTCTGTCAGTAGAACTGGAAACCACCTGTGGAGTGACCCAGGGATAAGGGGAATTGCCCATGGGAAGTTCAATTAGGTGTGCATCAGCATATCAGGATGACAGCAGTGTCTCAAAGTACACCTTCAGTCACACATCTTGACTCTGATGCTCCATAGTCGAGAGGATCAGGGCCAAATAGATGTCTGGGGCAAGCTGTCCATAGTTTTTGAGTGTTAATAGATGCAGCCTGGAATTTAAAAGGCTGCTTTGCCAAATACAGAGAGTTGGGTATTACCACAGGAAGCAGTCTCTTCTGTTTGGTGGGTGTGCAGGATCTGCTCCCAGTTGTGAAGGAATTCACTAGCATTACTTAAATCAGGTGACCTGTATCTGAACTCTCATAGCTTGGCGTACTCAAGCATAGGGTTCATTGGCTGGTACACCCTAACCTTTATATCCTACAGTCTACCTCATGTCCATTGTTCACCTGTGTGAAGCTTGTGACCTCTTTTCCTTTTTGTTAGACTTTGGTTGAAATGATGCTGTCCTGTAATGACAATTGGATCGATCTGATTCATTCTTTATTCCCATTGCACTCTTCAGAACTTCCGATACTAATCCGAGACCCCGAGCTACCCAACAACATTAGAAACATGCTAAAGAGCATGTTAGACAGTAACTCCCAAACTCACATCCATTTTGAGGGACAAAGGTCGCAGATACATGGGAGCACCACCACCTGCAAGTTTCTCTCTAAGCCACTCACCATCCTGCCTTGGAAAAATATCACTATTCCTTCACTGTTGCTGGGTCAAAAACATAGAATGTCCTACCTAACTGCATTGGAGGCCTATCTACAACACATGTACCACAGTGGTTCAAAAAGGCAGCTCACCACCAACTTCTCATGTGCAACTAGGGACAGGCAATAGAAAACTTGAGATAACAATGTGTAGAGCTGGATGAACACAGCAGGCCAAGCAGCATCTTAGGAGCAGGAAGGCTGACGTTTCGGGCGTAGACGCTTCCCCAAAACATCAGCTTTCCTGCTCCTAAAATGCTGCTTGGCCTGCTGTGTTCATCCAGCTCCACACCTTGTTATATCAAATTCTCCAGCATCTGCAGTTCCTATTATCTCCCAGAAGAAAACTTGATGCTTGGGCTAATCATGTATACTTCCTAGGATGAATGGATTGTTCATCTAGCTACTTAGCAATGGTTTATACTCAGAGAGAAAATGCATTCATTTTGCATCACCTCCAAAACAGTAAATACATTTGCCAGTCTGAAGTCGCAATCTAAATCATCATTAGATTGCCAGAAAAACTAATACCTGACATTTTACTGACATAATGCAGAAATGTATCAGACACAATCTCCCAATTGAGAAGGAAGAATGGAACTGCAGTGCAATCTTCTCTAGGACTGTGTCAGACATGTTTCATGTGATATTTAAAATACATCTTCACCAGTAATACACACAATGCGAAACAGAATTTAATTCAGCCTTGAGGAACAAACATTGAGGATCCCAGTGCTTGATCAGCTTGTTGATGGTAGGTAATGCTTAGTGAACTGTCAGTAATCATAACCAAGCTCTTCTCCTTTTCCTCATCAATGCCTGCACAGCTCCAGTCAGTTGCCTGTGATTTTTTTTTTGCAGGCGAGGAGTTACTAAAGCAGTAAAAGTTACACCACAGTTCGCCTGTTACAATGAAACTGTTTAACTCACCTAATCAGGAACAAACTATCCACTGCCAAATAGAATGGACCGCCAAGAGAGAAAATATAAAGGACATTATTTGGGACAGACACCAACCACTGTACTGGATTATCTAAAGGAAATGAACAAATATATACTTTTGAGGTTATTAAACTCGATCTATTAAATGTATGAGATAACAAGATAAAGAGCTGAATGAACACAACAGGCCACGCAGCATCGAAGGAACAGGAAAGCTGACACACAGTGGCTCAGTGGTTAGCCTTGCTGCCGCTGCCTCACAGCGCCAGGGACCCGGGTTCAGTTCTACCTTCAGGCAACTGTCTGCGTGGGTTTTCTCTGGGTGCTCCGGTTTCCTCTCACAGTCCAAAGATCGCCAGGTTAGGGTGGATTGGCCACAGGAAATTGCCCATAGTATTCAGGGATGCTGCACCTGAGTATTTCTGGAATTTCGGATTTGTATCCTTCTTCAGAAAAAACCCAAAAAGTCAGCCTTCCTGCTCCTCTGGTGCTGCCTGGCCTGCTGTGTTCATCCAGCTCTACACCTTGTTATCTCAGATTCTCCAACATTGGCAGTTCCTACTATCTCTGATAAATGTATGATTTTTTAAGTATGATATAAGCATACGGAGCAAGCTATTTGCTTCACATAAAGCTTAGAGAATACAGCTTGACATCTTCCATGACCTAGTACATTTTGACCTCTCAAGGATTATACTCGTTGCACTCAATCTGTCGAGAAAGGAAACTTACAGCAAAAATAATTTTCAAGAACGTAAATCTCTGAAAGTTTTTCTCCAGTCCCCAAAGACACTGAATGATGACAGTTTCTTGTAATATACAGTCTAACTCTGCTTGCCCTATTCTGCAAGTGAAATACCCTCAGTACTGGTAGCAAGTGAACATCATAGAACTAATTTTATCTTTTTGTGCTCATTTACTCATTAAAAATATTGCACTAACAGACAGAAAATCAAATTGGCTGAATAAAGGCGAATCATTTTACATGGCCAATATAACATATTGCTCTGCTTTAGAATAACAAATGAAGAATATTATTCCTGATGCTCCCTAGAGTGGATGATAATCTGTTATTGTCCTTATTGCCAAAATCCTCAATGTCTGTAATAGATATTTATCTGAGCTACCTATCAAAACCAATTAATTGCTTTGCTTGAAATTCAATTGTAGACATCAGTTAATTGTTGGAGAAAATATTCCCTTTAAACGTGGCACCTATTAACTTTATACTTCCATTGTTACTTTGCCTGCATGTCATATAAGAAAAAATTATTTACAGAAGTAGATCATGACAACCCAATCTTTTTTTAATTAGGAGTAGTATTAATATTTTTCTGTCAAATTTTCCCTCTGTTCTAAGTGAATGTTTCAAAATAAACAATATAAAATATACAAAAGGATACATATGCACAAGTAATCCACTGTACCTAGATTATTAAATAAAATGAAATGACAGACATGTCCTGAAATTATCCAGAGTAAACTCAGCACTCGGATCCCATTTATCACTGAATATGATCTCACAGTGTTCTTAGCGCGAAACAGGACAGGGATACTATTTTGTATGGCAAAGCTCGTCAGCATCCAGTTGAAGAAATCTGCAAAGACCAAATAACATGGAAAAAGCAATTTTAGTATTTTTAGTACAATGATGTTTACTGTAAATTACTGTAGTGTTGTTTTATTCAAAGGACCAGTGCTCCAAGTAATTCCTCATTTATCATCTTGCTTCTTTTATCTTCAGCAATGTTTTGCTTCCACACTAGTTTTACTGGTAAGTTTGATATCAATTTGATGAAGAAAAATTAACCTAGTAAGATTTAAAGAATTAGATAACAACTGAAAGAACAGCAGATGCTGTAAATCATGAACAAAGACAAAGTTGCTGGAAAAGGTCAGCAGCTCTGGCAGCATCTGTGAAGACAAAATCAGAGTTAACATTCTGGGTCTGGTGCCCCTTCCTCAGAACTGATGTTGGCTGGGAAAATTGTATCAGAGATAATAGGAGTTGCAGATGCTGAAGAATCCGAGATAATAAGGTGTAGAGCTGGATGAACACAGCAGGCCAAACAGCATCATAGGAGCAGGAAGGCTAACGTTTCGGGCCTAGACCCTTGGGTGGTCTAGGCCCGAAATGTCAGCCTTCCTGCTCCTATGATGCTGCTTGGCCTGCTGTGTTCCTCCAGCTCTACACCTTATTATCTTGGCTGAGAAAATGTCAGCTGATATGCAGAATAAGGGGAGGGGAATGGGGTAAGGAGTAAACAATAGGATAGAGCCTAAAGAGAGAGAAGAACAGTTGGACTGACCAAAATTTGATAACAATTAGGCTGGGAGGGTGAATAGTTGTTAATGGGAATATTAGTGACTAACAACAGGTGGTGTGTAACGGCAGGTTATGTGGTAACGAGGCCTGGTGGGTGGGGTAGGGGACTAGGACATGGGAGAGTTTAGGCCCTAAAATTATTGAACTCTATATTGAGCCCAGGAGGCTGCAGGGCTCCCAAGTGGAAAATTAACAACTATTCACCCTCCCAGCCTGATCATTATTAACTCTTCGTCTAAACAACTGCTCTTCTCTTTCTTTACGCTCTATCCTATTCTTTACTCCCTTCCCCATTCCCCTCCCTTTTTCTGCGTAGAAACTGAAGTTTCCCAGCCAACGTCAGTTCTGAGGAAGGGTCACAGATTTGAAACGTTAACTCTGTTTTTACCTCCACAGATGCTGCCAGACCAGCTGAGGTTTTCCAGCAATTTTGTTTTTGTTACTAAAGAATTGGCTAAGTAAAAGTGTGTTAAAACAAGGTTGTTGTTCAGGATTAGTGAACTGAAATGTTAAAGTTAATTGCTTCTTGCTCCAAAGATGTTTCCTGACACGATGAGCAGTTCCCAACATTTTCTGTGTTCATTTGTAATCTAAAGCCTTTGCTGTTTCAAGAAAAATTAAGTCATTTTAACTCAGTTAGGATCATTTGCCAATGTTAAGACAATACCAAATTAAAAAATGACACAGCAAGGTAAGGAAAGCTTGTAATGTGTTGCAGATATTTCATTGCATAATTTATACATTTCAGAGGTAAAACTTTGTGTTTTAAAAACATACTTTTTATGTTTAGGATTTTGAGAGATTATGGAATGTAAGAGTTGACCAAACATCCATTAGCTTGTTGAAACTGGGATATCCAAGATAAAACATGACTTTATTATTAGTTTTTTCTCCTGAAACTATTTGTTAAATAATCAACACTTATTGACAATTGAAACAAGATAAAGATGGTGGCATAGTGTTGATGTTTCAGGATTAGCAATCCAGACATAAGATTTATGTTTTGGGCACATATTCCACCGCAGCAGCTGGTTGAATTTAAATTAGGTTAATAAATCTGAAATTGATAGATTAGATTAGATTAGATTCCCTACAGTGTGGAAAAAGGACCTTCCACTCAACAAGTCCATACCACTCCTTGCAGCATCCCACTCAGACCCATCCCCCTATAGCCCACACACTCCTGAACACTACAGGCAATTTAGCAAGGCCAATCCACCTAACCTGCACATCTTTGGACTGTGGGAGGAAACCGGAGCACCTGGAGGAAACCCACGCAGACATGGGGAGAACGTGCAAACTCCGCACAGACAGTTAGCCGAGGCTGGAATCTAAGCCGGATCCCTGGCGCTGTGAGGCTGTAGTGCTAACAAGCGAGCCACCATGATAGATAGGGGACAAGACTAAAATGAGGAGGAATTTCTTCAGTCACAAGATGGTGAATCTGAGTAATTCATTGTCGCTGAAGAATGAGAAGGCCAAGTCATTGACGGGCCAGAAGACAGTGATAGATCGTTTTTGATTAGTTAGGGGATTAAGGGTTATGGGGAGAATAGAGTTGAGAAAGATATCAACCTTGATGGAACGTTAGAGCAAACTCGATCAGGCTGAATCACCTTAGCTGCTCCTATATCTTATGGACTAAGAGTTCACACAAAGCATTTGCAAAGGCATGTGGAGGAATTTCATTGGAGGGAGGCAAAGTATTTGTTTCTGAATGATGCAATAAAGTTTTGTTACTAAATTCTCAGAACCTTTCAGGCTTGTTGGCTTTCCTAACTTTCACAATCAAGAATATCTTTTGCACTCATTGACTTTCCATCATTACATATTAACACCTCACTCTGAGTGGATTCCATTCACAGGCACAATCTTGTTCCCCAAAAACAGAAGATGTGCTCATAAAACCAACCATATATAAAATATACTATGCCTGTGCATGGCTGCGTAAACGTCACCTTCCAAGCCATTGTGATTACAAACTTATTCCGTAACATGGTTCCTTCATAACCAAGCATTTTTTGCCCAAGTACATCCACTGTAAGATTGAAAGCTGACTAGATCAATCAACACATGAGAAGCCTCAGTCATATGCAGTCTTGCTTGTCGTTTTTTAACACTTTGATTGGGAAGTTTGAAGATGACTCTGGCAACAAACCTATTCCAGTGAAGGAACCACAATGCCAGAAAAACTGACTGGGGCAGGCAAGTGGAGCTTAATCCCAGATGAGGTTTAATTCAAAAGGATGCTTAATTCAAAAGCTTCACACAAAAGTGGGTTAGATAGGAAAATAACAGTAAAATTAAACTCAGTGTGTGACTGTGAGGGGGACTGGAAGGATCCTGGGGAATGGAAGGGGAAAACAGGGATGCAGAGGGGAGAATTACAGTGCTCTGGGTGATGCGGACAAGAGAGCAGAGAAGAAAGCAAAGAACTGTTGATGCTGGAAATCTGAAACAAAAACTGAAATGAAGAAGCTCAGTGAGTCAGGTGCAAAGCGAAAAATGGAGTTAACATGTTGAGTCCAGTGACCCTTCTTCAGAACTGTCATGATGCAGCCAGACCTGCTGAGTTTCTCCCGCAATTTCTGTTTTTGTTCAAGGAAGTGTAGGAGTTGCATATTTATGGTGGGAAACACAATGGAGTAATCAGGTGCATTGGAGGAGGACAAAGAATAGGTGAATAAGTAAAAGGTGGTGTAAGGCTAAGGCTGGGCGTGGAGTTGTGGATGGAAGTGGGATCAGGAGGAAGAGCAGATATATGAAGCCTGATAGTGAAAAGGCCAATAGCCATGGGGAATAGTAAGAAGTTGATCAACAGGGATTGCAGAAAAGTGTAGTCATGGTCAATGGATGAAGGCTGAATAAATTAGATTAAATATTTGGAGTCAAAGGGTCAGAGAGATGTACGGCATGGAAACAGGGCCTTCAGTCCTACTTGCCAATGCTGGCCAGATATCCAAAATTAATCGTTTTCTGATGAAAGGTCTAGGCCTGAAACATCAGCTTTTGTGCTCCTAAGATGCTGCTCGACCTGTTGTGTTCATCCAGCCCCACACTTTGCTATCTCGGATTCTCCAGCATCTGCAGTTCCCATTATCTCTGATCCAAAATTAATCCAGTCCAATTTCCCAGCATTTGGCCCATATCCCTCTAAACCCTTGTATTCATATACCCGTCCAGATGCCTTTTAAATGTTGTAATTGTACCAGCCTCCACCACTTCCTTTGGCAGCTCATTCCATACACGCACCACCTCTGCATGATAAGGTCATCCCTTAGGTCCATTTCAAACAATTCCCTCTCACTTTAAACCTATGACTGCGTTTGGAATCCCCTATCCTGGGGAAAAAAAGCTTGGCTATTAACCCTATCTTTGTCCCTCATGATTTTATAAACTTCTATCTGGCCACCCCTCAACGTCCACTGCTGCAGGGAGACCAGACCCAGTCTTTTCAGCCTCATCCTACAGCTCAAACCCTTCGGCCCTGGCAACATTCTAGTAAATCTTTTCCAAACCCTTTCAAGTTTCACAGCATTCTACCTACAGCAGTGAGACATACATGCATCATCTCCTTCTAAAACTGTCATGCAAAAAGATGGCTTCACAGAGAATGTGCAGGACAAATTGGACGGGCCTGAGATCCTGCCCTTCAGAGGGATTCAAAACAAAAACTAAAAAATAGTATGGCTCCAGCACTCCCTTACAGCCTTAGCACTGAAGTGAATTACTCTGCAGAACGAAGGAGATTAAGCTTTATCAATTCCTAACATCAATGCCTCAACCTTGTGCTGTGATTCATTTAGCTCTGAGAAGAAAGGCGTCTAAGACTCACCACCTGAGGTGATGGTGATGGCAGGGGCTATTCCATGTTCAGCTGTGCAGGAGCATTCCAAGACACGTTTATCTGCAAGTTAAGGACATGGAGATGAACCCATTAAGGTATGCTGTCAATCCTATGTTTGAAGGGCTGTATCAGAAAGGATAACAAAGGTAACAAAGAGTCAGGTTGTGCTAATGCATTGAAGATAAAGTAAACACCAAGGCTTCAAAAGTTCCAATTGTATTTCATGTGACAGAATGAAGAAGAAGGAAACCATTCAGAGGTCATAGAGGATGTATCTTACCATGGCTGCAGGGAAGCTTTCATTCAAGATATGAGCAACCTGGTAGGGGCCCAAAAGGTAGCTTAACTGTGTCAAGATCTCAAGTAGAAATAGGCATCTCATTCCTAATCATTCTTTACAGGCCGGTACTTCCATGATCAAATTACCCCCAAAGCTATACAAGTATTACCAAGGTTAAGAAGGAGGAAGAAGAGAAGAATAAGGGCCCAACCCCAAAAGGTTCAAGATGCACTTGTGGATGCGAAACATTGCCTGTAGAGCGGAACCAGGGTCTTCACTGCCATCAACTCCACTGAACAGAGTGTAAACTAAATGAATGGCGATCGAAGTACCATAGAACATAGAATAGTACAGCACAGTACAGGCCCTTCGGTCCACAATGTTTTGTCAAACGTTTACCCTAATCCTAAGGTCTATCTAATCTCTACTCCTACCTTATACTATCATCAATATGCCAATCCAATAGCCGCTTAAATGACCCTAATGAGGCCGACTCCACTACCCTCTCCTGCAATGCACTCCATGCCCCTACCACTCTCTGAGTAAAGAACCCATCTCTGATGCCTCCCCTGTATCTACCTCCATATGTTATTATGGAGGGCATGAGGTCAGCATGGTGGTTTGCAAAAGGTCAAAGTTTGGCTTGGGGGTGGAGGGGGAATCGGTAAAGTTTTTTGAGCTTACTTTACAAAATTTTCATCATCCAGATAATCACCTCTGAGGTGCTGTGAACCACACCTGCTTTAAAACCTGATCCAATTCTAAGAAAATTAGAGTGCTATAAGTGGTGCCTATCCCTGCAGAGGAGTTGGCCAGGTTATGTTGATAGGGAGTGGGTTAGTTATGTTGAAAATTGGGGGTGCCAGGAATTGAATCCTGTTTATTATTTTTAAAGATCTGCAGAGTTTTCCCCAAATCTGTGAAAATCCAGTTCCATGGTCAGATGGCTTACTCTGTACGATAAAATAATTATGTGATAATGCCTTCAGGGTCTGATATACTCATAGTATCACATTAAGGATAATATTCCTTTTACTAATAATGTTTTAAAGACTCAATCATAAGTAGCATAGATGATACCTCTCACAGATTTGCTTATAATGCTGGATTACAGAAGACAATGCTAATGTAACAATTTAGGAAGAGAATAATTAAATACCCAGAACTATGTGTTAACCAAATTTACTACAGCAGTGACTAAAGTCATTTTAACTTAACAACATTATGACTTTGGGGCATTCTCAACTTGCTGTTATAGTGTAAAATTGGCATAGCCTTTAACTAGCTTATGAGAGTTTCTGAAAATCAAACAATTTCTTTCAAGTGATCCACTGAAATTCAGGCAGTTTCTTCCAAATGTTCCACTGAAAATCATGTAGTTTCTCTCAAGGGGTACAGGTTCTAAGTTCCTTGAAAGTTGAGCGACAGGTAGATATGATAGTAAAGAGATGTTCAGTGTGCTTGACTGTATTGATCAGTGCAGGAATATAGGAGTTGGGCGTTAAAACTGTACAGGACATAGGTTCAACCAATTCTGGAATATTACCCACAGTTCTCGTCTCTGTCCTATAGGAACGATGTTGTGAAACTGGAAAGGGATCGGAAAAGATTTACGGGGATGTTGTTAGGGTTGGAGTGTTTGAGATATGAGGAGAGACTGAATTGGCTGGGGCTATTTTCCCTGGAACATTGGTGGCTAAGGAGTGATATTACAGAGTTTTATAAAATCATGAGGAGCATGGGTAAGGTAAATAGTCAAGGTATTTTCCCTGAGGTGGAGATGTCCAAAACTAAAGGACATAGGTTTAAGGTGAGAGGAGAAAGATATTAAGGGGGCCTAAGAGGCAACTTTCTCACGCAGAGGGTGGTGCATGTACGGAATGAGCTACCAGAGGAAGTGGTGGAGGCTGATGTGATTACAACATTTTTAAAGGCATCTGGATGGAGATATGAATAGGAAGGATTTAGAGGGATACAGGCCAAATGCTGGCAAATGGGACTAAATTTAGATAGGAGATCTGGTCAATATGGACAAGTTGGGCCAAAGGCTCTGTTTCCATGCTGCATATCTCTATGACTCTGAAAATCAGGTAGTTTCTTTCAAGTGATCCACTGAAAATCAGTCATTTTCTTTCAAGTGAACCATTGCAAATCAGACAGTTTATTTCTGGTAATCCACTAAAAATCAAACAGTTTCTCTCAAGTGCAGCCAATCTGCAATACTGGTTTTGCATTTGATCATCAAAGGGAAAATATCCTATGATTTCTAATCTGATCCCTGCTTAACTGTGTGTAGCTTATTTACCAAATACAAGTGAAATTTGCAGTTATTGATTGGAAGTGAAGTATTCTTGTAAGTACATCCAGGTACATACATACAGCAAAATCTCTGTTCTGCCCAATAATCCATTTCAGCCACAAATATGGCATAACAACCATCCATGTGACCACATGCCAACTTTGTACTATCTATTAATGTAGTAAGGTAGTTTCATACCATAAATTTAAGCTCAATAAGGAAAACAGATACTGTCCTTGCTAGTGACACTCATATCTATGAAAGAATTTTTTTAAAAATTGCATTAAATTATAACATAAGATCTATTTCATCAATACATTACTATAAAGTTAAATACATCTTACCTACTCCATTATTATTTTCTGTTGTTTCCATTGGATTATGTTCTGGTGAATCAAACTTGGATTTTGGGTTATTTGCTTGTAATTGCTGACCATTTATTTTATAAAATGAAACTGTCCCATAGTGCTTGTGAGCTAAACTTAAGCTGTCCTTCAGTTTGTTACCAACTGATTTTCTCTTCCAATCTTTTATTGTAATAAAAATCGTCCCAGATATGGTCATGATAACGAAAAGGATAACAACAAACCTGTTTTAAAAAAAAAGATTTTATGAGACATTCTCCATGGAAAATATGGAAGTGTAATACTAAGCCATTCGATACTATGTATGTGTAATACGTACATGCAAACACTGACAAAGACATCAACATTAGGAACGTTATTTTGGCAAAACACGTTTTTCACTCTGTATGTATTGTTAGTCACAAGGAATGAAAAAACTGGAGAAGGAGATATGAAAGACATGTTCTGGTACTTGAAAAAACCTGAAAGTAGAAAACAAAGCTAAAGGTTTATTGTTTAAAAATAGAAACATAGATTTGACTCTATGCAGATTAATAAAAGTCATAAATTAACACCAACTCCTATTGTCCACATTTGTACTTGAAACAGTAATTGGAACAGTAATAATATTAACAATAGTCCAAATCTACAACTAAATGTTCATGGTTAACAAACCAAACTCATATTTGATCTAGTCAAAAAATTAGCCTGGTTGTTCAGTAGCTGCTGTCTGGCTAGTTGTAATGATTCAACAGTTGCTGGCATAGTAGACTGTTGCAGAATGGAGGTACCACAAACCACAACTGCTGCCAGGATACTGGGATTCCCCTAAATGATATGCCAAGTATAATCAGACGCTGAAGTTGTGATACATCTTGGGAAACTAGTTTACGAGCAGTCAGTAATAATGTGCAGCTGGAGGAGCCTGAAATTCTCATGACATCTCGTATTCACTTTGCCTTATTCACTATGGAAACAGAATGAGCTGAATTCAGCATATGATGACCTTTGACCCATCAGCAGTAAGGAACATCATGAATTCTGTAATTGTTTTTAAGAATCTTTGGTAAGGACTTGTGTTGATTATAGGGAACAGAGAAGTTGATTACAAGGAACAGCAGGAGAACATTCAACCGATTGTTCCCATCCTGGCATTCTAGATCATGGCTGAGCATTTACTTCAATGCCCTTGAACATTATTTTTGTCCCATTCAGTTATTGGTAACTGAAAATTTATCAATCTCTCTCTTGAACTTCTTCCTCATCTCAAAACTAAATGGATTGTCTTTTTTTTCTGAGACTGCATGCCTGATTGCAGATCCCATAGTCAATAGAAACATTGGGCTGAATCTTACATTGTGCTGGCTAAATCCAAGTTGCATTGGATTTTTGAGGGCTTTCTTCTGAGAAGCCTAGTGGCCTTACTGCACAAATCTTGCTAAGGCCATCTCATCAACTACTTACCCACCTCCTATGGCATCTACCACATTTGATTTCTGCCCCATCTTACCATGCACCATTCGCAGAACAGCTTGCCATTCAGTGGATATCTGTCAGAAGACTGGCACCCTTTGATTCCATGCCATCTTTAAAAAGCTGCTGTGCACCCTGATGAACACTGGCATTCTGAAGCTGCCCTGCTCATTGATGGTAAACAGAAAAGGTCATTGACATTCTTACCGCACTGCTGACCATTCTTCTGCTTCCCAGGGCATTACACCCTTGCCAGCCATGTTTTGCCATGTCTTTCTTGAAGATCCTGAAACTTTCCCCCTTCAAAATTATACTGCTCCCTTCCTCAGAGACCGAAAAACCCAGTGCCAGAGACCAAACTGTAAAAGCTCAGTCCAATGGCAATGACCAGCCTTGCCTCCCCCTACCACAACACCCTTTTCCCTTTCCATTTTATTTTCTCTGGCTGGACCTGATGAACTGACTGTGGCCAACCCTTTGACCAACATGACCAGCTGGTCCTGGGCAAGACATGACTGGCACCTAAGCATTACCTTTCCCTGCAACTGGCAGCTCTGGAACCAAAGGACTAACCATGACTTATGCCCCAAGCCAAAGGGGCACAGATCATCTAAAGGAGAACTCTCCATCCAAATGTCTGAGTGTGGCCAATTCCCATGATCTGTATAGGTAGCTGCCCTTGCCTTACTGTGCCAGGAACTCTTGACTGGCAGGTACCTCCATGGACTTCATGACTGTTTGCTTGATGCACATGCAGTGTGTTTGCTGCGTAAGATGCTGGCACAGGGAGCAGGTTGTGCTAGCTACTTAGTTGTGTGTCTGCACTAATTAACAAAGCAAGCAAGGTAAGGCAGTCAAGGATGGTCTAAGCATGCAGGTAAGCATTAAGTGAGCAGTTGTTAAGAGAGTAAGCTAGCTGCTCGGAGTTTGCAGGTAAACGCCATGCGTAAGGTGAGTGATAAGAGAGCAAGTTAGCAGCTCTGAGATGCAACCTAGTCCAATCTGTGAGCTAGATGCTAGTGCACAAAGTGTCCTTCCTGCAGTGCTAATTGTTGGTGCAAACTCTGCTACGTAAGTCTGTGCTTCCAGAGTGTACTACCGCATCAGAAAGGTGCTAGCATGATCATGACATATTGTAAGATACAACATGCTGATGTCTGTTGGAGAAGGCTGCATGCAGCTGAATTGTGCTCTGGGCTTTAGTTTGATTGTAGGTAACATGGAGGTCCTTCAGATTAGGCAGAGAGCTGAATGTATCATCAGATACATTCAGATACATACACATACAGACCAGGTCTGGTTTCCATTTCACGTTTAGTCTGTTTAATGAGTTTGGTAACAAAGGAGACTGAATATTAATGAGAGGAGTTGACCTGTCACCATGGCACTGAATAAGCAATAATCACCATCAATTGGTAACATGTTGCCGAATGAAAATCTTGCCATGCTGCTTGTGAAAAGCATCAAGGATGATGTAAGCTATTCCTGAAGTAGATTTGGGCCTCACGAGGCTTCTTATCCAATTTTGCTACACATCTTCATAATATCCCACATCACTCAGACCCTTGTAAGATTCTGTCTGGCCTTTCTACATTCTAGTCTTTTAAAATGTTTGTAAACATCTATGAGTTCAAATCTCAATCTTCTAAACCTCAGAGAATACAGATCTAGACTCCCCATTATCTCCTCGTAGGGCATGCATACCACCTCCGGAATCAACCTGGTAAAGCTCCCCTGCAGTCCTTCTATAGCAAGCATATCCTTCCTTAAACACCAGGACCAGAGCTACATACAATGCTGCAGGTGCAGTCTCGCCAATATTCTCTCTTGCTCAAACTAAACTTTTTTTTCTGCTGTACTTAAATCCTCTTTCAAAAAAGACAAGCGTATCAGTTGACTTCTGAATTGCTTGCTGCAGCTGTATGCTGATTTGCAATGACTTATGATCAAGGGCATCTAGGGTCCCTTTCAACATCAGCACCTTCCAGTCTCTCACTGTTTAACAGATACAGTGCTCTCAACCTTCTCTCCTCTTATCAAAGGGGATAATCTCATAAATTATATTATAACCATGTTATATTCTATCAGCCACACACTTGACCATTCACGCAACCTATCCAAATTCCCTTGAAGTCCCTTTGCATAATCCTCACAACTCATATCCCCATTGAGTTTCATAAAGTAAAATATACCTTTTATTTGAAGTATCATTTGCTCTTTATTTCATGTTTTATTTGTTTTGTTTTTGATTCATGATAAAATAAATTACAAAAGTAAACCTGGTTGTCAAATTCATTTGGGTACTGTTTAGTAAATGTGGTTATTTTGGTTTATGGTCTTTCAACTGGAATGGTACACTCCAATATAAACAAACAGTTTTATGAGGAGATTGGAGGTGGAATAAAATGAATTGAATCATGAACAAAATACGAACAATTATGTTAGCTCACATATCAGGAGGGGACAATTAGTTTATGTTCCTCTATTTGATTTGTTCCAAATAATGGGATTAGTTTTGAACTACATTTATCATAAAGAACACATTTTATGGTGTTTTCAATGCAATTTCTAGTGACCTAGCAAAGATTATATTTTAATAGGTCAGATTTGGTCCTGCCTCCCTTCTCTATGAAGGAGTGTTCTCCAATGAATGCAGAATGGAGCCAAGCTAAGATCGAATAAATATCTCCACTGACAGCAAGTGGCAATGAATGCTGTGCATGTGTACAATAAGATACAGCCATCCTTACCAAGCCATTCAAGCATCATTATGTCTTCGTTCTTACAAGAACTGGGAACACAAATAGCAACACTATAGTCAATCTTGCCCTATTAAAAACAACAAAATGTTATTCAAAGATCAGTTCAACGAGCAAGCAATGTTTGTTTAATTGACAGTGATATACCTGTTGAATTGCCAGTTTACAATATTGTCCACTAAACTTTCCAGAAGGATTTTGAGCTGAGGTACACTCACTGTAGGACCCCAGTTGATCGATATTTCCATGGAGAATATTGCTGCCTTCTTTTCCGATGGAATCATACACTGAATTTCCCAAGAAAGAAAATATCTTTATTATGCATTGATAAGGACATTTTTACACATTAAATAATTCAGAGTGTATTAATTAGCCTAAATATATATAACATGAATATAATGAACAGGAAACCACATCTTACAATAGAAGGACTGATCTGCTGGCTGAAGCTTCATAAAGTGTAGCTCTGTGTGGGCTGAGGAGCTGAATAATAACTCATACCAGCTAGCACTTCTCCTAAGTGCATTTTGAACAACTCATACTGTTTTCAAGTCAGAGAAAAACACTTCAAATATAATTCCTGTAGCTGAGTAGAATAGCATAAAAAATCAGATAGGAGTTTTGTTCAAAACAGTGGGAAAGCAATTCCTGGAGGATTGTGGGCAATTTTGTTCACTGTGTACCAACAAAGATCTCAAGGCGTACATGACAGTGCCAAAAAGACACCTAATTAGATAATATTTATTTTAAGATATCTGACTACAGGGAAATATTGCAAGACGGCTAGAATACAAAAGCAAATATATATTGCTAGGGTTGTATAAGGTTCTGATCAGATGGCACTTAAAGTTTTGTGAGCAATTTTGCGCCTTGTATCTAAAGGAGAATATGCTGATTTTGTAGGGTATCCAGAAGAGTTTTATGAGAATGATCCCAGGGATGAAGTACTTGTCATATGAGAAGAGTTTGAAGACTCCAGATTCATGCTCATTGGAGTTTAAAAGGATGAGTTTCTCATTGGAATTTACTAAATATGGAGAGGCTGGACAGAATGGTCATGGAGAAGATGCTTCCACTAGGAGCAAAAACTAGGTCCCGAGATCAAGCCTCAAAGTGAAAGTATGACCCTTCAGAACTAAGACGAGAAAGAATTTCTTCAATCGGAGGGTGGTGAATCTGTGGAACTCATTGCCACAGAAGGTTGTGGAAGCTAAGTCCTTGAGTGTATTTAATGCAGAGATAAGTAGGTTCTTGATTACTAAGGGGATCAAAGGTCATGGGGAGAAGACAGGAGAATGGGGTTGAGAAACATATCAGTCATGATTGAACGTCGGAGCAGACTCAATACATCAAATGATCTAATTTTGCTCCTATATCTCATGAACATATTGCTTGGAGAAGTCAAAATTTTACACTCTGGAGAAGAGAAGGCTGAGGAAAAAGAAAATAAGAAATACTTGCATTAATATAGAACTCTCCATGACCATAAGATATCTCAAGCTGTTTACGGCCAGTTAGGTACTTTTGGAGTGTATTCAGTTACAACGCAGGAAACATGAAAGCCAATGTAAGCACAGCAAACTCCTATAAAAATAATGTGATAAGGACTGATAATTTATTTTTTGCGATGTTGTTGAGAGATACATATTAATAGGACATTAGGGGTAATTCCCCTGCCATTCCTTGAAATTATGCCACAAGGTCTTTGCCTTTTCTGGGCAACCTCTCCTTATGTAATTCAATTTCTAAGCTGAAAATTGACAAATGAACAAGGTGAATAGGTACCAGACACATCCTCCCAAACAGCTATCAAAAATAAAAGATTCAAAATCACCCTCTTCTGCAGCTCTAAAGAACCCTAGCACATTCCGACCCCATTGGCTAAGAAATACTACACTAGACATGTTTTTGGTGCAGACTACTTCCAGGAGCATGACAGATGATGTATTTCACAAGCACTGTACTTGTCAAAGGGAAGGTGCCCTCAAATTCAACCCCTTCACAGGGATGACTGCTGGAAGGGCTTCCGTCAGATGGGCACAATGCCACAAGTATTAGGGATAGGAATAAAGGCTGCCTTGCCAGCATCAGTCAAACCTTGTGAACAAATACAAAATTATTCAAGTTATGCTTTGCCATTCAGCCATCACAGATAACCATCCAAGAGGGCACTCGCAATAAAATAGGACTCTCAATTTCTGAAAACCCAGGCTTACATCTATTTTTTATGCTTTTTATACTCTTTTCATGCCATTCTGTTTCTCCCCTGCTATTGTCTATTTCTTTGAGTTCGTGTCTTTTCCTCCATACAATATTTAACGCACCTTCCTTCTGTTTACTTTCTCTCCACTCTTATGAGGTTGTAGTTTATTCCATGCAGTCGTTTGACATGGAATTTCTATTTTAAACTCTTCTGCATAGGAAATCAGCTTTTTAAAAAACATTTCACTGTACTTCACAGCTGAAGAAATACATTTAAAGTACTTACTTAATAAGGCGTACATTTGGGGCGTTTCAGACTGAAGGTCCTCTAGAAATTTATTGGTATCTTCTAGACATTTTGAAGAGAAATTTCTCTCAAAAGTTCCAAATTGGGGCAGGGACAGCACAAGCAATATCCAGGTCCTCAGCATTTTGCTGATAAGTTAAATCTTCATACTACAGTCCTCTGCAGAGATATATACTTTTACACTTGAACGGCTCTGATGTCATTTGACCTTAGGTCCTGATACTACCATCAAAATGGCTCATCAACAGATCTATAATTCCACGTTGTGCATGAAATGCATGAAATTAGTTATATTCAATGGAGTATGAACAATTCAAATCCTTGTAGCTACTTGGCTGAACATCTGCTCAATTCACAAACAGGCAAATTCACAGGAAAATTTTCCATGCTGCAAATATAACATCACACTATCTTTTCAGTTAGATAATCATTTGTCACGTCACTGTCATGGTCACCGCTTCTGAAAGCAAATTTGTCCGAGTTAGTTCAGTGCTTACTGCATGAAACTGATTTGCAATGACAGCAAGTCCCCAATACCAAATCAGCATCAAGGAGACAAAGGGTTGATGCCCTGCTAAATGTCAGTTTCAAAATCAATCATTGCAAGGAAATAATGACTGAAATACAGAAAGAAAAAATATTTTAAAGCAATTTTGCAAAGGAAAATCCCTTCATACAACATTTTATCAATTTTTCAGAAGCTTCTCCAAATTCTTCACAGCCTAGGAGTACTTTCAGAGAAGGAGATAGCAAGACCTGCAGATGTTGGAGTCAGAGTGAATACCGTGTGGAGAGCTGGAGGAACACAGCAGGCCAGGCAGCATCAGGAGAGCAGGAAAGTTGATGTTTCGGGTTTGGACCCTTCATCAGGACTGCTCCTGTTCCTGCTCCCCTGATGCTGCCTAGCCTGCTGTGTTCCTCCAGCTCCACACTGTACTTTCAGAGTACAGTGTTTGCTAATATTTAGGAAAACCTGCCTGGTTAGAGATAAGAACTAGGGCTCCAGGTTTACTCAGTCACTTAGAGTGAGTTTGGAATTGGTGGTTTTAGGGTGGGGAATGTAAAATGATAGTGGGCTCTTCTTTTTCTTTGCCTAGAAGACCAAAGATTTGACATTGCTTCAGGATTTTGCCTGAGAGAGTCATGGAGGTTGCTCTTCGGACAATGAGGCAGTCAGGCTTAGATTATGGTACTTGAAAGGGCAATTAACTGCATTTCTGTGTATTTCAAATTTTATCTTGGCTCACTGGGACTAAGAGGCTTTGGTGCTTGGCCAAGTTAAACAAAGCGCTAAACAAAGTTGGCCTAATTTCTGTCTATCTCAGACTGTCTGAGCTGAGTTTTCTCCAAATTTCTAAGCAACAGTGTCAGTGGAGACCATAGATCTCTAGGGAGGCCATCATTGGTCTCTCTGCTGTATTGCAGCATAAACTAAGATTTGCTGAACACCCAAATCCATCAGAGCTAAAGCTCACTATTGCTATCCACCCCTACACTAACGTGTCTTTCGAAGGATCTTACAGTCCTTACAGTCTATAGGCCATCTGTGTATCAAGGAGATGATCAATACACTATTCAAAGTGGCCAATAACAATGTGAAGTATTGAATAATCTAGCAGTGAAGCAAAGAGGTTCATCAGGTTTCCCCCAAATACAGGGTGTCATTGACTTCAGGCCTAATGCCATTAAGGCTCAAACAGTTCAGCCAGTAGGCTTCATAAACAGAAAGGGTTTCTATTTCCTCAAAGTCAAGGCATTACCCCAAGGCATGTTATACATATGTTAGGAGCAAGAAGGCAGCTAGGGAATGAATAGGCCAGCACAAGGATAAAGGTGGGAGGTTATGTGCTGAGCTAGAGGAAACAGGTAAAATTATTAATAAGCACTTTACATTGATATTCACCAAAGAGAGGAACGTGAGGGATGTTGAGGTTAAGAAGAGTTGTGTGAATTATCTTGGGCAGGCCAAAATACTGAAGGAGTAAGTGTCGAGTGTCTTGACATGCCTTATGATAGACAAGTCCCCCAGGGCCAGATGTGATCTATCCCAGGATACTGTGGGAGGCAAGGGAGGAAGTAGCTGGGGCCTTATTTTTGCACCCTCTTTAGCCTCAGGCATGGTTCCAGAGGACTGGAGAATGGCCAATGTTATCGCTTTGTTTAAGAAGGGAAAAAGAGACATTCCAGGTATATATAGGCCGGTAGGCCTGACACCAGTGGTGAGGTAGCTATTGAAGAAGATCCTGAGAGACATGATTTATGATCACTTGGAAGTGAATGGACTTGTTAGTGATAGGCAGCATGGGTTTGTAAAGGGAATGTCATGTCTCACCAACTTGATTGAGTTTTTTGAGGAAGATACAAGAATGATTGATGAGGGAAGGGCAGTGGATGTTGTCTACATAGCCTTTAGTAAGGCCTTTGCTAAGGTAGCTCATGATACCCTGGTACAGAAGCTAGAGTCTCATGGGATCCAGGATGTGCTAGTTGGATGGATACAAAACTGGCTTGGTCGGAGAAGACAAAGGGAAGTAGTGATGCTTTTCAGAATGGAGATCGGTAATGAGAGGTATTGTGCATTGATCAGTGCTGGGACTTTTGGTGTTTGTAATATATATCTGGAGGAAAATATGGGTGGCTTGATTACTAAGTTTGTAAATGACACCAGAAAAGGCAGGGTTGCAGATAAGTGAGGAGGATTGTCAAATGGTACAGCGGGAGATAGAGAGAATGTAGATTTGGGCAGAGGAATGGCAGATGGAGTGATATGTTTTATAAGAACAAATTCAGATCTGAATTATACAATAAATGGCAGAACCCTTAGAAGTATTCACATACAGAGGGATCTGAGTGTACAGGTCCACAAATCCCTGAAAGTGGCCACGCAAGTGGATAAGATGGTTGGGAGGGCATACAGCATACTTGCCTGCATTGGCTGGGGCAGCTGAGACATAAGTTGCGAATCTATGTTATAGCTGCACATAACTTTAGTTAGGCCACGTTTGGAATATTGCATGCAGTTCTGGTCGCCACACTACCAGAAGGACATGGGTGTTTTGAAGAGGATGCAGAGGAGGTTCAGCAAGGTGTTGCCTGGTCTGGATGGCTTTAGTTATGAGGAGGGGTTGGATAAATTCAGAGTGTTTTTTCTGGAAAGATGGAGGCTGAGGGTCGACCTTATAGATGTCTACAGAACTATGAGAGGCACAGATAGGGTGAACAGTCAGATGCTTTTTCCCAGGGTGGAAAGGTCGATTACAAGGGATACAGGTGCAAGGTGAGAGGGAGAAAGTTTAGGGGAGAAGTGTAGGGAATATCTTTCACACAGAGGACGGTGGGTGCTTGGATGCCCTGTCAATGGAGGTAGTGGAAGCAGGCGCTTTAACAATGTTTAAGGTGTGTCTCGATAGACACATGACTGAAAGGTGAACAGAAGAGTGGATGCAGTGCAAGGGAATAAGTAGTGGGTCTTAGTAGGATTAGGAATCGGTGCAGGCTTGGTGGGCCAAAAGGTCTGTTCTTGTGCTGTATTGTGATGTCATTTTTCATTTTCATTTCATTGCCAGTCTCTCGCAGATGGAGATGATTCTCTTCCACTCTCAGGGTGAGTCTGTACATGGCTCTACAGACTGATATGGCTACCGCAGGCTCAGTTACACCAGGAGTAGAGGTGGCCACAGGAAGAGGTAGGTGGGGGCATTGATGTGGCAGCCCGCTCCTTTCACTGTTTTCGTTTGGCTTCTTCTTTTTCCCGACAGAAAGTCGCGAGGTGCTCACTGCCTTCCTGGATGGTCCTCCTCCATTTTGGATGGTATGGGGCTAGTGATTCCAAAGTGTCAGTGGGAATGTTGCGCTTCACCAGAGAGGTCCTGAGAGTATCACTGAGGCACTTCCTCTGGCCAGCTGGGCCTTGCCTGCCATTTCAAAGCTGGGAGTACAGCACCTGCTTGGGGATTCTCATGTTGGTCAAACGGACAACATGCCCACCCACCAGAGCTGATCAAGGGTCGTCAGTGTCTTAATGCTGGGGGTGTTGTCCTGGTTGAGGAAGTTTGTGTTGGTGCATCTTTCTTCCCAGTGGATTTGCAGCACCTAGTGGCACTGCTCCAGCACTTTGAGGAGTCTGCTCTAGACAGTCCACATCTCAGAGCCAAAAAGGAAGGCGACAACCACCACAGCTCTGTAAACCATGAGCTTGGCGTTGGTTCTGGAATGCCTTTTGCCTCAAGTGGCCAAAGGCTGTGCTAGCACTATGGGGACAGTGCTGGATCTCTTCATCGATGGCTGTTTTGGCTGACAGGGTACTCCTGAGGTATTGGAAATGGTCAATGTTCTCTGAGGCCTCCACACAGACCCTGTTACATGTGTGTTTGCTCCACTACACCAGGCCACGTTGGTGGAGGACCTTCAACTTATGGATATTCAGAGTGAGACCCATGCTCTCATATGCCTCTATAAAGGTGCTAACAAAAGCCCAGAGTATATCCTCTGAGACTGCACATTCACAAGCATCAGATGTGTACTGCAGCTCGATGACACTGGTTGAAGTGACTTTGGTTTTGGTTTGAATGGCAGTAGAGGTTAAATAATTTCCTGCTGATTCTGTAAGTTAGATCCACTCCAGGAGGAAGCTTGTCAACAGTGAAGTGAAGCATTCCAGCAAGGTAAATCAAAATTAGTGTTGCAGTGATGACACAGCCCTGGTCGACACCAGTCCAAATGGGCAATGGGTCATTGGTGGGGCCATTTGTCATTATCATGACTCCCACGTTCTGATGGAGCAGTATTGTATTGTGTTGTATTATTTAATAACGGCTGATGCTGGGGGTGGCAAGACTGTCAGGAGATATTGATTCGACTGGACCTATATTCACTAGAATTCAGAAAGATGAGAGGAGATCTGATTGAAATGTATAAAATTATGATATTAGCTTTGCTCTCTCTTTCCCATTATTCTCTAGTTATCGACTGGCTGCAATTCATGAGAGAAAAAATGTCTGAAAGAAATCAGAAAAGGTCTCTGGAGGTTTGTAGAAGCTGTTTGCATTGACCAGTGACTTAGGAATTTAAGCAAGATACAATCCTATGTGCCTGTAATCCAATGCATCAGATTTCATGAAGGCCTAGTATTCTTGTTGAAATGGTTATCAAAAGAGCAGATTATAACGCTTTTACTTTTTACTAATTTATCCCTTAACTCTGTCTGTCTATCTATTGGTGTACCAGCCAGATTTGGTCATCTAAGAAGGCTGGGTTTAAGATTTTAGGTGTTAATTAGATTGCCTTGCAGTTCATCTGCCTTTTCCTGAAGTTACAGAATTAGTCATTGCAAATTTTGGTTTATATACTTGGTGTCCAAGATCAGTTTTTTGTAAAGTCTGATTTCAAACAAGTGAGCAATTTTGAAGGTTATTGAATATTTGAATTTCAATGTGTTGCGAATGCACTGTTAGTGAGGCTGGCTTGTTATCACGATGTCATGACACTTTACAATCTGAGCTACTTCAACAGCTACTGGGAAGACAGAGGATAATATATTAAGGGCATCCTCAAAGCCTCCATGTTAAATGCAACATCCTCACTTACTTGTGGGAATTCCTTCCCTTAGACCACCAAGACTGGTGAAGAAGCATCTACATGGGTGCCAACCACCTTGAATATCTCTAACATACCTAGATGGAGGTCAAGGACAAACAACAGAAGGAGCATGTGGAAACCCAAGTAAATCAGCCACCCAAGATAACAAAGTTTGGAGCTGGATGAACACAGCAGGCCAAGCAGCATCTCAGGAGCACAAAAGCTGATGTTTCGGGCCTAGACCCTTCATCAGAGAGCTTCTCTGATGAAGGGTGTAGGCCCAAAACGTCAGCTTTTGTGCTCCTGAGATGCTGCTTGGCCTGCTGTGTTCATCCAGCTCCAAACTTTGTTATCTTGGATTCTCCAGCATCTGCAGTTCCTATTATCTCTAAATTGGCCACCCGCCTCTTCCTGAGGTGATGTGTGAAGATCCAGCAGTGAACTGCTTAGTCTCCTCAGGACCTACAACTTCAAAGTGGAAGAAAGCCATCCTCAGTCTCAAAGGACTACCTAAAATGAAGAAGATTGTGCAACCTAGTCCTGCAGAGAGGGGAAGGCATTGAAAATTAGGACATTGCTGATCACAATAGCTCCTTCACCATGAGTTTGTGGAGAAGTCAGGTTACCAAAGCAAGGGGGTCTGAGCCAAGGTACAATGAGATACATGCAAGCGAGACACTGTAAGTCTGAGCAGGTTCCCAATGACTCTTTTGCTCTTTCAGAAAGATTCCAATAAACCCTTACCTTTAATGAATCCTGATATCATCGCTGATGTTTGCCATATCATTGCCCAGTACTCAAATGTCCGGTGCACAGTTGCAAAGATCAGGAGGAAAACAAATAATCCCTTCGTCACTTGAAGCCCACTTCGGGAACAACAATGTGGATGAGATCTCTCAAGGTACCAAATTTTCAAACGACAAGCAGCTGCAGTGAATGGAAGACTTCTTTAGACGTACAATAAAAACTAAACTAAGCATCTAGATGCTATAATCATTGGATAGTTGAAATTATACCTTTATAGGCACTGATGACACAGTGGTACTGTTGCTGGACTAGTAATCCATTGCTCCTTTAAAGTACTTGACGCTGACTGCAAGCAGGTTGTGAATCATGTTTCTCTTTTACTTAGGATGATATTGGTAGTTATTCTCTGGTCATCTGAGATTTGGAGGCATGTGGCATATTTTAGGGCTCTGGCAGGAGCAGGTTTAATGGACCACAAACTATACACCTAGCCTGAGTTCTTCTTACCTCATGATACTTCTATATACATATAGGATTCCACCGTTTTTTATGCACTAGTGGAATAGGAATTCTATGATCTATGATCTATGATATAGGCATCACTGGCTGGGCAAACATTTATCGCTGACCCTATTTACATTTCAGAAGTTGGTGGTGAGCTGCATTCCTGAATGTCTGCACACAATATGCTGTAGATAAACCCGCAGTGCCTTTTAGGAGGGAGTCCCACGATTTTGACCCAGCAACATTGAAGGAATGGCAATACGTTTCCAAGTCAAGATGGAGCAGGTTGGAAGGAAACTTGTTGGTGTTTCCATGTATCTGCTTTCCTTGTTATCCAGCTTACAAGATGTCGTGAGTTTTGAAGATGCTGACAAGGGGTTTTTGGTGAATTTCTGTAATGTATCTTGTAAGTGGTACACACTGCTGCTGCTGAGCATTGGTGGTAGAGGGAGTGGATGCTCGTGAATGAGGAGCCAACCAAATGGGCTCATTTATCCTGGATGGGGTTAAGCCTTTGTTCAAATAATTTACAACTTGTGGACAGGTTCTGAACTTGTCCCTTGTGGATAGCAGACAGGCCTTAAGAAGTCAAGTGGTGAGTTACTTAATGCAGTATTCCTAGCCTCTAACCTGCTCTTGTAGTCACTGAATTTACATGGCAAGACCACTTGAGTGCCTAATCAATGGTGGCCCCCAGGATGCTGATCTTAGAGGGATTCAGTAAATGTAAAGTAGTGGCGGTACAATTGTCTCTGATCGGGGGTGGTCATTGCCTGACATCAGTGCACTTGCCACTTGTCAGTCCAAGTCTGGATATTATCCAGATTTTTTTGCATTTAAACATGAACTGTTTCAGTATCTAAAAAGTCCGGAATGGTGCTGAACGTTGTGCAGTCATCAGCAAACATCCCCACTTCTGGCCTAATGATAGGGGGAGTTTAGTGATGAAGCAGCTGAAAATTGTTGGACCTCAGATGCTGCCCCTGAGGAACTCCTGCAGAGATGTCCTGGAGCTGAGATGACTGATCTCCAACAACCACAACCATCTTTCTATGTGCCAGGTATGACTCCAACAAGCAGACAGCTTTTGCCCGATTTCCATTAACTCCATTTACTAGGGCTCCTTGATAACACACAGTCAAATACAGCCTTGATGACAAGGCAGTCACTCTCACCTCACTTCTAGGATCCAGCTGTTTATGTATATGTTTGAACCAAGGTTGGAATAAGGTCAGGAGCCAAGCGGCCTCGGCAGAACTCAAACTGGGCATCACTGATAATAGGAGCTGCAGATGCTTGAGAATCTGAGTGCCGGAGGGAGGAGGGTAACTTCTTCAGGGAAGGCATCCTTAGAAGAGGCTTCACAGTGAGGTTAAAATTGTTTCAGAGGTAGGAGGAACATAGATTATATTGTTGTAACTATGAAGAAGGGTCTCGGCCTGAAACATCAGCTTTCCTGCTGCTATGATGTTACTTGGCCTGCTGTGTTCATCCAGCTCTACACCTTGTTATCTGAGCATCACTGAGCAGGTTATTGATAAAGAGGTGCTGCTTGATAGCACTATTGATGACACCTCCCATCACTTTACTGATGATTACAATAATTTGCCAATTATTGTCAAGCACTTTGCAGTACGTTACAGTGCAGGTTTAATGGACCTGGTGGTGTACTCCTGCTCTTAATTTGAATATTTGTGTGGCTAATATTGGAATTAAATTATACCTAAGTCATTCTTTCCCTTTTGTTTATAAGCGCATTCTGAGTTACACTCAAAGTGATCTTGTGACAATTCAAACCTAAAATAGAAATGTTACGGGAAGTGAATCACAGAATTCAGTACAGACTTTAGTGCTGTGACTCAATACTGTGACAAGAAAGCACTGTTAAGAAAAGATAGCAATTTGAGCTCATATGTTTTGATAGAACTTGTAACATTCTTTGGTTGGAGTGATAAGAGTATGAACCATCAAGTTTTTCCCACAAATAATTTACAACTTGTGGGCAGTAGAAGAGTTTGCCAAACAGTTTCAGCTCCTTCCAATTTAGTTTTGAGATGATGATCAACATATTTCTTTGACATACTGTCCGCGAGAGGCAAGAATCTCATCCTGACCTCCTTGCATGACTGTATCAGATACCTTATGTCCATGACTGCATGCATATAACAATATAATCTATGAAATTTAGTATTGCTGATCTACACCAATTCAAATGGTGATTATTCATGTCTAAGTTAGAATGGCAGTCAATTTACTTGACATGTCATTATTAAAACATTTAGTATGCTTTTGGAAGACTTGATGGGCAAATGGTTCTTCTTTTATTCATTCTTGGACTACTTATGTGTAAGGCTGAGCCAACATTTATTTTCCATCTTCAACTGGTGTGGTGAAGGTGAGGATGAGCCTTGGACCACAACAGTTCATGTGGAGTAAGTTATGTGCTGTTAGGAAGGAAGTACCAGGGTTTTTGACTCAACAACAGTGAAAGAAAGGCAACGGTGGTACTGTTCCCAGGCAGCTATTGCCCACACTTTTCTAGGGGGTGGAGGATGCAGGGGAGAGAATGCAAAAACAACTTTGACAAGTTGTTCCAGTGCATCTTATAATTGGTATAAGTTGCTGCTGTGCAGCTGCTGTGGAGTCTAAATATTCAATGCGTTGGATGGGTACCAATTGAGTAGGCAGCTTCATCTTGGATGGTACATTCTTCAATGCTGTTTGAGATGCACACAAGTATTGTAAATTAACTTAAAGACACTCACACTGGCGACAAGGTGGCTCTGATGAATCATGAGAATGGTGAAAAATGTGTTGTCTTCTTTTAGCTTAATTCAGATTCCTTTAAGTCAGTCACTAATCAAACATGTACAGTTTGAAAACAAATATTTCATAGCTATCCATTGTCCAATTGAGATGAATTTTTGTTTTATTCATTAATGGGATGAGGGCGTCACTGGCTAGGCAGTGTTAATTGCCCATCCCTAGTTGTCCAGAGGGCAGCTGAGAATCAACCACATTGCTGTGGGTCTGGAGTTGGATGTAGGCCAGACCAAGTAAAGATGGCAGTTTTCTTCCCTAAAGGACATTAGTGAACCAGATGGTTTTTTCCAACAACTGACAATGGGCTCATGGTCATCATTAGACTCTTGATTCCAGATATTTATTGGATTCAAATTTCACCATCTGCTGTGGTGGGATTACAAACCTGGGTCCCCAGAACATTATCTGGGTCTCTGGATTAACAGTCCAGTAGTAATACCATGAAGCCATTGCCTCCCCATAAATGTTTATATATTAGGCAGTTCTGGCTTCATTCCAGGTTTTTTTTTCAGGGAAAAATAGCTATTTGCTTCCAATTCAACCTTTTAAATTATTGTCTGTGCAAAAATAGGCAGTTCTAAATCTTTGCTTTCACTCATATGTATCTTCCATCACACTTGTTCAGTTCTGCTAGGAGATCATTTTTCTACAAGTTCCTGATTCTGATGAATACCTACACTTTGAGGGATGAAATTGGTAACAAACATTTGTGGGTGTCTTAACTGCCTGTGTTCAAAATATGTAGTTCAATGAGATCTGGACTTAGAGCCTTGAATCCATCTCAACATGGTGGAGGTTTTTTTTTAATTCACTCATGGGATGATGGCATCACCAGCTAGGCCAGTTGCTAGTTGCCTTTTAGAAGGTGGTGATGAGCTGCCTTTTTGAACCCTATCAGCTCATTTGCCCTAAGTAGACTCACAGAGCCATTTCGGAGGAATTTGTAGGATTTTTATCCAATTTACTGAAGGGACAGCAATATATTTCCAAGTCAGGATAGTGAGTGGCTTGGAGGGGTTTCTGAAGGTGGTGCTGTTCCCTTCTATCTGCTGCCTTTGTCCTTCTGGATGGAATTAGTCAGATTGGCATTGCTGTCTAAGGATCTTTGGTGAATTTCTACCATGTACCTTGTAGGTAGTAAATGCTGTTGCTATTGAACATCAGTGTTAGAAGGACTGGACTTTTATAGATATGGTGCCTAACAAGAGGGCTGCTTTGTACTCGGTAATGACAAGTTTCTTGAGTATTACTGGAGCTGTACTCATCCAGGTAAGTGCAGTGTATTCAATCATAATTCTGACTTGTGCCTTGGACAAGTTTTAAGGAGTGAGCAGTCAGGTACTCAGGTACTCAGCACAGGTTTCCTAGCTTCTGACCTGTTCTTTTTAGCCACCCTACACATAAGGGTAGACTAGGTCAGTTTCTGGTCAATTGTAACCCCAAGGTGTTAATAATGGGGATTCTATGTTGGTACTGACATTGAGTGTGGTCGTTAGGTTGTCTCTTATTGAAGGTGGTCACAGCCTGACATTTGTGTGCCCTTCAAGTTACTTGCCATTTTTCTAACCCAGCCTAGATATTGTCGACATCTTTCTGCTTTTAGACATGGATTTTTCTTTATGTGAGGAATGAAATGTGGTGTTGAACGTTGTGCAAATATCAGAGAACATCCTCACTTCTAACCTTATGATGGGGGGGGTAGATCATTGATAAAGCAGCTAAAGAAGGTTGGGCCTAGGATGTTTATAAGAAGATGCTTGTTGTATATTTTCAACATTTCTTATAAACAAGATACTCCCAGGCAGGAATGATTCTGCAGCTGCAAGGCTGAGACCAGTTGTTCCAGTTAAAGTACATCATGTGTGTTGTGACTTTACCTTTTGAAATTGCGATTCACTCCTCCTTCCATAGCTAAAAGCTTTTGGGCTCTTGGGAGGCCACTGCATGGAAGAAAGTGATGATTATAACAGATTATTAGATATTGCAGGAAAAGTACATTCAGTACTGACAAACATTCAAACAACAGAGAAGTTGAAATGATTTCCATATTTTAGACCTTTCCTAGCAGTAGCTGTATTCACTTTATAACATAAATCAGCAGATATTTTATAATAGGTGTAGTCCATGCTTTGGACACTTGAACCAATTTATACACTAAAAACGCTTTACCCAATTGCTCTGATCGTGAGGCAGACACAGGGACATAGAATTCAGTTTGCAGTTTAATTCAATTTTATTAACACTATTTTCTTTCCTAAAAACACCACATAAACATTTCTCAAATTCCCAAAATATTTACTTGTATCTAGCCCTATCTGTCTGAGAAAGGATTTTACCTGCAGCGATCCACATGTTTGAGGAACTTCCTTCCTCTTTGATGTTGAGCTGGCTCTCTTCCTCACAGGTCAGGGTGGATTTTCTCCTTGATCTTCTTGGGTTATCACACAGTCACAGGTCTTGCTGCAAGTCTTCACTGAGGGAGTGGCTTCGAGATATATGATTTTATCCTGCTTGCCCCGAATCTTCCTGAATGTTCTGTGGCTTCTAGCCAATGGGGTCATGAATGAGCCTCAAAGCTACCAATGGTGTTGCGCCACGCCATTCACTATTGCCATGATGGGGAGGTATAAAGTGCACATCAACAGGCTTTGGGTGGAAGTCACGGTACCAGAAAGTTTGATCAATACTTCTCCAATACATAATCCCCGGACTGGTTAGAACTGGTTCCCCATGAACTTTTGTGACCTCTTTCACTGTGACTTCCATTGAGCAAAATACAGCTGGTTGCTTTTTAATTTAGTTTGTCCAATTTTCTGTCAGGCTCAATTTCTCCGGCTTTGGGTTAATTTAGAATGTCTAAAGTTTGGGTCTGTGGTCATTTAACCATATAAGGAATGACACATTTTATGGTAAACTATTGTTAAAAAAGCGTGTTTAAAAATACACTATAGTGACATCACGTAAAAATCAGCCGACTTCTAAGAAAGGAAGAGAGAGAGCACAATATTTTAGAAAGGTTCTATATTCACAGTTGAAAAGTGAAGAGTAATAGTTTATCAAAAAAAGGAGAGGGAGGGAACAAATAAAAACTGCAAGCATAGAAAGAAAGTTCTGGATCTACTGATATGTGACCCTGATTAAAGGAAAAGCAGGTATTGATCCAGGATGTAAAAGATCATCCCTAGAAAACAACATTAAAGATATTAAACAGCAAAAGACAATAAATGGCCAGCAGAGGTCCAGCAAGGAAAAGGATGAACAAATAGGAACATCTCAGCACTGAGCAGGCTTTCTGTGTTCTCAGCTTTTCCTACCCATAGTTGTTGTTCATGACCTGGTATTCTGCTGTTGGTAGAAACAGGATTCCCAGATGGCTGTTTTTTACTTCTCATCAGAATTTCCTCATCAAGTTAGACATTTGTATTGACAAAGTCCCCATGGCAGTCATGAATCTCTCATAGCCAACTAACTTCTTCACATATTTTTCTGGTGCCTTTTTTCCAAGGAGCTCAATAATTTTCACCCCTAATTCAAAATTCTCATTGAATGCAACATACCAAACTCTATCTTTACTTCCTCACGGAAGTGTACTCCCTTCAGCATCTCCTGCAGGTTTGCACTGAACAAGTGCTCACACTCGATGACTTCAACCTACTCCATACTATAGAACATAGAACATAGAACAGTACAGCACAGAACAGGCCCTTCAGCCCACAATGTTGTGCCGACCATTGATCCTCATGGATGCACCCTCAAATTTCTGTGACCATATGCATGTCCAGCAGTCTCTTAAATGACCCCAATGACCTTGCTTCCACAACTGCTGCTGGCAACGCATTCCATGCTCTCACAACTCTTCATCAGAGAGCTCTGGGTCTAGGCCCGAAACGTCAGCTTTTGTGCTCCTGAGATGCTGCTTGGCCTGCTGTGTTCATCCAGCCTCACATTTTATTATCTTGGAATCTCCAGCATCTGCAGTTCCCATTATCTCTCTACTCCATACTATGCTTTGTTCCCTCTCCTTCTGTTTCCTCTATTAACCTCAACTGCTGTAATTCCTCATTTAGATTGCCCCAGTCACATCCACAAACACCCTTTTGGCCTTACTACTAAAGCCTTCATTTCTATCTCACTTCCATTTTTGAGAACACAAACATATTGAAGGCTGTATTAACTCTTGTGGAACTTTGATGATTGAGCCTAAGAAAAAGAATCACAGATAGAGAGACACTGAATCTGGACTTCCAGAAGTGCAAAAATTGAAGAAAGCAATCCATATAAAGATTTGCTTTCCTTAACTCCTTCATTCTTTTCCCCTCCAGGCTGCTACAATGCATCATTCAGGCTAATTAAACTTTGTGAATGGATTTTAACGGACAAAGGACACCCTGTCAAGAGATGGATACTCATATACGGGAATCTATAACACTCTAAGACTGTAAAACCATAAGACATAGGAGCTGCAGTAGGTCATTCAACCCATCAATATTAATGAGATCTTGGTTGATCTGATAGTCCTCAACTCTACTTTCCTGAGCTTTCCCAATAACCTTTGATTCCCTTATTGATTAAAAATGTATCTATTTCAGCCATGAATTTATTTAATCATTGATCATAGAATCCCTACAGTGTGGAAGCAGGTCAATCAACCCATCAAGCCCACACCAACTGTCCAAAAACCATCCCATCCAGACTCAAACACTCTCCCTACCTATCCCTTTAATCCTGCATTCCCCATGGCTAATCCACCTAACCTGCACAACCCTGGACACTATGGGAAACTTAGCATGGCCAATCCATCTAACCGACACATCTTGGATTGTGGGAGCAACTGGAGTGACCAGAAGAAACTCATACAGATACTAGCAGAATGTGCCAACTCCACACAGAGAGTCAACTGAGGATAGAATTGAATACAGGTCCCTGGCTCTGTGAGGCAGCAGTCCTAACCACTGAGCCACCATGACCCAGATTCTACAGCCCTCTGTGGTAAAGAATTCCAATGATTCTGTATCCTCTGAGGCAAAAAGATTCTTCCTCATCTTTGTCCTTATTGGTGATCCTTTACTTTGAGATTGTACTCTCTGCTCCTAGACTCTTCCACAATGGGAAACAACTTCTATGCATCCAGTCTGTCAGGTCCTTAAAGAATCTTGTATATTTCAAAAAGGTTGTGTCTTATTCTTTTAAATTCCAGTGAATACAAACTCAAGCTACTCGACATCTCCTCATAAAATAATCCTTCCACATCTGGAATCAGTCTGGACTTCCTTGGACTGCCTCCAATGCCAGCATATCTTTCCTTAGATGAGGGGTACCAGAACTGATCAGTTATCCAGTTGTGGTCTGACCAGTGCATTATATAGTTCTAGTATGACTTCCCTACTTTTACATTCCATTTCTCTTGAAATAAACGTCAACATGTCACTTGCCTTCCCTATTATCTGCTGAATTTGGATGCTAGCTACCGGTGATTAATGCACAAGTACTCCAAAACTCTCTGTGCTTTCTGCGTTATTCCTCCATTTAAATAATATTCGACTCCGTTGTTCTTCCTGCCAGACTGCATTGTCTCACATTTTCCCATATTATGTTCAATCTGCTAAGTTTTGCCTACTCACTTAAAACTGTTTGCATCGCTACTTCTGTGTAATCCTTAAGCTTGGCTGTAATACATTCACTTTTCCCTGCAAGTAATTAATACATGTTGTACATAATTGAGGAGTTAAATAAATGTCAGGAAGGATATAATCACTAACTGGGGTTATTTCAGTAAGCATTCCACTTATTATTTTAAACAGTCAACTATAAAGACTTGAGGGTTGATTTGAAAAATGCTGACTGAGTAATATCATTTATCAGCACCTCAGTACAAAACAAGTGGTATCCTGTTAAAGGCATTCTATGGAAAACAAGGATATTGGTAATGTCTCATAAGGAGCTCAATAAGACAGTCAGAACTGTAATAAGAGAGAAATCAAGGCTACACAAGCCTACAGGTGATCAATTTAGAAAATGAATGGAAAATTATAAAGCATTTCAAATCTGTGATTAGCTGGACAAATTGATGTTTATAATCCAGTCTGATTCAGCCAACTCTTTGCTAAGGTAAATGAAAACTAATCTGACTGCCTCACTCGCTCCATTTCCTCAATCTTCCTGTGTTTCAAGTATTTATTCACATTTTCCTAAAGATGTAACAATTCCTGTTTCAACCTTTCCTGTGATAAAGCATTCCATGTTCCATTGCACTAAGTAATTTCACCTCCTCTCATCATCAATGATGTCTGGCCATTCACTTCCCAAAGAGAGCAAATAGGTTTTCTATATTCACTCCATCAAAATTCCTGCTGCACCCACAATTAAGCGTTTTTAACAAATTGAATCTTTAAAGAACATCAATTAGTCCGTGTGTAAAGCTGGTATTCCTCAAAATAGTTGGCACAGTGCCTTCTCAACTTAAGGCAATGGGGAACTCAAACTCCTCTCACGTCCCCTATTTGAATTGGCAACAGATCTTACTCCCCACACCACACCCCCCATCCCCCGCCACTTCTGAGTGCAGATCCTGGTCAACTACACTTCTGGCTTAAAATGAGTTATACTTCCTGCTATCATGTTGAAGATTTATCCAACCATTAGCATGTAAAAAATGGGGAGAGTGGTGTGGAGGAGGGATGCTAATCAATTTGGATGCCATATAGACTCAGTAGTCTAACACTGTAACCTGGTCAAATGTAAAAATTACAAATGTGCAATGTAATTGTACAACTGCTTCATAATTACATTAAGAAGCAAATTTTGCACTTCACTCTGAAACATGGCATCAACTGTGAAATTTGGATTTTAAGAGTGTTCACAACAAAACAAAGGTAAAAGCTTTAAAGCTCTGTGAATCCCTATTCAAATCCTCTTCAAAGGTTGTTTGAAATGTCGTATGAAGGAATCTAATATTTTGAGAAAGCAAATGTAACAAACACAAGGTGCCTAAACAAAAGCAATAAATTGGAATAGATTATCAGTAAAAAAGTTGGAATATCTAATAAATGCTCACCAGGATAAATTTATGAGGGAAGATTTTGTTTGAAGACCCTTGCCTTTTGTTGACAGTGAAAGCTCAATAATATAGTGTGCTTGCGTTTCCAAAATTACTTCAATAAAGTTCCTCATAAAAAGCTGCTGCTCAAACTAAAGGCAATAAACTCCAAGGCATGCTTATGGAGTTGTCTAAAGAGTGAAAAGCTGCACATCCTTGTTTGAGCAGTCAGCCCCAATTTTAATCCTTTCTATTCATAGCAGCGAATTCCAGACATTTCTTGCACTTTTCATGCACAGTTCTCAACAGATGCCATTGTGACCAGTATTTTCCTGGCTCCTGGATGGTTGTCCTGTTCTGATAAGTAGTGACAGTGCCAGAACATGTGAGTTCAATTAAGATCTGCTTAACCTTGGGCCCCTTTAACAGTTGAAACAGGCATGAATACAGATGAGGCTTCTTTGATTTTGTGTCTCAAACAACGCCTCAACATCTTATCGGGACCAGGTCCTTGAGACCCCGTTGGCAGTCTGAAGCAGGCTAACATGGGAATCTTTGAAGAAACAGCAAAATGAAGAAGATTGAGAAGTTAGAAACTAAATTAAATAGCAAAACCTCAAAGGCGTGGTAATCATTAGGTTACTCTCCGAACCATTTACAAATTAGCATATAGGATGGCAAAGATTTGAGAACAGAAAGCACTGATGTGAGAAAAGTGGCTTCTGGTTCATGGGGTGATTGCACCAGCACTGGGGAAAGTGTGGTCTGTGCCACCGGGACTGAGGACACCTGAAACCATGTTGGGACTAATGTGCTTATAAGTTGCATATCTAGGGAAACAGGGAGGAATAAATCAACAGGTTTGAGGGTGATATAATTGGAGGGGTGAGTGAAGGATCAGACTTGTGTGATTATAACAAACCAAGGGATGCAGTAAAGATCTGATGGCAAAATACTGATGTGGAAAATAAAGGTCAGAGAATGGATGGAAGAGACGGAGAGAAAAAAAAGACTAAGAAAATACGAGCAATCAAGGTGAAATGGCAAGCTTAACATGGAAACAAAACTCTGTGTCTGCACATAGGTAGCATTTGCAACAAAGTAAATGAAACTGATATTTTGCACGTTAAAGAAAATAACTATGATTTGATTACAGAGGCATGGCTGCAGGATGACAAAGCCTGGATTCTGAGCATTGAGTGGTATTTAATATTCAAAAAGAATATGAAGCTAGATGAATAGCAGAGGGGCAGCATGTGAAATTAGAGATGGTAATGGTGCAATAATTAAGAGATGATGTTGGTGTAGGAGATTAAGTTGTAGACTTGGTTTGCGTGAAAATGAGAAGAAGTAAGAGAAAGAAGTGACTAATGAGAGTGGTTTGCCAGCCCTCTGAACAGTAACTATAATGTAGGAAAAAGAATACAAGGAGAAACATTGGTCACTTGTGATAAAGGGACAGCAATAACCATGGGAAATTTTAATCTCAGCCCTTTGAGTTTAGGGGTTAGGCAATCAGGTCGAGATTGTACAGGACATTGGTGAGACCACTTTTGCAGTATTGTGTGCTGTTCTGATTGCCCAGCTATAGGAAGGATATTATTAAATTGGAGAGGGTGCAGAAAAGATTTAACAGTATTGTTATCAGGACTGAAAAGGTTGAGCTATTAGGAGAGAGATAATGGGAACTGCAGATGCTGGAGAATTCCAAGATAATAAAATGTGAGGCTGGATGAACACAGCAGGCCAAGCAGCATCTCAGGAGCACAAAAGCTGACGTTTCGGGCCTAGACCCTTCATCAGAGAGGGGGATGGGGGGAGGGAACTGGAATAAATAGGGAGAGAGGGGGAGGTGGACCGAAGATGGAGAGTAAAGAAGATAGGTGGAGAGAGTGTACCAGAGAGTTGCAATGGGAGAGAGATTCCCTGAGGTTGGTCCGGAGGGAGGAGGGTAACTTCTTCAGGTTAGGCATCCCTGGAAGAGGCTTCGCAGTGAGGTTAAAATAGTATCAGAGATAATGGGAACTGCAGATGCTGGAGAATTCCAAGATAATAAAATGTGAGGCTGGATGAACACAGCAGGCCAAGCAGCATCTCAGGAGCACAAAAGCTGACGTTTCGGGCCTAGACCCTTCATCAGAGAGGGGGATGGGGGGAGGGAACTGGAATAAATAGGGAGAGAGGGGGAGGCGGACCGAAGATGGAGAGTAAAGAAGATAGATGGAGAGAGTGTACCAGAGAGTTGCAATGGGAGAGAGATTCCCTGAGGTTGGTCCGGAGGGAGGAGGGTAACTTCTTCAGGTTAGGCTAGGGATGCCTAACCTGAAGAAGTTACCCTCCTCCCTCCGGACCAACCTCAGGGAATCTCTCTCCCATTGCAACTCTCTGGTACACTCTCTCCATCTATCTTCTTTACTCTCCATCTTCGGTCCGCCTCCCCCTCTCTCCCTATTTATTCCAGTTCCCTCCCCCCATCCCCCTCTCTGATGAAGGGTCTAGGCCCGAAACGTCAGCTTTTGTGCTCCTGAGATGCTGCTTGGCCTGCTGTGTTCATCCAGCCTCACATTTTATTATCTTGGAATTCTCCAGCATCTGCAGTTCCCATTATCTCTGATACTATTTTAACCTCACTGCGAAGCCTCTTCCAGGGATGCCTAACCTGAAGAAGTTACCCTCCTCCCTCCGGACCAACCTCAGGGAATCTCTCTCCCATTGCAACTCTCTGGTACACTCTCTCCACCTATCTTCTTTACTCTCCATCTTCGGTCCGCCTCCCCCTCTCTCCCTATTTATTCCAGTTCCCTCCCCCCATCCCCCTCTCTGATGAAGGGTCTAGGCCCGAAACGTCAGCTTTTGTGCTCCTGAGATGCTGCTTGGCCTGCTGTGTTCATCCAGCCTCACATTTTATTATCTTGGAGCTATTAGGAGAGGCTGGATAGCCTGAGGCTATTTTCACTGGAGCATAGGAAGTTAAGGGGTGATCTTATGGAGGTGAGGGGCATACAGAAAGTGAATTGCAAAGGTATTTTCCCAAGGTGTTCGAAACTAGAAGGCATAATTTTAAGGTGAGAGGAGAAAGATTCAAAATGAACCTGAGGGGCAACATTTTCACACAGAGGGTGGTTTGTATGCAGAATGAACTACCAGAAGAAGAAAAGACATTTGGTCAGATACACAAATTGGAAAGACTTAGAGGGGTATAGGCCAAACACAGACAAATGGGACTAGTTTTGTTTGGGAAACTTGGTTGGCATGGATGAGTTGGACCAAAGGGTCTGTTCCCTGCTGTATGACTCTATGAATCTGGGGGTAGCAGACTCATTAATCTACATGTGTTGTGGTCCAATGTATACAAAGAACCTTGATACAATTTTAACTAGTTACCAGAAGGAGTGTAGTTCTGCACTCACTAAAACCTAGCAGGACCATACCAGTTGCATGGAAACTAATACCATCCTTGAAATGGACTCGGCCTTACGTTGGAATTGATCAATAATTAATGCCCACTGCAGGCTTCCATGGTTTTGAAAGAAGTTGACTGTGGAAGTTAGGCTTAGATTTAAAATAATAGAAAAAAATTGTGACAGACCTCTGTTAGTGGGTCCATATGTAAAAAGTGAATTGGGGAGGGAGTTAAAAACTTTCAGATTATTTTTAAATATCTTATTATTCAATCTATAATATATTTACATCTTCTTGAAGTCTCTTACATTTCTCTTCATAGCTCCTTATATGTCTTAATTCCCAAAACAAACAGATTAAATATGTATGGATAGCTAAAATAGCAATACTGTAACAGAAATTCTGAAAGAGAAACTCTATTTACATTCCTCTGATCTGAAAAAATTTCAGTAATTACCACTCTCAGTTTCTGTCCTTTAATCAATATTCTATCCATACTATGACAGTCCCTTTAATACCATGCACTTTAATTTTATAACCAGGTCTCCTCTGTGACACCATATGAAATGCTTTTTGAAAATCAATACACGTTATTGTATTGTGGCTTCCACACACTTATGCAATAATGACTTTAACCTGACTGATCAATTGTTACTTAATTGATCCAATGGCATTAACTTTGTCAATGAATTCCATTACTGGCCCAAAGGAATCTCTTTGAGCTTTATGTTTATCCAATTTTATGACAGTGACGTGTATTCATTTTGCATCCTTAAACGTAATAAGATGTCCCACAGTGATTTAAAAGACTTATAAGATTTATAAAGCAAAACTTGACTCAAAGCCACATAATTGTAGAATAGTTACAGCACAAAAGAAGGCCCTTTTGCATATTGTGTCTGTGCCAGCTCCCTGCAAAAGCAATTCACCAAATTTCCCTCCACTGCCTTGTTCCTATAAACCCATAAATTTTTCAGATAGCAATCTAATTCCTACTGGAAAACCTCAATTGAACTAACCATACACTCATGCATTGCATTTCTGATTCAAATAGAAAATGTCTTTCCTCCTGATGCTATTGCTTCTTTTGCCAGTTACCTTAATTCTGTGCACTCTACTTCTTGATCTTTTCACCAATGTGATCCATTTATCCATTTACCCTGTTCAGATATCTCATGATTTTGAATAATTCTATCAAATCACATCTCAATCTTCTCTTCTCCAATTTACCAACATTACTGAAGTTCATCTTCCCCCGAACTATTTTTGTCAAACTTTTTCACACTTGCCCCAATGGCTTCGCATCCTTCCGAGCATCCAGTGCCGAGAACTGGATGCAATATTCTAGGTGAAGCTAAACCAGTGTTTAAACAGATGCAGGAGTCTAGGCCCGAAACGTCAGCTTTTGTGCTCCTGAGATGCTGCTTGGCCTGCTGTGTTCATCCAGCTTTACACTTTGTTATCGTGGATTCTCCAGCATCTGCAGATCCCATTATCTCTGCAACATAACATTTTTGGTTTTTGTTCTCTATGTGATTATTTCTAAATTCTCCAAACTGTATGCATTAGTAACCACTTTCTTAATCAGTCCTACCAATTTTAATGACTAGTGTGCGTGTACACCTAAGCCACTATGTTCCTGAATGCCCCTTAAGACAATACCTTTTATTTATATTGTCTTTCCACATTCTTCTTATCAAAATGAATAACAGTAGGTTAAGTACATTCTAAGGAACAAATTAAAGGTGGAACATAAGGTAGAGAGACAGAAAAGTCTAGGAAGGAGAGTCCAGAACTTAGAGGATTAGAAGCTGAAGGCACAATAACAAGAAGCAATGGAATTAACAGGGGATGGTCAAAATGTCAGAATGAAATAAGCCCAGAGAACCTGGAAGGTCAGGATAAAAGATTACAGAGTTAAGGAGGAGTGAACTTACTCAAAATTTGAATTCACGAATGAGAATTTTAAAATCAAGACATTATTTAGTCTGAGAAGCAGTGTAGGTTAACGTCTCATTTACAGTGCAGCATGTGGGTGGTCATGCAAGAGTAAATTGGAATGGCTACCATATTATGGTTTCTAGAATCTTACCTATGACTATCCTTACACAAAAAAATCTGAATTTGCAGCCGAAGTAAGCCCTCGAGCCTGATTCACCATTCAGTAAAAATATGGTGATGTGACTACTCCACATTCTCGACAACCTCTGATAACCATTCGTCTCCTTGCTTCTCAAGAGGTTAGCTGAGTTGGTTAGCTCAGTTGGCTGGACAGCAAGTTTACAATGCAGAGTGACACGAACTGTGTGCACCAGCTGAGGTTACCATGAAAGATTCTCCTTCTGAACATTTCCCCTCACCTAAGACATGGTGATGCTCAGAATAAAGCACCACCAGTTAACTTTCTCCAATCATAGAGCAGCCCTATGATCTGGTAACACTCAGTGACATGACTTTGTCAAAACTCTATCAACTTCTGTTTTAAATTTATTCAGTGGTTCTGCTTCCATCCCTTTTGGAGGAAGTGACTTCAAAAGGCTCATGGCCCTCTGTGAGAAGCAACCTCTATCTTAAATAAACAATATTTATTTTGTAATGACAACCAGCAATTCTAGACACATGGAGCAGTACGAGGGGAAGTGAGCCTTGGTGCAGTGCATGGGGAATGAGACCTGGAGCAGTGCGAGGGGAAGTGAGTCCTGGTGCAGTGGGTGGGGAATGAGACCCAGAGCAGCACGACGGGAAGTGAGCCCTGGTGCAATAGGTGGTGAATGAGACCTGGAGCAGTGCATGGGGAATGAGACCCAGAGCAGCATGACAGGAAGTGAGCCCTGGTGCAATGGGTGGGGAGTGAGACCTGGAGGAGAGCAAGGGAAAGTGAGTCTGGGAGCAGTGCAACTTACCTTGGTGCAGCTGAGTGCTGGTGCAGAGTAGATTGGAGGCTTGGAGCAGAGCAGGACAGTTGTTGGGCTGGGACTTGGTGCAGGTGGTCAGGCCATGTGCTAAGCAATTATTATTTGAATCTCTTTAATGTCAATCCTTTAACTATGTTCTAACTATCTTATTTCTAAATATTCTTGAGACACTAACTAATGCTACTATTTTTCCTTTTATATTATTTATTTCTCTTTGTAGCCAAAATTTGTATTTAGGCACTTGTATCTAAGTTGGCGCCATTAGAGGCAACCACATAAACATTTTTCACTGACTCCTGCACTGTACTGGTGCACATGTGACAATAAAAGATATTCTATTCTACTCTAAAAGGAATCATCCTTTTCACATCTGCCCTGTCAATATCTCTCAGGATCTTGGTATAATATCAAATTTCACCACAGACTTTTAAACTCTGGCAGGTAGCCTCCTAGCACGGCCAACCACTCCTCATAACACAATCTGCTCTTGGCAGGTATTAGACCAGTGAACCTTCTCTGATATAGTAGGAACTGCAGATGCTGGAGAATCTGAGACAACAAGGTGCAGAGCTGGATGAGCACAGCAGACCAATGCTGCTTGGCCTGCTGTGTTCACCCAGCTCTATACCTTGTTATCTCAGTAAACCTTCTCTGAATGCTTTCATTCTTACTAAATAAGGAGGCTTTAGATTAAAAGGCCTATTATTATTTGATTAATTTCTTACTTCCTTTGAAAACAGAGGTGCTTCATTGACATCCTTGCAGTCTTCTGGTACAAATTCCACCTTCAAGGATCTGTAAAGAATCGCAGTCAAAACTGCTGTTATTTTCTCCTGAACTTTCCTCAACAGGACAGGTTTAGTCTAGGTGTTATTTTTTCAACTTTGAAGTTGTGGACAGGAGATGCATGGGGTCAGTGAAAAGTGACCTGGAAATTGTGATCCATGATGTTGGTGGGAACAGAAATGAAATTGAGTGGGGACTTTTAGGAAATAAACTTGCAGGGCTATGGGGATCAAGTGGAATGGGCTACATGGCTCTGGGGGAATGGTATGGACTCAATGGGACTGAATGTTTACTTCTCTACTATAAATGACTCCATGGCTCATTAATATCCCTTAGCCTATTTTCAGATTTGATTTGATTTTTCTACTTTTTGCTTGTACTCTGCTTCAACCATTAGTCCTAGAATTTTATTTTATTTTAAGACTTATTTAAACATCTGCACATATACAAGGAGCTTCAGTTTGTACTTCATGTATTGTGCGTTGAACTTCCTGACTGTTAGTTCACTGTCCTACTTGCCAATTTATCTGGATTATTTGTCTTATTCTGTTGCAACTTTCATTTCTGTCAAGAGTTTTTATCCTTGATTGCTACCGTTCCCCTTCACTTTCTATATACTGAACATAATTATGCCATGATTGAACTGCTCATGACAGCTCTCATCTTTGTTTATGTTGTGAACACTGTTTGTTAAATTGTTAACCTTTAGGCTTCACTAAGTCAATTCTTTTGACGACACACAGTGTTCAAAGGAAAACAATAAACTTCTTCAAAACAGATTTTAAAAAGTCAAAAATTGAGTCATAGCTATTTTTGCATGTTTTGTCTTGTCTTCTGCCAATTCCTGTAACACTAGCCTTCAATTTAGAAAGTAGTTTAGAATAAGCCATTAAAACACAATTATTGCTAAAAAGAACATTGGAACAGATTGTTGCTCAAACCTGATAGCTGCTCTCAAGTTTTGAGCCTCTTTAACTCAACTGTAGACCCTGGAGGTAATTTTTCCTATTTTAAGAGCACCAATTTATGTCAGATATGATTTACTTATTATAATATTTAGCAATTGGAAATACCAGAAGTGACCCAGAAAGCATGGTGCCGAAGAGGGTCTGTAAATCGGTCATAGTTTACTCATTTGTAATGCTACATAGAACATAGAACATTACAGCACAGTACAGGCCCTTCGGCCCACCATGTTGTGCCGAAGTTTTACCTAAAACCTAAGGTATTTCTAACCTCCACCACTATCTTATACTATCATCCATATACCTATCTAATAGCTGCTTAAATGCCCCTAATGAGGCCAACTCCACTACCGTCTCTGGCAATGCATTCCACACCCCCACCCACTCTCTGAATAAAGGACCTACCTCTGGCATCTGCCCGATATCTACCTCCTTTCACTTTAAAACTATGTCACCTCGTAAAAGCTCCCTTCACTGTAGGAAAAAGTCTCTGGCTGTCAACTCTATCTATACCTCTGATCATTTTGTACACCTCTATCAAGTCACCTCTCATCCATCATCATTCTAAAGAGAAAAGCCCTAGCTCTCTCAACCTTTCCTTGAAAGACCTTCTCTCCTTTCCGGGCAACATCCTGGTAAATCTCCTCTGCTGCATCTTTTCTAACGCTTCCACATCTTTCCTGTTATGAGGTGACCAAAACTGGACACAATACTCCAGATATGGCCGAACCAGGCTTTTGTATAGCGGGAGCATAACTTCATGGCTCTTGAACTCAATCCCTCTATTAATAAAAGCTAACACACCATATGCCTTCTTAACAACTCTATCCATCTGGTTGGCAGCTTTCAGGGAACTGTGGACATGAACCCCAAGATCCCTCTGCTCCTCCACATTGCCAAGAATCTTTCCATTAACCCTGTATTCTGCTTTCAAATTTGTTCTTCCAAAATGAATCACCTCACGCTTCTCAGGGTTACACTCCATCTGCCACTTTTCAGCCCTGCTCTGCATTCTAACAATGCCCCTTTGTAACCTAGAACAGCCCTCCACACTGTCCACAAAGTGACCCACCTTCGTATCGTCCACAAACTTGCTAATCCACCCTTCCACTCCTTTGTCCAAATCATTTACAAAAATCACAGATAGAAGAGGACCCAGAACAGATCCTTGTGGTTAATGACATGCACTTTTAATGAATTACACAAGATGGTTCTGGTCCATTGACCTCTGGGTTATGGGCTCAGCACACTCCTGCTGCATTGTTCTGCTTGCTGGCATTTGTGTTGGTCGAGGAGTCTTAGCAACCAGGATCTTATACTGTAAAAGTATCATGCAATTATTTCAGAAGTCCAATAATATTCTATCTTCCTTGCGTCCTCATTTGGACAATAACTGCAGATTAACAAGAAATAACTATTTTAAGTATAAATTATGCATGTAAGTTTCAATATTTTAATTAACTACTGAGCTTATACAGATCTGAGGGGCATCATCTTTAGCCCCTTTCAGTTCAACAATCTAGACCTTCCAACATTTTAATACTCATGAGAAGAACTTCTTGAAATCATTCTAACGTTTGAGGCACTTGGTTCCGTGTCCTTCTATCAAGGTTTAAACTCAAATTGCATTCATTCCATTAATTCTCTCTCTTCCATCTAATACAACACCTACATATGTTTCCCCTACCTTCTTTCAAAGGGTAAAGTTCAAATTCTCCGGATAGAATCAGATCTCCTCACCTTCCTCCCACTATCCAATTTCTTAAAATTCCTACAATGTGGGAATAGGCTATGTGGCCCAACGTGTCCACACCAACTCTCTGAAGAGGGAGTATTGGTGTCAATCCTGTGGATGTAAAAGAGTTTCATAAGGTACTGTACGTTAGGTTTTTAGCATAAGAAGAGCCCATGGTGATAAAGGTGGTATATTGGCCTGGATAGAGGATTGGTTAACTAATAGAAGACAGAGAGCTGGGATAAGGAGGCTACTTTCAGCATGACAACCTGGAACTAGTGGAGTGCCACAGAGGTCCGTGCTGGGGCTATAATTATATACAATATGTTCATGACTTGATGAGGAAAGTGAATGTAGTACAGCCAGGTTCGGAGGTGACACAAAACACAGGTAGGAAAGCAAATAGTGAGCATGACACAGAGTCTGCAGATTGGTATCAATAGGATAAAGCAACTGGGAAAAGACTTGGCTGATGGAATATAATGTGGAGAAGTGTGTGGCTATGTACTTTGGCAGGCAGAGTAGAGGAGCTGAATACTACTTAAATTGAAAAAGATAGCAGAAAGCAACAGAACAGCAGGACTGGAAGCACATAAATCACAAAATGCTAGCATCCAAGGCATTAGGGAAGGGGAATGGAATGTTGGCCTTTATGTTAAAGGGAGTAGAGTATACAAATGGGAGGTCTGCTAAAGCAATCCAAGGCACTTGTTACTCCACACCTGCAGCACTGCGAACAGTTATGACCTCTTGTCTAAGGAAAGATATACTGGCATTGGAGACAGTCCAGAGAAGGTTCATTAAGATGATCTGAAGTACGGAGGTACTGTCTTATGAGGAGAAGCTCAATAATTTGGGCCTGTATTCATTGGAATTTAGGACAGTGAGAGGCAAGCTTGTGAAACATACAAGATTCTTTGGGGACCCCACAGGACAGATGCAGACAGTTTGTTTCCTCTTGTGGGACAGTGTGGGTACAGAAGGCATAATTTCAAAATAAGGGGCCACACATTTATGGTAGAGCCGAGAAGGAATTTATTCTCTCAGAGTATAGTGAATCTGTGGAATTCTCAGAGGCTGAGTCATTAAGTGTATTTTAGTCAGAGATAGGCAGATTTTTAATCAGTAAGGGAATCAAGGATTTGCGGCGGAGTGGGAAAGTTGGAAAGCAGAGTTGAGAGTTATCAGAGCCGCCATCATCCCAGAGTGTCAGGAGAGACTTTATGGGCTGAATGGCCACTTCTGCTTCTATATCTTATGGTCTAAGTCCCTTTAGTGTTGTTGAAGCTGTACTCATCTGTGCAGATGGAGCATTTTCCATCACTGACTTGTGTCCTATAGGTGGAGGCAGACTTTGAGTCAGGAAGTTTGTTATTCACTGCAGGATTCCTTTCTTCCAACCTGCCCCTCCAGTCACAATATTGAGATGGCTAGCCTAATTCAGTTTCTGGTTGATGGTATCCCTCAGGACATTGAAAGTGGGGGATTCAGTGATGGCAATGCAAATGAATGGCAAGGGGTGGATGGTTAGATTTTCTCTTGTTGGACATAGTCATTGCCTAGCACTTGTGTGGCGTGGTTACTTGCTATTTACCAGCTCAAATCTGGATATTGTACCGCTTTTGTTGCATTTGGACAAGGATTGCCTAGTAAATGAGGAGTCGTGAATGGTGCTGCACATTGTGAATTCATCAGCAAACATCCCCATTTCTGACCTTATGATGAAGGGAAGGTTTTTGTGATTATCTCCAATTTGAGACCCCTTGTTGCTGTCTTGCCAACAGTCTGTCACTACTGACCTGACCTTTTGTAATCTTTAAATGCCATTTGCACTTCAATTTGTATTTGAGAGGGTAATATTCAGACGGCGCATTCAAATTATGTTTCCCTAATCTAGCCATCTCTGGAAAGAAAATTTAAGCTGTTTCATGCTGAACAGTCACAATAAACAATTATTGGGTTTACTTTATATCTCTTTGACATCAGGCTGTAAAAGCCGCACTTTGAGTTCGCGATTTCTTTATTCATGCAAGATAAAGATTCTGGCAGTTTGCAAGGCTGCATTTCATATTTTAGGTTTAAGTTTTTAATTGTGCTGAAGAGATTTGAAAATAGGTTTCATGCACAGTGGAAGCACACTAACTGAGACTTTGGGACTTTATGGGGTACCGTGTTTTTCACCTTTCCCACTCTCTGCTGGTTGAAACAGCAGTGAGGACTCTGCCCTCAAAAAAGAAAGTTAAGAGATAATACAGAGTGGAGCTGGAGGAACACAGTAGGCCAGGCAGCATCTGAGGAGCAGGAAAGTTGACGTTTTGTGTTGGGACGCCTCTTCCATTTCTGAAGAAGGGTCCAGACCCGAAACATCACTCTTCCTGCTCCTCTCATGCTGCCTGGCCTACTGTGTTCCTTCAGCTGCACTCTGTGTTATCTCCAACATCAGCATCTGCAGTTTTTACTGTCTCAAAGTTGCCTTGCCTCCATTTTACTCACAGCAAGGTCTCAACTGGCTCAGGGCAACACTTCCAACCTTTCTCCTACTCCAGCTGAAGGGAGTACAAGAACGGAGGCACGTGCATTTGTCATGGATTGGATATTACACATCTTCACCAAGAGTCCTTTCCGTGGGTGGACATGTAAAATATGGTGTGAAGCTAGCCTACTATACACGGCACCACCGACACCTGAATTCTTCCCCATCATATGAAGTGAGACCTTTTTTAATAATTTCTATCAATCTGAAATTTTCTATTTACATATAATAGTCCAAATTGGCAATCCACTCACCATAAGTAATTAAATAATTAAGAATCAGCTGAGATCGTTAAAGGTCAATTATCCTTGATAACTCTCTGAACATGTTGATGAGAAAATATCTAAGCTGTCCACGCCAGAATGCACCTTTCTTAAAGAACTATATAACATGGCAGGAAGATGGGAGAGCATTAAACAGTTTTAGGCCTTTTATCCAAGATATACCAGCATTGCAGGCAGTCCAGAGAAGGTTCACCAGGCTGATACCAGGTGTGGAGGGACTGTTTTATGAAGAGAGGTGAGTAGATTGGGCCTATACTCATTAGTGTGTAGAAGAATGTGAGGCAATCTTGTTAAAACACACAAAATTTAAAACACACAAGCTCCTGAGATGCTGCTGGGCCTGCTGTGTTCATCCAGCCTCACATTTTATTATCTAAGATTCTTAGGAGTCTTGAGAGGGTAGATGCTACAGAGAGATTGTTTCCACTTGTGGGAGAATACAAGAAGGTATAATCTAAGAATAGAGGATCTACCAGTTAAGATAAAGATTAGTAAGAGGTATACAAGATAATGAGAGGCATAGATAGAGTTGATAGCCAGAGACTATTTCCCAGGGCAGAAATGGCTAGCACGAGGGGTCATAGTTTTAAGCTGGTTGGTGGAAAGTATAGAGGGGATGTCAGAGGCAGGTTCTTTACACAGAGAGTTGTGAGAGCATGGAATGCGTTGCCAGCAGCAGTTGTGGAAGCAAGGTCATTGGGGTCATTTAAGAGACTGCTGGACATGTATATGGTCACAGAAATTTGAGGGTGCATACATGAGGATCAATGGTCGGCACAACATTGTGGGCTGAAGGGCCTGTTCTGTGCTGTACTGTTCTATGTTCTATGTTCTAATGTCTACTTGCAGAGAATAGTGAATGGTCTTCTTCTGCTCCTACGCCCCCTGGGGGCTACCCTCTTTGGGGGAGTCTTTTGCGCATTGAGAAACTTATTTTTTATGCAACAAGTGTTTGTGACCTGGAATACACTAGCTGAAATTAAGATGAGTATTTCAAAATGGAATTGAGTAAGCAGCTATTGGGAAAGATTTTAGAACCTAAATTCACAGAATACCTTTTGTATAGACTCACCAGATCACATGACCTCTGTGGTATCCATTTGATCTTTCCATTTTTAACTTATTTATTTACGCCTGCTTTTTACTTTGCTGTAAATTTTCTTTTCTATTTTTATATAATAGTTGGTTCTAAGCAGCAAAAATATCAGATAAAACTTTTAAGCAACTTCTGCCTTAAGCTTTAATGAACCTGACTGGGATAAGATGCAAAAAGCATTTGACCACCCCACTGTGCCAAATTTCCAATTTTACAAAATTGTCAACTTACTACTTGCATCTTATCAGTTTTGTGTTACTTCCACTGGTTGCATTCAGTGAATGGGTGTCATTCCCACAATTATGAAGGTACAAGAAAGATGATAACAAAGCTTTCATTATTAAAATTAAATCCAGTGTCCCTCACAATGCTGTAAAATTTAATCGATTTAAACAAAAATTCAAGTCACAAAATTTCACCACTGCAAGAGAACAAAAACCTTTTTCCACACATCATCTCTTTAAATACTTTAAACATTTATTAAATGTTTAAACTCTGGTAAGATTACAACTGACAAATTTTACTATCAATGACAGCAGCAAGACATGCCCTAGGAACATAACAAGACAATGGCTACATTTTTTTTTCATGCCATTAAAGTCTACATCAACAAAAAAAAATAAAAAAGTACAAAATTTTTATTGGACTAAACAGACAAGATATAAAAGCCTCAAAAAATATGATGATGAGAAGCTTAAACTTGAATGAGGAGCAATTTACAACAGTGAAACAGAAGAGTCCTTTTTATCCTGTGTAATACTTTCTGCTCATTGCAGCCTTGTTGAAAATGTCGTTTATGTTACCTGCTGATAAAATGCTGAATCTATCCAGATTTAACCTCCTCAGAGAACCCAGTGATAATATAACCGATGCCATGGCATTGTCTATTGTCACTCTGGCCTGCTTGAGTTTCTTGCCAAGTTAGCTGCAAACATTTAATGGAAATGACCCTCCTGTTTGGCTGATATTTAAAAATACAACTCTCTTAAGGATAATCAAGTACATTTGAAGGGCCCAATACATAATTAGGGAGTCAATCAATTAAAACAAAATTCACATCAATTGCAAAGTAGAGCTCATTGCTATTATGTGAGGCCCAGAGCAGTCATCTGTTCACTAAAGCTGAAAAAGATCTGGAAGAACAATCAACAGTAACAACAAATAATGGAAATCGGATTTTTATCCGTGCTGTACTGGGAATGATAAGATAGAATAATCAATCCTGCACATAATCACTTCCCTGGCACAGTACTTCTTTATTTTAACAAAAATACATTGGAGAATACATTCCAGGCTGAATATCTGTATATTGCAGTAAAACATTTGAATTCTACAATTTATAACAATCAAAATACAAAAATATAACATTCACCTATTGTACACCAAATCCAACATGATAAAATCCAATTTAATAATTATTCTTGATTTTTTTTCTAAACAGGTTTCATGTGATCCATTCCGAACATCGTCTTTGCAGCACTCCATTTATAATGTCTGTGTACCAGCAAATCTGGTTTACTTTTAGTTCTAATAGAAAGGGTTCAGTATTTTTACAAGTTATCATGACAAAATGAAAGTTAAACTACAGAGAACCAGAATAACCAAATGTACAGGATAGCCAAACAACAAGGAGTCTGGCAGCTGCAGTTTCTTAAAAATAAAATACTAAAAATTCAGGTAAATTGGAATGTTGAGCAACACATGAAATGAAAAGGACATGATCAATGCTTTCCTGACTAATCTGCTTTGACAATCTTGGTGTGTTAATTCTGTTTGGAGAGGTTTGCACTGTAGATGAGAAATCTCTAGATCTTATACTTAAAAATATTGAATTTATCAAATTTAATTTTTCTTCTGGATGGTTCAAACTATTACATCACAATCTCTATTATTACTTTAGTTTTTGCCAATACTTATTTGGTTTTGTTTTAAACTCAGTGACACTTCCTTTATTTTCGACAACTGTGTGCTATTATCCCAACTTTGAGTAGTCTCTCCTAAAATATCAATGTGCTATTTCCATTTATCAGCATTTTGTGATTAATTAGTAATTCCAGACTTCTGACTAAAACTGCTAATTTAATGACTGTAAGTGCCACATAAAAGACCACTAGATTGAAATTATTTCACATTGGACTGTTAAAGGTGATAAAGCAAATGGATAATCCATCAATTCAGGTTCCGAACCCAGATTCGCCAGAGGTGAAGACAATTTACGCATACACTATACCCCAGTCCTTCTAATACCCTATCAAACCCAGGAGAAAAACAGTATTTGTGCCCAGCATGATGTGTATCGGTGTATTCTCTTTCATTTAAAAACACGTAATTGCATTCTATAAGGCAATTTGGCAATACAACAATACTCTTTAATCATTTCCTGGCTCTGCTACAGATAGTTATGGTGTAGCATGAAATCATTACTGTGTCTTTCTCTACTCTACCCTCACAGAACAGATAGTTCACAATAACCTCAGAAAATCTTGGAGAGAAAAAGAAGCTCTTTACCAGACAAAGGGTGGAACCATATTACTATCATAGGACTAGAGATGACCATCAAACTCACTTAGAATTGGGAAGAGTTATATCATCCTGTAGTAATTAAATCAAAAAGTGTTTACTGCAGGAAAACAATCTCGTCAGATTTCATAAAAATCTAATTAAATCAGCAGATACTGTCAAAATATTTTTCTATAATTACAGGAAAATGCCAAACTGTGCAAAATAAATCAAAATCATTAATACTAAAGAAAAAATTATCATCAGCCTCGTTTGGTTTCCTGTTGTCTGTCCTGTTTGATTCTTAAAGTGGAACTTGTTTTTAAAAAAAAGCAGCTTCACCGTGCCACGTAAAATGTTAAAGTTTACCAAGTAAAGATAGCAGAAGTATTTTCACCAGCTTTTAAAGCTTACTCTTACAAGATTCAAGTGTACACTGAAAACACCAGTCTTAACTTCAGTATTATCGGTCAGCCAATTTTCTCTTTGTTTTTCTTAGCCTTTAGTTGTGCAATTTTTAGAAGCTTTCATTATTGCTTATTTCTTCATCAATTTGAATATTATTAGCTGTATTTCTGAACTTTCGCCACTGGGTGACACCATTATACTGTAGGAGACATTAAAGCAATTTAGTACATTACGATAGCCTAAACCAAATGTGTCTAAGATTATATTTGCATTTAAGGGGCACCCGGGTGCTTCATATGGAATTTTGCAAGCCACATACAAAATACTTACATCAGTATTTTCTTTAGTGTCTGTTTTCTTACCCATTGGACTGGCAGTACAGTCTGGTACGGTGATTTTCAGGCTCGTCCATACAGTTCTCCGACAATCAAGCAGTAACAAACAGATTTTTAAAACCTCCAGTTTGATGTTGCCAATGGATTATTGTTTGGACATGCTTGACAGTTGCAATGTATCCACGGTATCAGAATTCCAAGATAAAACTTTCTTCTGGATGGCTGAAGCCAAGGTGATCGGTGCTGGACCTGTTTAGTTTGTAATGCCTGTGTAAACCCACCCATGACTTGATGAGGTGATTGAACTGGTATGAAATAAAATTATAGGCCACCAGGGATAACCAATGACCTTAGGCCAATTTGTCAGGAAGCATAAAGCCGCTCTACAAAATTTGCATGACTGCACTCAAATTTTATTACTTTTAATAAGTAGAATCCGAACCAGTGTGGCAGTCCAGTTCACAAGTGCCCAATTTCTGCATGACAGGCACCTAGTCATTGGTGCACAAACATGCACACACAAACATGCACATGAACAATCACACATGGACAGGCACCTAGTCATTGGTGCACAAACACGCGCACACAAACATGACAGGCACCTAGTCATTGGTGCACAAACATGCACACACAAACATGACAGGCACCTAGTCATTGGTGCACAAACACGCACACACAAACATGCTCATGAACAATCACACTTGGACAGGCACATGAGCACGCACTCGTGTAAATACACACAAGCATACACACTTACTAGCCACATTGCTAATTACTCTCAAAAGACCTTCATTGTTAACTGCAAGAAAACTAACACTCGTCAGCATTTTAAAAAACAAATATCAAGTTGCCCACAAACATTCATGGCTTTCAGACTTGGACACCAACACTAAACATTCCTCCTTGGGTTATTTTCCTGAAGCCTTTTGTTTTCCTTCAACGGACTGAATATTTGAACAACAAATCAATTTATCAAAGTACAGTGATGATACAATACATCCCTGTTTAATTTGGTCCATCAAAAACAAACTTCTAATTTAAAAAGACAATATTCAGATCAAGCAGCTTAAGATAAGTAAACAACATTTTAACAAAATCTGGTTAATTGAAATTCAATTCCCCTTTGTTTTTCTTTAAATAAATGCAATGAATATCATTAGTTTTGCAATGCTGAAGACAAATTCATGAAATGGTGACCAAAAATGAGCAAGGTTTGTGATGACAGAACTCTGTTATGCAGCATAAACATGAAGTAATTATGTATCATAACTGTACAAAAAAAAGTGTGCTCCTTCAAAGGTGTTGAGTTTTTCGTTTAATCAAATTAGAGCTTAGAAGTGATGCTGGACAACATATACAGTCTGTACAGGTGAGGTGTTACAGGGGTTTGTATGACATTCCAATAAAAACTGCAACAAGGGGGAGTTTGTCCCAATCAAAACAGTCCCTTCTGCATGAAGTCACCTCTACTGTTTGTTAACTAACTGTTACTTCAAGAGAGTTGCTCCTCATTTCTCTGATGTGCACAGGCGTTTGGATTTTATGAAAGCCATGCCGTGAGTCCGCATGTGTGTGTTCAAGGCTGCTTCAGTTTCAAATGTTTTGAAGCAAACTTTGCACTTTTTGTCCGTGAGCATCAACTCAGCCTGATTATCTTCCAGGCTCATTTTGCTGTCTGCTGCGTTCTCCTCCCTGGCCCCATTCTGCCTGGCAACTTGCTGGGCATTCTTCATCTTGTGGACAATGAACAAATGTCTGGTCAGAGACTGGAGAGAGGTATAACAGAGGCCACATTCCCTGCACTGGAAGGTAGAGCCATCAGTCTTGTGCTGGGGTAGGTGCTCTTGGAACTGAGTTACATTCTCTGTGGTGAAGCCACATACAGCACATTTGTTAAGTTTGATGACATTGATTTTCAGCTTCTTCAAAGGCTGGGTAATGGCTCCTCTGGGGGGAGGTCTAAGCTCCACTATTGCATCCTCCAACTTCCGCTTCGGTGGTAGCGGCATCTGCAGGAAACAAGACTTCAAGTAAAGTACATTTGATGAATCCAAAGGAAATTTCAATGGCATTGTATTTCTAACCATTATCTTGTCAGACCCCAACCGCATTTGCCATCTCTCAATACAAATTCAAAACATTGATATGGGCAATGATGGTGACCCAATCTAGCAGATTGATTGGAGAAGGTAGGACCACTTTCCTTGGAGAAAAGAAGGTTGAGACGAAATTTGATGGCTGTATTCAAGAACATGAAGGGTCTGGACAAAGCAGATAGGAAGAAATTGCTCCCATTACTGGAAGGATGGAGAACAATAGGACACAAATTTAAAGTAACTGGCAAAAAGAAGGAGTGGAACTTGAAAGTAAATGTTTTCAAACAGTGAATGGTTAATATCTGGAATGCACTTCCTGACTGTGTGATGGAGGCAGGTTCAATTATGAGGAAATTGGCTTATTATTTGGAAAGAAATAATGAGCAGAGTTGAAGAGAAAGCAGGGGAATGGCACAAGTTGAATCAATCACTCAGTGACGACACAGACAAGATGCAGTAAACAGCTTCCTTTTGATATGCAACAATTCTGTGATTATATGAAGACTATTTCTCAACCAGGGGATTTGATTAACATTAAATAGTGACAACATACTTCTAGTGACAACTAACTACTCGCTAAACTGAATTTGAAAGCAGTCCATGCTATTACTTATGTAAATAATGGTCTCAGAATTGCAAAACATGTATGCAATGTTTGCAACTAGCACACATTTTTTGCTGCCTCTTAATTTTTTTCAGAGTTTTCCATTGCAAGGAGGAATACCGCATTATGCTCAGTTGCTGGAAAATGGAATACTTGTTAACTCCATTCACCCAGTGTTTGTATCAAGTTTTTTTTATTCATTCGTGGAACATGAGTATCACTGGCTGGTCGGCAGTTATTGCCTGTCCTTAACTATACTTGAACTGAGTGACTTGCTAGGCCTTTTCAGAGGGCAGTTGAGAGTCAATCACATTGCTCTGGGTCTGGAATTACATGTAGATCAGACCAGGTGAGGATGGCAGATTTCCTTCTGAGGAAATGTGAGCCAGATGGGTTTTCCAACAATCAGTGATGGATTCCTGGTCATTAGTACATTCTTAATTTTGTTTTAATTATTGAATTCAAACCCAGATCCCCAGAACATTAGCTGAGTTGCTGTATTAATAGTCAATGACAATACCACCAGGCCATTGCTTTCCTTATTCTTCAGTGAAGTACACGGCAGGCTAGGTGACATTTCTCTCTTTGATGAGAATGTGTCCATGCATATGATACAGAATTGTTCTTTTGACCACCTGTTTGTTGCATGATTGATCTTTGAGAATTTCTTAAGATTGTCTTGAGAAGTGCAAGTTAGACAGTGTGAGAGTAAGGCAAAGAGTACAAGAAATAGATGCAGAAATATTTCACGTGGCCAGTCAAACCTGCTCCACTATTTAACACTTCTGTCTTTTTCTAACCAAACTGTTCTATGTTTTTACAAGGCACTGTTAAAGCTTCCTTAATGATAGATTCTAGCATTTTCACACCAACTGATGTTACATAAACTGGCTTGTAATTCATGGTAGTTTCTCTCTCCTTCCTTTCTGGTAGAGCATGGTACAGGCAGTTCCTGCAGGCTTCAGTATCTGTGCTAGCAGAGCAGAATCAGTTCGACAGTGTAACATTTGACATTATAGTTTTAATAAATCATAAAGTATAGAAGTAAACCAATCTCTCTGCTTACAACGCATCATCCTCCAACACTTCGGCCAACTACAATCCGACCCCACCACCCAAGACATTTTTCCATCCCCACCCTTGTCTGCTTTCCGGAGAGACCACTCTCTCCGTGACTCCCTTGTTCGCTCCACACTGCCCTCCAACCCCACCACACCCGGCACCTTCCCCTGCAACCACAGGAAATGCTACACTTGCACTCACACCTCCTCCCTCACCCCTATCCCAGGCCCCAAGATGACATTCCACATTAAGCAGAGGTTCACCTGCACATCTGCCAATGTGGTATACTGCATCCACTGTACCCGGTGCGGCTTCCTCTACATTGGGGAAACCAAGCGGAGGCTTGGGGACCGCTTTGCAGAACACCTCCGCTCGGTTCGCAACAAACAACTGCACCTCCTAGTCGCAAACCATTTCCACTCCCCCTCCCATTCTTTAGATGACATGTCCATCATGGGCCTCCTGCAGTGCCACAATGATGCCACCCGAAGGTTGCAGGAACAGCAACTCATATTCCGCTTGGGAACCCTGCAGCCTAATGTATCAATGTGGACTTCACCAGCTTCAAAATCTCCCCTTCCCCCACCGCATCCCTAAACCAGCCCAGTTCATCCCCTCCCCCCACTGCACCACACAACCAGCCCAGCTCTTCCCCTCCACCCACTGCATCCCAAAACCAGTCCAACCTGTCTCCGCCTCCCTAACCTGTTCTTCCTCTCACCCATCCCTTCCTCCCACCCCAAGCCGCACCCCCATCTCCTACCTACTAACCTCATCCCACCTCCTTGACCTGTCCATCTTCCCTGGACTGACCTATCCCTTCCCTACCTCCCCACCTATACTCTCTCCACCTATCTTCTTTTCTCTCCATCTTCGGTCCACCTCCCCCTCTCTCCCTATTTATTCCAGAACCCTCACCCCATTCCCCTCTCTGATGAAGGGTCTAGGCCTGAAATGTCAGCTTTTGTGCTCCTGAGATGCTGCTTGGCCTGCTGTGTTCATCCAGCCTCACATTTTGTTGTCTCTGCAATCAATTTTGCTTTTAGATGGAGTACAGGAACTGCAAATTTCTAAAGGCTTTCCTCTTTGCCTAAGCCATTGTTGTATAGATATAAACATTCAGCAATACAAGCTGAAGCTTGTGCAGGCCACAGAAAGCCATTCATTGTCATTCCCAACAGAATGTCCCAGACTTGTCAGGAAATCAGTGGGCGAAATAATGACCTTCCAGGCAGTTTTGTAACACCAATTAATGGCTCTTTAGTTCTGCAACTAAACCTGAAAGTTGGTTTCATCTGTTGAGGACTGAAGTCCATGTTTCTTCAAGCTGCCTTCAACTGTTGTTCCATAACCTGCAAGTACTGAAATATCCTGCAGTGCCCTTGCAAACACAGGCTCAGTCCTACGCACCCAAGTCCTAATGTCTGAAAGTCAGGGCCAGAATATTATTAGCTCTGAACTAGGTGGTTCAAGATCTGGTAATATGGTGACAGAAGGTGCCAGGAAGGGAGACTGCCCAGGCATATTACACAGTGGGTATCTCAATGGTGAGCTGCTCATCATGTGCCAACTATGCCAAATTGAGTGCTCAATTAATCGCCACCTGTCCCTCCACCATGAGCTTGTGTTCACTCTGTTCCTCTCCACAGACGTTGCCTGATTTGCTGAGTACTTGAGGCATTTTGTTAAAATTTCAGATGTCCCCCATGCCAACCACAGAATTTTACTTTTGTTGCAGGAATCTGAATGACACATGACAAACAGGAGGGAAATTGTTCCTGAAGATTGAAGCCTGTATTTCTAAAGTTTTTCTTGCCTCAAAATTATGGAACTTCAAGTAAGAAGCCAGGTTTGGAGACCAGACAAATCAAAATTCATAACATAATCTCACCCTTTCAGGGTTCATGACTTTTTAGTGACTGTTACAGGCAAGGATACATTGCAAACACTGCACATAAAGTTACCATAAGCAAATTATGAGTCCCAATACATTATTACGCACCTTGTTCTCTTCTTTCTTTAGGGATTCCATTATGGTCGTTGGCTCCGTCATCTGCGTCATATCAGGATTTTTAATACCATGCATGAGTCGAATGTGTTTCTCCAGCATAAACCTTTTGGTAAATGTACGTTTTGAGTCTGGGCAGTTCCTGAAAACAAAAGAGGCGAGGAAACATAAACAAAATGTATAGTGCAAGAACTTAACCAATGCCTCATTGCTGGAGTGTTCAATCTCTATACAGATAACAAACAAATTGTCCTCACTAACCAATGGAGACTTAGTGTAGTGAGTCAAATTTGATTTTTTGATCAGAATTAGCAGTTCTCAAGTAGGACCAGATAGAAATAATGCAATTCAGCTATCAAGGAATTTGCCTTGCTTCCTTTGGTGAGGAGTAGACTTCAAGACAATGTAACAAAATATTGAAGAGTATGAACAGGTTTAGCGAAATTTATAAAGACAAATTGTTTGCCATATGAAAAATACAAAAAACAGGAACACAACTTAAAAATCCTTAAAGTTGGAAGCAGACACTTTTTCATCTAAAGGGTAATAAAATAGTAGAATTAGTTATAAAAAAAGTTTAGATCAGGTCTTTCAAGAAACATTTTGATGTTTTCCTAACGAAGGGGGGAATGGAAGGATTTTTAAGAGATGAGATTGAGATCACTCAAAAATTCTACCATCTACATTACTCCACTGACCTTTTCTACCTTGTATGGTCTCACGACTTCTAAGGTCATTTCTGTATTAATCTTTCCCAGCCAAACAACATCACATCCCATCTCCCCTTCCAACCAATTTCAGTTCATTTAAATACTCACTACCTTTTCCTCATCAGCATAACTTATATCTCTTAACTCATGATTTCCTCTAACTTGATATGCATCCTGATATTGTTTATCCAATCATCTGCTATTAATTGTCCTGCCCCTACTTTCAAGCCCTTGATCCTTTTTAATTTTTCACCTCCATTCTTTCCACTTGCATGGTCTCATGTTCAAAGGTGACAGGTTTGTGTACAGTGAGCTCACAACCAGCTCTGTTGACCAATCCAGTTCTGCTTAATCATTTCAAAAGACTGCCTCCCTATTACTTCCTGCAAAACTTTACATTACTCCAGGACTGCACCTTATGAAAAGAATTACTGCAAATTCATCTTTTTCAACATTATCTATACTTACCAGTATCCATTCCCCAGTCTGATGGGTTAAGTATGAGAGCCTCAGGAAAATTTCTAGTTTTGAAAATTGAGGCTAATGAATAGCTCCCTCTTTTACAATTTCACAACTCACATTACAGCATTCCCCATTCATCCCAAATTCACACTGCCACTTTGTGCCCTCCTTTCCAATTCTCTCATCACCTTCTACTTGCCAAGTGCCTGGATAATATCATTAAGGTACCAATTCTGTCATTTCCTAGCCCTTAGTATATTTCCATGGGCTAGTGGCAGTATCCAACTGAGTTAGAAGGTAAATGGACATGAAGACATGATCTAGAGTAAAGATCAGTGTCGTATTATTTGGATGCTATCTTTCAGATGAGATGTTAAATTATGGATCCCTCTGCCTGAGTACACTATTCAGATTAAACGGATCTCCTACTTTCACAGCCGGCAACTACTCCTTGATCAAATCAAATGAATTGGCCACTTCTGTCACTATGCAACATAAATCCCAGTTGCCTTGATAAGTGCAATACAAATGATTCTCAAGAAGCTCTCCTTAAACCTACACCAAGTGTATTCACTTATCACTCCATTATTATTTCTGGGTGTGTCCTGCCAATCCAGCAGGACAAAGCCATCAGAGATCAGTAAGTGCATACTTTCACACACTTGCACAAACCACTTCTGTGATGCTGTGGTATGCTGTGGTGAATTCGCCTACCGAAGAATCCTAACATTTGTAACTTTTTCTTAGTTAAAAATTGTCCATAACTGAGGAGATAGGATGCCTCCAGGACAGCAACACCGCATTGGCAAAGCAAATTGCTCAGCTACAACATGAACCCAAAGGAAAGCAGCAGATTTTAATTTGGCATGTCTGCAATGGGCCAAATGATACGTACTGATCCCTAATAACTTTAAAGCAGAAAATATATAAAAAATGCCACCAGATGTATTGCTGCTTACTCATAAGAAGAAGTCCCTCTCTAGCCTATATACTATTTGGTCCCAGACTTCTGTCACTATTACTTCGTTGTCACTGGGTCAACTCGGAGTACTCCATTTCCAACAGCACTGAGATTTTACCTACAGCAGATGAATTGCAGTGGTTTAAAAAGCAGCCCAACACTACTTTCTCAAGATAAATTTGGATGGGCAACAAATGCTGTCCTTGCCGGTGACAATGAAAGAATAAAAGAAAATGAAAGAATTTGCCAACCTGTAGTGGGTTATTAAAACTTCAATTTTAAAATCCTCGTCCTTGTTTTCAAACTTCTCCTTACCATCGCACCTATCTCTACAACCTCCTCCAGATCTACAAGTATCCACCGAGTTCCTCCCATTCTGGCATATTTTGCATCACTACACAATTGTCAGTCATCCGTTCATCTGCCCTGACCCCAAGCTCAGCAATTCTCTCCTTTTAGCTCTCACGCCTCCTGTCAGAAACTGCTTAAAACTTACTTCTTTGACCAAGTTTTTTGATCATTTCTACAGATATCCCTTTCTGTGGCTTGGTGTTGAATTTTGTTTGAAATCGATAATGCTCTTATTAATTATCCTATTCCTTTATTAAAGGCATTATATAAATATAAGTTGCTTTGTTGAATTGCAAAGGTCCTATATGATCATTTGGAAATTTTCCGGAATGAACATCCTCCCAAACGAAAACTGTAACAGCAAAAGGTCAGACTGAAGAACTTACAGATTATTGCCAGAGAGATCTGGTTTGGATATAATTCACTTGGGAGTCTTTTGCTCAATTTGATTTACCGATGGACAGTGAAAAACTAATGGAAACCAGGAAGGGCTTTTTTATATTATTTCACAACCAAAATAGTTTAATCAGACAGGAATAGCCCATTCTTTAATGGAGCAATGGGAGATGTTTCTATGTCATGTTCAGCAAATGAAAGAATCATTCATAAGTAACCAGATCTTTCAGAAATACATTCATACATTAAAGCAAGTGCTCATTTCCTCTGCAAAATTTCCTTTTGCTACTGCAAAGATGATCTTGCGATTTTGCTCAGTATACTTCATGTGGATTGCTTGATAAGCTTTAAGCATAGTTGTATTATGTGCATTAGGTGAAAGATATTTGATTTGAATCAGTGTAATTTTAAGTGCAAGTATGCAAGCCTGACTGTGAGGTATACATGTGAAGGGAGGTCTTATTAAATTCAAGGTTTTCTTCTCAGTAACACAATTCCTCTCATGTGAAAGTGATTGCAATTATCAGAGATGGTTCTTCAGTTTGGAGCTGGATGGGTCAACAAGTCTTTGTGAACTGGCACCATGGCAATCAATAACATAAGGCTTTTTATGCTATGTCAATGATCAAAACAGCAGGAATGAAAGTGACTGAAGACAAAAAGGACAGTATACTTTTGTGACGAGAAATTATTCATTTTAACACTTTTTATCATTCAGTAATGAAAAGAAGAAACTTCTAAACCACTTCAAATGAGCAGACTGCAAATAAATAGGTGCATTACTTTTCCCTTTTTTTACTCTTCTATTACTGTCAACACTCTAGACTAATGCATTTGTATTAAATCCCAAAAACATGATCCACATTTCAGCATTATTGAATGTAATACAGGATAAAGTCTATACAGCAAACCAAACTAACTTTGCAAGATTGTGTACATTTGTAGTGAAGCAAAGGACTATGGCTATGCTTTGCCCATCGTTTTCTACGGTGATCAATTTTAATTTACTGTCACATTCTCAAACACACAAAGAGATGGTCAACAAATATTGGACTGACCAGTGACAGCCATGTCTGGATAGGTTTACGTGCAATATATAAGACTGCAGAATCAAAGTAGTGTATCAGTGCAGGCGGAGGTCATTTGGCTCATCATTTCTGTATGGGCTCTCCAACAGAGTACCACAACCCAATGGTATTCTCTTGAACTTTTTTCCCTATTATTTTATTTAAATAATTCCCCAAAGCCCTTTTGAATGTCTAAAATTGACCTGCTTCCCATACATTTCCTTGTTTTGCAAATCACTAAGTCTGTAGTCTCTTGATCCTTTTACCAGTGGGAATGGTTTCTTCTTATCTGTTCTACAGAGCACCCAACATGGTTTTGAAAACTGGTATCAAATTTTCTTTTAGCCTTCTTCCTGTGAAAGAGAAAAGTCCCAGTGTCTCCAACCTATCCTCATAGGTGGAGTTCCTTATCCTTGGATCAATTCTTGTAAATCCTTCTGCACTCTTTCCAATGTGTTCACATCGTTCCCATAGTGTGGTGCTTCGAAAGGTACACAAATTCCAGCTGAGTTCTAACTAGTATTTTATAAAAATTAAACATCAATCTCTATCTGTCCTGCAACCTTCAATATCTGGGCACATATACACCTTCTGCTTTGGACCTTTTTTACAATTGTATTCCTTATTTTATACTTTCTGTCCATGTTCTTCCTATCAAAATGCACCATTTACTTCTGTGCGTTGGACTTCACTTGCCATCTATCACCCACTCCAGCAACTTATTTATGTCCTTTTGACAGAGTATGCTGTCCTCCTTACAATGCTTCCAAATTTCCCATTACATGCAAACTTTGAAATTGTTCCATGTGCAGCAAAATCTAGATCACTCACTCACATCAGGATGAGCAAGGGTCCCAATTGCTAGCCCTGAAAACTCAATGACAAAGCTACCTTCAGCCTGAAAATAAAATCAATTTTTTTTTGCTTCTTAGCACTCAACCAGTTTTGTGTCCACATTGCTAATGTCCCTTTTATTGTATGAGCTACAACTTCCTTCATGAAATTGTTATGTGACATTGTAATGAGCGCCTTGTGCAAACTCTTGAAATTGAAAATTGATCCAGGGTGCCAGTAGTAACAAAACTGTAAAGTAACCTTCAGTGTATAGTCTCACAAAAGTCCATCAACTCTTTCAACTTTGATGGATTGTGGAACACTCTCCTCAATTTGTCACCATTTTCCGCCTGCTTTATGATCCATGTCAACAATGAAAACACCAACCCAACGCGAGTGAAAACTGGGGTGAAGCAGAATCAAGTGGCTAATTCTCACGTTCTTTGCTCTCATCTCCCTGCCTCAACTCACTCACTCAGCAGTTTCACTCAATAAGCAGCATGTCTCTCTAAGAGTGGCTCCCCAGTCAGTCAGGAATCCTCTTCCCCACTTGTCTTCTCAATAGGTGCTGTCCGTAATCTGCCAGGCCCCACCTCACTTACTCAACAGACCCTATTTCCAACAGGCCCTCCTTTCCCAACTTGCCAAATCTTGCAGAAATTTGGGCAAAGCTGCCCCTCTCATCCTTCTCCAGGTTTGGCTCCAAGAATGGTCAGCAACAGGATGTGCCCTTCACCTGAGGTAACTGATGGCAGCCACATCTAGGCTTATGTGAGGTTTCTTCAGGCCATGCTCCCAGCCTTGTCGCTATTGGAGACTTTCCAGGTTGATGCTCTCTCTCTGCCCAATTTTGACTGTGTTGGGAGGCAGCAGGTGGGGCAACGGAGTTTGGAAAAAGGTGAAAAAGGCAAAATTGCATTAAGCAAAAGTTGGGGTTTTGGCAGAAACTTTTCATCCCTCATGTAATCTGACAGAAATAGAAATGCATCTTCTCCAGCAACCCAGAAAACATACTGAAAATAGCTTTCATTTCTCCAGCACAAAATTGTTCTTATTTGGAGACAGATAGCATCCACTAGGCTTGTTCGATCACCAAATTTGTTTAGTGGGTCTGTGTCAACAGTCCTGCTATTTCTTCACCCCAGAGGTGAACAACGTTTATCGTGATGATTGAGTCATCAAATCTAATTAGTGTGATTGCTTTTTATGGCGGCAGAGGTCTAAAATGTTCGATGCCATCAGTGTTCTGTTGATGGAAACATGCTGACTTTAATGAGATTCTTCAGGACAATTATACTGTTGCTAAAATTTAGTGACAGCTCGGTGCCAGAAAAGAAACACGAAATTTGAAACCTGTGTCAGGTAGAAAATACAATCGAAAACCAAGAGGATTATGTAAGGTTTAGAGGGGAGGTGAAAAAGAAGCAAGAGGAATGATGAGAAGGGACTAGAGGCCCACTTAAAGCTGAATCCTAAATTCTTCACCAGGCACATCAATAGTAAAAGGTTGTCAAGAGGAGGTGTAGGGCTGTTTAGAGACTAAAAGGAGGCTTACACATGGAGGCAAGAGGTATATCTTATATGATAAATGTATATATTGCATCTGTCTCTACCAAAGTGGTAAATGCTACCCCTGCTTACAGAGGAAGCACCCTTGTCATTAATGGATTCAAAATTGATAAGGGGTGGAGGGAGTGGTGGATAGGCTATAAGTACCTAACGTTTCCTAGGCAGTTGGACTCGATGATACGCATCTGAAAAAATTGAAGCAAGTGAAAGTGGGAACTGCACTGCCAAGGGCCATCATCTTTTAGTCTTTGCCAGACTCACAGGAAGTGCCAGAGGACTGGAGAACTGTGGGCATGAAGACCCGTTCAAAAAATGTTGTAAAGTTAAGCCCAGCAATTCTGCATCCTGACCTGGATACCTCAGCTCCATCACTAATGCCGTTTTTAAATGTAAATGGTTGCATTGAGTAAGGAGGTCAGCTTTAGAAAGGAGGAGCTGCCCTAGCCAGTGCCAGAGGCAAAGAGCAGGCATTAACCACAATGGAGGATTCTGTCTTGTTGACATTACAGAGTGTCATGAATGCAGCCTAGTCCATCAGCATAACCAGCCATCCTTCCATTGATTCTGTCTATACCCCCTTCCCACTGCCTCGGGAAAGCAGCCAATATAATCAAAAAGCCCTCCCTCTTTCTTTGGGGAGAAGATGCAAAAGTTTGAAAATACGTATCAACAGATTTAAGAACAGCTTCTTCCCCACTGTTATCAGACTTGTAGAGCAGAGAACAGTACAGCACAGGAACGGGCTCCTCGATCCATGATGTTGTGTCAAACATGCCGCCAAATTAAACTATTCCCTTCTGCCTACCCTTGGTCCATATTCTTCTATTGCTTGCATAGTCAAGTGCTTATCTAAAAGTCCCTTACACGCTCAAATTGTAATTGCCTCCACTGCCACACTGGCAGTGCATTCCAGACTCCTACAACTCTCTGTGCAAAAAACTCACCCCTCACACCTCTTTTGAACTTTCCTCCTCTCAACTTAAACGCCTGCCCCCTTGTATTGGACACTTCAACTCTGGCAAAAAGATACTGATTGTGAACCCTATCTATGCATTTCAGAATAAACAGATCTCTGATCTTTACAGGTGACCTTCCTCTGCACCTTCTCTGTAGTTGTGACACTGGATTCTTCATTCTGTTTTATTACCCTGATGTGCTTATGTCAGATATGATTTGTCTGGATAGCATGCAAAACCAGACTTTTCACTGTAGCTCAGTACATGTGACAAAAATAAATCAAATCAAATAAGTGAAATCACAGCAGGCAGTTGATCAGAAAGCCTTGGCAATGCCAATACAGAAACAGATATAGTGCTGAGCTCAGCACTAGTTGACCAATGAAAATTCAGTCTTCCATACTGTCAAATGTCTCCATAATGAATCAGACAAATGGGCATTGATATGAAGATTGTTTGGGTTCACTCAAAGAAAATTTAGCAATCACATTCTTCATCAGAAACGTTTCTTAGCAAGCTTCTTCCAGAGCTTAATAATATATTAATTTTATGCAAGTTGATTTCCTGTTCCCTTACTTTTGCAGGACTCTAGAAAATTCCAAATTTCTCCTCGCGAAAGCTCAGGTATCATCTGGGACAGCAATTTTTGCAGATTGTAGTTTCAGTCGAGTAAGGAGAATGAACGTTAGTCTTGCATTATTGTCACCTCAAAATCCAAGCTAACATTCAAGATAATTTATATTGGCACTGCATTGCTCATTGGGGTGCATTAAAACCAAAAATAAATAACCACCCAATTCAAAATCACTTCAGACTAATCTCCGCTCGCCCTTCAATGTATTGTCTGGGGAGATGCACAAAGTATATTTTTGCTGTTTCTTGAGATGGATTGAAAAAGACAAATAAAAGACAGTTCACCCTATGCCAGTCCTACTCGATACACAGCCATACTTCGCGGCAATGTCTATCCAACCCGTTCTGATTCTGACAATTCTACCTGGCTGTTCTGCTGAACAGGCATCACATTAACCTTGCTCATCTCTACACAGATACTGTGTGACCTGCTGAATATTTCCAGCATTTTGTGTTTTCATTTCTGATCTGCCATTTGGGTTGAAAGTGACAACAACATTGAGGAAAGAATAGGCAAAGATAAATTCATAGTTAAACAGTTGCATAACCACAAATGTGCTCAGGGCTTAGGATACTACAGGAGAAATGCGGTCCAAATCTCACATGAACTCAAAAGATTGAATTTAACACCATCTTTCATTTATTCATTACGTAGAAGCATGATAAACAAGATATATCCAAAATATACATATAGAATATAGTATGAAAAACTGACAGCCAGTGTTCCACAGCTTTGAAATGGTCAGCCTTGTAATAAGCACTGAGAATCGGGTAATGAGCAGTGCACATTCCTCTACTGTCAGGTATTGATAGTTCATCCTCTCACTGACAGCGCCAAATGTCAAAATGCAGACTTCTGATAAATAACAAACTTCATAAAGTGGGAAATGGATCATGGCTGGAATGTTGTGCGAAACTAAATTACCTGTATGTAATGATTTTATTCTCAAACAGAACTGATTTGAAAGACAACTCAACCAATCTTGTGCAATTATACAGGCACACTCATTCTGAAGGCTTGCTTTATAGAGCTGGCTATTCAGTAGTATCTAAAGAATATGAGTACTGAGGCATTGTGCACTGGAGCAGAAGGCATAGAGGTGAATTTGTAGAGGTTTATAAAATTATGAAGCAAAGAACAAGCAGGGAAAATCTATTTTTTTCTGCTGTTTCTAGTAACTGACTTACGGATTAAAGGAAAAGTTGATAATTACTTTAAGTAGGCAAAGATGCAGGGCTTGGGATGTTCCAACAAATGACCAATGAGATGCAAAGCCTTCTCACATTGCAAATTTCTGTGATATTGTTGTTAATTGATAAATATGGAGAGGGGACAATGGTCAGGAGAAGAGTTCCTTGTTTGTCTGCAGCCTTTGACATGTTTGGCTGCATCATACTCATCCAAAGTGGCTCGGCTGCCATCCAGCTGAATGGGACTGTGCTTTGTGCTCACTTCATCCCATTCTAACTGAGTCATTTCCCAGCATTTCCCTGCAATGGCTTCTCTTCCCATTCCTACATTATTACTCCAGTATCTCCCAAGGATCTATCCCTGGCCACCCTCCTATTTTTCATTTACATACTGAGCCTCAGTGATATAATCTGAAATCATGTCCATAAAATCATAACATTTGGAGCAGACTTAGGTCATTCAGCCCATCAAGTCTGCTTCACCATTCCAACATGGCTGATATATTTCTCATCTCCATTCTCTAACCTTCTCCCTGTAACCCTTGATCTCCTTACTAATCAAGAACCTATCAATCTCTGTCTTAAAGGCACTTAATGATGAGGCGCCCACTGCCTTCTGCAGCAATCAGCTCCCCACATTAACCACCCTCTGGCTAAAGAAATTATCCCTCATTTCAGTTCTAAAGGGTCAGGCCTTCACAAATTTTACAATATTCTCAATAGAAAGGATATGCACTGTTTTTCTTTTACAGTAAATTTTTGATTATCTACAGAGAGAAAAAAACAGACTTAACATTTTGACTCTAGTCTGATTTCTGAACTTAACTGACGTGGCAAAGTTTGTAATGTGAATACACTTTTAATGGACTTAAATATGTTCTTTTTCAGGTTAAGTTATGGGCAGAGTGGAGAATCTTCCTCATTTCAATATATATTATGTTTGGATTTAAAGGCCAGAAAGTCTCCTTTCCAGATTTCCATATCAAATGTATGTACTTTATGGTCCCTAGATACCCTGACCATTACATTATTTAACTATTTATATTTAACATCCAAGAACTATTATCATTTAAGTTCATGGGTCTGAAGGGGGTAATACACATATTAAATTGTTTGTGGTTGAAGACAAGGGGGTTCTTTAGGCTTCAGGAGAAGCAGTGGATAAGCCATGATCCTAATGAAAAGTAGAGTAGGCTTGAGGGGCTAAACAGCCTACTTCTGCTCCTATTCTACATAGTTAGTATATATAGTTCCCCAAAGTCCTAGTAATTATGCCTGGCCAAATTTATTTATTGCCACCATACAAAAGAATTCTTGTTCTCCAGGCTGTGTTGAGCACAAAACATTAGACATGCCTAAGATGAAGCAAAGATAAAGAAGGATTGACAGCAAAGAACTTCCTTAAACAGTACTATATTCTGGTAGAGATAGCAACTACCACAAAGTACCAGAAATGGTCATTTGTGAAAATATTACAACAATAACAGGGTTCTTCATTGTTGAAGAAGTACCACATTAACCCAGAAAACCCTGCATGATACGATGCAGAAACATTTCCAGTTACTGTCACTTGTTTTTCTCCTACCCCAATTTGTCTCTGTATGAATGAAGACTGGCCATTTTTATGGTTTTGTTACTCCTCCATATTTTTGTGTTTATTTTTAATTCATTAACAGGGTCAGGGTTAGATTTGTCTCCCCTTCTGTCTCCTTCTTCCGTTTAGGTTATGCTGACATCACAGGCTAACGTTTGTGTTCTGCCAACATTTATATGGTTAGCACGATCTAAACCAGCCATGACCCGTTGATATGGTAGTTCCAATAATGAAAAAGATATAAATGGAAGTGACCTAAATCTAGATCTTGAAGATTTCAAATGATGAGTACATTAGTAATTCTTTTTCCAGCTTGTTCCACTGTGCAATTGTCTTTCAAAAGAAAGATTATTCACATTTGTCTTGGAGACAAACCATCCTTGTAGCATCTGTGGATGGTTACCTTATGTTTCGTCATTGCTGGAGGGCATCAGGTATTGGTTTCTGTCAATTTTCACCATTCTACATTTTACAGAAGACAGTCAGTCAACTGTTCTACCTGCTTTGACATAGTGATTCCCATTCCAAACCTTTGATAAAGGATGTGGCTCTAGTGTATATCTCCATACTGATTGCTACAGAATCGGGCAGTAGCTCTTTGCACTGCTTCATTCTTGTTTACATTGCTTGATCACCTTGTGGTGAACTGATGTGTTTTTGAATTTTCTCTAACGTGTAAACCACCCTATTATCTGTGAACAGCCAAACCATTTTTTTTAAACTCAATGGGAAGGTCAAGAATATATGTATATCAAGAAGTGCAAAGGTCCCAACATCCATCTCTAATTCCAAGATGGCCTGGAGAGATCATCTCTAAGAAAAGGATAATTGCTCATCACAAACCACACTCTGTCTTCTGTAAATGCAAAAGTACCAGATCCAATTTATAAACATAGGAGCTGAAATACGTCACTAAACTCCTCGAACCTGCTCCAACATTATAGATGATGGTTGATTATCTACCTGTAAGCAATTTTCCTTTGTTGTCCCATACCTCTGACTTTCATCAATGTTTTGAAACTCTAGATGTCCATGTTGAACATTCACAATGACTGAGAAATTTAACGATGCTTTTCACTTTTTATAGTCACAAAATTTGAACAAGAACTTTCATTCCTACTCGTGGTCTGACATAAGCTTCAATAGAATAATAATGATAACACTATGTGGAGCTGGAGGAACACAGGAGGCCAGGCAACATCAGAGGAGCAGGAAAGTTGAAGTTTCGTGTTGGGATTCTTCTTCGGAAAAAAGGCTGAAGTAGGGTCCTGACCTGAAACATCAACTTTCCCACTCCTCTGATGTTGCCTGGCCTGCTGTGTTCCTCCAGTTCCACACGGTGTTATCTCTGAATCCAGCATCGACAGTTCTTACTATCTCTGATCCAATAATAATAGCCTTTTTATTCCTTAGCTTCAACCAAACAGACTCAACATTTGCACAATTCCCAACTGTTCTAGTGTTATGATGAAAAAGCTTCTTAGTATTGCCAAGTGTCCTTCCATTTAATCATTTCATTCTTCTTAAATATTTTATAATGAGGAACCTTTAACTCTCAGCCCTGCCTCAAGCTAAAACACATCTCTGTTAAAGCTACTGCATTATACCCCATCAATAATAATTTCCTTGCAATACTTTCCGCATTATTAGATTGCACTATTTGATTGCTTTCCTGATTTTCTCTTTTCTTTCCCATATCCATTTGCTATCCTTCCTGCTGCTTCACGTAATCTTCCCTCCAATCTCATTTTACTCAAAAACTTCGTATCATTCGAAATATATAGCCATTCATTACAGATGTGCAAAATGCACTGGATCATTTTCATTCTCAAACTGTACTATAATTATATCAAAAGAATGTGCTAAGAACATTTGGTATTGTCTGAAATTGTTACAATAACTAAAAATGATAGGAGTCATTGCAGATAAATAATTCATCAAAATCCCTATCAGTTGACTCTTAAAGTGTCTATACAACAGTGTATTTATTATTTATGGATAATTGAAATCAATTACTTGAGTTCTCCATGACCAATAAATCAAAACAGTAAGCCAAAAAAGAAACAAAGGGACAACACAAAATGTGGGCATGCAATATTAGGGGAAGCATTTTACATTGAATTATACACAATGCTCATGTTCTTACTAGCAGTTGGGCTCTAGCCCAAATGCTTGCTTCATATTGACACCAAATAGGCATCTTAATGAATTGGACTGTTGGTCATATGAATGGAAACCAACATTTACGTATGCTATGACAAAGGGCAATTATCATTTCATTATCATGAGAAGCCATCAAATTCTTCTGTCTAATGCAAAAGAAAGGGATGGTGGTGTCGGGTTAATTTAACGAGAACAGTGTTCCAGAGTCCCTGGAAAGTGTTCAGGGGCAATGTGTTTGAAGCTCACCATTGAGGCTAGTGGAGATCAAAATTAATTTAACAAAATCTGGAGGTGACAGCTAGCCTCAGTAGTGGTGCCCATGAAACAATCATTGATTGCAAAAATCTATCTGGTTCACTAATGTCCTTTTGAAATTGCTATTCTTGCAGGGTCTGGCCTATTCGTGAACTCACACACATGGCAATACAATTAACTCTGTGAGACACTGGGTTCAAGAGCAGTAGGCCAGTAATGTCCTCAACCCATTGAAGAAAAAGGGGAAAAAAAAATCACTGAGTTGCTGTTAAGATCAAGCTAAAAGCAATCAATATACTTCTGATATGAGTAGCACACTACTTCAAGTAATAAAACTGTCTCCGTCCATGAAAGAAAAATATAATCTTTCATAGAATGTAGTCCTTTGCACAGATCTTTATAATGAGGCTTTTCAATGCCCTCAAATGATTTAATTACTTACATGGGCAACATAATTCTTGGTTCCAGAAACTGACTGAAAAATATGTACACAATGTATACTGAGACATTTTTCAATAAAATACTGTCAATCAAGTTCAAACCCACAGTAGGAGATGTCCATATTCCACGCTAAACTTTACTATTCTAGGATTTTTAGGCTAAAAGTGACTCACTTATCTGATTCCCAGACTTTTTATTCTTTTCACTATTAGAAACAACAGGTTTTCTAAGACTTTCGAGATTGATTTTTTTACATCAGTCGATTGCAGAGCAATGACAGGCAGCTCCTGCTCAGAGCTGGTTTCCTTTCCATCTGATATCCATTTTATTGCAAGACCCAGCTGAAAGGAGAATAGAATGTCAATCTTCTGCACTTCTGTTAACTGAAGTTGTCCTGCCTTCTTTTCTCTGAAATTGCTACAAACGCCCCAGGAAACCAGGGTTTAAACATTTTAATAGATTGCACTCTGTGCATATCTATGGCTTCTCACTGGAATTTTAAGCAGGAAAAAGATAATTTAGCACTGACCCAGCCAGGTTCTTAAAGGTTGCAGTGCAGTACTCTACAGGTTACCAGTGGCCAGACAACTTTCTGACCCTATCCAAATATATGTCAACAGCACCAGTACTTCTCAAATACTTGATACACAAGTTAACTTTAACTGCACATCCTCGTGAGTTCCAGATGGCTACTTCTGTCTAATGGCCAACTTCCCACTGCTGCTAATTCCACCTCAAGATGCTTGTCCAATGTCTACTACTTTGCATCGCACCTGTCACAGTTACAGACATAAAGGCAGATAAAAATTGGAAAGAAGTAAAGGGTTAAAAAGTCAGAGAAAGGCTGAAACAAGGTGGGATGGGAAAGGAGAAGGAATGGGAAAAAGGAGTATACAGCAATAGACTCTCACCCTCCTTACAAATATTACTTGTATCTTTCCACTTCAAATCGGCACTCATGGGATTTCAGTCAAAAAAACCCCTCCCCATTATTTCCTTTTGTTCATCACCACTCACATTCCCCCTGATCTACTTTCTGCTGGATCCATCTCTGGTGGAAAATCATTAAAATTGCATTCTTGAACTCTGTAATACTTAACCTACGGCTCCTCTTTCATCACTTCTCCTCAACTTCAACAAACATTCCAGTTTCCAATCTCATACAATTTCCCTACTGCAAACCCATCTGTGCGCCATCAAACATATGAAACGTAAACTGGAATTCACCACACACAAATAAATACTGCAACATTTCTACTGGATTTTCTCTGCTCTAAATAGCAGTCAACTACTCTGGGGTCATTACAGAGAGTAAAACTAAACCAAGCGCTCCTTTTTTTTTCTTTTTTGCACGTTCTGTAGAAGTCATATACAACTCAAACTCTATCTCTATCTTTCACTCTCCACAGATTTTGCCAGACCTGCTGACATTCTCTAGCATTTTCTATTTTTAGCCTTTTTCTCTTCTATCTGAGATCGGCATTAGCTATTCTCTCCTGCTTCCTCTACCCTCAACTGAGTGAGCTGATAAACTCTTGGATTTCTTCACCTCCATGATAGGCACCATCTGTTCACTGCAAAAGGGTTCCACTTAACAACCGTACTTACCAGCATGTGTATACTTTTCTGATGCCTTTATGCTTGATGCGATTGTGCCGGCAGAGACTATGCGAAGAGCTGAAGGATTTCTCACATTGACGGCATGGGTGCTTCTTCATTTGCTGTAATCAAAAGGAAACATCATATCATCACTACTGATCTTCACCTTGAAACTAGCAAGAACCAAACTAATCTTTTGAACAATGCATTTTCTTATCAAAGAAAGAGCAACTATTCAACAGAATAAACATGTACTTTAAGGTTGCAATGGTGATTGAGAAAGAACAATAATCAGAATTCCATGTATTTAAACAAACCTCTAGTAACTGTCTAGTAACTTTACGCCTTGTATATTCACTGCAGTGAAGGATGCATCAGAAATAAAAACAAAAAAATGCTGAACAAACACTGCAGCCTCTACAGTGAGTGAAACTAAGGCTTTAGCCTGATACAACTCTTCTTTCAAAGAAGTCAGAAGAAGTTATATCGGACTTGAAACTTTATTTCTGCTTCTTCTTTCACAAATGCTGCCAGACCTGTTGAGTTTCTCCAGTACTTTCAGTTTTTATATCCACGGTACTTTGTTTTCCATGACAGAAAACATCTGTTGTTTTCAAACTCCAAATACTAGGTGTTAATATTTTTAACACCTTTAACCTTCCCAAAACACTGTTTCTTCACCTTCATTAAATTATGTTTTAGCTGCATGCAATTTCCTGACTGACACAATGTGCTCTAAGGTCTTGGTTACTGGCACTTGCAGATCTATTGAATGGCTTCTCAAAACAAGGCCTTCATCCAACAACATACATTCTAGAATTTCCCATTAGCTTTGCCAAACCAAAATACAAGCTTTCCATGTTGCATTATTCAAAAAAGAAATATGTTTCAACAGTTTTAAACTATTTACATAAACATTTACACACACCTTACTACGTAATTAACTAATTTGTAATCACCAAGATGAAGTAAAGCTCAGGATTTTTAAATGTTATATTGATTGTTTTATATAAAAATACTATATACATATTTTACTTTGTTAAAACCAGGCCTTGAGGGAGCCGTTTAGTAGTTGTTTCAAAGATATTCTTTCTCCTTTAAGAGTTTTGGTAAAACAATGCAGAAAATAAATCCCTCGATGTACGAGAGTTCAACATCAGCATTTTAAACTTGAATACAGAATAATTAATATGTTCCAGGTTTTATATCAGAGTTATACTTAAGAACATAAGAACTAGGAGCAGGAGTAGGCCATCTGGCCCCTCAAGCCTGCCCTGCCATTTAATAAGATCATGGCTGATCTTTTTGAGACTCAGCTCCACTTACCCGCCCGCTCACCATTACCTTAATTCCTTTACTGTTCAAAAATTTAACTAGCCTTGCCTTAAAAACATTCAGCGAGGTATCTTCAACCGCTTCACTAGGCAGAGAATTCCACAGATTCACAACCCTTTGGGTGAAGAAGTTCTGCCTGACCTCAGTCCTACAGCTGCTTCCCTTTATTTTGAGGCGATGCCGTCCAGTCCTAGAGTCATCTGCTAGTGGAAACAACTTCCCTGTCTCCACCGTGTCTATTCCCTTCATAATCATATATGTTTCTATAAGGTCTCCCCCCATTCTTCTGAATTCCAATGAGTATAATCCCAGCCTACTCAGTCTCTCCTCATAATCCAACCCTCTCAACTCTGGAATCAACCAAGTGAATCTCCTCTGCACCCGCTTTGCTGCTAGTATATCTCTTTTCAAGGAAGGAGAAATAAAACTGTGCACAGTACTCCAGGTATGGCCTCACCAGGACCCTATACAGCTGCAGCATAGCCTCGCTGTTTTTAGACTTCATCCCTCTAGCAACGGAAGACAAAATTCGATTTGCTTTTTTAACTACCTGCTGCACCTGCAATCCTACTTTTACCGATTCATAAACTTGCTTACTGATGGAACAAAATTAATAAAGTATTGAAAAGTGTGCCAGTGACGTTAATATGACTGCAACAAAACCACATACACATACTAGGGTAGAAGTTCATTCAAGTAGTGCTGTTCATGGATTTTGCTTGATTCACCAAAACAAGCATCATACAAGCCATGGACTGTGCTGTGTTCCTCACTGAACAAAGCCTTTTCTGGGCTCATGGCTGTGTCAGCCCTCAAGAAATCTCAGAGGTCTAGCAGTACTATACTATCAAATTCCTGCCTGCAGTGCCTGGAAATTCACAGGTTAAATTTCTTGTTTCAGCTGCGAAAAGAGATGATGTTTGTGAAGGAAGAGCAAAGAAGGTTGGGATGTGGGAACAGATCCCAGATCACCCAACATTGCTACACACAATTGCAATGCTAGTGACCAACTGCAGAATGGCATTAGCAGAAATCTGACAGCAAACTACTTTCTCGGTAGGATAGTGTGAGATGTACAGTTTAAAGAATAAAAATGCAATGCTCTTTTTTATAACAAATACATGAGGTGGAAACTTTCTACCCACTGAACGGTATGACCAACAGCAAATTATGTGGGAAAACATGTAAGAACAGAATAGGAGATTCCCCATGTTGAGAAAAGATGTCCTTTTTGCCACTCAAGAATTTAGCAGTGAAATAAGATAGGGGAAGTCAGGGTCAGGAATTCCATATTATTGTCTTCCAGGGGTAAGCCACAGATGGCCCTGCAGACGCAGTGCAACCCACCCAGGAATGAGAGAAAATAGGTCAGGGAGCAGCATAGATATCAATTGGGGCCTAATTACTTTTCCATCAAGGTTGTCATTCTAAGTTGCTCAGAGGTTTGGGCCTTGGTCAGTCCTGGGTATATATTTATCAAAAGTCAAGGTGGATTATTAGAGATCAGTGCTGTGGTGGGCAAATCAGTTGTGAAGATTGGAAACAGCGACCTGGGATGTTGTGGAACAATAACTGTGCTGAGAGACAACTCAACATACATTGGTAAGAGACAATAAAGCTTTGGGGATATGGCTTATTTCAGGATTTGGTACGGGGGTCACTGATAGTCACCACCAACCTGACTTTAACCAGGGGCAATGCTTCACAGTGTTTGACGTGGTTAAACTGTAGATAGACTAGGCTCAGGGGAGTAATGTTGAGAGTTGAGACTTAAATAAAAACGTTGGAATATTTGGCAGCTCAGAACTTATGGCGTTAATAAAGAGTGCAAGGCAGAAAGGAACACAGATCTTGGGCACTGGGGGTAGGATCACTTAGATTAACACACTGAGTCTCAAGTCACTTTGTGAAGCGTGACCTGTGTTTCCTTCTGCTCTCATCCAAATTGCAAACATATAATGAAATAAAAAGTGGTCGTCATTATAAGCAAGGTGGACAGAGTATACAGCGCCTTTTATGTGGATAATTGGAGCACATTCTAGGAAAGGTGGGACCTGTACAGTAAGGACAGTTTGCAACTGAACCAGAAGGGCACAAATATCCTGGGAGGGAGGTTTGCTTGAGCTGTACGAGATGGTTTAAACTAGATTGGTAGGGGGTGGGGAACTGGATTTGTAATTCAGAGGATGAGGTATTCGGCCTTCCAACAGACACAACAGGCAGTGAGATTGTTAATAAAGAAATGAGGTCGATGGAGCGTAATTGCAGACACCAAGATGGTTTGAGATGTGCGTACTTCAAAGCTAGAAGTATCAGAAATAAAGCGGATGAACTTAGAGCATGGGTCGGTACATGGAACTACGATGCTGTGGCCATTACAGAAACTTAGGTAACTCAGGGGGAGGAATGGTTGTTGGAAATTCCGGGATTTAGATGCTTTAAAAGAAATAGGGAGGGTGGAAAAAGAGGTGGGGGAGTAACATTGCTAGTCAGGGCAAGAAAGGCAGTTCGAGAATAATATGTCTACAGAGGCAGTTGGTGTTGAGGAACAAGAAAGGAACAGTCACTTTGTTGTTTTTTTTTTATACAGACTCCCCAATAGTTGCAGAGAAGTGGAGGAGCAGATTGGGAGGCAGATAGTGGAAAGGTGCAGAAATCACAGGGTTGTAGTCATGGGTGACCTCAACTTTCCAAAAATTGATTGGAGGCTTTTTAGTTGTAATAGTTTAGGTGGAGCGGATTTTGTCCAATGCGTTCAGGAAAGATTCCTGACACAGTACATAGATAGACCAACACGAGGAGAGGTCACTTTGGATTTGGTGCTTGGCAATGAACCGGGCCAAGTGCTAGACCTGTTGGTAGGACAGCATTTTGGCGATAGTGATCACAACTCTGTTTCTTTCACGATAGTCATGGATAAGGATAGGTACATACAGCAGGGTAAAGTTTACAATTGGGGGAAGGGTAATTACAATTCAGTTAGGCAAGAAATGGGTACCATAAATTGGGAACAGATGCTGTCAGGGAAGAGCACCACAGAAATGTGGAAATTGTTTAAGGAATGCATACTGCATGCGCTCGATATGTTTGTCTCTAGCAGGCAGAGAAGATGCAGTCAAGTGAGGGAGCAATGGTTCTCGAGAGAGGTCGAACGACTGGTTAAGAGGAAGAAGGATTCTTACGTAAGGTTTAGGAAACAAGGAACGGAAAAAGCTCTAGAGGGATACAAGTTATCCAGGAAGGAGCTGAAGAAAGGGCTTAGGAGAGCTATAAGGGGGCAGGAGAAAACCTTGGCAGATAGGATCAAGGAAAACTCCAAAGCTTTCTATACGTACGTGCAGAACAAGAGAATGACCAGAGAAAAAGGTACGGCTGATCAACAATTCTGAAGGGAATTTGTGCACAGTGCCTAAAGAGATAGGAGAGGTCATTAATGAATACTTATCTTCGGTATTCACAACTGAGAGGGACCTCGTTGTAGGAGAGGACGTTGTGAAACAGGCAGGCAGGCTAGAGGAGGTTGATGTTAGTAAAAATGATGTACTAGGAATTTTGAGGAATTTGAAGATAGATAAGTCTCCCAGGCCCAATGGGATTTATCCAAGGATTCAATGGGAAGCGAGGGAAGAGATCACAGGACCTTTGGCGATGATTTTTTTGTCCTCACTGTCCACAGGTATAGTGCTGGAAGATTGGAAACAGGCAAACGTCATTCCCTTGTTCAAAAAAGGGAACAGGGATTACACCAGAAATTACAGGCCAGTTAGTCTTACGTCAGTAGTGGGCAAATTACTGGAAAGAGCTCTGAGAGATAGGATTTACGATCCCTTGGAAAGGCACAGTTTGATTCGTGATAGTCAGCATGGATTTGTGAGGGGTAGATCATGCCTCACAAACCTTACTGAATTCTTTGAAGAGATGACCAAACACTGAGGACACTGAATAGGAGGAACATCACCTTCCCCATGATAGAGCGGTAAAATGCTGGGCGCAAGCCAGCTAGGAATTGATTGACATCCGACTTGAACAGGTGTCAGTGGAGTGAAGTCATCATTTATTGACTGAAATTTGTTTCTGTTCATAAACAAGAAGCACCATTTTATTGTCAGAATTGCAACATTTGCAGCATTTATATTGGTTATTTTCTTTGCTTTAGCAGTTGTTCAATAAAATTTAATGTTCTCAACTGTTTGAAGGCTCCCACACTGAAGAATGACAAGATATTCTGCTGTGAAAAATGACAAGACCGTCTACAATGCTGGGCATTAGGCAAAAAGTAACTTGATTAAATGGGGTTCTGATCTGGTAAGGCAATAAGAACAGGTGGTTTCTGCAGCTTGATTTTCATAGCTGCAGTAACAGTGACAGTTGATCAGACAAGTAATAACACAAAATGGCAACGCATTCACAAACATTATAGTTTAAAATTGATTCCATTCATGTAATATGGGCATTACTAGGTGTACCAGCATTTGTCACCCATCCCAAGTTGCTTCTATTTATGCTCATGTGCCTCTTGAAGCAATTATTTTTCGCCTCCCTCCCACTACATATACGGTCAAAAGCTATTCATGGCTGGCAGCATTTGACATGATGATAGCTGGCCTTTAAATCTGGAGCCCATGACGGAAACTCTGGAAGGGCACAGCAGCGGCGAGCATTTCCGCTGGTGGTGAATACAAGATATCATACATGTGGCACGATATAAATGTGATGCTACACATTGAGGTGAGCACAGAAAATTGCATGAGAACTTGCTGGATGGAAATCCTCCATGAAACTCCCAAAAATTGACACTTGGCTAATTTTTGGTGATATACACCCCATTGTATTCTTCACACCACATCATCAAACCTGCTCCAATCTGTCCCAAAAATTGCACTGCCTGCAAAGAACCATCTCAGTCTGAATACTCAGCACCAACACTAGTTTCCAGTTACAGACAAAAGCAGCTGCCCACATCCTGCCAGATGAATATCTCATTTATTTGAGACAAATATGATATAACCAAAGAAGTGACGAACTTAGTGCTCGCAGCAAATAAAAACTAACATTACTGGCCTGGAACAGCAAATTCACATTGTTCATTATTAATCAGGTTAATGATCTGCTCCAAATGCAGAAAGATAAGGTGGCAGACTAATAGATCCACCTACATATTGATATGTTGGTACTTGGAAACCAAACAGCACCATAAATTATTCATTGCTGAAAAGTCAATGAGCAAGGCAGATCTGTTACCAGCTCTCTTTAATTGAATACTTATTTAGTTGAAACACTGATGTTGGCAGAACCACCATTTTGGCTTGCTTCATCAAATTCCTCAACTAAACTGAGATGTCTCAGCAGCATGGGCAGCACAATAGCTCAGTGGTTAGCACTGCTGCCTCACAGCACCAGGGACCCGAGTTCGATTCCACCCTCAGGCGACTGTCTGTGTGGAGGTTGCACATTCTCCCTGCATCTGTGTGGGTTTCATCTGGATGCTCCAGTTTCCTGCCACAGTTCAAAGATGTGCAGGCTAGGTGGACTGGCCATGATAAATTGCCCTTAGTGTTCAGGATGTGTAGATTAGATGGGTTCTATGGGTACGGGTCTGAGTGGGATGCTGAGGGTCGGTGTGGACTTGTTGGGCCAAAGGGCTTGTTTCCGCTTTGTAGGGATTCTATGATGAAAATTCCAGAGTTATCAGATAACGGGAAGGCAAGGAGATCAAGTGCCATACAAAGTGGAAAGATTCCAGGTTAATTTATACTTTGCATTCATGTAGCAAATATGAACGAGAGGAGCAGTGTGCTACTAGAATTAGTCTCTTCAATGCTGGTAGGTAAGGAAGGAGACATATTGGCCAGGAATCTTGCATCAGAATGTTATCAAATAGTAAATAAAAACCAAAAGAACTGTGGATGCTGTATGTTCTGAGGAAGGGTCACCAGACCCGAAACATTAACTCTGTTTTATACTTCACAGATGTTGCCAGATCTGCTGAGCTTTTCCTGCAACTTTGTTTTTGTTATCAAATACTGTCTGCTTAAAGGTGTCCTGGTAAACATTGGACGTCAACCAGGCTACTGCCTTCATTATCTGGGATCATGCAGCAATTTGCTAAGGCTGTAGGTAAGGAGAATTATATCTTCAAAAGTACAGAACATTGAGAATAGAGGGGCAGGAGTAAGATTCAGCTGATCAAGGCTGTACTGCCACAGCATAACAGACATAACCGTGGCATAGTGGTCGTATGAGGGGAGCAGTAATCCAGAGGCCCAAACTAATGTCCTGGGAATTTAGGTTCAAATCCCACTATAGCAGCTATTTAAAGCTCATCTTAATAGTGGTGTCATGAAACTCTCATTGATTACTGCAAAATCCCATCTGGCTCAATAATGTCTATTTTTGGAAATGGGATCCGGCCTACATGTGACTCCAAACCACAGAAAAATGATTTACTTTTAATTGTCCTGTCACATAGGCTAGCAAACCAGTCCATTCAGGTGCAAACACACAGAATTGAAATTCTGTCCTGGATAAAGTCAAACCAGACATGGAACATTAATTCTTATTTCTCTGCCACACATGGTACCGGATTTGCTGAGTTTCTCCAACATTACCAGAAATCGGAACCAAACATGATACACTCTTCAAAAAAGTCAGATGTTGAAGAGCTACAAGGAAATATATAATTTCATTGCAAGGCAGCTGGCAGACTGCACTTAGTTTTCAATTTCAGTTTTTCAGAAGAAAAAAGGAAAAAAATCTGATAAAAACAATAAACAACTACAATTTGGTTTGTGGGAAACAAATGCACTTTTGTACAATTATGGCATGCTAAATCTGAAGATGATCAAGAATACAACTGGAGATTAAAGCAATATTCAACAATATTAGGAAAAAAATTGCCAAAAATAATCGCCGACTCTGGAGAGTCTGTACCACTATCTCAAGGGCCAGAAGCACTTCACGTAATAGTTGCAAATGTGAACTGCGTAAGAGAATATGTAAAAGATAGGTACAATGAAATACTGACAAAGGTCATTTATAGGCTTGGTGCAAAATTAAACTGTGCTTCCTGATGGGATCAGTTAGTCACCACTTTCTGTCTGCTGAAGGTAAATGCTGGCACCAGGAGCACAATCTTATCTTATTTCAGTCCTTTTGTCCAGTTACCACCACACGCTGGCCAATAGTGGTTGCCCTGAGGATATCTTAAAAATCTTTAACTTCTATCCCTTCAGGCCTATTCACAGTTTTCACCATAGTTTAAGTCAGACTCTGACTTTGTCAGAAACAAGAACTTTCCTCCACTGCACTGAATTGTTACATTGTCAACAGTGGCATTCCACTGGAACCCTCTGAGAAAGACCACAGGGCAATGACAGAAAGCACCGGTCATCGTGCTGCTGCTGGCCTGGGCCCTCAACTTTAGCACAGTAACCCCACCACTGACCCGAGCACAGTGAGACCAATAGAGATATGGAGCCTGGCTACTAGGCTCTAATGCAGCACCCTGTCCTATAAAATGCAAGGATAATGACATTCAATTTAGTGATCAGACCTTGGGGCGCGAAGCCCCCTTCCCTTCCCCCTCCTCAGCCCTCTCCTCTAAATACAATTTTGAAGATTTAAATCACCCAGAAATGAAAAGAATCAGTAATATGATAGTAAGCCCAAATGGTGTCACTGAGAAATATTTGCAGAGTAGTAATGTCACACCAAAGAATCTAGAAACTCAGGATAATACTCTGAGGACACAGGTTCTAATCCAACCATGGTAGCTGGTGGAATTTGTCTTTAATTAATCAATCTGTAATGTAAAGCTAGTCTCAATAACCTGGATCATGGCTATTATCAAACTCATTTAGTTCACAAATACCCTTTCAGGAAGAGACCACTGGCTGGTCTCCCATCCTACCCTTTGATAAAAATTTGCGATTATCTAAACCTCCTATGTCTCCTCTATCGTCCCCTGTGCTTGCCTCCTCTGTTGCACTAAACATTGTGGCTATCGGACCCCTCTCCCTCCACTGATTTTTCAATTTGAACTGGTTTGGATGACGTGATTCCTGGTACATGGAAATGTGGTTGACTTCTAACTGCCCTTCAAAATAGCCTAGCGAGCTACTCAGTTCAAGAATAATGAGAGATGGGCAATAAATGGTAGCTTTTCAAATGATGCCCATATCCCATAATAGAATATAGGGGAAAAAATGATACAAGGAAACAATTGCATATCTGTAAGATCAAACCTAAATTATGAAATAAATTTCAGCATGATTCCAGGTTTCATCAAGTCTGATACTGAGCCAGCCTGTTAACAAACACTGCCACGTTTTATGCTAAGGTAAGTTTCTGACCATAAACTCGTACCATCAGTAAAACTGCCTAATTCCATTTGCAGCTTTGCCTCCCTCATCTGTTGCTGAAACCATTATTTATTACCTCTAGATTTGGCCAATCTAAGTCACCACTGGCTGGCTTCCCATCCTACCCTTTGATAAAAATTTGCGGTTATCCAAACCCCTCCTATGTCTCCTCTATTGTCCCCTGTGCTTGCCTCTTCTATTGCACTAAACATAGTGGCTATCGGATCCCTCTCCCTCCACTGAATTTTTTTACTTATATTGAACTGTCCTCACCCTCACTGATTCCTTTAAGTGTCGTTCAACACAGAGGAGTACCGATTTATCAGCTGCAGGAGGGCAGTGTGTGGTGATCAGTAGGAGGCTTCTTTGCCCAGGTTTAACCTTTTTTAATTCACTGGATGAAGATTTCACCAAATTGGCCAGCATTTATTGCCCATTCCTAATTGTCCAGAGGGCAGTTAAGAGTCGACCACATAGGTGCGGATCTGGAGTCACAGGCTGGCCTGACCAGGTAAGGATAGCAGTTTCTTCCGTAAAGGACATTAGTGAACCAGATGGGTATTTCCAACAATCGTCAATGGATTCATGGTCATCATTAAGACTCTTAACTTCAGATTTTTATCACATTCAAATTCCACCATCGGCCATGGGTCCCCAGAAAATTATCTGGGTCTCTGGATTAACAGTCCGGCGACAATACTACTGGGCCATTGCCTCCCCCTGAGACCAAGATACTTCATGGGGTCTGAAGTCAATGTTGAGAACACCAAGAACAAGTCCGTCCCACCTGTGTACCACTGTGCTGCCACCTCTGCTGAGTCTGTCCTGCAGCGTGACAGGTTAATGGTAGTGCCTGGGACATTGTCTGTAAGGTATGATTCCATGGCTGTGGCTATGTCAGGCTGTTGCTTGACTGGTCTGTGAGACAGCGCTCCCAATTTTGGCACTAGCCCCCAGGCGTTAGTGAGAAGGACTTTGCAGGGTACAAAAGGCTGTTCCTGCCATTGTCTTTTCCACTGCCTAGGTTGATGCCAGGTAATCCGTCTAGTTTCATTTCTTTGAGACTTGGTACAACTGAATGGCCTGCTAGGCCAACTCATAGAGCAACTGAGAGTCAGCCACATTGCAATGAGTCTGCAGTCACATGTAGGCCAGACGAGGCAAGGATGGCAGATTTCCTTTTCAGGACATTAGTGAGCTAGACGGATTTTTCCAACAATTGGCAATGATTTCATTGTCATCAGTAGACTCTTAACTTCAGATTTTTTTTATTGAATTCAAATTCCACCAAGGGCCATGGCGGTATTCAAACCCATGTCCTCAGAACATTAGCTGAGTTTTTGAATTAATCACCGAGCCACTAGTCTGTTGTCTCCTCCCTATGAGTGGCAGCTGGCAGGAGATCAGTGTAAAAGCAGGGGCAAGGATGACTGGTGAATGGAAGCCATCTCTCTGGAGAGACTGGGTCTGAGCATAAGGAAAATTGTAGAATTGGGTCACATGTAATGAATATACTGAAACTTCTAATTTAAATTAATCAATGGGGAAGATGAGATCAATGAATGAATATTAAAACTAAAGCTAATTGAACATTACAATATATGATTACAATCTGTGTTCAATTAATCAATCAGATCTAGAGGATAAGGTTAAAACTGAGTGAGGAATACTAACCGCAAAGTCCTTCAAAGTTTACAACAAATTTAAATTTAACTGCCCTGTAGAATAAGGTCAGCACCAGGGAAGCAGCAGATTGTGGAGTATCTGGTGAGCACTTATTTAAATCCTAAGTGTGAAGTGTTACATTTTGGAGGAAGAATAAGGATAGGTGGTACAAAATAAAACATATAATTCAAACAGGGATGGAGCAGCAGATGGAACTGGGCCGTGTATGCACAAGTTATTGAAGATTGCAGTACAGGTTTGGAAAGTAGTTAATAAAGCATATGTGATCATGGGCTTTCTAAATGGAGACAAAGTATAAAGGCAACTAAGTTTGATAGGTCTATGTAAAAACACTTTGACTTCAATTGAATCAGTGTGTTTAAATGCAGGTACTAAACGGCAGGAAGGATGAAAATACATTAGAGGATGCAAAGCATCCATGGATGAGGGACTTCACTGACGCCGATTGGAGGTGCTCAACTCCTCCATAAACTGAAACTGTTTCTCCCTATTCACTCTACCCTGGCCTGTCAATATTTTGAACATCTCAAACAAATTTCTTTGAAACCTTGAAGGGCTACCACTGGAAGCAGACAAAATGTCATCCATTTTGTAATCAAAGGTGCAAGCGTGTTGAGATAGTTTCTCCTTCACAATTCTGCAACTCCAACAAACCACGCAGCATTCTAAGTCATTTAGTCTCCTAATTTACAGGGCACCTTGTCAACTTGGAATTGTCAACCCTCAGAATACTGCATGCTGTTTTAATTTTCTTCTAATGTGTTGAGTTTAATGGTTTAAAAATATACTGGTGATGGGAAGGGAGAAGCTGTTTAACTATTAAGGGGTGTTGGTATTGGAGCGAGGGGACCATCTGATAGAAATCCCCACGAATAATTCTAAGTATCCTAAACAAAAACACCTTCATTAACTATCCATATTGTCCTTAGAGATCCAGACATTGCAGACCATATTCAATTGACTTGAAAGAAGACAAAGTTAACGTTAAGACAAACTTAACAGAACCTACTTTTGTGAAAAACAAGGATCTGATCATTCTAATAAATGGAAGGAAAGATTAAAATACATAAAACAGTTTGGCTCAAAGTGATTTGTCAATCATCCCCAAGACACACTGTGGAGTACTTAACTGTGTAATTCTTCAGGGAATGCAATATTAATAATTCTTATCAAAAAAGTATTAACTTCATAAAATACAAAGCTGGAGTTATGTAAAGTTATAACCACTTATTGATTTGAGCTGCTGTAGCAAGAACCAAAAACCTGTCTCCATTAGATTGCCTGCTGAGAAAATTTGCTTTCTTAAAGCGAAGGTTCCCAACTGACACCAGCCTCCCAGGCTCAGCAAACTGTATTGTACTCTGTGGTAGCTGCATGTATTGATGATAACATCATGAAATCATCAGCCATACTCTTCTATTTCCTCCATAGTAATGTCATGATATCAACAAACAGATCAAAGTGTCACATCCAGTCTGCGTATGCTCAAAATGCAGAAACAGCAAACTTAGCTCAGATCAAAATTCAACAATAAGAATCTGCTTTGGTGATGGTTTCTGCTAAACCTAGCACATTTCAACGGAACTGCAAACAAGCTGAAGCCTTGAAATCTTTGTGCAATTAATCACAAGCCTAAATATACTCTGAGATTGTAAGAATTGTAGACGTTGGAGTCAGAACTAACACAATATGGAGTTGGAGGAACACAGCAGGCCAGGCAGCGTCAGACGAGCAGGAAAGTTGACGTTTCGGGTCGGGATTCTTCTTCAGAAATGGCTGAGGTCTTTCCGGGGGGAGGGGAGGTCGGGGGGGGGGGGGGGGGGGGGGGGGGGGTGGGCGGTGGGAGAGAACAACTTCTTCAAGGTCAGCATCCTTGGAAGAGGCTTCACAGTAGGGTTATAACTCACTCAGATGTAGTAAAAACTGTAGATGCTGGAGTCAGAGACAACAAAGGCTCCAGACCCGAAATGTCAACTTTCCTGCTCCTCTGATGCTGCTTGGCCTGCTAAGTTCCTCCAGCTCCACACTGTGTTATTCCTAAATAGGCCCTTCAGCCCGTGCTGTTGTGCCAAACTTCAACCCTAATCATAAGGTCTATCTAACCTCCACCCCTTTCCATGGTGTGCGCTTTCCTGGATACTGGCCTGTGAGGTCTCTTACTCAATTCAGGCCGAGTGGAATTCTTTTGCTGTCTGGAGTTCTAACACCAGCAGCAACGACAATGGCTTACTAACCCAGATCCTTAAGAAAGCGTTAGCCATTAGCTTTGTTAAGAGCCTGTACTGTGCTGCACTGTTCTATGTTGTTCTTGGTCCTCTGGACTGACGATCCAGCTCTAATATCACTCGGCCATTGCCATCTTTAGTGCACAAATATGGATGTATTGGTGCACAAATGCCCACTTTTGGGATTACAGTGCACAAAGTGTACACCTGTTCCTGCTGAGAACGTGTTAGGAATTTAATCAATTTAAAATCAATTTAATGTCACACATCATTTTAACCTCATGGAGGACCTTGGAAGCCCATTAAATGGCATGGGTAGAGGATTGGCTGACTGCCACAAGGCAGAGAGTAGAGAAAAAGGGATCTTTTTCAGGATGACTGCCAGTGACTAGTAGAGTTCTGTAGTGGTCAGTGTTGTTACCACAAATATTCACATTATACATTAATGATCTGAATGAAGGCACTAATGGTATTGTTACTAAGTTTGTAGATGACACAAAGATAGGTGGAGGGGCAGGTAGTGTTGAGGATTGAGAAAATGGGGAGGCTTTAGAAGGATTTGGGCAGGCTAGGAGAGTGAGCGAAACAGTGGCAGATGGAATACAATGTGGCAAAGTATGAGGTTATGCACTTTGGTAGGAAGAATAAAAACACAAACTATTTTCTAAATGGGGAAAGGCTTTAAAAGGGCAAAGAGACTTGGAAGTCCTAGCTCAGGATTCTTTTAAAGTTAACATGCAGTTTCAGTCAGCAGTCAGGAAGGAAAATGCAATGTTGGCACTCATTTCAAGAAGAGCAGAGATGTACTATTGAGGCCGTTTAAGGCTCTGATCAGACTGCATTTGGATTATTGTCAGCAGTTTTGTGTCCCCGTATCCAAGGAAGAATGTGCTGGCTTTGGAGGGGTCCAAAGGATGTTTTCAAGAATTAAGTAGTGCTGGTCATATGAGTAGCAGTTGAGGACTCTAGGTCTGTTCTTGATGAAGTTCAGAAGGACGAACAGGGGTTTCATTGAAACTCTCAGAATACCCAGAGGACTGGATAAAGTGAAAGCGAAAATGATGTTTCCAACCAACAGAAGAGAATAGGAACCAAGGGCACAGCCTCATAGTAATATCATTTACAATCATACCAACATAGCTGTCCTGTGGGAGCCAGTAATGTCATTTGAATTTGCAAACACTGCTGCTATTGTGCAATGACAATAGCAACAAATACTGGTGAACAATTAGCAAACTCCTGTAGATGCCGGAAATATGAAAGAACAGAAAAATGCAGAAAACACAACACTTGTGGAGAGAATAGAAAAGTCAACATTTTCAGTCTGATACAGAATATCCTGTTTTGAACATGAACTTATCCTTTCACTCACAGATTTTGCTTTGTCTGGCCCTGGCTTCTAGAGGTGTTTATATTGCTTCACATCACACTTTATTAGTGGACAGCTATCACCAGTTACAAAAAGCTTCAAACATCAACATCTTCTTTTCTCTCTCAAGATATCTTTGACCTATTGTTTACTACCGGTGTCTTATACTTTATTTTGGACTTCTAATAATTGATGTTCTTTTTCTATTCACCTATTAACGGCACAAATTCTGAGGAAGGATGGTATCCAAGTTGTGCTTTGTCTTACTCTGCAAGATTCTGATTTTCCTGTGCTAGCTTCACTAATTTCTTACACATGAAGGGAACCAGAGTAAACATGGCAGAGAGAGTTAAATTAAGGAAAAACGTCACTAAGGTTCAGGAAACATTAGAAATAGAAATTAGGAAAGAGGAAGCACAGGCCTACAACTTAAAGTTAAATATCTTTTATTCAGTTGTAGAACAACTTACTATTGCCAGAATGATGACAAAATATTTTTCAATTCTTCTGGGCTTTGCATTCTGAATTTCCAAATTCCAATACAAAGGATACAAAATGTCTAAAATAAAAATTAATGCGCAGTGGTATGATCGATCTACAATACTCCATCTTTTGGAAAGGTTAAAACATTCTGAGAGATCTGTGGTACACTCCATTGCAACTTATTTGTGGCTCTATTTAATAAACTATTAAATCAATAATAACATGCTTTTATTTTATTCAATGCTAATGCGGTCAATGTTCTTCTGAATGTTTCCAGTTATCAGCTTGACTCATTTGGCAGTCCTCCCTGTTATGACTCAGAAGGTTATCATTTCAACCCTTTTCCAGACAAAATCTAGTTTGAGATTTAAATGCTGGATGATAAAGTATTCCGTCTCACGAGTGAGATATCAAATTAGGACACTGTCTGCTAGTTTACATGGCTAGAAAATCCCATGACACTGTTTTAATAAAACAGGTAATTAATGATACATAAAAGCCAAATACTGTGGATGCTGGAGGTCTGAACTAAGAATAGGAAGTGCAGGGAAAAATTTAGCAGGCCACAGAATCATATAGTGTAAAAGCAGGCCATTCAGCTCATCAACACCTACCCTCTGAACAGTATCCCACCCAGACCCACCTCCATCCTATCCCTGTGGGCCTGTATTTTCCACAGCTAATCTATCCAACCTACACATCCTTAGACACTATGAGCAATTTAGCATGGCCAATCTACCTAACTCGCACATCTTTGTACTGTGGGAGGAAACCGGGGCACACGGGGGAAACCCATGCAGACATGGGGAGAATGTGCAAACTCCACATAATCACCCAAGAGCGGAACTGAACCCAGGACCTTGGCGCTGTGAGGCAGCAGTGCTAACCACTAAGCCACCAAGCCACCATGCCAACCCTTCTTTCTTCTTTCTGAGGGGGTGCTGTCACTGAGGGGAGTGGGGGTGCTGTCACAGCCAGAATGGCTCCCCTTGGACCTGTATCTCTTCCCTGCCCCCAATCCCACCTCTGCTGTGCTTCCCACTTGAAGGAAAACAAATTGGCCAGGAAACATCTGTAGAGAAAAGAACAAGCGTTGAGTGCAATGACTCTACAATGGAAGTGAAGGGGACTGGGAAATGATAGATGTTATGCCATTACAAAACAGGAGGATGAGAAAATGCGAAGGGCACCATGTGCGACGGGGGCAAAAGACAAAGGGAGGGCTAACCGTAGTAAAGGAATGCTGGTATGAAAAATAGGTGTTATTATTAGTTATGTAAATTGGTCAGTTATGCTGAGAGCAAACCTGGTGTGGGGGGCTGTTGCAATCAGCTAGGAGGACAGTGTCTCAGCTCCGAAGTTGTTGAAGTCAGTGAGTCCTGAAGGCTGTGCAGCTGGGGTACAGGCCCAAGGTCTAAGCAGAAAATGAGGTGCCATTCCTGAAGCTTACATTGAGCTTTGGTGGCATACTGAAGCAGGCCCAAGATGGAAATGGAGCAAGATTGTTTACTGAAAAGGCAATCAACTGAAAGATGAGGTTCTGACTGAAATATTCCAGCAAACTTCAACACTCATGAGAGCAACAGCACGTCACTTTCCACAGTTCAGAGCTCAACCTTGAATTTAGCAACATTAGAGCATAAACATCACTTTCAATTTTCATTACATCCCATATCCCCGTCATCATGTCCTGTTTGCACGGATTTGCTGTAAACAGGGCTGACCTATTTTCTGCTACTCACATCCATCATTGTATTTGCATCTTAAAATCTTTTTTGCTACCATTAAAACTCCCTTTGTCTTTTACTCAGGGCACCCTCACCGTTTGTTGCACTAACTCCTCTTCCTCATTTGTCAACAGTATAAAAACCATCAGTTCTCAGCTCCCTTCAGTTCTAAAGAAAAGTCACTGAAAACATTCATTAACACTGCTTCTCTCTCCACACATGCTGCAAGACATTCCAAGTATCTCCAATGCTTTGTTTTTAATTTCATGGTGTTCTGGGCCACAAACATTACCAACATGGCTGCTCAGTTGAGTTCCAATTTTAACAGGGGAACAGAAATTGGCTGAGTGGGGTATAGGGTCCGGTAGTTTCAACCTAAAATAGCAGTCTTGTTCCTTTGACACAAAAATTGCCTGAATCACGTAAGGTACTTCAGATGGCGGCTGGCAAATTCCTTCCAAATTGAAGACAGTCACATCACCGGTATTATCAAAGTTACTGACTCAGTTTTGACACCACTACTTCCGTATTAACACCAGACAAGCTCTGAGTGAAACATTTTCCTGAAGTGAGTCCTAAATTTACTTCTAACAAGTTTGAACCAGTGTCTCCTTCATTTACCATCAATTTCCTATAACTTCCCAGGTCTACCTTTCCTACTTCTCTTACACCATCTATTGGGGCAGACTTTTCAGCTGAAAAGCTAAATTACTATGCCACTACACTGAAGAAATATTTACCCAGTTTGCCTCATCTTGCTAGTTCATGATCCTTTTGATAATTCTTCCCAGAATAATCCTTCATGATCCTTCCCTCAGTCTCCCTACGCTAGACCTCTACATTTTTCTGCACTGTCCCCTGCATGTTGTACAATGTTTGGTCCTTCTTAACAATCCTGCAGCAAAAGGTCATGCACCTTTGCACAGAATTATTTAAACAATCCTAATTAATCTGGAGGCCATTGATGTAATTCTTTCCTGATCACAGATAATCTAGTTACAGTTGTGGTTGCTGCTGACAAAGGTTAACTGCTCAGAATTAAACCATAACTCAGATTATTTTTCTATGTGATATTTCTAAAGTGATGCTGCTATTCACTGTAATTATGAACCATGATCAATAGATTGATGTCATGATTTACAATGTGGCATCTTTAACTGCACATATATTTGGTTGGAACTCAGAATTACACTGCACTGTAATTCTGAAATATAATAAATTTGTGTATGTTATAGTCTGTACTGAATAATAATAATTCTCTATTATGGCATGTATTTAAAAATGGTTACGACAAACAGCCCATAGAAAAAACAGGAACAAGTACAGTGAGTGTTACAAATTTCAGAAACAGGAAAAAATATTTCAACAACCATATATCAACAGTTCCTGTTTTAAAAAAAATCAATTTCATGTGTTAAAAAGATTATTTGGATCAATTGTTTCTCCTTACAAACTGAATTCCATGGTTCCCAGAAATTAATGCATGATTCCCTCTCATGCCAGTCAATTCATACCTTTCCATGGTCTTTTTTCATATGAGAAATGTAGTCCTCTCGTTCAGGAAACCATTCCTCACAGTCTTGACACATCCAACCAGGGTTATTTGCTTTTGAGCGGCTCCCAGATTTCCTCACAACCACTGAAGTTTTCTTCCCAAGCCGATCAGTGCCATTTACAGCATTCCCATCAGTTTTGTTCTGTCCTGCTGATGTAGTTACTGGTTTTGTGACCAATGGTTGTTGAGGTCCCAGGTTGGGAGGACCCTCAATACTCTTGAGTATGCCATGCACAGTCTACAATGAAAAAAAATTAGAATTTGAGGTTGTTGTTATTGTATTTAATTTGCTGGGACAAAACCTTGGAGAAATAGTTATTTAAAGTTGAAATATTTTAACATTCATATTGTGTGACCATAACCACACATAAAAAGGATGGACCTGTTTTAAAGTGAAGCCCAGTGATCCAAACCAGTGGATCAAAACACAAATACAATTAACGAATGCGAGTAAATGTTGAGCATGTTGATTAAGTGTGACAATTTGAAAGAGAATGACATTTTACAGGTGAGGTGGTGCGGGGGTAGTGTAGCATATTGCTTACACCCAGCCTCCAGCCCAGATTGAAAAGTGGGAACCATCTCACTTGAAAAGTCTGCGGAGCAACTGTATGCTGGTGGTAAAATTGACAAGGTAATTATGAAACTTTCATCCCTCAGGAAGAGGAAGTCAAGCAAATCTGATGAGCCAGCATCACCAGAGATCTGTCGTAGCCACAGCTGAGACTACAGGCACCCCTAAAGAGAATGTGCATAGTGATCAGGTTAAGAGGTAAGTCAACAATCTTAATCAGAAGGAAGATCAAGGGCGCTAGGGAGGAGAAGGAGATGTGTGGAAAGCAGTCAAGGTTTGGATGCCCAGAGTGGTATCACCAATGGTTGGACACAGGGAATTCCCCAATGGTAGAATACGCCTTTCTTCTCACCTATTCACACCAAATGGTGATGGCTTCCTTCAAGTGCCTTCCCCAGACACACAAATTATTGCAGTGCAGTGGAAACAGACTCTTAACCTGCTAATTCATGGCAAGTTAAGGCTTCAATATGCTGAAGGTTGGGCAGGCCCAGTGTATCATGATGTAAAAGCTCTTGTAGGTAAACACAAACTTGATGAGCAATCCCTCTGTGCTTTGTCACATGACCTCCTTCTGGCTGCAAACAGCCCGGCTGGCAGAGACATATACTACCCGCAGAGTGTCAGTCTTCACCCAGTGGCAGGATTCTCATCCCCGAGCTGTAAAACCATCGTTTTCAGTCCCATTCAGAAACTTGAGCACATCGTCCAGGGTGGCACTTGAGAACTACATGTGTCAAAGTTGCCCTGTTTTGGATGAGATGTTAAACCAGGCTACATTTGCCCTCCCAGGTGGTGCAAATGACTCCAACACATGATTATTGAAGAATAATGGGGCTCTGCCAGTGCCCTGGCCAATATTTAGCCCTCAGCCATTACTAAAACAGATTATAAAGTGTGAAGCTGGATGAACACAGCAGGCCAAGCAGCATCTCAGGTGCACAAAAGCTGACGTTTCGGGCCTAGACCCTTCATCAGAGAGGGGGATGGGGTGAGGGTTCTGGAATAAATAGGGAGAGAGGGGGAGGCGGACCGAAGATGGAGAGAAAAGAAGATAGGTGGAGAGGTGGGGAGGGGATAGGTCAGTCCAGGGAAGACGGACAGGTCAAGGAGGTGGGATGAGGTTAGTAGGTAGGAGATGGAGGTGTGGCTTGGGGTGGGAGGAAGGGATGGGTGAGAGGAAGAACAGGTTAGGGAGGCAGAGACAGGCTGGACTGTCTCCCTATTTCCCCTCTCTCCCTATTTATTCCAGAACCCTCAGCCCATCCACCTCTCTGATGAAGGGTCTAGGCCCGAAACATCAGCTTTTGTGCTCCTGAGATGCTGCTTGGCCTGCTGTGTTCATCCAGCTTCACACTTTATTATCTTGGATTCTCCAGCATCTGCAGTTCCCATTATCACTAAAACAGATTATTTGGTTAGTGGTGTCACATTTCAGACAGATCACACCGTGCAGGAATTGACTGTCATGTTTCTTTGCCTAATCACAGTGACTGCATTTCACAAGTAATTCATCTGCTGTAAAGCTTGCTGGGACATCCTGTGGCAGTGAGATTTAGAAATACAGTTCTTTTTACCTTTGATCGCCACTTTAAAATATGCTGTTGAAGCAGCTGGACTGAGACTGAGCCATCCAAAAGGAACTTTCAAGCCTTCGTTAGTTCCCAAGATTCGGAATTGCAAAGTAAATAGGCAGGGGTCTTAGCAACATTCTAAGAATTAGTCTAACAAAATAATTCACTTTTTTACAAAAGTAAATATGACTCAAATGGGAGGAACATACCTTAATGTGCTCCACCATGAGCTGTTTCTGTGCATATAGCAATGCACAATCTGGGCACTTGAAGACTGATACTTTCTGCTTAGCAACATGTTGATCAAAATGGCTGCACAGCAAGGTTTGCTGAGTAAACACTGTGTCACACATGGAGCACTTGTAGATTATTCTAAAAACAAGAGGGAAAATTAGCATGCATTTTCCAATACTTTTAAGACTAGCAACTATTTTGCATCTATTTCTGTGAAAGAAAGCTTAGATATTTTAACTAATTACTGACTGGGAACAATATTTTACAGCCTCATCTGTTCCATCATATTATTAAATTTAATTATGGCATTGTTCTGGCTGCAATATCTCCAAAAGTAATTATGAAATGAGACTGCACATTGGGAAGAAAATGGTTTAAAATCTCTTGATTTCAGAGCAGGCAGAAACACGTCAATGAACAGCGCTGTTAATTAATCACACTTTATCATTCCCATCTATAAAGTTTATATCTAAATTTTGTCTTTTCTTGGGAAACTAAAGATACAAATCTTTCCACCTCTTTTATGGATTATGTAATCCGGTCTGAGATCACTGGATTTCTGACAGGAGTTGAGTGCAGACTTTAGTCTCAATGTTGTAGTCCAGCTCAGTTGTTTGGTTTTCAATTTCAATTTCAATGTTACCAACACACAAAAGAAGAAATGGGTGCTATTGAGTGAATGTCTAATGAAGTTTGTCAGTTTATACAGTGGATTACATAAATGAAGTTGGTTAAGCAAGGTAAATTGGGACCAATGTACCTTGTCTACAAATCAGCCAATACAGTAAACCTGCCAGTCGTCGATAAACTACAACTAGCTGCCTAAATTACAAGTGACTACACTTCATAAACACTGTTTAGGCTGTGAAACACTTAATGCTTTAAACATTCTGAGATCGTCACCAACTATATAAATGAAGGTTCCTCCTTTCCTATTGGAATTTTTTAAGGAAAGCTATCTATTCAAAATTGATTTGTACAGCTCTTGATCATTGTAACATAATTGTTTGACTGAAAGATGAAATTCTGTTGTGAAGTAAACATGCTGGAAACCCTGGATCTCAATTACTAAACCATAAAACAAGCCTTGACTCTAAAGCTTTGGCCCCTCTGGTGAGAAACTATTTTCAATATCATGCACCACTGATCCCAAATGAAACAAAGGGGAAAAATTTATATCAACACTTTTCCAAAGCTCTTCATTCATAAACATTCACATCAAACAAAATCATGAGCTGACAACAGCCTTAAAATGTCAAGAATACAAACGGCTGTAATTGTTTTATTCTAGAGTTCTCTTTATTTCACATTTGATGTTACATTAACTAAATGTCTCCGGCAACCTTCCACTAAATAGGTACTTATTTTGTCATGCTGGCTTTACATCTTACAATCGAACAGATTCACTGCAAGTTGGAGGAGGGCAAAAATGATCACTGCCAATCTAACCACACTAAGACCCACTAAGCTTTCCTATTTTGGAATTAAAGATGAGCTTTTCAGATGGGAGTCATATCCACCAATGTCAGCAAGAGTTTTGTCATGTAACTGTGTGCTTTTTACCTCATTATCTACGCAAGAGAGATGTGTGAGTAACTTGCAAATGCATATAGCAAGCAAGAAGACAGTTCTTCACTCTAATGGGGTTTTATAGGGCCCAAAGTTCTGGCACGATAATTAACAGTAGCTGGACATCACATCAGACACTGCAAGCCTGGAAGTGCCCAGAAGCATATGGTGATCATCCCCTATAGCTACGAAATGCCTACGAACCAGGCATCCAGATTTAGTGACACTGTCTGCCAACTGCTGCTGGACGGATTCATTGATAGGAGAGACACCCTCTTCCCAGGAGCTTGCCCAGGAGGCCATCCTATTAGACCCACTTGGCCTGGGTCCAGATAACGACCCAGATCTGTGCCAGTGGTCCTCAAACTGAAATGGTAAGCAGGGCCAGAGGAAAACGTACGTTCAGCCGGAAGGTGCAAGTGGCACCATCATCTCCTTACTCGCTCACACTGACAGGCCCTTAATTCTGCCACGGCTTAGGCATCACGGAGGGCACATAGCCTGCCAGCCTCAGCATCACATGCACATAGACACACAAGGACTCACAGCCAAGTCATGCATTTCAACATATATGTACCCTTTCTGCCTACTGTGCTTCTCAATCAATTACTTAATGCTCACCAACTTGTACGGTTATGTACCCTTTCCACCACACTCAGTCCTTCTCGTTATCTGATTGCAGGTGAACAGCCAGATATCAAGATTCTCATTCCTTCTGAAGAAGGGGCAAGATAGATGGTTAGTAGGGACCAGAACCATTATTGTGGCACCAGAGTAACAGGAATAGGCCTACAACCCATTAAGCAACATTGTGCTCTGATCTTCTCAGATATGCACGGATGGCAAATGCATTGATCTGCTTAAGCTATTCTGCATCTTCCATACCTAACATTTTGCTCTTCTGTTGCCGCATCTCCCAGCACCAGGCCCAGTTCACGAAGCCAGAGCCTCAACCACTCTGTTCCAGCAACAGCTCTGAGAAGGAAGTCTGTGAACACTCAGAGGCCAACAGAAAAGACATTCACCGGATCCTCTGCCAACACAGAGACCGTCACCTTGGTGGTTACATTAGTAACAGCAGACTCAGGGACACAATCTGAGGAGCGCATCACTGAAACAAACCCAGAGCCAGTGGAGAGATAAAACACCCAAAGTCTCCACAGGGCTGCTGGAGACCAAGGACCTGCTCGGGCTCACGAAGATTATCTTCTTCCTCAGAATTTCCCTGTATTTCTTGCATCTCTCCTCAGCCAACGCATCCATTCTTTTGCAACTGAGATTGTGGAGAGTGCAACACACCGCTATGATGCAGGACACCCTGTTTGGGATATAACACACCTCATTTTATAAAGCCTATGATCGGTTTCAAAACAGACCTGGTTGAAGAATGGACAGCATTGTTTGAATCTCCCCACGACGTAATGAGAGGATTTCCTAGAGGTATCATCAACCAAGTATGGAGGGGGTATTGCTTGTCACCCAGCAACCATCCTTGAATGAGGTGAAGGCGTTTGAAAGTATCGGGCACCAGTCAGGGTGTGAGAGTCTTGGCAGCTCTCTGGAAATCTTGTGCAGACTTCATTGTCAAGCCATTCTGGTTACAAATGATTTGAATATTAAGGAAATAGAGTCCAATTCAGTTGACACTGACTGCTAGTTGGTAATAGGCACTCTGACTACTATCTGGTTACAATCAATTGCATCCTGAGCCTGCGGGAAAGCAGCAATGACCGAGAATCTTTATAACATTGCTGCCTACCTCCTGTGCCAAAGCAAGGCCCAAGCAAAGAAAGCAACAGTGCCATTTGGATGCATTTCTGAGTTGAAGACTGCAAAATACCACAGAGGGCCCTTGTAACTCTCTGGAACAATCCATAGGAAAAGGAAATTTTACATTTACTGAAATGGGATTGCCAACCAGTCTTTATTACCACAGGTTCCATATCTGACAGCTGTGGCACAGTGGCTCGGGATATCCTGACCCATCTGCAATACTGGCTGTCGCTCATCGGCAGGTAGCTGCACCTAGATGCATTTTGAGCAAAAGCTCGCCTTTGATATGATGGCTTTTATCTTATTTCATCTCAGTCGGCAACTGTCCAACAACTGCTGCTGTGGTCTTCTGTCGTGGCTCCTTCACAGAATTAGGATCGCAAGATCCATTAATGGGTTGATCTGTGCATGGTCCTTTCACTTTCGGGAGATCTGTGAGAACATTAAGTGAAAAGCAAAAGTCTTTGTAAAGGGTTGCTTTCCCTTGACATTGTTGCTACGTGAAACTTCAGGTATGCCCTGACCTCATGTTAGTCTCACATTTGTTCAACTGGCATTCACTCCATGTGGTTCTGCAATGCTCTGATCCCTGAGAGGAGAGTTCATTGCCACATACCACTCTGGAGTTTGGAGACATCTATTCCAGCAAGATTACATCCTAGTCATACCCCTCTACCCCTTCCAAAGGACATTAGTAATCCTGACCTAATGGAAGGTGGACCAAGAAAATGCCCATGTGACCATGACATGATGCTGCTTCCAGGAGCCAACTCAACTCAAAACTTACCATTGCAGCCCTCTCCTAGCAGCCTCCATTTTATGTACAAGGTTAGGACATCTGCTATGGGTATTTTGCAGTCTCTGTGACATCATGCTGAATGTTCCTCCACGGAAACCATTAGCTTTTATGCAACTGAACATTACTCCATGACTCTGAGCGACCTGAAATCACAAGATGCTAATCGGCCCACTCTCACTCAATACTTTGAAACAACAGATCAAAATTCTATAGAAGGGCATAGAGAGAAAAAAATAACTATCAACCAGTTTGGACTACTGAGACCATCACATTCGGAGGTGAAGCTTGAACCTGGATTTTCTGGCCCACAGGAGGGGCACTACCAATGTGCCACAATACCCTTTAGATGGTAGGTAAATCATAGAATCCCAACACTGTGAAGACAGGCCATTTGGCCCAACAAGTCCACACTGACTGTCTGAAGAGTGTCACACCCAGACTCATCCCCCAAGTTCTATAGATGTAATCCTGTATTTCCAACAGCCAATCCAACTAACCTGCAATCTTTGGACTGTGGGAGGAAACCCACGTAGCCAGGGAGAGGATGGGCAAATGCCGCACAGACAGTTGCCCGTGGCTGGAATTGAACCCGGGTCACTGGCACTATGAGGCAGCAGTGCTAAACACCGAGTCGCCCCCATGAGGTAGTTTTGTATTTAATCAACCTATTGGGAATGCAATGACACACTTCCATGGCAGCTGGGACTTGACCCTGGACTTTCCAGCCCAGAAGGAAGGGAGGCTACCACATGTTGACATGCTGACTAAGTGGGAACTGAAGGCAGTGTGTTAATATTTACTTCTCTAATTCCTAATTACAGGAGTAGCTCTTTAAGTAACTGCACGTTTCATCTATTAACTGTGTTGCCTTTCTAGGAAAGCAGGAAGGGATCCTCTTATGGTGCAGTGTTAGTGTCCCTACCCCTAGACCAAGAAAGCCAGGTTCAAATGCCATCTGCTCCTGTGATGCATTATAGCATTTCTGACCAGATTGATTAAGAAAATGTCCGGAGAACGGTTATTTCCTCTTCTGGGTGTTGGTGCTGTTTTGTCAATATTGAAAGCTTATAATGCAGTTGGTTATTTTTGATCATAGTAGTGAGTTTTAGAACTGTTGTTGCCACAGAGACTAGCACGCTCCCTTTTACCTATAACTGCACCCTCCCCTCCACCTCTCTTCACGACCATTACTGTATTGCTATCCCTGTTTCTCCAGAGACCATCCCATGCCCCCACTCCATTTTAATTCTGTTTCTTTATAAAAATAAAATAATATTGTCCTTTTACTTCTTTTTCTGGTCCTGCAACCACCACCGCTCCTCCTTTAAAGAGTGACAGTGAGTGACACGCTTCACTTTGGGACAGGCCTGTCTCCTACCCTATAGTACCAGATTCCATTCTACCATATTCAATTGCCTCCATGACGATAAATATTCTCTCCATTAGCAAAGGCATCCAAGCCAATCCCCAGAACTGACCTGCATACAGTATCAACAATGCCAAGGATAAACCTCAGATTACCTCTGGTTTGTGTCTGATCTAGCCTCCTGCTAACTGCAGCCCATCTCCAAACAAACTTTGCAGGACATTCCCAACTGATAGCAATTCACCTCATCTGGATTGTATTTGAATGATGGTTCTGACTGACCAATGAGCAAGAACTGATTAGCTTGTCTTTCAGGACTGACTGTGGCCCAATCCCCAGACTGAAAGAGAGCTAATCCCTGGATTTAGTTTGGGCTAACTGCTTGACTCACCGTGGTTAGCTCAACAGGCTATTTATAATCCATTCTCTGAATAGCCTGTGGTGGTACTCGCTGGCTAGTTGAGTACTCACTCATTCCATTAACCAGTAAACACGCCTCCGCTTTGTCTTTCCCACATTCTAATGTACTGGGTTTGCTGTGAATGCAGCTGATACATGCTGCATCTATGATGCTGATGTGCCCTTCAGCAACACATACCCTGTTTTCACATCAACACTTTGCTGTTTTCTACAACCATGTGCTTCTGCCTTGCTTCTCTGCAGAAGTGACCCCTCTGCCACATGCTGCCGCTTCCCTTCAGTGGCCTGCGCCACCTCTGACACTAAAACTGCTGCTGGACCCTGATCATGAAGGTGTCAACTATGAAGATGAAGCTGGTACATTCCTACTGTTCAAATCAGCAATGGTCCAGGGACATATTCTGCCTTGCCGCCATGGGAAAACCTACTTGTGTCGTAGTGGTTACAACAAAAGTGAGAGACAAGGATCATGAGGAAGGTTTCCACTGAATGCAGCTAAAGCTATAAACTTACTTGAACTGGAAGCACAACAGCCAAGTCAACAGGTGCTCACTAGGTTTGTGCAGTCGAGTACCTTGATTGTGAAGGTGAAGTTAATTTTGCAATCTATGCAATTAATAAGATGCAAAGGAATACAGATGGATCTTCTGCCAACTGATGGCTAGAAAATCACTTCATCATCTAAGGAAGGAGGATTTATTGCAAATGTTTATCTTGATGGTGAGAATCTGACTCTAGACCCTCATACAATTAAGTCATCACACTCACCATTATTCTCACCAGCTTGGAGAATGGAAAGTCACACATAGACCACCTGGATGAAAAATGCATTGACCCAATTTAGAAGAAAATATCTTTGGCTTTCAGTGCTTGAAAACACAAGCATTGCTTTATTCCATCAAATCCAAATTACTGATGCATACGGTGATAGCAGTCTGGCAAACTATTTTACACCCCTCCCAATTTTTACTTCCATTTGAATTTGCTGGCACATAATTCACTTTAGCACATAAAATCAACATATACCCAAATCAATCTCTTTTCAGGGAATCTAGCAGGTATCATTTCTATTTTGGCTTCCAGTTCTAAAAATTCTTGGAAGAATAATGCTACTGGTTAAAAGACAGCAGATTGTCATTCATGATATTCACATAAAATATTTATTTTAAATTAACAAATATTCTACAAGAGGGAATATCAGTTCAAGCCTTAGATTAGAGACTGAGAAGAGATGCTTCACTCAAGGTTGACAGCCGGGGGACATTTGTAATCCACTATTTTCGACACTTACTTATAACTGCTTTACAGACAGCAAGAGCTTAACAGTAGGCTGTCTATCTCATTTGTGGCTTAGAGAATGTGGCATTGGAGTACAGAAAAAATGTCATACTCAAGTTCACCAAGAACCTAACATGTACATGGAAGTTAAGGAAATGTGTATATCATCACTTTGTTTTCTGCATTTTATGGCTGATCCCATGAATGGTGGGGAAACTGCTAGAGTCTACAATGAACTGTAGGGTAACTGAACACTACAAACTTTCTGTTAATCAGGAAGCACATGGATTTATGACAAATAGGTCATGTCTGACAAACCCTGATGAATTTTTAAAGCAGTGGCTAAGGTAGTAGACAGCAGAATGTCCAAGGATCAAAAACAAAGTTGCTGGAAAAGCTCAGCAGGTCATCCATTCAAATCTACCGGTGACACAAAGTTATGCAGCCTTGTAGACAATATAGATGATAGCATGAAATTACAAAGGGATATTGATAGACTAAGTGAATAGACAAAACTGGCAGATGGAGTTCAACATAAGCAAGGGTGAGGTTATCTATTTTAGAACAAAAAGGACAGGTCAAGGTACTTCTACATGGTATGAAGTTAATTACAGTGGATGCCCAAAGAAACTTGCTTTTTTGTATTCATTCAAGGGATGAGGGCATTGCTGGCCAGCCCAGCATTTATTGCCTATCCTGGAAGTTAGTTAAGTCAACCACAATGCTACGGATCTTGAGTCACCTGTAGTCCAGAGCAGGAAGGGTAGAAACTTCCTTCACTAAAGGACATCAGCAAACCAGATGAATTTTTCTGGCAATTGCTTCATGGACATCATTAGACCCTTAATTCCAGTTTATTATCGTATTCAAATTCCAATTTCTGCCATGGCAGGATTCGAATCCGGGTCCAAAAATATTACCTGGGCCTCTGGATTAGCAGCTCAGCAATAATACCACTAGGCCATTACATTGCCATATAGATGCAAAGTATAACAAGATGATTATTGCAATGCTAGCCTTGACATCTAGAGGACCAGAGTGCAAGGTTATGCTTCATTATGTTTCAGTTGTCCAAAACCATGGCGAAACCCCAGTTGGAGTACTGTGAGCAGATCTGGGCACCATACCTTAGGAAGGATATATTAGTCTTAAAGGGAGTACAAAGTAGATTTACAAGAATGATGCCTGGGCTTCCAGGGTTAAGTTATGAGGAGAGATTATACAAATCAGGTCTGTTTTCTCTCATATTTCGAAGGTTAAGGAGTGATCTGATTGCAGACTTCCAGGCATTAAAAGGAAAAGACAGTAGACAATGATAAATTATTTATACTAGTTGGGGATTCTAGATCTACCAAGATCATAGTCTAAGTATTAGGGCCAGACCATTCAGGAGAAAATGAGGCACCCTTTCTATGTGCAAAGGGTAGTAGATGTTTGGAGCTCTTTTCCACAAATGACAGTGAATGCCAGGATTGGCTGTTAATTTTAAATCTGAGATAGAATAAAGTTGTGTTAATCAAAGGTATTAAGAGATAATGGGTCAAAGGCAGGTATCTGGTGTTGAGCCACAGATCAGCCACGATCTTACTGAATGCTGGAACAGGCTCGAGGAGCTAAAAGACCCACTCCGTTTATGTGTTTCTCAGCTTCAACAGAAATTTTCTGCCCATTCCCATAACACTTCAACCCGTTACTAAGTAAAAATCTATAACCTCTTCCTTAAGTTTATTCAGTGTCCTGATGTCCACCAAATTCTGGGAAAGCGAATTCCACAGATTCATGATGCATTGAGTGAAGTCCCGACCTTGAACACAGATCCCACCATTTTTGAGTTTGCTGGGGTAAAGTTGAGTCACATTTTGAGGATGTGTGGTTGACAGAAGTGGGTATAAAATTACAGCTTACTTCAGTCAGATCTGATTCTTGAAAGGATAGAGTAAGAATATCCCACTTGTGTACTTTAAACTTACTAAGAGGTCTAAAGCTGCTAACTTTAACTGTAACTTTTTGAGAATTACAGTTAGAATGTGGATAGACCTGGGGACACATTTGGAGGAGAAATGTGCCCTTAGGAAGAGGGAAGTGTCGTATGAGATTGTTAAAAGTAGATATAAATGTACTAAAATTAATTTGAACTGTCAAAGATTTTCAATTTTCTGATCTTTAAAATTTAAAAAGAAAACTGTCTGCAGTCGTAAAAACAGTAGTGCTTAGTATTTCACTCTGTCAGTTAACAAAGCCTGAGGACTTACCTTATAGGATTTGTGCTGCATGACTGATTTTACAACCTGTCATTATCACAGTGAGGTGCCTGTCAGTTCGGTTTGGTTGACAGCACTGAGTGCTTACAAAGCCTTAATGTATGGTTATGAATACAAATAGTTGTTTCATGAGAAATTAAGTTCAAAGGAAGTTAAATGCAGTGAAAGAGTTTTTATTAATAGACTGACTTTCTGAATTCATCAAAACTTAAAGAGCACAGCATGGGTTCTGAGACATTGCGCAAGATGGCGATTGAAATGTATTGTCATGAAGAATAAAAGGCCAAAGGGTGATGGGCAGAGGGCATGTGATGGCATGAATTGGTACTAAATTGGCTCAGGGGCTGTAAAGGTATGTATGTGAGATGGGGCATATGTTAGAACATAGAACATAGAACAGTACAGCACAGAACAGGCCCTTCAGCCCATGATGTTAGCATTGAGGTTATGAGGTAGTATTGAAGCTGGATATTGGGTTACAACTTGAAGTGGAGATATGAGAGGCCAAGAGGTGGTACGGGTTGGGACGGATGGGGCATGGGTAGTGTGTGTAGGATGATGGCTGGAATTTCTTTTTGTGTTTTCTTAGAAGCTTCGACAATGTCTTAGATCACAGCCCACCATCACATCAGCAGACCCAACAGCTACCTCCAAACACTTTGTAGGGCAATGGGCCCAGCACCAGTACTTTTTATATTCATTTGTGGGATGTTGGCATCACAGCCTGGACCAACATTTCTTTCCCATCCCTAATTACCCAGACATGAGACAAGAGCAAATATTGTTGCCCTGGGTCTGAAGTCACATATAGCCAGGTAAGGTAAAAATGGCAGATTTCTTTCCCAGTGGGACATTATTCAGCCGGGTGGATTTTATGAAAAGCGATAACGGTTACATAGTCACCATTGAGCTTTCTTTTCAATCTTAGATTTTTGTTCAATTCACATTTTATGATTTTCTATGGTGGAAATCAAACTCGGTTCCCAAAATGTTTACCTGGGTCTCTGGATTACTAGCCCAGCGGCACTGTCATCATGCCTCTGCCTCCCCCGTTAACACCTGTCTGCCCAGAATACACGGTCCTTTTCCCAAGTCCAGTTGGTACAGCTGGCAACTTTACCACTTCCCTGCTCCTGTTTCAGGGCAGAAAATTCCAGTCTGTGCTATCATAGCTGGAATCTCCCATTGGTGGCATAGCTATTGTCTTCCAGTTGACAAGATGGTGAGAGCCTTGGGGGCTGCTTCCTTCGAAGGAAGATCTAGTCAGCTAGTTCCAAGGATTCCGGTGGGCCCGGCTTTCAATTCAACTTCCCTGGAACAGAAGTTCCACATGCTAGAGCCAGCCAGAGACCAGAAGTGATACCCACACAGGATGCAGTGATGTGTATGGTTGGCAGTGGATGGTGGGTCTGGAAGCTAAGGCAGGTTATGACCCTCAGCTGGCAAACACCTTCTCAATGTTCATGCCCTAAATTGAGATTCATGACCCCAGCTCCCTGCTACTCCAGCTGCCAAGCAGCCGGCACAGGTTTTGCCTCTGCAAGCTGGATAATCCTAGAGGTGATGGGTTGAGGCCCTTGAGTGATCCTTTACTGGCCCCTTGAGCATCATAATCAGTAGCATGAGAAGGTCAACTAGAAGCCTGCATAGGCAGAACATTACATTGGCAGAGGTGGGAAAGCAGCAGGGCTTCAGTACACCATCACCTGCCCTGATGAAACATCCTATTCACCTCTAGCGCCATCACATTTGGCAGCATAAGATTCTACCCAGTGTTTTAGCTTCTCTCTGACTGCTAAGGATACTAATTTTAGTCTGTTCCACTGTTACATTCCCTCAAGGAGGCAAGTGCCAAGAAGCCTTTAACCAAGCTCTTGATGTTCAGAGCAAAATTGCTGATTTAGTTCGTCTCAAATTGTCCTAAAGCACAGCCCCACTGAAATCTACTTTGAGATTACTTCAGCTCTGCTCACAAAGGACCCTTACACCAGCAATAACATTTTATATTGAAGTGCTTTCTCAGTTAAAAATATATACTTTTGAAAATAATCTCATAGCAAGCATGCTTACAGAACTTACTTAGCTTCTCCTATTTTGATGCCTGGGTGCTGTGTGTAGGCATGTGAATGAGTACTTGGTGCCGACTTGAAAGCCATGGGGCAGATAGGACATTTGTAGAAGATCTCACAGTGGGTACCTTGGATATGAGATTTCAGGGCAGCTAGGTCAGCATAGACAACACCACAATGTATACAACTGCAAGAAGAAAACAATCACTAATGAAATACACAGAATATCTTTATAACAAGCTGAACATTAATACCTTGTACATAAACAGTTCAGCATTTAATTTTCCCATGCACTTACTTTTGTTGCTAGAGGTATGAGCCCAAGCTGTTTCTCTTTTGGATTGTGATCACTACCTGTGCTGACCATCCGCTATCCTGTTTTCTCCTATGTACAAACACATAATTTAAGAGCAAAAGTTGGGCATTTTGTCCCTCAAGCCTGCTCAGCCATTAGATAAGATCATAACTAATCTGATTGTGGTCTCAATACATTTTCCCAGCTAATCCTGATAACCTACGAGGCCTTTACCATTCAAGATTTTATTTTCCTCTGCCCTCAGATTATTCAATAACACTGTCCCTTCTGATCTCAAGGCAACAGAATTCAACTGACTCATGATATTTTAAGAAAATGAAATTCTCTTTATTTAAATTCTTCAATAGGAAACCCTTACGTTTAAACAATATCCTCTAATTCTAGCGTCTCTTATAAGTGAAAATATCTTTTTGGCATCCATCCTGTCAAGCCCGCTCGAGCCCCTATCTGTCTCAGGAAGGTCACCTCTCATTCCTCTAAATGACAGCGAATTCAGGCCCAACTTAACTTTTCCTCAGAATATACCTCGAATAAGGGTGAGGTTATCAGTCAAGTGCTCTGATCTGCATCAGATGCAATTTTGCCCCTTCTTAAATAAGGGGACTAAAACTTTGTACAGTACACGAGTTGTGGGCTGACCAATGTCCCATACAACTCATCCCAACTTTTATATTCCACTCCCTTGCAACAAAGGCCAACATTCCATTTGGCTTTCTAATCACTTATTGTATCTGTATGGTAATCATTTCTAAATCATGTAACAGGACACCAGTATCCTCCTCTACCTCCGGGTTCTGCAACCTCCCTTTCAATTTAAACTGTATTCTGCTTTTCCATCCATCCTGCAAAATGGACAAGTTCAAATTTTCCCACGTTATACACTACTCTACCACAATTTTTCCCCAATCACAACTAATCTACATGTATTTGCAGTCTGTCTATGTACTCTTCAGGGCTTTCAGTCCTTCCTATCTTTGTATCCTCAGAAAATTTAGGAAGTATTTGTTTGAGCTTCCCAGTCATAATCAAAAAGGAAGGAATGTTCAAATCCAAACGTCATCCTATGTGTTTCAAATACAAATTCAAAGCCACAGTGTATTTTGTGTGGATTAGATGTTCTAGCTGGCTTTCTAATATTAGAGAGTGCACAACCAAACAGGAGTGTCAGATTGATGGACTGGATCCCAATTGAGTGGGAGAGAACGAAAGGAAGGAAAGCCAAGTGAATTTCAACCCAAGGCAGGTCAATATTTTAGAATCACAATAATAAACTGATAGAGTAACACAAACATACAACTAACCGGTATCCCACTTTACGGGTGTAGTGCAGGCAATTCCTGGTGACATGAGTCTGAAAGTGCGAGGACCTGCATATCGCTCCACATTCCGGACATGTGTATGGAGACTTGTGCTGATGTATTCTTAAGTGCGATGAGAAACTGCACTTGTTGGGAAGTAACATCTGGCATATATGACACGTCTATATTGTAGATAACACACAAACATTTGTAATTAATAATACAAGATGTCCACCACACGACAGATCATCTTAAACTACCTGAACAACAGCTTGCACCTATATATTACCCTTAAAGAAAAGCATCTCAGACTAATTAGATGCAAAGCTCGAGGAGGAGATATTGGGGTGGGTGGTCAAATTCTTGATCAAGGAATAGGTTTTAAGGTGGGGTAGGAAAGGGAGCTTAAAAGAGCAGGGGCAAAGAAATTAAGGGTGGAAATACCAGAGAATAGGACAAAGATGCTGGATGCCACAGCTTCCAGGAATGGAACAAAAGCAAGAGGAATGTGTAAGGTTAGAACAAGAAGAGAGTTTTAAAGGAGAATGTTGCAAAGTTTGGATGGATTGTCGAAATAAAACAGGCAAGACAGTTAAGGGATTTCAGTACACAATTAAGAATTTTAAACATGAGGTTTTAGACTGTGTGGGGATATGAGGATGGAAAAGTGGGTCAGGAAAAGCAGTAGTTGTGCCTGAGCAGAACTTGATGTGACTTGAGATATGAACAACAAAAGTTTTGGATGAGTGGAGCAGCAAGGTAATGGGATGCCAACCAAGAGAGCTTCAGATTAACTGAGTGAGGGTTAAGGGCATGAGAAAAAATTTTAGTAGCTGGATGGGACAGAGGTGGCAGTGTTAGATGTATAGCTAGTCAGCATTTATGGTGGTAGAGAAGCTGGATATGAATCTCAACTTAGGATGAATAAACCATGGAGGTCGAAAACAGCCTAGTTTACCCAGAGATGCTAGTTGACAAATGGAATAGAATACGTATCAATTGTAGACCTTGTGGCAAGAGTTGAAGATGATGGTTTGGTCTTTCTAATATTTTACTCAAGGAAACAGAGACTCATTCTGACAAGAAGCAATGGAGGTATCAAGCAAAGCTGAGTGTCATCATCCTACATGTGGAAAGCAACTCCTTGTTAGATGAGGAATATGAGGAGAGTACTAGTAGAACTTTTGAGCATTCTACTGTGCAGGAGTGAGAAGTGATGCCATTTCAGATTACAGGTGCGTGAATTGTGATAAGTCGCAAACCTATACTTGTTGGTTCTGATGAAGGTAGAACCCAGATTTTGGACTGCCTGCTCCATCAAGTGATTGCCATGTGTAGTCTCATGCTCAGTATGCTATTTAGTGCAGTCAATCAAGGCCAGGAGTGAGCAAAGGCTAATACCAGTGAATATGAACCTGAAGTTTTGGGGAGAGGGATTCTGACTATAATAGGTATTGAAAATGGCTGAGGAAGAGTGCCTGATCTGCAAGAGTGAAAGTGGTGGAGCATCAGGAGATGAAGTGGGCTCCCAGGTTATCTCAAAGTGGAATAGAAGCTTCATGCAGGAGGTAGAGAATAGATGTTCTGTGTACATAGGGGGCCAGTAAACCATGTAGATAGACACTGCGAAGACTTTGGGATCAGCCAGCTGCTATCAGTCAAACCCCAGTGCTACAAGATGTTCAGTGATGTCACGAGTAGTCAAGGTTGGTGAGTCCATGTTGAAACGCCATATCCTAGCAAGTAAACTATTAACCTTATACACTGCTCAATTCACCAGACCCCCACCACCAACAATCTATCAGTCACAACTCATGTCTCACATTTATTACCCTCATTCATTTAGCACCAATACATGGTTCTCATAGACTACACACACTGCTAGTTATTCAATCTCAGTAGTCACATCATCCAAGCAGGTGGGACTATATTCACTGAAATGCTTTTCCCTCCCTTGCAGGACAAGGTGTTGCAAAACTAGAGTTGGAAGGATCAAGACAGGCCTAGCTGCACGTTCTCACCACAAAATAAGAAAACAGTAATTGCCAGCACTAGGACAACCATCACAGAGGCCATGGTCAGTGGTGGGCCCCAAAATCATTGAGGCTGTCACTAAGTTCATTTCTTCTTACCCATCCTCCCACAATCTCCCCCGACTAGATTCCGATCATAAAAGCAAGCACCTCTCATCTACATGCTACAATCTACTCTTATACCTTTCTCCTTATAGGCATTAGTGGAAGAGCAAGAATACAGTGATAATAAAGAAAAATCATCACTCACTCTCAGTCTCTGAGCTGACAGCTGCGAGTGTGACATTGCATACTTTACAAGACACCACAGGGACAGCATCTATACAGGGTAATACACTGAGCACAAATCAGTTGCAGGCAGGTGCCCGTTCATTGGAGAGCAAAGTATCTCTTCATTTTCAAACGGCTACAGATGCCGTAAATCAGGAACAAAAACAAAGTGCTGGAAAAGCTCAGCAGGTCAGGAAGCATCTGTGAAGAAAAAAGTCAGAATTAACATTTCAGGTCCGGTTCTGAGGAAGGGTCACCAGACCCAAAATGTTAACTCTGATTTTTTCTTCACAGATGCTGCCAGAACTGCTGAGCTTTTCCAGCAAATTCTGTTTTTGTTTCTCTTACTTTCCCCTGCAGCAGATCCACATGAGGATTTTAATGGGATGGCTGCAAGAAGAAGGTGGATGGATATAAAGACTAAAGTGCTTGGTATATTGGAAGGCCTAACAGAAATCCAACAGAAGTATCAAAGAACATGAAGGGATTCAGAACTGATTGGCAATAGGACCTTGTGGAAGGAGCATGGAGGCCAAGCACATGAGACTGGCAGTCAGCGCCAGCTAGGAAAACCTACAGGGCCATTTGTGATGCACAGTTTCCATTCTGACGTGATCAGAAGCCATCCAGTGTCTGAGTGCTGCAGTGGACATTCCAATTGTAATCATGGAAACTGAGCTTGTTGCCACAAATGTCTGAACTTGGCTGCAGATATCAGTATTCAGAGGTTCCAGTAATCTGCATTCCAGCATCACCTCCTAGGAGTGCTGGTGGAACTATGAAGCATGACCTTAAAGTCTTGACTCCAATGACAGCATTGGTCCTTCCAGCACAGCTATTTGCCAGTTACCAGCTGATGCAGAAAGGAAGCAAGCCCTTCAGCCCAACTCTTCAACACTGAACAGACAACCCCATCTGACCTGGTCCCATTTGCCAGTATTTGGCCCATGTCTCTCTAAACCCTTCCTATTCATGTACCCATCCACATGCCTTTCAAATGTAATTGTACCTGCCTCTACCACTTCCACTGGCAGCTGGTTCCATACATGCACTACCCTCTGCTCACCTTAAAACCTATGGCCTCTAGTATTGGGCTCCCCCAAGCTAGGAAAAAGACCTTGGCTCTACACCCTACTCATGCCCCTCATGATTTTATAAACTTCGAAAAGGTCACCCATTAGCCTACAATGCTCCAGGGAAAAAAGCCCTAGCCGATTCAGCCTTTCCACATCACTCAAACGCTCCAATCCTGGCAACATCCTTGTAAATATTTTCTGAACCTTCTCAAATTTAATCAACATCCTTCCTATAGAGGGCAACCAGAAATGCATGCAGTATTCTAAAAGTGGCCTCATCAATGTCCCGTACAGTTGCAACATGACGTTCCAACTCTGACAGTCAAAAATTCCAACCAAAGAAGGCAAGCATGACAAATGCCTTCTTCACCACTTTGTCTACCGACTATTCCACTTTCGAGGAAATGTGTACCTGCACTCCTCGGTCTCTTTGTTCCGTAACATTCCGCAGGGCCCTACCATTGACTGTATAAGTCCTGTCCTGGTTTGCCCTACCAAAACGCAATACCTCACACTTATCTCAGTTAAACTCCACCTGCCATTCCTCGACGTACTGGTCATCCAGTCAACGTAGAAAAACAGAAACATGGAAAACAAGAGCACAAGGCGGCTATTAGGCCCTTCAAGCCTGCCGCCATTCTTCACACTGGCTGATCATCCAACTCAATAGCCTAATTCTGCTTTCTCTCCATAAACTTTGATCCCATTCATTCTAAATGCTATTATCTAGTTGCTCATGAATACATTCAATGTTTTGGCATCAACTAGTTCCTGTGGTAATGAATTCACTCCGTGGGTGAAAAAACGTCTCGTCACCCCGAATCCTCAGACTGTGACCCCTGGTTCTGGACACACCTACCATTGGAAACATCCTGCATCTACCCTGTCCAGTCCTGTTAGAATTTTATAAGTCTCTATGAGACACCCCCCTCATTTGACTGAACTTTAGGGAAAACAATCCCAACCTAGTCAATCGCTCCTCATACGTCAGACCCACCATCCCGGGAATCAGCCTGGTAAACCTTTGCTGCACTCCCTTGAAAGCAAGGGCATCCTTCCTCAAAAAAGGAGGCTAAAACTGCACACAATAATCTAAGTGTAGGGAGATAATCTTCTTCACTGATAACCACACCACCTATTTCGCCGTTATCTGCAAACTTACTGATCACTCCTGTATTCACATCCAAACCAATTACATAAATGACGAAAGGCAGTTGGCCCAGCACTAATCCTAAAGGCCCACCATTGGTCACAGGCCTCCAATCCTAAATGCAGCCTTCTACCACCACCCTCTGTTTCCTTCCTTCAAGCCAGTTTGTGGTGGTCTGCAATGATCTTACAATGTGGCTGAAAACAGTTAGCTAGACTCCCCATAGTTCCCCTGAATCCCATGTGATCTAATCGTACTGTTGCTGTTTCTGGTCAGCTAGTCCAAACTGCTGATGCTCATACAATATAGCACAATTTGATACCAGCTGGTCTTTCTAGACTCCAAGCTGTTCGCAACCATGTTGTAAGGCCATCTGTAATAATGCCCCAGTGAAAGGCAGCAGCCTTACACCAGGAGCTCAGGTAGCATCACGTAGAAACATGAAACCTGGTAATGGTCCATAGAAGACAGACAACGAAAGCACACACAAGGATGCTGAGTTGACTGGAATGTAATATTGAGTGAATTCATCAATAAATTTGTTTTGGAATGTTTGATTTCTGCTCTCTCACATTTCAACACCGTCATGAATACTCCAAAAAGAAAGGAGATAGTAGTCAACAGTTCATGTGTTAGAAAAATCCCAAAGTATTGGGATAATGGGAACTGCAGATCTCCGATACAATTTTAACCTCACAGCGAAGCCTCTTCCAGGGATGCCTAACCTGAAGAAGTTACCCTCCTCCCTCCGGACCAACCTCAGGTAATCTCTCTCCCACTGCAACTCTTTTGTATCTTCTTTTCTCTCCATCTTCGGTCCGCCTCCCCCTCTCTCCCTATTTATTCCAGAACCCTCAACCCATCCCTCTCTCTGAAGAAGGGTCTAGGCCCAAAACATCAGCTTTTGTGGTCCTGAGATGCTGCTTGGCCTGCTGTGTTCATCCAGCTTCACACTTTATTATCCCAAAGTATTGAGTTGGTTTTAAATTAAAGTCTCAGGTGGAGCATTGCAGCAATGAATCATAGAGCCTTGCTGTCAAGCAACAAGACAATATCGAAGGTAACAGTGGGAAGGTCACGTATGGGACTGTTATTGAATAGAGAAGGACATTCACTGATGGGGAAGTCAGATGAACCTGCCACAGGTACAGCAGACAGAAAGGGTTGCCTGTTGGTTACCTACTCCTTACTTTTTCTCCTCCACAGTAGCTCCTCATCAGATAACTGTTGGCAGGGGCTGTGATCCCATTACAGTTAAGTTTTACAGCATGCAGCAGACCACCATAAATCTTGGCATGCATTTTGTTGAGTATTTGCCAACATGTCAGGCTATTCCAGACAGTCCAGGCAGAATGAGTTAGTAAAAATCAAATCAGCAGCTACTCTGCAAATAGCTGCTAATCCCTTTACATAGTGCTGGTAGGACGATAATTCCTTCTGCTGAATGAATGCTCTATTGTCTGGGGTTAAGAAAGGATGTTTGCTCATCAGCAAGGTTCTATGATTCATTATTATGATGCTCCACTTGAGATCTCTGATTTAAAGTTAGTCCAATACTTTGGGAATTTTCTACTACAAACTGTGGAATGCAACCTCCTTTCTTTATCGAATAATCTTGTTTGTCAGACACATGTAATGAATGGGAGCATTTGCTCGGGTAATCTGAATGATCAATTGTTGTATCATGTGAAGTTTCCGGATTATATTATTTATTTTTGCAGTTAAACTTTATTGAATACAGTAAACATAATTTAATACACGACTTGTACATTAACTATATGGGCGTCACAGTGGCTCGGTGGTTAGCTCTGCTGCCTCACAGCACCAGGGAACCGGGCTTGATTCTACCTCGGGCGACCGTCTGTGTGGAGTATGCACATTCTCCCATGCCTGCGTGGATTTCCTCTAGGCTCACTAGTATCCTCCCACAGTCCAAAGATGTGCAGGTTAGGTGGATTGGTCATGGTTTACAGGATAGGATGGGTCTCGGTGGGAAGCTCATGAGAGGGTCAGTGTGGACTCAATGGGCTGAATGGTCTGATTCCACATTATAGGGATTCTATACATCTGATGTTCCTCCTGACCAATTGCAGAATACAACTGTAAGTTAAACTATATTAAATAATTGGGCATAAAACATCAATTTGCTCATTCTGAGGAAGGGTCACTTGACCTGAAACTTTAACTCTAATTTCTCACCACAGATGTTACCGAACCTGTTGAGCAATTTCTGTTTTTGTTGTGAATTTGACACGTTCGGGTAACTGGAAACTTTTGTATGTAATGATCCAAGCCATTTTTCTGTTACCCAATCACAATACCTTTCGTTTCTGCTCTTATCAATTCCCTCTGTTTCCTCTTCTCTCCCTGCACTTCTTCCTATTTGTTGATTATTATTTCATTCTGATTCCATTTCAATCATGGCACTTGTGTAACAAAACACAATAAAAAGTACAATCAGTAAACCACACTGCACTTAAGGAGCAAAATATGAAACAATCATCAATTCACCATCAAGGCCAATAAGATTATTTCATTTATCCCAAAGCTATTGTATTCTGGTGTCCAATTCTTCAGCCATTGCCAAATTAATCACGTGAAATTAATGTAGATGTGATTAACTGAATTTCTAACTTGTAAAATGTGTAGCAGGTACCATTGTTTGGTTCAGAATTGCAACACACTGCATGGGTACTTTAGTTTTTGTACACATTTGTTAGTATCATGGTCAGGCAAAACTCATAGATGGAGGGTTTTTCTTTAAAAATCAGTTTTAGGGGCTTTACTTCCATGGTCACTGAGTACCAGTAGTAGATCTTAGTTAAGGAGATATAAACATGAAATAAATTTAATTGGATTTTATGTCTGCTGTAAGGTTAATTTTACTAAATTAGTGCATGTAGCTAAATCAGTATCAATGTAGCTACACCTACAATTAGTCAGTGATTTCTGCAAGACAACATAGTTGTGCCCACTGTTGATTTTGTGATCCATCTACACCCTTTCTGAATTTTACATGAACCAGCATTCACCCTGCTGTGTCAACATTCAGATGACATTTGTTAACTGTTAGAATTTGACATTTATGGTTCAGTCTTAATTCTTTCACTATTTTGGAAACCTATCATGTAAAAATATCTTCCAATCATACATTCAGATTACACAGCAGCATCCCTGAACTACCCCGTACTATATGTATTTCAAAGTTATGCTAAACTCAGCTGGACAAAATTGTAAAGCCAGTTTTCCTTTCCCCTCACAATAGGATATTCTTGACTGCTGGAAGCAAAGAAACATGAAATGATTTTCCTGACCTATCAAAGGATCAACTGGCATCTCATAATTGGACATGGGAAGTTCTCTGGTACAAATTCCAGGTAATGGTGTAATGTAAGAGGAGTTCCAAAGAATCAGTTAATTTGAACTTGAAAAGTCGACATTAAAAAACTCGTAACAGGCTCAGAATGGTGCAGATGACTCCACTGGCCCATTAATGTTGTTCATTAATACACAAGCCAATTTTACACAAGACAGCTACTGAGCAGACCAAGTATCTGCCTTTTCAGACAGGAGGTCCTATTGACCAACTGCAGTTCTATACTAGAACAAGTGGAAGTGCACACCTGGTACCCCCCAACAAAGTTTGATGGGTGATTGAGCTGAGAGAGGCACGGGTAATGTAACTTTAAGTTATTTTTGTAGAACCAGAAGGAGTTGGCTGTGCAGGTTATAATCCCACAAAAATATTACGGTCACAGCTGCTCCCATCCAATCACCCTTCATTCCAAACGTACTTTCCAACCTGACAGGCAGCAGGTGGACTGGCCCAATTTGGCAGGCTGTATCCAGCCTTCCACTTAGAGCTCACAGCTCAAGCACAAGGACAGGAGTAAGCCATTCAGCCCTTGAATTTGTTCTGCCAATCAAAGGTCATAGATAGTCAGACACTTATGACCACTTTCCTGCCCTTTCCCCATAATCCTTGATTCCCTTACTGATGAATAATCTATCTATGCCAGCCTTAAACATGTACAAGCTCTCTGTCCCCACAGCTCTCTGTGACAATGATTTGCAAAGACTCACAAGCCTGGGGGAAGAGATTCCTCCTCCTCACATTGGTACCTCTTTATCCTGACGGTATATGCTGTGAACCAAGACTCACTCTAGGGGGAAACATCCTCTCAACATTTCCTCTGTCAAGCCCCTTAATTATTCAATGTGTTTCAAATGAGCCCAAAACCCATATCCTAAATTGCATCAAGTCCCATTCATCTATCACTCCTGCTCTTTAAGACTTATACTGTTTCCCAATCAAGCTTAAAATTCTTTTTGTTTTTAAATTCCTCCACGACTTGTGCTTTGCTAACTCTAATGCCTACAAAGAAAGTGACTTTTTGAAAGTGAAGGTGGTCTAGTGCACAGTCCTTTAAGTTTGTCACCTGACGCCACAAGCGATGTTTACCACATTACCAGGGGCTGTGTATTACCATCCAGGTCATTAAGAAGCTCTGCATTATGCAGCTTACAGACACATACACGGATAGGAAAGGCTTAGAGGGATTTGGGCCAAACTCAGGCAAATGGGACTAGTTTAGCTTATGAAGCCTGGTTGGCATGGATGAGTTCGGCCCAAGGGGCTGTTTCTGTGCTGCATGACTCTAGCGATTCTTCGAGGTCTGCCTCTTTTTGAATCAATTGCCAAATTTTATCTGATATTGCTTTCGTAAAGGATTTTTAAAATTTTAAATCTATACTTAAGGTTCTGTACAAAAATAAGTTTTTGTTTACACTGCTTCTATTTAACAGTGCAGAATCTTAATGTGTCTCCACCTGTGTACGTTGAGAGCAAGAGGGCATGCCAGGAGCAGCACCAAGAATGCCTGATGACAAAGTCTCAGCCTGCTGAAGTTATCAAACAGAATTATTTGCATGCCGAACAGCATAAGCAGCAAGTGATAGAAAGAGCTAAGCAATCCCACAACCAATGGATCAGATCTAAGCTCTGCAGTCCGGCCATATCCAGTCGTGAATGGTGGTGGACAATTCAGCGACTCATTGGAGGAGGAAGTTCCACAAATATCCCCATTCCCACTGATGGAAGAGCCCAGCACATCAGTGCAAAAGGTAAAGGAAGAAGGATTCACAGCAATTGTCAGCCAAAAATGCTGAGTGCATGAGCCATCTCAGCCTCCTCCAATGGTCCCGCAGCATTGCAGATACCAGTCTTCAGCCAATTTGACTCACTCCATGTGATATCAAGAAATGATAAAATGATAAATGAGAAAATGGTCGTTGTTGTTGAAGATCAGTCATCTCAGCTCTGGACATTTCTTCGGAGTAGTGTCCTAGTGCCTTTCAGCTGCTTCATCAATGACCTTCCCGATGTTTACCAATGATTGCACAATGTTCAGCATGGTTCACGACTCTTCAGATACTGAAACAGTCCCTGTTCAAATGCAACAAGGCCTGGACAATATCCAGGCTTGGACTGACAAACGGCAAATAACATTCATGTCACAAAAATGCCAGGCTATGACCTTTACAAATAAAACACAGACAATCTAATCACTGCCCTTTGACATTTAGTGGTGCTGCCATCACTGAATCTCCAATTATCATCATCCTTGGGGTTATGATTGACCAGAAACTCAAATGGACTCACCACATAAACACAGTGGCTTAAAGAGTAGATCAGAGGCTTTGAATAGTGCAACAAGTAACTCACCTCCTGACTCCTTAAAGCCTGGACACCATCTACAAGGCAGAAATCAGGAGAGTGATGGAATACTCTCCAGTTGCCTGATGGGTGCAGCTCGAACAACACTCAAGAAGCTTCATACCGTCTAGGACAAAACGGCCAGTTGATCAGCACTACATCCACAAACATCCACTCTCTCTACCACTGACGCTCAGTAGCAGCAGCGTGTACTCTCTACAAGACACACTGCAGAAATTCAGCAAAAATCCTCAGACAGCACCTTCCAAACCCATACTACTTCTATCTATAAGGACAAGGGCAGCAGAATAAGGGAGACAACACCATCTTCAAGTTCCCCTCTAAGCCATTCACCTTTCTAACTCAGAAATGTTTCGCTCTTCCCTCATTGTCGTTGATTCAAAATCGTGCAATTCCCTCCCTAATAAAGTTGGGGTTCAACCCACAGCATGAGGGCTGCAGTGGTTCAATCAGCACCATCTTCTTAAAGGTAACTATGAGCAGGAAATAAAAGCTCGCCAGCCAGTAATGCCCACTTCCCACAAGTGAGAAAAACCTCTCCACTCTGGAACAGGCAGGCAGCCAGAGCACTCAGACAGTTGGTCGCTCATGAGTTGATACAACTGTCAGCACATGAAATATTATATAAAAACCAAAAGAGCTGCAGATGCTGTAAATCAGGAACAAAAACAGAATTAGCTGGCAAAGCTCAGCAGGTCTGGCAGCATCTGTGAAGAAAAAAGTCAGAGTCACCAGACATGAAATATTATCACTGGCAAACTGCATTTTTTAAATCATCATTAAGTTCAAGTGTTAAAAAGCAGTTCAATTATCCTGAGAAAAAAATATGGATGGCTGGTTAATGAGCTCATGTCTCTTGGAGTGCTGTCTGCAGCAGTTTAGTACATCAAATAGGTGAAAACCCAGATGTGGTATCTCGAGTTGAGAAGAATCAGCAATTCTAACTGGAGCTGCAGTAGCAACTGCTACCATGACAACGCTGCACCAATCACAAAAATAAACATTTACAAAAAGCGTATCATACAATAGCTAAGTGCACTACTCAGCATGGTGCAAAACAAAGCCAAATATTTTATTTCATTCCTCATTGCCAGATCCCAGCTGAGGTTGTGATCAGCTTCCAGTGTGTTAAATAAAGCTCGTGACAACACTGGCAGGATATTAAACTCCTGAAAATTAGGTTGTGGGAAAGAACCTGTCATTCTCTTGTGAGAACTACGAATGATTAGGAATGAGCAATAATGGTGTAGTGAGCAATAAGGGTAAAGCCCTGATGAGGGGTATAGGCCCGAAACATTGACTCTCCTGCTCCTCTGATGCTGCCTGACCTGCTGTGTTCCTCCAGCTTCACACTGTATCAACTCTGACTCCAGCATCAGCAGTTCTTGCTACCTCCAGGAGTGAAGTTTCATTGGCAGAAACCGAAGTTGAAGATGTCACCCTTTGTTATTTTATAGCTTCATATTCTTTCCATCATTTATAATTTCAAACTATTGCATCAATAAATAAACCACTAAGAAATGATCTAAGTTTAGATTGATTGCAAACTGAGCATTCTCTGTACTATCATCATGACAGAATAATACTAAAAGTAATATTTCACAGAGGTGCGCAATTATGGAACTTCGTTTTAGGAGTCGTTTGGTGATATAGAACTTGAATATTGCTGAAAAAAGGACACTTTGACGAAGTTTTTCATCTTGCACTCATCAGAACATTTCACAAAAATATCATTTAAGAGGAAAACATTGAGGTCACTTGCCAATCAACCAGTACTCTCTTACGCAGTACAAACACTGGTGTTCCTCCTGAATTGGTATTCCTGTGAATTGCGCCAACAAGCGCAGAATGAAAAGCTTCAACAATTATGATAGACTGTCGTCTTATAAATCATCTGTTCATTCATTCTGAGTGTCAAACCTTCAAAACGATTTCAATGTATTAAAAATAATGAACAAAGAAGAGAGACTGTGACAGTGTAAAATTCAGAACTTTAATAACTGTTCATTGCTTGAAAGAAGTAACAAGGGTCAAGAACAAACTTAATTGAAAATAATTGGCCATGTCTGGGAAAAGAAAGAGTAAGACACATAGTAGCAAAACTGTTTTAACAACTGCTTGATAAATGGCTGTCTTATGCCATACGGACAACTGAGTGCCCTGCAGAAGAATTTAAGGAGTTAATTACAGCTAAATCTTCAAATAGACAAGTCAATGGCAAATGTAACAAGGAACAATGTAGCTATTTCCGATAAGAAGGCATGCTGCAGACGTGATGGTTCCAGAGCAGCAGCCAATAATGTGGACAAAAGAATAAAGGATCATCCATAGTGTCACAGCACAAACTTGAAGGACAGAGACTTGAGTAAAAGTTTGATTCCAGGATGCTTCAGGAGCAGAACTCTGAAGAACAATACTGCACAAGTATGGAACCCTGGACACATCCAGCAGATACTGTTGGTTCAAATTACAACTAGATTCCAACATTTAATCAGGTAATAGCCATGTTGAGTTGTGAGGCTTAACTTGCTAATCTGAGAAGCCTTATTTTGGTTAGTACATGCAATAGAGTTTAAATAACTGATTTGGTATTTGATGGCTGGTGAGATTTCTTAATAAGTAGTCAAATTACAAAGGTATCTGAAGGTACAGAACAGATATGGAACTTGAGTCATGGGAGACATTCAAGAAGCTGAGCTTGTCCGCCTTTCAACTGAAAGGAGAATTACTGGAGATATTTAAAATCTTGAAATATTTTGACAAGAGTAAGTGAGGAGAAACAGTGGAATGATAGCCAGGTTTAAGGCACATCAGTTAAAAAAAAATGTCAGCAGTAAAACAAAGTGGTTCAAACTAGTGATTTTCAAAACTTTACATGCAATGATAAAATTATATCAAAAGACTGAACAGGCCACCTGTGGATCCTACCCATTCACTTTCATTGACAACCACTAAAAGAAATCATGAATTAATGAGAAAAATATTGCTGCTTCTGATGAGGCACAAAGAAGATCATGTGTGAGGTTGTAGACATTCTGCTGATCTGCTGGGTTTGGGTGCAAACGTTTTGTCATCCTGCTAGGTAACAATCATCAGTGCGTCTCCAGCGAAGCATCGGCGTTTTGTCCCACTTGTTATTTATATGTCTCGGTTTGCTGCATTGGTTGGCATTACTTACGGTTTGGTTTCTCACTGGTTTGTACACAGGGTCTAATTCAATGTGTTTATTGATGGAGCTCCAGTTGGAATACCAAGCCTCCAGGAAGTCCCTGTATGGCTTACGCGATTATGGGTGTGTTGTCCTAATTAAATTTTTGTCCCTCATTGTCCGTGTGTAGTGAGACAAGTGACGATTGGTTGTGTCTCTTGGTGGTTAGTTGGTGTTTGTGTATTCGTATTGTCAGTTTTCTTGCAGTTTGGCCTATGTAGTGTTTCTCACAGTCCTTGCATGATATTTTGTATATTACACCGGTTTTGCTGGTTTTGGGTATGGGATCCTTTACATTCGTCAGTAGCTATCGTGGGGTAGTTGTCAGTTTGTGGGCAACTCTGATATCTAGGGGTCTGAGTAGTCTTGTGGTCACCTCTGAAACGTCCTTGATGAATGGTAGAACGCAAAAACAACAGGGAACTCCAGACTAGCGTATATAGAAAGACCACACATATGGACGAAATACTCAATCACACTGGCAACTATCCCAACGCTCACAAACAGGACACCATTTAAACAAGCCACAACACATTGCAGCAACCTGGAACTACACAAAGCAGTACAGGAACACTTATACGGAGTCTTCAAAAGGAATGGATACTCAAAAAACACAATCCGCCATTACCTCCGAGGCAGACCACAACAAGAAGACACAACACAGCCAGAAATACTAATCATCCTGGCATACATCAATGACATTTCAGAGATGACACACAAAACTACTCAGACTCCTAGGTATCAGAGTAGCCACAAACCAACAACTACACTATGACAGCTACTGACGAATCGCATGACCCTATACCCAAAACCAGCGCAATATATAAAATACCATTCAAGGACTGTGAGAAACACTACATAACACAAAATTGGCAATACAGATACATGCCCACCAACTAGCCACTAAAAGACATAACTAATCGTCATTTGTCTCACTACACATGGACAAAGAGGGACACAAATTCGACTGGGACAATACACCCATAATCGCACCAGCCAAACAGAGACACGCCAGGGAATTCCTGGAGGCCGGGTATTCCAACGGAACTCCATCAACAAACACATTGAATTAGACCCTGTGTACAAACCACTGAGAAACAAAATCAAAAGTAATACCAACTACCCCAGCAAACTGAGCCATATAAATAACAGGCAGGACAAAACACTGATGCTTCACAGGAGGCGCACTGACGATATTACCTAGCGGGGTGATGAAATATTTGCAACCAAACTCTCCAGCTCAGCGAGCATGTCTACAACCTTATCCACAACCTGAGCTACTAATTTTCTCTAAAACTTTACAGGTGATGCATGGTTCCAAGTTAGACAGGTTTTGTCTTACAAGATTCTCTAGCCTCAAATAATGCTGATCTTGCTAACATTGATCTCGCCTCGTGCACACCCTGTGCAATGTAACCAGTATGCCTCTGTTTAAGTCTTCTTGATGTGTACATCCTTGCTTACTACGATCTGTCTGCACTGCTTGTAAACAAAGCTTTTCACTGTACTTCGGTACACATGGCAATAATTCAATCAATCAAGCTGCAGGTTCAACCATTCCTCTCAGTTTTCAGCCTTCCAAGTGTTGAAAATCCAACCTCATAATTGTGTTGTAACAGTAACATAAATCTTATTTATAAAACAATAATATTGTCACTTGTACATGAGGATTGGCAGGGCTGGTTGTATGGCCTCACATAGGATCAAAGTCTTGTTTTTGTCATTTGGGCTCAACAATGTCATTCTGCAGCAGTAAAAATGCATTTTGGACCTTTGCAGATCACCAAGAAGACTTTCGCAGAAAAACCATGGACCTCAGTTTCCACTTTAGAGGCTCATTTAACCAAATTAATTGTGTGCTTTAGCATATCAAACAAAGAGCATTGTATCTCTTTCACAGTCATCCACAGTTAAAAGTGATTCAGTTTGAAATCACCTTTTTATAATCTGAGAAACTTGCTCTCCTTTGAACAACACAGCCATGTGTTTTTGTTCCTCAAATCTGTGCTTTCAAAACTCTACCTGACATCAAAAAGTAATCTTGTAAGCAAAAAACACAGGATTAAAATAACCTGATTTAATTGGACTAGTATGAAGTCCCTTCTTCAAAACGTTTGTCTGAACCAAGCAAAGATTAACAATGCACAAATTTTGAGATCTGACAGAAGGTCGCTGGACTCAAAACATTAATTGTTTCTTTCCTCTACAGGTCCTGCCTGACCGGCTGAGTTTCTCCAGCACTTTCTGCCTTTGTCAAATTTCCAGTGTCCAAAGTTCTTTGTTTTTATTTTAATGCACAAATTTACTTTTCTGTTATGTATTAAAGTAATACATAATCTAAATTCACATGTAAAAATCTTTTATATTTATTTTGGAATTTTTAATTGCTCAGATTGATAATTATTATGTTTATAGAGACTGTATAATAAATATCCTTTATAAATTAATCATTTGTTGAAGATTACATATGGTACTATAAACATTTCAATCTCTTCTTAATTGTGGCAAAAAGCAATAATGGAAGGTTAAAAAATATGTACTTCATTAGGCCTAATTCAACGTGTTAAAAATTATTTTGTTTAAATAGCCAGTGCGGATGACTCCATGCAAAATGAAAGATGAAAGATAATGAGAGTCTGATCTGAGGGAGTTAACATCAGCTTATTTCAGATAATAATGTTCTGAGTCACAGGGCTGTCATTCTGACAGAAATTAGCAGTTTTGACGTCTTGAGTATACGTTTTTCTTTGCTGCCATATGTATGGAGTTCAGATTCAGATTCTCTCACAGGTAAAGCCCAACATTACATCAAACAAAAAGAATAGACTTTATGGTCTGGGTCCAGTGTCTGCAAAAGGGGACTAATCCTTGTCATTATTCAAATACAACTTAGTGAGTTTTAATAAAACTTCAAATTGACAATATGTTTGGACTTAACATATGTACTTAAATTTGCTTTGGTCATTGTCATGTTTACGCCATTTTCAGGCTACCTTATAAAATTAGATTGTCAGTCTGAAGTTACCAATGGCACATTTGTAGATAACAACAATAACGTTTAAATCTTTATTTTAAACAACATGGCCAATGATTTATTTCTTCTAATTTGGGGATTGATAAGTTCATCTCAGAAACTACTGTAAAATCTTCACTGTTCCACCATTGTTGTTCACTTACAGTCATAGCATCATAGAGTCATACAACACAAGAATTGAGCCTTTGGTCCAACCAATCCATGCCGAGCTAATCCCAGGCTAAACTAGCCCCACCTGCCTGCACCTGGCTCATATCCCTCCAAACCTTTCTATTCATGTACTTTTTCGAATATCTTTTAAAAGTTTGTAATTGTACCCACATCCACCACTTCCTCAGAAAGTTCATTCCACACACAAACCATCTTTGAAGTAAAACATTTGCCCCTCATGTCTTTTCTGAAACTCTCTCATCTGACGTTAAAAATGTGTCCCCTAGTCTTACCTAACAATTGTCTAATAAATTTGTTTAGCAGTTATAATCACTATTATCATCCAGTTAAAACTTAACAGAACTTGAAGAGAATCAAAGTCAGAAGTCACACAAAACGAGGTTATAGTCCAACATGCTTATTTAAAATCACAAGGTTTTAGAGTGCTGCTCCTTCATCACAGAGAAGTCACCTGACATTTACATAAAATGGCTAATGTAGCAGATCTGTTTAAGAAAAAGGGAGAGAGGAAGAATACAGGAAACTATTGGCCAGTCAGCCTGATCTTGCTGGTAAGATTTTAGAGTGTTAATATAATGGATAGGATTGCAGAGTACTTGGAAGAAGTGCATGATAAAATAGGACTGCATCAGCACAGCATTGTCAAAGGGAGATCATACCCAACAAACCTGTTAGAACTCTTTGAGGAAGTCTGACTTGCTCATTACAACTGGAGCTACTGGACATGATCTATTCAGATTTGCAGAAGGCCTTTGTCAAGGTGCTGCACAGGAAGCTGCTAAATAAGAGCCCATGGTGTTAGGGGCAAGGTACTGGGCAGATAGAGGATTGGCCGACTGGTAGAAGGGAGAGAGCCAGGACAATGCAGCCACATAAGGATGGCAGTTGATGATGAGTGGAGTTCACAGGGCTAAGTGTTGGGACTGCAACTGTTATACAATTAACGACCCAGACAAATGGCCTGAGGGCCAAATTGCTAAGTTTGCTGATGACTTGGACAGGCTAGGAGAGTGAGCAAAAGAAATGGCAGATGGAGCAATGTGGAAAAGTGAGAGGTTGTGCACTTTGGTCGGAAGAACAGAAATGTAGACTATTTTCTAAATGGAGAAATGTTTTGGAAATCTGAAGCACAAAGGAAAGTAAGAGTCCTGCTCAGGATGCTGTTAAAGTTAACAAACACTTTCATTTGGCAGTGAGGAAGGCAAATGCAATGTTAACATTCAGTTCTAGAGGGTTAGAAAACAAGGTCAGAGATGAACTCCTCAGGGTCTGATCAGACTGCCCTTGGAGTATTACGAGCAATTTCAGGCCCCACACCTAAAGAAGGATGCGGTGGCAATGAGAGGGTCTAGAGGAGGTGTCTAAGAATGATCCTAGGGATCAAGGGCTTGTCATATGACAAGCAGATGAGGACTCTAGAAGTTTAGATGGATGAGGGATATCTCGCTGAAACTCACAGAATACTGAGAGGTCTGGATAAAGTGGATGCAGACAAGAAACTTCCAATATTAGGAGAGAATAGGACCTGTGGGCACAGCCTCAGAGTGAAGGGACAACCGTTTAGAACTGAGATGAAGACAAATTTCTTCAGCTAGAGGGTGATGAATCTGTGGAACTCATTGCCGCACAACACAGGAGAGGCTAAGTCATTGAGCGTATTTAAGACAGAAATAGATAGGTTCTTGATTAGTCAGTGGATCAATGATTATGGGGTTAAAGAATGTATCAGCCATGATTGAATGGCAGAGCAGACTCAATAGGCTGGATAGCCCAATTTTGCTCCTATATCTTCGATTTTATGATCAATGTTATCATCTCCAAAATCACAACTCATGTAAAAACTGATTACACTCAGGCTTAGTGTAGACTGCTCCCATAGTGGAGACTGTGCTCCTAAAGTCCAATGCTTGGTTTTACTTGCCTAATAGTTAACTATTTGCAGCTTTTCAAGGAAACATTTTGTTCAACATTAGGCTGAATAGAGCTCACCCTTCACATGCCCAACAATTTGTTCCCAATTCATGCAAACTTGTTCTAAGCCATGCCACTACCTACCCTCAACATCCCCTCATACCCTGTACACCAACAACTCACAGCACTTCCATGCTCATTCATTCGGTATACACTCTGGACAGGACAAAACTCTGTAGTAACAATGGCATGTGTACAAAAGTTACAGAAGCAGCCAAAGTTTCTTCAAAACCCACCATACTGCAATCATATAAATGTGTCAACTAACCAAACGCTTACAGTATCATTGGCAGAAACTATTAACAGTTGACAACATTTATTGTACATAATAAAAATTGAGCCATTGACAAAATAAATTGAAGGAAAAGCAATGTCATTCAAGCCATATTTTCCCCTTCTGTGCACACATTTTATCAAACTAGAGTAAGCATGGGCTCTCGGTCATGCATGTGATGTGCTATAAGGTGACATTGGGGAGTGCATGTTGCAGAATGAGTTGGCATGGAGGGTATGAGGAGACAGTGAGGGCAGGGTGGGGAGATGCATGAATTTGCATGCAGAATAAATCTTTTGAAGTTATCTTTCAAACATATTCCCACATCTACATGATGGTTCATGACTTCTCTAAGGAGCTATAAGCCATTAACCCTTGAAAAGCTGGCCCAACTCCCTGGACATTGTGGAGAGTTCGGTGATGTCTCCTCCCATGCAGAGGAGCTGGCCAGTTCAGCAATGCAGAGTGCAGGTTCACTGTCCACGCTATCTTCCTCTGTAAGCGAAAATTAAGGGCACGAGAATCCAGGAATCGTGTTCTCTTAACCACATTTAAAGATCTGCAGACCCTCCATGACTCAGCAAAAATCCAGCCCAATGTTCCAAGTCAATAACCTTTCATAGAACATGCTGCCAAATCTCATTAAAAGCTATTTCTTTCTCCAAAAATGATGTCAGATTTTCTCTCTCCATTTCAAATTTCCCATGTCCACAGTATTTTACTATCATATTAAAAGCTTCTGTCCTCATCCTTGTTGTTAATTTGTTTTATGGACTTACAACAATCTATTTTTCCCAGTGCTGAATGACTTTCTGCCCCAAACACAACATTCCTCTTCTCAGTGACAAAGCCTTCACCCATTCATTCATTTTTCAGCAATCCCTTCCTCAGTGTCTCTTTCTTTCCAACCATTTCTCCTAAGGAAGTTCTTAAAGCCCAGGTCTTCAGCCAAAAGAGAAAGTATGAGCACGTGTGCATCCCTTGCCTTGAAAAAGATAGCCAGAGCACAGGGGTTATTTAAAAGTGCTGAAGTGAGTAGGCCAGTTAGCCTTGCCTCGATCATTGGTAAGATTTTAGAGGGCATTATTAACAATGAAATTGCAGAGTACTTGGAACTGCATGGTAAAATAGGGCTGAGCCAGCACAGCTTCACCAAGGGGAGATTATGCCTGACAAATCTAATAGAATTCTTTGAGGACCCTAACAAGCAAGTTAGACAAAGGAGACCCAGTGGATGTGAACTATTTGGATTTCCAGATGGCCTTTGGCCAGGTGCTGCACAGGAGGCTGCTAAATAAGAGCTCAGGGTTTTAGGGGCAAGGCCCTAGCATGGAAAGAAGATTAACTGAGCAGCAGAGGGCAGGGAATTGGGATAACGGGGTCTTTTTCTGGATGGCAGCTGGCGACTAGTGGAGTTCTGCAGGGGTCAGTGTTGGGACCGCAACTATTCATGTTGTATATTAACAATCATGATGAAGAGACGGAGGGCATTGTTGTTAAGTTTGCAGATGACACAAAGATATGTGGAGTGACAGTTATTGCTAAGGAAGTGGGAGGCTACAGAAGGACTTGGACAGGCTGGGAAAGTGGGCAAGGAAATGGCAGGTAAAATACAATGTGGGAAAGTGTGAGGTTAGGCAATAAAGGCCAACGAATGCCGGAAATCAGAACAAAAACAAAAAAAAACTGCTGGAAAAGCTCAGCAAGTCTGGCAGCATCTGTGGAAAAAATTCAGAGTTAATGTTTCAGGTCCAGTGATCCTTCCTGTGCATGTGTGATGATATGCACTTTTGTCGGAAGAATAAAGGGGTCAATGTGGGGAAAGGCTTTGGAAATCTGAAACACAAAGGGACCTAGGATCCTGGTTTAGGATTCTCTTAAGGTAACAATCAGGTTCAGTTGGCAGTTAGGAGGGGAAACATAATGATAGCATTCATTTTGAGGAGGTTAGAATGCAGAAGCAGAGATGTACTACTAAGGTTGTAGGAGGATCTGGTGAGACTACAATTGAAGTACTGTGAGAAGTTTTGTGCTCTATGTCTAAGAGAGGGAGTGTTACCATTAGAGGGGGACCAGAGAAGGTTTCCAAGAATAATCCCGGGGATGTAGGGCTTGTCACATAAGGAACAATTGAGGATTGTGTCCGTACCTGATGGAGATTTGAAGAAGTGAGTGAATCTGATTGAAAATTAAAGACTACTGAGAGGTCTGTAAAGAACGGACATGGAGATGTAGAAGACACTAGGTCCGGAGGGCATTGCTGAGATGGAGAAAGAATTTCTTCAGCCGGATCATGGTTAATCTGTGGAACTCGTTACCGCAGAGGCCTGTGACAACCAAGTCATTGAGCATATTCAAGACAGAGATAGGTAAGTTCTGATTGGTAAAAGGATCAAGTGTTATGGGGAGAAAGCAAGGGAATAGGATTGAGAAGAATATAAATGGTGAAGCAGACTTGATAGGCTGAATGGCCTAATTATGCCCTTATGTCTTATGGTCTTGTGGAACTGCAGTCAATTTGAACTTAGTAAGGTTTCAATCCACAAGGTGCAATGGCAAAAATCACAAGGTAATGTGATTTCAATGATGCCTGCTGAGGACTACATACCTTCCAAGGCCAAGTTTCTGATTACTATTCTATACCTCTCTCTTTTTGGATCAGTACTGTTCTCCTCATGACTGTCGATGGGGTGCCTTGGTACATTCTTTCTTTTAAAGATACTAGGATTACACAATTGCAGGTTTTTGAATAGTTAGAAGACCTGGAAATTGAGAACTCAGTTGGCTGCCTGTCAGATTTATTTACTTCAATAATACTATTAGTCATTCCTCTCAGGCGATTAAGTACTGATGCCAGTAAACCAAAATATCTGCACTCAAAAAGAACAGGAATCAACAGAATGAAAAATCCACAAGTTTTCTCGTAATTCTTTTTAGTAGGTCTATTTATTTTAAATTATTCCCTTGAGCCAATAGAAATTAAAACCAGGAGAAAGGTAAACAGATTGCCAACTCACTATCTTCTATTTTACACAATTTCACAAAGTCAATAGCTACCCATCTGTTTTCATTACTGCACGTATATCTCATACCTAGAGTCATTGAGATATACAGCACGGAAACAGAACCTTTGGTCCAACTTGTCCGTGCCAACCAGATATCCTTTATAAATCTAGTCCCATTTGCCAGCATGTGGCTCACATCCCATTAAACCCTTCCTATTCATATACGCATCCAGACGCCTTTTAAATGCTGTAATTGTACCAGCCTCCACCACTTCCTCTGGCAGCTCATTCATATATGTACCTGATGCAGTTGGCAACAGATCTTAGTGTTCTGATTGAGGATTTATTCAATAATGGAGCAACAACTTTAAGTACATCCCTTTGCAAACCTCCAGGGTCATTGAATCCAAATCATACAAATGCACGAGGCAGTAAGAAACATGCAGAAGTAGAATTGTTGCTTAATTTTTGCTGGTATGAATCACTACGCAATGCAGACAATAAACCTGAGTTTGAACCATCCTACAGAAGTGGAAACACAATAGGAGTATTCTAGAATCTTCGGTCCAAAGTCTTTGTCGCCTCGAAGTATTTTGTATCACTGTAAATGGGACATACAGTGCCACAACAAACATCAAGGATTAAATCCAGCAAATATAATTACAATAAAATCGTGCTGAAACACTTCACACAAACCCCAAATACAAAACAATTTGGAGTCCTTGTGACTACATGAATTTCTATTTATAACCCTTTGCAGGATTTCACGATTCCTCATTAAAGGTATTACTCCTCAGATTTCTATTACTCTTATTATCTTCAGACTCAAAAAAGAGCAATGTATTTTTGACCAGTCCCCCAAATTCCACATTCATAAACTCTGCTGCTCACTATCTGCATTCTGACTCGCACTAAGTTCATTTGTTTATTATCCATGCGCTTGTTGAAATACATTGACTTCTGGTCCACTGTCACCTTAACATGAAAATTCTTCTTTATTATTTGCAAATCCCTCTATGCCTTGCCCCACCCTACCGATGTAATCTCCTCGAGCCCCACACTGCTCCAGTAACACTATGTTACTCCAATTCTGGTCACGTCTGCACTAAACCTCTTTCACCCTGCCACTGGCAGCCATGCATTCATCTGTTTAAGCCACAAGCTCCAGGATTCTTTCCGTCAGTTTCTTCACCTCTCTCTCATCACATTTAAAGATGTCCCTTAAAACGTTTCTCTTTAACCCAGATTTTCAGTTACTGTCCTGTCTGCTTGTGCTCCTGTGAAGTAGCCTGGAGCATTTTTAATACATTAAGAAGTATTATAACAATGTGAGTTATTGTTGTATCCCACTATAGACTGTTTTCAGTAAGAATGTTGTTCTTCGCCCAGAGATATTCATGTAACCAGACAGCCCATTGCCACGAGGATAACAGAACATAGGGAGCTATGGAACATTTACCAACTCATTTGTCACAACTTTACCTGTCCGCCTGCTTCTGCAGCATGTTGGAAATGCGTGGCAAGTAAAATCTCATCCAGAAATGTCTCACTGCACTCCAAACACTTCATGCCATATCGGGAAAGCTTTGATGGATCCTCGTCCAGGGGCATTGCTGGGAGAATGGGAGCATTGGCAGGCGCAGAGATCACCGCACTGGGTATGCTTGCAACAGTTTTCGCTACGGAGCTGGCAGTACTGCCTGCAGATGTCAAGACTGGTGCAGAGATAGTAGTGGAAGATACACTGTTACTGGAACTAGGGATGATCATCTGGTCCGCAGGAATGGGTTTCATAATCAGATGAGAACACTGCATAACCACACCCTTGTCCTTGTGCCCACGAGCATGAGAAAGAAGACTGCACTTATTGAAAAAGACCAAATTCTTTGCACAGTGGTTACACGTGACTTCAATCCGCACACTTCTCCGGTCGTAATGCTGCGCCAAACTTTTCTCCAAAGCAAATGAGTCACCACATTCTAAGCATTTGTATCCACGAAGTGGTATACTAATATTAGCATTTGTTGGAGGATTAAGGTTAGGCGTGTAGATAGGGACTGGATTTACACTGCTCAGCACCTTATTAAATGTCTCAACCACGGCATTCTGGGAATAGGCCACCACATGAACTCGAGATACTTTTTTAGTTGGCTGGGTGGAAGCAGCAGTGATTAGAGCCTGTTTTATGGGCTGCTGTGTTTTAGAAAGCACCTGACGAAGTTCAGAAGTCGCTTGGGCAGTTTGAGGCAAAAGGTTAAGATTAGCAAGGTGGACAGTCTTTGGCACAAGTTTGGCATTTGCGAGGCTGGATGCTGGGACCACCACTGTTTGCTGCTGCATTGCATTAGCAGCTTTCAGGATGGCACTGCTGGCACTCTGAACTGAGGCAGCAGAAATGACGGTGGCTTTGACTGTAGTGTTATTGGCAAACTTCAGGTTGATCACCTGCGATCCTGCCGTCTTCACAGCAGACACTGGAAGGAAAGCAGTGGCAACAGGTTTAATTGTAACCTGTTTCTGAGCAACGTCAGGAGACATTACCGAATTAGAAGCTGTAACAAGAGCCGATTGCATTGGTGTCGTAGGAGGCGAGGATACAGCAGACTCAGTAGGTGGAGATGACAAAAGTGACGAGACAACCAAGGAACTTGCCTGTTCTGGTCCTCTTCTACCAAGCTCTTGCTCAACATCTGGCATGATTCTGGTCACCGTTCTGGTAATTTCACCAGATGACGTTTTGATGGTTTTGATGCGGACCTTGGGGATTGCGGGTGGTGAGCTTGCAGGAGAGGAAGGGGACCCTTTCATGCTACATTCACTTGACACGCTCCGGGGACTATCAGGCTGTTTGATGGCAACTTTCTTCACCACTTCCATTGGGCTCTGAGGGCCCTGTGGAGACGTTTCAGTGACTCTAGGGCTTTCTCGAGGTTCTTTTAAAACTGGAGAAGGCCCTCTTGAGACAGACTGGGGTTCCTTATTGATATCTGCTGCAGCCTTTTTCGCATTCAAAGCAGCAATTGCCGCAATGCACGAGGAAAGCTTGGAGGAGGACTTAGCCCTAAGGTTTGAAGGGCAAGTAACATTCACTGCAGTTTTCTCACCACTTTTGCCATCGAGGATTCTGTTATCAAGTTGCTTCTCAGCAGAATTTTTAAAATTCTTTTCAGCACCCTCATCAGACAATTTCTCATCCACACTTCGGACTTTAAATGTCTCACGAATCCCTGAATTAACACCGGGGCTTTCACACTCTCTGCTGCTTTTCAATACCTTACCCTTTTCTTCAGCTTCTGGGATGGGTGCGTCCTGCTTGACCACGGTCTCCACTCCTGGCTTCCTCGGCTTCTCACCTTCTCGCTCGGCAAGGGGACCCGGATGCACATTTGCTTGAAAAACCGGCTGGCTCTCCTCTTTGACGTGCGGAGGATCATCAACTTCTATTTTGTCATCATCCTCAAACTCTTCTGCACTGGAAATGGGGCTGAACTGGTTAAATGCAGACTCTTTGATTCCTGCCCCAGAGCCATCGATGGTCTCAGTTTGTGACAAATCTAGTTTCGCTTCAGTGCCTGGGGAGCCTTCACACCTGGCTGACTTGCCGTCCGACTCCTTAGAATACCCATCCAAGTTAGTCACACTAAGGAAGCCATTGTGTAAGCCATTGCCTGAAGAATGATGGTTTTCTTTGTCTAGAGTCGAGGTTTCTGTTGTCGCAGTCACAGCCTCACAAGAGTCAAGCGTTCGGATATTTTTCACAATCACACTCACTACGCCGTCGGGGGCCGAGGGAACCTGGGCATCCTCATCCACGGGGATGCTCTGTTTCAGGTGTCCTTCATTCTCATCATGTACAGACTCAATTGCTGCTTTTGGGTCGACCTGCATGTCTGGGATGTCAAATGCAGCAAGCAGGTCATCGAAATCTGGGGTTTTCATATCCCCCATGATCGTCAGTTTATTGGTGTGCAAATCTGCAAGAGAAAGAAAAACAAAACATATAAATTTACTCCTTTCCACATCAGTAATGTAGTTTGCTTGTCATTTACAGACTGACAATTTGACTGCTTTCCCTGATCACTTGCTTTAAATGATGAAATGGCTTAGGTACATTAGGTACCGATAGAGAAAAATAAAATTTAGGAAACATGTTAGAACCAATGTTCGAAAAGATATCATTTTGACCAGACTGTGGGCAACATAAATCACAAAAATGCAACTCCAAATGTAAGCCTTTATTTTTCACACGAAGAATTGGGCACATGGAGACAATTTTGGTTCAAGGTTCAAACAAAGGTTGCTAATTTAAATGAAGAACGTGATACAAAGCCTGTCATAAATTTAGTAACTTTTGAAGAATAAAATAAGAGAAAGAAACAGCATGTTCATCTGTGACACCCTAATAGAGTCAGGATTCTCCGAAGCACTATACAGCCAAAGGAGCCATTTTTGGAGTGAAGTCACTGAGTTGTTGGGAAATGCAGCTAACAATGTGAGCACAGTAAGATGATAATGAACAACCAGGTAATCTACTTCAGTGATGATAGTCGAGAAATAAATCTTGACTAGATTACTGGGTCAAGTTTTGAACAGGACCATGAGATCTTTTAGTTCAATCTGATAAAGTGGACAGGACCTTCGACGAACATCTTTCCTGAAAGATAGCACCACTGAGACACCATCACAAACTAATTGAAGAGTTAACATGTACTATACGTTCAAACTTCAGGTACAGTATGAAGGGATTTTGATTTTCTTCTTAAAAATCAAACTTCATTAAAAAGGGCAAATTTCAATGATTCAGAAATAACAGCAGTGTCAGTAGAACAAGAATTGTATATCAGAGAACAATGCCTTACAAAAAAATTATATGAAATTACTAACGGGCCTTTTGCACGTACTTCTATTTCCAATAGAAAAGAGGCAACAGGTCCAAGGGCAAATATCCTCAGCAACAGTCATTTAATTGACATTAAGGTCATGCTTCTTGTCATAGATGCTTTTCTTTTATTGCCAAACAAATTATATTATGGACAAATGGTGCTGACACAAAGCATCACCTATCAGCATTGAATTGCATACAAATACAGGGTCCTGCTCATTCACATTGGATTAAACACAATCCTCTTGGCAGAACCTCAATAAAACAAGAAATGCTTATTCCCTTTTAGACTGAAAAACATAACTGCACAAGTAGAGAAAATTCAATACAATTATCAGCATGTTACTATTTGACAGAGATAATATTAGCCACAATGGAGCAATACATTGCTAGAAATGTGAAGTGAACTCCATGATACATGCTGAAGAGCAATTCCAATTAAACATTATTCATGCTTCCAGATTAACCATAAAATATCATAAGAAACTCACATTGACAATCGTCTGTCAACGCCCAGACCAGGATGTGTCACAGATGCTTTCAAAAGTTCCACTCAAAACAAACAAGGTGTACAGCTGGATGTACGCAGCATCTCCAATTGAAGCCAAGTTTAACACCCTCCACGTGGCAAAAAAAAATTTGTTCAGTTTTTGTTTTAATTTCCCTTTATTTTTGTCAGGCGCTCTGCAGATGTTTCAAGTAAAGGTTCTGGTTAGACTGAATATGGATTTTCCATGCAGGAACAGATAGTGTGACCTGTCAGGCAGGAATCCTGCTTAACTCAGTGAAATTGCAACAAATGTGTGACAACCAAGAGGCACGATTCTTTGGATGAAGTTGCCTCCATTACAAATGAATGTACACTAACCATGTATCAGTAAGACAGTGATAAGTACTCAATGCAGATATTTTTGTTCAGATATTACTACACACCTCTAGGTCCAAAGATAGGGACTCTACCTGTATACTACAACAACCTTCCAAGAACTCTGTGTTCAAATGCACATTAACAGCAGCAGATGGGGAACGATAACATCAGGGGCTGGAGCAGGTTACAGAGATAGAGAGGGGAGAAGCATTTGAGAAATTTCAAAATAAATGTGAGAATTTTAACAGCAAGATTTACTTGACTAAACAGAAGCTAATATCAATCAAGAAACAGTAGGACAATAGAGAAACAGGACTTGTTCACTGTTAAGAGACAGAATGTAGCATTTTGGACCAATGGGATGACTGAGTTAGGCTAGTTGGTAACATGAAGAAAGCAGTGCTGCACACTTGGTGAATGAAAAAGCAATTCCACCTCTTCACAATTTGGGACTCTATTTAATGAAGGAAGTAAATGCATCAAAGTATTGAAACTGTGGTCTCACCAATGCCCAATACATGTTGACAAAAAAGAAGTAAATAGATTTTTTATTAAATTCATCCCGGAGACAGATAACTAAATTTGTTCCTCATTACAATTTCTAGAATGGCAAACTGGATAATCAGAAATATCAGAATCTATCACAGTGTGAGATTAAAAGCATTCCATCTGCACATATATTCCATCTACAAAATCAAACTTCCTATTGTCACAGTTCTGTCAATTTTGCCAATTATAAATTTTCCATGTTAACAGAAACCATCCATGCAACTTTGTTTCTCTGTAATGATCCCCTTCTGTCAGTAGTGGCACTGTCGGATTTAGTTGTATTTCAATTTACAATAATGTAGCCAAACTCCGTATAAATGCCATCTACAAGTTTGCTGACAACACCACCATTGACTCAGAATACAGGAAGGGGATAGATTCTTGGTGTCATGGTGTAATGATAACAATCTCTTTCTCTCTCAATGTCAGCAAAAACAAATAATTGATCATTGACTTCAGGGAGAAAAGAGGACAACACACCCCGATTGACATCAACAGAGTGGAGGTGGACAGGTTTGTGAGCGTCAAGTTCCTAAGAGTGATGGTAATCAACAATCCGACCTGGACTTCCCACATTGACGCAATAGTCAAGAAGGGAGAACAACACCTTTTTTTCCTCAGGAGACTTTGGAAATTCAGCATGTCCACAAGGGCCTTCACCAACTTTTATAGAGTCACCAGAGAAAGCATTCTATCTGGGTGCATAACGGCCTGGTATAGCAACTGCTCTGGCCAGGACTGTATGAAACTGCACGAAGTTGCAGACTATCACAGAAGCTAAACTCCCAACCATGGATTCCATTTGTACTTCTCGTTGCCGCAGAAAGGTTATCGAAGACCCATCTCACCCTAGTAATACTCACTTCCAACCTCCTCCTTCAGGCAGAAGATACAGAAGCTTGAAAACACACACCAGCAGGTTCAAGAACAGCTTCATCCCTGCCATTATTAGACAGCCAAATGGACCTCACTAACTTCAAATGTAATGTGTTCTTGCTTTGGGCACTTCCTGTGTGCCTCAGTCTATCAAAGCACACTATGATTTGTATGTCCTTGTTTGCTATGATCTGTCTGCACTGCTTGCGAAACAAAAAACTTTTCACTGTACTTAGGTACAAGTATCGACAATGAATCAATCAAATCAATTTGACTTGATTAAGCAAGAGAGGAGTTGCACGATACTTTGTTTGATTATATTTGGTTTTAAAACAGTTTCTCTAAGGAAGGAAGCCCATGGATCAGCTTATAAGTAAAATCATTAGTTTATGGCTTATTGCTGTTTTATGGCTCAAACTAATGCAACTCTAGGCTAACAATGTGAGAATGCTTTTAGCTAAAAGTTGTATCAGAGATAATAGGAACTGCAGATGCTGCAGAATCCAGGATAACAAGGTGTGGAGCTGGATATACACATGTCAACTTTCCCTCCCATTCCTCAGACAACATGTCCATCCTGGGCCTCCTGCAGTGCCACAACAATGTCACCCAAAGGTTGCAGGAACAGCAACTCATTCTGCTTGGAAACCCTGCAGCCCAATGGCATCTATGTGGATTTCATAAGCTTCAAAATCTCCCCCCTCCACTGCATCCCAAAACCAGCCCAACTTGTCCCCGCCTCCCTAACCTGTTCTTCCTCGCACTTATTCCTTCCTCCAACCTCAAGCCGTACTCCCATTTCCTACCTACTAACCTCATCCCGCCCCCTTCACCTGTCTGTCCTCCCTGGACTGACCTATTCCCTCCCTAGCTCCCTACCTACACTCACCTTTACTGGCTCCATTCCCGCATTTTAACTTGTCTGTCTCCTCGCCACCTATCTTCTCCTCTATCCATCTTCGATCTGCCTCCCCCTCTCTCCCTATTTATTTCAGAACCCTCTTCCCCTCCCCATTTCTGATGGAGCGTCTAGGCCCGAAACGTCAGCTTTTGTGCTCCTGAGATGCTGCTTGGCCTGCTGTGTTCATCCAGCCTCACATTTTATTATCTTGGAATTCTCCAGCATCTGCAGTTCCCATTATCTCTGATGCTTTAATACAGTTTTGTTTTGTAATTTAAAGTGTGCAACAAATCTATGGGCATATGTATGTGTTGCAAGTTCACATGTATGTTGAAGTTAAGATCTGTTTTGAGTTGTATAATCTTGTAGTTTTTTGATCTACTTAAATATGAACTGGGATATTTAGCATGCGATTATACCATTTCAGGGTGACATTACATACTGCAAGCGGGCACACAAATTGATCACTGGTGCTATCTTTCCTTGGAAAGATATATGGAGTTGGTGAATTAAAATGTGCAAGTATTACAAAAGGGATGATTTTATAAAGCAACTGTCGTGTCAAAGAATGTATCAGGAAGCAGTGGGAAGTGATGCCACTAAAATCACCTCTTCATTTAAAGAAACTACTCAGCTACTTCATCCCAAAGAAAAGGAAGATTAGCCGGGGTGGGATTAGACAGCCATGGCTGACAAAGGAAGTCAGAAAATGTATCAAAGAAAAAAAGACAGCCTATAAAGTGGCCAAGAGCACTGGGAAATCAGAAGATTGGGAAGGTTACAAAAACAAACAGAGGATAACAAAGAGAGAAATAAGGAAGGAGAGGATCAAACATGAAGGTAGGCTAGCTAGTAATATTATAAGTGATAATAAAAGTTTCTTTCAATACATAAGAAACAAACGAGAGGCAAAAGTAGACATTGGGCCACACCAAATTGATGCTGGAAGGCTAGTGATGGGAGATAAGGAAATAGCTGAAGAACTTAAGTACTTTGCGTCAGTCTTCACAGAGGAAGACATGAGTAGTATGCCAACAATTAGGGAGAGTTAGGGGGCAGAGTTTAGTATAGTAGGCATTACAAAAGAGAAAGTGCTAGAAATGCTAAACGGTCTAAAAATTGATAAATCTCCTGGCCACGATGGGCTACATCCTAGAGTTCTGAGGGAGGTGGCTGAGGAAATAGCAGAGGCTTTGGTCGTGATTGGAAAATTGCTGTTGTAACCCCCTTGTTTAAGAAAGGATCAAGGTAAAAGATTGAAATTTATAGGCCAATTAGCCTAACCTCGCTACTTGGTAAAATTCTAGAATCCATTGTTAAGGATGAGATTTCTAAATTCCTGGAAGTACAGGGTTAGAACAAGTCAGCATGGATTTAGTCAGGGGAGGTCATGTCTGACAAACCTGTTAGAATTCTTTGAAGAGGTAACAAGTATGTTAGACCAGGGAAACCAAGTGGATGTTATCTATTTATACTTCGAAAAGGCCTTTGATAAGGTGCCTCATGGGAGGCTACTGAGTAAGGTGAGGGCCCATGGTGTTTGAGGTGAGCTACTGGCTTGGATTGAGGATTGGCTGTCGGACAGAAGGCAGAGAGTTGGGATAAAAGGCTCTTTCTCAGAATGGCAACCGGTGATGAGTGGTGTCCCGCAGGGTTCAGTGTTGGGGCTGCAGTTGTTCACTTTATATATTAATGATCTGGATGAAGGGACTGGGGGCATTCTGGCGAAGTTTGCGATGATACGAAGATAGGTGGACAGGCAGGTAGTACTGAGGAGGTGGGGAGGCTGTTGAAACATTTAGACAGTTTAGGAGAGTGGTGCAGGAAATGGCTGATGAAATTCAACATGAGCAAATGTGAGGTTTTGCACTTTGGAAAAAAGAATACAGGCATGGACTATTTTCTAAACGGTGAGAAAATTCGGAAAGCAGAAGTACAAAGGGATCTGGGAGTGTTGGTCCAGGATTCTCTAAAGGTTAACTTGCAGGTTGAGTCCGGTGATTAAGAAAGCGAATGTAGATTAGATTCCCTACAGTGTAGAAACAGGTCCTTCGGCCCAACAAGTCCACACCGCCCGTTAAAGTATCCCACCCAGAACCATCCCGCACATGCCCCTGAACACTATGGGCAATTTAGCATGGCCAATCCGTCTAACCTGCACATCTTTGGACTGTGGGAGGAAACCGGAGCACCCGGACGAAACCCACGCAGACATGGGGAGAACGTGCAAACTCCACACAGACAGTCACCTGAGGCGGGAATTGAACCTGGGTCCCTGGCGCTGTGAAGCTGCAGTGCTAACCACTGAGCCACCGTGCCGCCTTCCAAGAAACAGGCTGCCCCGGGACTTGAACTCATACCCCAGCGGTCACAAACCCGCGTGCTCAAGAGGATTGGAAAGACTTTATAAAGCTCTAGTTAGGCCCCATTTAGAATACTGTGTCCAATTTTGGGCCCCACACTTCAGGAAGGACATACTAACCCTGGAGCGTGTCCCTGGATGATCCCTGGAATGGTAGGTTTAACATACGGCTAATGGCTAAGGATCCTGGGATTGTATTCATTAGAGTTTAGAAGGTTGAGGGGAGATCTAATAGAAACTTACAAGATAATGTATGGCTTAGAAAGGGTGGACGCTGGAAAGTTGTTTCCGTTAGGCGGGGAGACTAGGGCCTGTGGGCACAGCCTTAAAATTAGAGGGGGTAAATTTAAAACTGAAATGAGGAGACATTTCTTCAGCCAGATAGTGGTGGGCTTGTGGAATTCATTGCCATGAAGTGCAGTGGAGGCCAGGACGTTAGATGCCTTCAAGGCAGAGATCGATAAATTCTTGATCTCGCAAGGAGTCAAGGGTTACGGAGAGAGTGCAGGGAAGTTGAGCTGAAATGCCCATCAGCCATGATTTAAATGGCGGAGTGGACTCAATGGGCCAAATGGCCTTACTTCCACTCCTATGTCTTAGGGTCTATTCCGATACTGGCCCCCAAACTATTTATGACCTTAATAAGCCAATTACAGACTATGTTATATGTGATCATGTCATGGAATGGTGGCTGGTAAGGGCTAATAAGATCTGGTTCTTAGTGATTCAGTAAATGAGAACTGAGATTGAAGACAGAAGGAGAACTTCAGTAAACAGCCCAGAACAAAGATCTGAGTGCAGTCAACCAGTGATATGAACTGATATCCCAAAGTGGATTGAATTTTTGAAAAAAGAAAATCACTGCTTTTATTATGGTGGGGTTTTTTTTGTATTTGTTATGTCAGACTTAATAAATTCTGTAAACATATTTGTGTGTGGAATGGGTCTTGTAATTAATCAAGACTAATAAAAGTCTGGAATGGATCCCTCATATTCAATCTGCAATTTTAATTGACATAGGCCTTACAGTTAAAGTTCGGGTATACCCCAGAATCTTACAGCATCATGGTACTCTGCATTTACCAGAACCTCAGCAGGTGCTGCAGTGAAGTTCCTAACTCGAAATAACTTGGCTTTGCTGCTTTCTAAATGCTCGTATTTTAACGAGGTGATATTTTTACATAATTTGATTGATTTAAAATTACATACATCTGGATTTAGACGTATGACTGAATTACAGCTGCTCACCCTGATCTATGTATTCCCTCATGCCACTTGAGTCTATGTTTGTCTGAACTGCTCATTTACAATGTCACACATTGAGTTATTTAACTGTGACGATGTACAGGAATATAATGAGAAATACAACCAATTGTAAATTGTACAAAAAAATTGTACAACACATTTTAGTACAAACAGACAAATTATATAAATGACAAGTTGCATTTACATATGCTTGGATATCTGCTGAACATATAGCAGTAAAATTCCTGGATCAGCTTGCCCACTTCAGGACAAAGTGGATCCAGAGGCATAACATTCATGTACAGGGGTGGGTACAGGCTGATATAAGCAAGACAACCTGGGAAAGAGATCAGAGACAGTCAAATGGGCTGTCAGATGCTTTGTTACTATAGGATTTCATCCCAATTAAAGTAGGGCCTCTGGATTTCACCTGCCATGCACTCAACATGCCACCCCTTGTCCCCATATGCTTGACCTGTTATGCACCCCATGACAAGCTCCACACCATCACCCTCCACAAGGTTCCTCATGCCAAGTTATGGCACTTCTAATGATATTCACCAACCACAATAAAATTGTTATAGTCCCACAGCATTCTCATTCATGATAGATGACTGGTTTATATGGACGGTCACCACACTTCCTCAGGCAAGGTTGAGAAGGAGAGCCCTTTATAGTAACTTCAGCTGGTGTGGAAATTGAAACTGCACCATTATTATCACTCCGCATCGCAAACCAGCCATCCAGCCAACTGAGCTAACGGACCCACTGCACATCATACTGAAGCATTAAGCAATAAATGCTATCACATCAATAGGGGGAATTCCTTGTTCATGGCCATTTAGTGCCTGATCAAGCAATTCAGCATCAGAAAGGTAGTAAGTCAGTTCCTCTCCCCATTATTCATTCCACCGATACTCAGTGTTGTATGGAGATTGCTTCTGCATGCCCAAGTTAAAACCAACAGTGGACACTGCTCCTGTTGGGGCTGCTGTGACTCTAATTGTTTCAGAGCGCTTAGGGCTGAATTTCCACTCGTTATGAGCCTTCATCAAGTGAGAGGTACGACATTATCCAGCTAAGTGCCTGGTTACCCGAGTATTACATTGGGCTTCCAGAAGAAAAGTAATCCCACCATGTTTCCAAGTGTTAGCTGACACTATGGTGCACACAGGACCTTTTGTAAAGCGATGTTTATTGAAGGATAAATATAATTAGATAAAATTATAAATAAACCGACACACACGCACAGTCAAATTTTGCATTTTTTTGTCTATCACACTCCTGTATTTGAGCGATCATAGTTTGGTAACATGAATTTTGCTTGGAGCACAGCAGGTGCATGGTTACAAAGCAAAAGCAAATGTCAGCCATTAGCTCCTTCAGCTATTTTCAACATTCAATTAAATCATGGTTAATCTGGGGCTCGAATCCAGATCTGACCCAACGAAAGATCTTAAAAATTTCAACTGACCCAAGAACTGTTGTCTTTTTTATGGGAGTACACTTTAGGAAATATGTTAAGGGCCTGGACAGGGTACTGAAGAGATTTATTAGAATAGCAAGGGAATGAGGAACTTCAGTTGAGGGGGTGATTACCGAGAGGTAATATTGCTAGAACAGTAGTCCAGAGACCCAGGTAACATTGTGGGGATGACGATTCTTGTTTTCTATTTGGTGTGTTTTAATGCAGATCTTGTATTATATGACTGGTTGCGAAGGTTCAGTTTCAGCTTTCTTGAAGATTCTTGTGGCGCATTTCAACAGTGTCTCACATTACAGTTGATGTGCACATTGCATCAAAATGTGCACGTATCTTTAACTTTGACTTTCCAAGATGAAAAGGCTACCCACAGCTGTCCCCATGTACTTCCTTGTATCACTGTGTGGAGATTGTCTTGGTGTAATAATAATAATCTTTTAAGTGTTCAAGTATCTTCAATTTACCCAGCTCTAAAACGTAACAAATTTCTTAGTGGAGATATCACTTTTGCTTCTTCTTTAAAAAAGACACATATTCTGCGTAGCTCAAGTCATTTTAAAAGAGCGATATGCTATCATTCAAATCTTTAATTGGTGATTTAACATTCTGCTCAAACATATCATTAAAACACAACATTTAATCACAAGTTTCAAAACTGTTTATTTAATATTCAGGGATTTCAAGTCAATAACATTGCTAATTTTATTTTCAACACTAAGCTATTTGAATATTCTGCTATGCATTTGGCACAGGGACACCTTTCTACCAAAAGTCACAAACAACTGCTTTTACAACTCAATGTGAATCATACTGATCAAAATTAAGATAATCATTCCTGCAAAGGCACTGGCAAATAATATTAGATTAGATTAGATTACCTACAGTGTGGAAACAGGTCCTTCGGCTCATCAAGTCCACACGGCCCCTTGAAGAATCCCACCCAGGCCCATCCAACTATAACCCACACACCCCTGAACACTACGGGCAATTTAGCATGGCCAATCCACCTAGCCTGCACATCTTTGGACTGTGGGAGGAAACCGGAGCACCCGGAGGAAACCCACATAGCCACAGGGAGAATGTGCAAACTCCACAGAGACAGTCGCCCGAGGCTGGAGTCGAACCTGGGTCCCTGGCGCTGTGAGGCTGCAGTGCTTACCACTGAGCCACCGTGCTGCCATCAAAATTATACACACTAATTATATCATTTTTGAGTTTTTACACTGTAAGAGAAAGTGCATAAAAGTACTTCAGACTGTTACATTTGATCCTTGTTCAAGTTGGAAGAACAGTCAACTTCTCTAAGCTATCCAAATAAATGAAGCCCCCATTCCTGGTACAATTCTACTAAAACCCCTTTGAAAACCCGGAGGCAGTTCTTTCTTTCTAAAGGATGGTGCTCAGAATTGAACGCAGTATTCTAGCTAAGGCCTAACCAGCAATTTCAAACTGTTTATCAGAAGTTCCTTATGCTTTAGAGGTTGAATCTTTCTCGATCGGGCCAGAGTGCTACAACTCTGCGTAGCTGGAAGCCCAGCCTTTTCCACCTCCCTAATCGCTCCAAAAGGTAAGGAAAAGCCCTCAAAACTGGCCCACAATTAAACACATTGAGGACCGGACCGTTTTAAAACCTGTCTCCCACACCTTTTTGAACTTCCCAGAAGAGTGTTACAGTCTAGCAGATATCTGCATCTGATGTGATGCATTAAATGAAGACCATGTCCGATAAAGACCACTGTGGTGGGATGAGTTGAAAAGGTAAGCCAAATGTTTTTCGAAGTTTTAAAGACTTATACCTTTGAAGCAGCCCATCACAGAACAAGAAAAGGAGTCAATACAAAGAGCTTTTATTAGATCAAGGGATGGAGGAACAGGGTGGTGACGCAGGTGAGGGATGGTATGGTCAATGTGACATATTCATAGGAGTCTGTAGATGTTCTCTTAACAGCGGAACAGAGGTTGAGAACATAAAAGGAGGAATTCAAAAATTAAACAGAGCTATATCCATGTATTACTGTTAGAAATATTATTTTAAAACAAAGTTTCAACCTATTACAATCCATTACTCAATGCCATCCATTACAGAGACTCAATCCCAGAGAAATATCCCTCAGATCAGCTTTTTAAAATCTTCATTTAACTGATACGTTTTAGTTTCTTTCACTGCCATTGTTGAGACTGTTGTTTTAACAATTCATTTCAGAGTTCATTAGCATCAACATTGCACAATTCTGATGGCCGAAACTTTCACAGTTATGATAAATTGAAGATTTTTATCCAAACTCTCATGACAGCAGTTTCATACCTTAAAGGTCATTAGTAAACCAGATGGTGTTTTTCTGACAATCGACAATTATTTCATGGTCATCATTAGACTCTTAATTCCAATTTTTTTTTAAAAAAGTTGAATTCAAATTCCTCAATCTGTTATGACAGGATTCAGATTATGATCACCAGAACATTATCTGGGTCTCTGGATTAACAGCCTCCTGATAATCCCACTAGGCCATCACCTTCCTTGTTTGTAAGTTCCCCAGGTGGGAATGGGGGTCTTTCAACCAAATCCAGAGACCAAGCATCAGGAAGGGTAGGTGAATGTGCTTAGTGTGACACTCCCTGTCCTTGTGACTGTCTCTTCCCCAGCAACACCTTCCCCCACCACCCACAACACTCAAAATCCCTTCCTCTCTATTATTCATCTGTATGTTTGGATTCAGCTCTGAAACTAGGCCTCGGGTGGGTGTTGTGCCAGTGGCCGTTCAATAGAGAGGCCACCATTCGGCAACCCTTGGAAGATAGTTCTTCTATTCTAGGCCTTTGGTCTGAGGGGAAGTCCGGCCACCCTCTGTCAAGTACGTGAGTGGCACAAGATGTGTCAGGCACTAGCAAGGAGAGGCAAGGCCATGATTCTACTCGCTACCTTGTAGGAATGTGAGACCTCTGCTTATTGCACAAGATTCAGCCCTAGTTCTTTCTTGTAATCTTAAGACTGAACTGTTACAAACTTCTAAAAGAAAAGAATTGACAACTGAGCAGTACACTAGAGATATTTAGACATGCAGTAAAACTTCCCCCTTATCAGGGGAAAGACGACAAAAACTTCAGTGGGAAAATTAATGTAAGAACCATTTCCATTTAATGTAGTGGAACATCTTTGCCAAAGTTGATACAAATATTGTATAATAGGAGTGTCGCTCGTAAAGAAATAAAGCAATTTCTCTGTTTTTTTCAAACCCTAAAGTTGATACTTCTTCACACGCACTTACAGTAATGCGGGGATCAGAAGTGGCGCAGGTACTTGCTGTGATGATTCAGTTCCCGCTTGTTGAATCATCACATCCTGTACAATCATGTCATGCTACAAATTTTCAGTCAATACCTTTAAAAACTAGACATTTATTTGTTAAAGTGGTTGTTGCAAATCTTGCTATTTTTCGCATTTGGACTACAGAAACTATCAGGTTTCTGGCAAATATTGCTACAGGTTAGTCTAGAAATGACTGTAGCTTGGGTTAGTTATGTCTATAGATGGGGGTAGCTCACAGCTGTCCACGGAATTCACATATCTCATTGTTGAGGGTGGACTAACAGCTGAAGACTATGGAGTTTCAGGATTACCTGTTGCCATGTTTGCAATGCAAAGCAAAGGGAAGATCCAAACACAGATTGCAGCAGATGGAAGTAAACTGCCACTATCAAATTCATATTGTATCATGATGGCCTCTTCTAGCCAAGCCAGAATGGATAGTCTTCAGAAATGTTAACCAAAAACACAAGATATGGGGCAGCACGGTAGCTCAGTGGTTAGCACTGCAGCCTCACAGCGCCAGGGACCCGGGTTCGATTCCAGCCTCAGGCAACTGTCTGTGTGGAGTTTGCACATTCTCCCCGTGTCTGCGAGGGTTTCTTCCGGGTGCTCCGGTTTCCTCCCACAGTCCAAAGATGTGCAGGCTAGCCCGTAGTGTTCAGGGGTGTGTGGGTTATAGGGAGATGGGCCCGGGTGAGATGCTGCAAGGGGCAGTGTGGACTTGTTGGGCCGAAGGGCCTGTTTCCACACTGTAGGGAATCTAATCAATATGAACACAAGAACTTATTTGGGAAAGAGCTGAAACTTGTGTAAAGCCACATTTTTAAAAAAATCTGTTTAAAAGATCAGCCAGGAGCTGTTTTCAGGCAAATCTATTAGAACCAGAAGTCATCACAAAGGGTAAGGATCAGACTTTGTAACTAGGTGCAAGTCATCATGCAGTTAGCACACATAACATGCCCCAGTTTCAGTGTTCACCTGTGAACCAGCCCCTGGGATATTCAACTACAAGAAACTGCACAGCCTATTGTAATTTGTCTTAAGCAAGATCCCACTCCAACTTCCACCAAAAATTTCATTCAAGAAATCAAGGCCCGCCACATTGGGAGACAGAAATCATAATTCAGAGACTGAATTAATTATAAGTTGCATCAATACACTATCTTTAACTGTATCCAGTCACTGAGCATATGCGTATGCTCATATACAGACTGCATGTTAGATCTTGTACCAATTCTGTGCAAGGGTATGAGAATAAATAAATAACCATTTATTAAGCTAATGAAACCTTACTGCTAAATTATTTAATTGAAATATTTACTCCAAGGGTTTAAAAAAAACACCTACTAGTCTTTTGCATTTATTAAAAACTTACACATGAAGTTTTCTGATTTTTACCGTCAATTAATTGAGCTACAAACTGTGTAGCCAACTTGAGTGCATGAGAGCTACATAGTGTTAATTAAATCTAAAAAGCAGTACAGGCATTTCTGCTATAATGCATGTTTCATTAACATGAATTGGCTGTAAGGCAATTGACAAATAGTGGAATGTGAGGCTGGATGAACACAGCAGGCCAAGCAGCATCTCAGGAGCACAAAAGCTGACGTTTCGGGCCTAGACCCTTCATCAGAGAGGGGGATGGGGGGAGGGAACTGGAATAAATAGGGAGAGAGGGGGAGGCGGACCGAAGATGGAGAGCAAAGAAGATAGGTGGAGAGGGTGTAGGTGGGGAGGTAGGGAGGGGATAGGTCAGTCCAGGGAAGACGGACAGGTCAAGGAGGTGGGATGAGGTTAGTAGGTAGCTGGGGGTGCGGCTGGGGGTGGGAGGAAGGGATGGGTGAGAGGAAGAACCGGTTAGGGAGGCAGAGACAGGTTGGACTGGTTTTGGGATGCAGTGGGTGGGGGGGAAGAGCTGGGCTGGTTGTGTGGTGCAGTGGGGGGAGGGGATGAACTGGGCTGGTTTAGGGATGCAGTGGGGGAAGGGGAGATTTTGAAACTGGTGAAGTCCACATTGATACCATATGGCTGCAGGGTTCCCAGGCGGAATATGAGTTGCTGTTCCTGCAACCTTCGGGTGGCATCATTGTGGCAGTGCAGGAGGCCCATGATGGACATGTCATCAAGAGAATGGGAGGGGGAGTGGAAATGGTTTGCGACTGGGAGGTGCAGTTGTTTGTTGCGAACTGAGCGGAGGTGTTCTGCAAAGCGGTCTCCAAGCCTCCGCTTGGTTTCCCCAATGTAGAGGAAGCCGCACCGGGTACAGTGGATGCAGTATACCACATTGGCAGATGTGCAGGTGAACCGCTGCTTAATGTGGAATGTCATCTTGGGGCCTGGGATGGGGGTGAGGGAGGAGGTGTGGGGACAAGTGTAGCATTTCCTGCGGTTGCAGGGGAAGGTGCCGGGTGTGGTGGGGTTGGAGGGCAGTGTGGAGCGAACAAGGGAGTCACGGAGAGAGTGGTCTCTCCAGAAAGCAGACAGGGGAGGGGATGGAAAAATGTCTTGGGTGGTGGGGTCGGATTGTAAATGGCGGAAGTGTCGGAGGATAATGCGTTGTATCCGGAGGTTGGTAGGGTGGTGTGTGAGAACGAGGGGGATCCTCTTGGGGCGGTTGTGGCGGGGGCGGGGTGTGAGGGATGTGTCGCGGGAAATGCGGGAGACGCGGTCAAGGGCGTTCTCAATCACCGTGGGGGGAAAGTTGCGGTCCTTAAAGAACTTGGACATCTGGGATGTGCGGGAGTGGAATGTCTTATCGTGGGAGCAGATGCGGCGGAGGCGGAGGAATTGGGAATAGGGGATGGAATTTTTGCAGGAGGGTGGGTGGGAGGAGGTGTATTCTAGGTAGCTGTGGGAGTCGGTGGGCTTGAAATGGACATCAGTTACAAGCTGGTTGCCTGAGATGGAGACTGAGAGGTCCAGAAAGGTGAGGGATGTGCTGGAGATGGCCCAGGTGAACTGAAGGTTGGGGTGGAAGGTGTTGGTGAAGTGGATGAACTGTTCGAGCTCCTCTGGAGAGCAAGAGGCGGCGCCGATACAGTCATCAATGTACCGGAGGAAGAGGTGGGGTTTGGGGCCTGTGTAGGTGCGGAAGAGGGACTGTTCCACGTAACCTACAAAGAGGCAGGCATAGCTGGGGCCTTTTGCAGGAGGGTGGGTGGGAGGAGGTGTATTCTAGGTATTTTGCAGGAGGGTGGGTGGGCTTTCCGGAGAGACCACTCTCTCCGTGACTCCCTTGTTCGCTCCACACTGCCCTCCAACCCCACAACACCCGGCACCTTCCCCTGCAACTGCAGGAAATGCTACACTTGTCCCCACACCTCCTCCCTCACCCCCATCCCAGGCCCCAAGATGACATTCCACATTAAGCAGAGGTTCACCTGCACATCTGCCAATGTGGTATACTGCATCCACTGTACCCGGTGCGGCTTCCTCTACATTGGGGAAACAAAGCGGAGGCTTGGGGACCGCTTTGCAGAACACCTCCGCTCAGTTCGCAACAAACAACTGCACCTCCCAGTCGCAAACCATTTCCACTCCCCCTCCCATTCTCTTGATGACATGTCCATCATGGGCCTCCTGCACTGCCACAATGATGCCACCCGAAGGTTGCAGGAACAGCAACTCATATTCCGCCTGGGAACCCTGCAGCCATATGGTATCAATGTGGACTTCACCAGTTTCAAAATCTCCCCTTCCCCTACTGCATCCCTAAACCAGCCCAGTGCATCCCCTCCCCCCACTGCACCACACAACCAGCCCAGCTCTTCCCCCCCACCCACTGCATCCCAAAACCAGTCCAACCTGTCTCTGCCTCCCTAACCGGTTCTTCCTCTCACCCATCCCTTCCTCCCACCCCAAGCCCCACCCCCAGCTACCTACTAACCTCATCCCACCTCCTTGACCTGTCCGTCTTCCCTGGACTGACCTATGCCCTCCCTACCTCCCCACCTACACCCTCTCCACCTATCTTCTTTACTCTCCATCTTCGGTCCGCCTCCCCCTCTCTCCCTATTTATTCCAGTTCCCTCCCCCCATCCCCCTCTCTGATGAAGGGTCTAGGCCCGAAACGTCAGCTTTTGTGCTCCTGAGATGCTGCTTGGCCTGCTGTGTTCATCCAGCCTCACATTTTATTATCTTGGAATCTCCAGCATCTGCAGTTCCCATTATCTCTGGGAATTGTAATTGATTCTGTTTACAAGCTTACTTATTCGTTATTTTTCCAGTTCTGAACAACAGCCCAGCCTGGAACATAACTTGTCCATAATCTTAGTTATTTATGCATAATTGCAAATAAATGTGCTAATTTAAGTAACACAGAGGACAAACGGCCTATTTTGTTTTGCATTCACTCATGGGATATGGCATCACTACCTGGGGCAGCATTTACTGCCCATTCCCAATTGTGCTTGAGAAGGTAGTGGAGATGCCACCTTAAAAATGCTGCAGCCCATGACAAATTTCAACGAGAAAGCAGAATACCGTAAAAATCATTCACAAAGTTCCAAATCCAGAGATTGCTGATAGAGATCTCACCAGTATACCACAGATTTCAATTTCAATGTGCATCAAACAATTTGCCCTGATTTTCATTACATAACGTCACTAACATATAAAGGCACCAGTACAATTCCAGTGATTGCCAGTTATTACTAAAGCAGCTTAGAAAGGATTTAGACAGACTCACTGGCAAATACAACATGGCCTATTATCAAATTAATCAGATAGTGTTATTCTCCACTGTAGTGACTTTCAACTGGAGAGTTCAATACTAAACAAAATTAATTCAATGTGCTCTTGATAAATATTCTGTTTATAAAAGCAGAACCCAAAACCACTGGCGTTAAGATAATCTAAGATATTGTATTGAAAAGCTAAATACTTGGTCCTATTGTACATAGAATTCTGCCCATCCATTACTATTGTCCCCAGTGATACTGTCAAATGGTTACTAACCCCAATGCCATCTATTTAAAATTGTCATTGGTTGGTTAAAACCTTTCAGTGCTTTTCTCCTCCTTATATTTATAACCTTCTCCACCCCGACAATACCACTGCACCCCATCTAGAAAACAGTCAAAAGATTAGATAATTTATGTGTATCAATACAAATTGTACTCCGCCCATAATCTCTCTGAAGAGCACAAAAAAACAAAAAGCCTTGAAGGCACACTTTGAACACCAAGTGAACATAACTTATGAATGGTACATGTCCAACATTAGAGCTGAAGGTGAAGGTTGGCTACATTCCAAACATTTTCTTTCCAGCTGCACGAAACTTCAAGATCCACGTGCAGCAGCAGATTAGCACACTAGCAACAAGCATGCATGGGACCTCAAAGCAGCTGTATAGCCATGCAGCTGAGAGGGAACATTGGATTGCATTACACACAGTTTGCAGAATCCCATAATTTTAGTTCCTGAATGGTGACCTCATCAAACATAATAGAATCCCTTATCCTTGAGATATAATCATATGGCAGCACTGCTCACTAAGGAAAGGGAATCTTTTGAAGTTATAAGTATGTGGAAATGTTCTGTTTTGTTCCCTTATTCATATCATTTATATATATCATGAACAGCTGGGATTCAAGCACTGATCCTTGCAATACCCCATGAGCCACTGCCTGCCAAGTGGGGAAAAATAAACATTTATCCCCCATTTAAAAGAAAGAAAAAGTATGAAACAATAAATCAGTGGCGCATGCAATAAGGACGACAACTGGAATCTACAAATAGATCAGGTAAACCAAACTAACAATGGTATTGCAGAACAGGATTTCCTACAATGTCCACATGATAATTTTTTTAAACCGATATATTGAAGAAGCAGCTGGAGAAAAGGCTATTCTGGACTGGACACTGTTCAATGAGAAAGAATTAATTAACAATCTTCTGTGTGGGGCCCCTTTCGGAAGGGTGACCATAATATGACAGAAAACTTAATTATGATGGAGAGTGAAGTAGTCCAATCTAAATCTATGGTCCAGAATTTAAATAAAGAGAAATATGAGGGTATGAGGTGGCAATTGGCAAGGATGGATTGGGGAATCTTACTAAAAGGGGTTTACAGTGAATATGGATTGTTAAAATTTAGAGAACATATTCATGAACTAAATTAATTATTCATTCCAGTGTGGCAAAAAATAATACAGGAATGATGGCTTAAAAAAAAGGAATAGCAAAGAACAGGCATATAAAATTGCCAGAATTAAGCAGTAAAGCTGAATGTAAGAAACATTTTAAAACTCAATGAAAGAGAACAAACAGCTTTAAAAAGGGAATATAGGGTATGAGAATAAACTTTCACGGGAAATACGAAATGACCATAAATGCTTATATAGATTTGTCAAAACAAAAACATTAGTCCCCTACAATCAGAAGCCAGGGGAATTATAGTAGGCAAGCAAGAAGCAGCAAAAGAATAGAGTACATACTTTGATAACAAAGTGTGGAGCTGAATGAATACAGCAGGCCAAGCAGCATCTTAGGAACACAGAAGCTGATGTTTCGGGCCTGGACCCTTCATCAAAGGGTCTAGGCCCAAAACGTCAGCTTCTGTGCTCCTAAGTTGCTGCTTGGCCTGCTGTGTTCATCCAGCTCCACACTTTGTTATCTCGGATTCTCCAGCATCTGCAGTTCCCATTATCTCAGAGTACATACTCTGTTACTGTCTTCACAAAAGAGCATTTTTGAATGACAAATCATGCTTAACAAATCTGGAGTTTTTTGAGGATGTAACTAGTAGAATTGATAAGAGAGAACCAGTGGATGAGGTACGTAGGTATTTGGATTTTCTGAAGACTTTTGATAAGTTCCCACATAAGAGATTAGTGGGCAAATGAAAACACATGGAATTTGGGGTAATACATTGGCATGTTTGAAAATTAATTCATACACAGGAAACAGAGTAGGAATAAATGTGCCTTTTTCTGAATGGCAAACAATTACAAATGAGGGGAGACAAGGATCAGTGCTTGGAGCCCAGTTATTCACAATATGTTATAAATGACCAGGATGAGGAAGCCAAATGCAACATTTCCAAACTAAAACAAAGAGCTGGAGATCTGAAACAAACAATTCAAAATTTGCTGGAGAAACACAGCATCTGCCTGGCAGCATCTGTGGAGAGAAAGAAGAGTTGACATCTTGAGTCCAGTGACTCCTCTTCGGAATTGATAGCGGCTAGGAAAAGGCAGTATTTATGCTGATGATGAGGGAATGGGGGGGGGGCGGAGAAAGGAGTCAGAGGATAGGGGAAGAGGGAGCCCAAAGTGAGCGAGAGAGAGAGAGAGAGAGAGAATGAAAGAGAGAGGGAGGGAGAGACAGATGAAGAGGAGGCAGACAAAGGGACTGTTGATAGGAAGACTGATCTGGATGGCAACCTGGATGATCAATCTGGCAGAATATCTCCTCTGTCGGCTCTGGGGAGAGATCATGCCCCCTTTTTCACAACCTGTCCACTAGCATTTGGTCCACAAAGCAGGGCACTAGTTTCTACTTATTCACAATGTCAGGGCAATGTCATGAACCACAATGGCCTTTTAAAGACGGTGTTGGCACCAAGGATCCCAGAGTATCCTAGCAGTGACAAATATTTTCTACTACAGCAATTGGAGGATTTAAGCTACTATTGGGGCGCCATAGGGGCATGGTCAGTAGTTTATGAGGTGATTTTGGGATCATAGCTCGAGAAGTTTCACTAGCCTTCATGAAGTCCATGTAACTCAATGCGAAAGACCCACTGCAAACATTCTTTCAGGAAAGCAATTTGCCATTCTTACCTGGTTTGGCCTACACGTGACTCCGGACCGATAGTTCTGTGGTTGTATCTTAACTGCCCTCGAGGCAATTAGGGATGGGCAATAAATGCTGGCCCAGCCAGGGGCACCTCATGAACAAATTTTTAAAATGGCAATATTCTACACAGTAAAACCAATTCATTGGCAATATAAACAAAAATCTTTGGTTCCATATATTGTGTGTTTGAAGTAATCTCTTCAGGGAGTTTTCTATTTTAAAAGCATTAATCTTGAAGTATACTCCAAATGCGCAGCAAATTAATTCAAAGTTACTGGATTTTTTAAACAAAGAAATGCACATTAAATAAAAACTGAAAAAGACTGAAACGTACAAAAGTTCTCAAAGGAAGCTACATTCTGAAAATCTCTATAATGTCTCAGGACAAGAAGTCATTGATTTAATGAAAAAACCTTCCATATCATTGAACTGACAAACCTAGCAGACTATCTGGAATATAATTGCACCTTCCACCATAGACATTTTCAAAAGAGAAAGACACCTGAAAAGAAACATTCTCCTTTTTCACATCCGATGTAATTCCCTCAGAAAGAAAACATTACTAGAGAGAAATAATGTCAAAGGAAATGGAGCTCCAAGCTATATTAAATTTAAAACATGCAATTCCTAACATCATAAGCTTTGAAACACCGCCAGGTTTAATGACAGGAAGGTAAATATACAGGCCGCAAATTTAAATGGGCGAGTACAATACACAGAATGACAACTAAGTTTTCAGCAGAGGAACTGTAAAGTTAGAATGCAGACACTACTTACAATTTACCAAGTGAAAATAAGCATTACACCACAGCAATGAGCGTAGGAATTGTTTCACAAGAACAAAAGTTTGTTCATCTTCCTCTCTTGTTGCTCATGAAATTTTGCCATGTGCTTAACTGCTACTGGACTTACCTACTTCACAGTAACTACAATTCAAAGTAATTAATTGTACATTAACAGCTTCGAAAGCTATTCAAAAGCTGTGATCAGATGTAATACCATAACCATACTGGAGCAGAATTAGATCATTTGGCCCATCTAGTGTGTTCAGCCACAATCAAATGGAGGAGATGTTTCTCAACCCAGTTCTCCTGCCTTCTCCCCGTAATTCTTGGTCCCTCTATGAATCAAGAGCCTGTCTGAATATGCATGTGTCTCCTTAAAACAAACTCAATTACTACATTACATTAATGTATGGGAATTCATCAGGATATAACCAAACCTACCCTTAGGTATAAATTGGCAGGTTAGAACATAGAACATGGAACATTACAGTGCAGTATAGGCCCTTCATCCCTCAATGTTGCGCCGACCTGTGAAACCAATCTGAAGCCCATCTAACCTACACTATTCCATTATCATCCATATGTTTATTATGACCATTTAAATGCCCTTAAAGTTGGCGAGTCCACCACTGTTGCAGGCAGGGCATTCCACGCCCTTACTACTCTCCGAGTAAAGAATCTACCTCTGACATCTGTCCTATATCTATCACCCCTCAATTTAAACCCATGTCCCCTCGTGCGAGTCATCACCATCCAAGGAAAAAAGGCTGTCACTGTCCACCCTATCTAATCCTCTGATCATCTTGTATGTCTCTATTAAGTCACCTCTTAACCTTCTCTCTAACGAAAACAGCCTCAAGTCCCTCAGCCTCACCTCATAAGCCCTCCCCTCCAGACCAAGCAACATCCTGGTAAATCTCCTCTGCACCCTTTCCAATGCTTCCACATCCTTCCTATAATGCAGCAACAAGAACTGTACGCAATACGGCATATGTGGCCGCACTTATATACAAGTTTTACATAACTATTACATTTTTTGAGGGGGCCAGTTAGCTCAATTGCCTGGATGGCTGGTTTGTAATGCAGCGTCAGCCAACAGCATGAGTTCAATTCCTGCATCAACTGAGGTAACTATGAAGGATTCTCCTTCACAACCACCCCGCCACATCACCTGTGACATGGTGACCCTTGGGTTAAACCACCACCAATGAACACTCTCTCTAATGAGACAGTAGCTTTATGATTCTGGTAAAGCTGTAGCGACTTTACGTTTTGCATTGTTCAACCTACCAAAACAAATATTATTGTATATTAAGGACTTATTCAACACAAGGGGACTATTGTATATCTCAAGTTAATAATCAATGTTTTGTCAGATAACACAGCCAAGAGTTGTCACATTACCTTCATTTGATGCCACAATCTTGAAAAACATTTTTTTCACCACGTACCACATATCCACAGAAAAAATCTCAGTAAATTTAATATTGACATGGACCTTATGTCCGTCCAGAAGCTGCAAGGACAGACTTAGGACCACTGACAAAAGTCCAAAATTGTGTAAAGTCTTGATATAAAATGAAACATTTTGAATTTCCTGCATGTCTGTAATATAAAAACAGTGGGTGGTTAAAATCCTGTATCACTAAAGAATCTGACCAAATGACTCCTTTTTTACATTAGATTCCTGATTTTAAAATATCAATTCACTTAAAAAGCAACCTGCAACCACTAAACATTCAGTAATAAAATCCCGCAGAAACACTTCATGCAATCATGGAATTTTACACTACAGAAGGAGGCCAGCTGACCCATTGTGCCCATGCTGCTCAGAAAGAGCTACCCAGCTAGTCCTACTCTCCAGTCCTTTCTTTGTAGCCCTCTAAGTTCATCACTGTAGAGTCAGTTTGTACACCAAAACACAACATTTCTAACAAACAGCTAAATACTACTGAAACAATCTTACTCAGGCTGCAACACAATTGCATGTAACCTTTTTCTGAGCACTTTTCTCTTTCTTGATAGAGCTTATATTTGTCTTCTATTTTGTACACTGATGGAGGTAGAGGGTTTTGAAGGACCTTGAATCCTGGTTTGTAAAAAATGAATTGACGGAGAGGATTTGAGCCTGCTCAGCCATTTAATGACATCATGGCTGATGCATGGCCGAACGCCTCTATCTGCTTTTAAAGATCTATTCATCTCCTAATACCTTTGCTTAACAAAAGAATTATCTATCACAGATTTAATGAACAACTGATCCAGCATTAACTGCTGTTTGTGGAAGGGACTTCCATACATCTACCACCCTTGTGTGTAAAAGTGAACATCTCTCCTGAATGGTCTGGCTCTAATTCTCACATGATGTTCCCTAGTTCTAGAATCGCCAGCCAGTGGAAATGGTTTATCTTTATCTACCTGGTCTTTACCCGTTAATATACTGAAGTCTTTGATAAGGACACCACATAACCTTCTAAATTCTGGAGAAAACAGGCCTAATTTGTATAATCTCTCCTCATACTTTAATTCCTGAAGTTCGGATATCATTCTTGTATACAAATAGTATATTCCCTCCGAAGTCAATTTCTCCTTCTCATGGTGTGGTGGCCAGATTTGCTCACAGTACTCCAAGTAGGGTCTAAATCAGCATTTTGTATAACTACAGCATGACTTCTGATTCTTTGTACTGCAGTCCCTTAGATATAAAGACCAGCATTCCATTAGTCATCTTAGTTATTTTTTGTATCTGTTTCTGATCTATGCATCTGAATCCCCAAGTCTCTTTGGACATCTACTGTATTTTGAAATGGATTATGGAGTTTTTCATTAATCTTTCATGGAATGCAGACAATGATAAATAGGTCAGCATTTATTGTCTATCCAGAATTACCCTAGAGAAGGTGGTCATGATGGGCTGCTTTCTTGAGCCACTGCTGTCCTTGGTGTCTGGGACACCCACTCTGCTATTAGGATGGAAACCCCAGGAGTCTGACCTAGTGACACTGACCATGTCAGCATCATTTTCTTTCCTGCACCTGCAAGTTCCAGAATCTGTTTAAGAGCCACCTAAATGCATGATCCAGGATTTCTGAGAGCACAATGTGTCTGTCATATTCAGAGATTCCAATCTGTTGCTCAAAAACAAGTCAGGACCAATATGGAATTGCCATATCAGGAGACATGATGGCGTGGTGGTATTATCACTGGACTATTAATCCAGAGACCCAGGTAATGTTCTGGGGACACAAATCCTGCTATGGCAGGTGGTGAAATTTGAATCCAATGAATGTCAGAATTAAGTGTCTAATGATGACCATGAATCCATTGTCGATTGTTTGAAAAACTCACCTGGCTCACTAATGTCCTTTAAGGAAAGAAACTACCATGTGACTTTGGACCCATAGCAATGTTGTTGACACTTAACTGCCCTCTGGGCATTAGGGATAGGCAACAAATGCTGATCTGGCCAGCGATGCCACATCCCTTGAATAAATAAAAAATAAAGTTGCCAGGGTATTTCAGTGCAGGATCTTGTGATAAACTAGGCAGGCAGCACTAACCCATTATCAGTTGGCTGCCTATCTTTCCACAGTTTGAAAAAGAGTCCAAGTGCTTTTGCATTCTTATGAAGTGGACTATTGCTTTTTAATATAACCAAGTTAAAGATAGTGAATAGGTCTCTAATCAGTGGGAGTGTTTTCATTTGTAAAATTACAAATTCTTCAATAGAAACTGAATAATTTTACTTTATTGTAGCATGTTCTTTAGGTCTGCTTATGGGGGATGTTGGGTGGTTTGCTATGGCAGGTATTGTGGCCACGGCTGATGGGTGGGGATATGGTTTGGCATTAAGTCAGTATAGAGGCAATAAAGGGCCATAAAGCCTCATAGGACAGCATATATTGGCATGGACGATGTGTAGGTCCAAAGAAGTGGGTATAGAAGCGTAGATGATAAAATGTGAGGCTGGATGAACACAGCAGGCCATAGAAGCGTAGTTTGGCATGGTTAAATGAGGCACCATGTGATGAGGCTAGACTGCGTGGTTGGCATGAATGAAGCATGGAGAATGTGGGGAAGAGTCAGGTGTTGTGAACGATAAGCGCTGTTTTTGTTTTATAACTTCCTTTAAAATCTTGGACAAAGTGCAAATGCACTAGGCAGGCTTTCCACAGGGACCGCAGGGATACCCAACAGCCTCTGTTCTATTTCTGTTATCGCCCCGCATGATATTTAGAAAACCCAGCTCCCAAAGAATGAAAACTCAAAGTTCTACATCATTTGCATCCGGGCCAGTATGCAGAGCCAGGAAATGTCTTCAGTCAATGCTCCTGACACAAGAGCAAAAATGTAGGCATTTGTTTTCAATTTAGATTATCAGCTTTTTATAAATCTTTTTTCCTTTTTTCCCCTGAACATTTTTTTTTCTTTCAATTAATCAACTGGCACACGGATCTTCAATGACAAATTGAAACTGGACAAATGTCTAACAAACCTACTCAACTTATTGTTGAGCACACAACAACCACAGGGAATAAGAATGTGGTGTTGAAAGGCAAACCCAAAGCTGTCCTTAGGATTTTAAATACTTCAACAATCTATATTCTGCAGATAAATTAAGTCACTGTAAAAGCTCTGAAATAAGTTCCTGGTAACCGCACCTGGTAAGGCACTTAAATTTATATTTAGAATTTTTCCACACGTATGTTAAGAGTCACAGGTAAAACTCTGATGAAGCCTTCTCTACCATAACTAAATTGTCATCTTACTGTTAAAGAAGAAAGAAAAAATCCCATCCGAGATATGTTTGCTAATTGGAAATACTGCTCTTGTTAGGGGAAGAGCATGTGTAATATCCGAAGCAATCTCCCTAACTATTAGCTTGCGATTCACTGAATTGCTGCATAAGCTCGCACTAAGCTATATGTACAACAAAGAAAGCCTCTTTGATTCCAGGCGCCTGATTTTCATGACAGAGGCAGGAAATGGGAGGCAGAACAAATTTCACAATCCCACCTCTGTGTTGAGATTGCCGGTGGGAGGAATCCTGCAGAAATCTAAGTCCTTAGTGGCCTAACAGTGGACTTGCTGCTGAAAATGGAGGGGGCCCAAGTCTAGCGCAGGCAGTTTATAAAGGCTGCCTCTATCTCAAAAAAAAATTCTCGCTCTAGTGATTCTGGAGTAGTATTTCTGACATACAGAGTGAGAGAGTTAGCCACTGCTTAAAAACCACGATCCTCACCAATCTTATTCCTCGGCATCATCACACCATCCCACCCTAAATCCAGTCAGCTCACACCACTTCATCCAGTATCCATTTAATGAACACAGGACCTATTGTGATGGTTGAAAATCATTGAAAACCCTACAAAACTCCTTGGGAAAACAAGCAAACTCTTTAATCTAACTGCATAAGCGATGTGAAGCACTTGTAGAATGCGTAGACAGTTAAATTACAGCCAAGAGCATTACCACCAGAGCCATGACTGTCAAGGTGTTAATCATTAAGTTGAACAATTGTGTAGAGTGTACTGTTGCACATACATTCTAGGAATTATATAAAAACAATCAAAAAGTTGCCAGTGTTTTTTCACTAATTCAAAGGATGGAGTTAAGAAGAAAGAGGTGACTTTTTTTTCCTGGTGATGGGGCTGCATTGATTAAAGTGGTCTTATTATGAATTTTTACAAGAAAATGAAGAGGTTTTGCGGTTAAGCCTCCCTACCTCTAAGCCAGAAGTTCTGAGCTTGAGGGCCCATCACAAGACTTAGGCCATATAGGTCTAAAGCCGCTACATTAGTTAAGGAACAATTTGGTAATTAGAAAAATAGATACCAGGACACTGTCTAAATGACTTTAAACTCTGGTGGCTATTAGTGATAACAGAGGATGGTTAGCTTTTTGCAAGTCCAAAATTCAAAATCAAAGCATTACTCTAACCAAACAGTAAGTTGGAGAAAAGACAGAGACAGCTGAATCAAAATCCACAATATCAGTGTATGATCACCCACTTATAGAAGTTTATAACGTCATAAGGGGCCTCACATTTTATTATCTTGGATTCTTCAGCATCTGCAGTTCCCATTATCACTGGCAACTTTCAAGGATCTGTGTACATGGACACCGAGATCTCTCAGCTCATCTACACTACTAAGAATCTTACCATTAGCCCTGTACTTTGCCTTCTGGTTTCTCTTACCAAAGTGCATCACCTCACACTTGTCTGCATTAAACTCCATTTCCCACCTCTCAGCCCAGCTCTGCAGCTTATCTATGTCTCTCTGCAACCTACAGCATCCTTCGTCACTGTCCACAACTCCACCGACCTTAGAGTCGTCTGCAAATTTACTAACCCATCCTTCTACACCCTCATCCAGGTCATTTATAAAAATGACAAACAGCAGTGGACCCAACACTGACCCTTGCGGTACACCACTAGTAACTGCTCTCCAGGATGAACATTTCCCATCAACTACCACCCTCTATCTTCTTTCAGCAAGCCAATTTCCGTTCCAAACTGCTATATCTCCCACAATTCCATTCCTCTGCATTTTGTACAACAGCCTATTGTGGGGAACCTTATTGAACGCCTTGCTGAAATCCATATACACCACATCAACCGGTTTACTCTCATCTACCTGTTTTGTCACCTTCTCAAAGAACTCAATAAGGTTTGTGAGGCACGACCTTCCCTTCACAAAACTGTGCTGACTATCCCTAATCAATTTATTCTTTTCTAGATGATTATAAATCCTATCCCTTATAACCTTTTCCAACACTTTACCAACAACTCAGAGAAGGCTCACTGGTCTATAATTACCAGGGTTGTCTCTCCTCCCCTTCTTGAACAGGGGAACCACATTTGCTATCCCCCAGTCATCTGGCACTATTCCTGTAGACAATGACAAGTTAAAGATCAATGCCAAAGGCTCGGCAATCTCCTCCCTGGCTTCCCAGAGGATCCGTGGATAAATCCCATCCGGCCCAGGGGACTTATCTATCTTCACCCTCTGAAGGTTTTCTAATACCTCTTCCATGTGAACCTCAATCCCACCTAGTCTAGTAGCCTGAATCTCAATATTCTCCTCGACAACATTGTCGTTTTCTAGAGTGAATACTGTCGAAAAATATTCATTTAGCGCTTCCCCTATCTCATATGACTCCACACACAACTTACCACTGCTATCCTTGATTGGGCCTAAGCTTACTTTCGTCATTCTTTTATTCCATAAATACCTATAGAAAGCCTTAGGGTTTACCCTGATCCTGTCCGCCAACGACTTCTCATGTCTCCTCCTCCAATTACAACATTTAAAAGGCATCTGGATGGGTATATAAATAGAAGAAGTTTACAGGCATATGGACCAAATACTGGCGAATGGGGCCAGATTAATTTAGGATATCTGGTCAGCATCGAAGAGTTTTTCTGAACAGTCTGTTTCCATGTTATACATCTCTGTGACTCTATGACCCTGTTTTCTGAATACAAACCTTATGACCAGTGGAAGCATTAAGTGACCAGAGAGACCAGCATTATTTCTGCACCAAAGAAGAAACAAAGAATCGGCTTCAACTCTTGCCTTACCATACAAAGCCAGGATAGGAAGCAAAGCTTATAATCAGGATTGGAGATCAATGATATCAGCGATGAGAATGGAGGTTTGGACAATTTAACTTTCACAGATAAAATTTACCAAAAAGGTGATTTCCTAACTGCTTATTAGGTGTGGTTATATTTTGACAAATTCAGAAAGAGTGAAGTTAGTACCATGGAGCATACAAAATGGAATGGAGTAGATTATTTGCAAGACTGCAGAAATTCTATTTGGAATATCCTCAATCTGTGCTGGCATTTAAGTTATTTGACTGTGCCAAAGTATCAGCTTTAGACAGACTTGTACTTTTGGTGGGAATTAAATTTGCAAATAAACACACACTGATGTTGGAAGGAGAAAGAAAATCTTCTTGGAAAATATTCCTTTCTAGCAATGCTCATCGTGCAACTGGGTCAATTTGCTACATGACAGCAAATGTTAAAGGACTGGTGAGACCGTCCAGAGAAAGGACATCAAAGAAAGCATGAAAGAAGAACTTTAACTCAGAGAAACAAGGACAGGGATAACACAGTGCTAGATGAACAGAGAGGCCAAGCAGCATCAGAGAAGCAGGAAGGATGATGTTTCGGGCCTAGACCCTTCTTCAGAAACAAGGACAGGAATGCTTTTTCACATCTGTATTCCAGAAGTGTGGCACAAGTGACCACCCTTGACATCAAAGCTGCATTTGACCAAACGTGTCATCGAAGAACCCAGCAAAACTGGAGTAATTGGGAATCAGAGGAAAACATTCCACTGTTCAGAGCCATATCAGACATAAAAGAAGCTGGTCGTGGTTGGTGGAGGTCCGTCATCTCAGTTCAGGGCAATAATGCCAGAGTTCCTCGGGGTAGTGTCCTAGGCCCAACCATCTTCAATTACTTCAGTCCCTTCATTATAAGGTCAGAAGTGGGGATGTTTACTGAGGATTGTACAATATCCAGCACCATTCAGAACTCCACAAGTTATAAGTGGAGCAGAAGGAGCCCATTCGACCCATCAGGTCCACTTCCCCATTCAATACAATCATGGCTAATCTGATAATCCTCAACTCCACCTTCCTGCCTTATCCTATAACCCGTGATCCTCTAATGATTAGAAATCTGTCTACCTCAGCCTTGGGTATACTTAACAACCCAGTCTGTACAGCTCTCTGTGCTAAAGAATTCCACAAATTCACTGTCCTTAGAAAACAAAATCCTCCTGGTCTCTATCTTAAATAAACAACTAGTGCCCCTCAAATTATGCCCTCTGTTCCTAGATTGTCTCAAAGGGATTTTAGATTTTATTGGAAACAACCTCATTGCATGTATTCAGTCACAATCCCCATGAATAAAGAACAAAGGACAGTACAACAAAGGAACAGGCCCCTCAGCACACATATTCTTACAAGTATAGTTGTGAACTCAGCCCCGGCCATCATGTAAGCCAACCTTCTATCCATTGACTCCATCTACATTTTTCATTACCGCGGAAAGGCAGCCAACAAAGATTCTTCCCACACCAGTCATAATCTCTTCCAATCTCTTCCCTCAGGCAGAAGGTACAAACGCTTAAACACGTTGCTTACCAACAGGTTCAAGAACAGCTTCTTCCCCAGTTATTGGACTCCAAAGGTTCAAATTTCAAATCTCATGTTGATCTTGCTTTTTGTGCACCTTCTTTGCAGTTGTAACTTTGTATTCCTCGCTCTGTTCAATCACCCTATGATCTTTGTGTCTTTGTATGTTATGATCTGATGTACTTCACACAAAACAAAACTTTGCACTGTACATATGTATGTGACCATAATAAATCAAATTAATCAAATCAAAAACATCTCTTCCCATTCATCCAAACCCCAATGAGTACAAGAACAATCTAATTAAACTCTCTTCATAAGACAGTCCTTCCACACTCAGGATCAACCTGGTGCATTTTTTTCTAGACTGCCTCCGATGCCAGTGTACCTTTCCTTGTATAAGACTGTGGTCTGACCAGTGTCTTTTACAGTTTCAACAAGGTCTACCTATTTTTATACTCTATTGCCTTTGAAATAAATGCCAACATTGTCTTCCCCATTACCCACTGAAACATGGATGCAAGTTTTTATGTGACTGATGCATAATGACCACCAAATTCCTCTGTGGTGTATTTGTCTGTAGTCTTTCTCCATTTAAATAATACTCAGCTCCTCAATTCTTCCTGCCAAAGTTCATAACATCATATTTTCCCATATTGTATTTTATTTGCCAAGTTTTTATCCATTTGCTTAACTCAAACTCTTTTGTCATCTTTTGAACCTGCCTTCCTGCCTGCTTTTGTGTCAAATGGAAACTTGGCTGTAGAACATTCACCTCCCTCATCCAAGTCATTAATATTTTGTAAGCAACATTCATTCTGAGCCGCTCTCAGGATCCACACACAGTGACTGATGTGCTGACATGATTCGCAGCTTCTAGTTGTGAATGTTGTTTCTGTGCGCAAACCTCATAGGTCCAAGCAAAAGAACTAAGTTATTAGTGGGAATGCTCACTGCAAACAATTTTGGCCCCAGCACTGTTCTCTCTGACATTCCACTAGTTGTAGGTTGCTATCCTGAAAAAGCGCCCCACCCCACTTAGCTCAACTTTCTATCTGCTAATTGTTCGCCAATTGTTAGCGGACTCATCTTATTAAGTAGCCTAACTTATCAAAAGCCTTCTGAAAATCCAAATACATTACAACCGCTGCTCCTCCCTTAAAGCGATCCTGCTTGCCAACTCTCCAAAGAGTTCTAACAACAATTAATATAACGTAAATAATTCTAATACAATTCTATATCAATAAGAAGTCATTATGGGATAAGGTGCACGAATGAAGATAGAGTGAGTATCTATGTTATGGAGCTGGATGAACACTGCAGGCCTAGCAGCATCAAAGGAGCAGGAAGGCTGACGTTTCGGGCCTAGACCCTTCTTCATTTGTGAAGAAGGGTCTAAGCCCAAAACGTCAGCCTTCCTGCACCTCTGATGCTGCTTGGCCTGCTGTATTCATCCAGCTCTACACCTTGTTATCTCAGATTCTCCAGCATCTGCAGTTCCTACTATCTCTGAGTATCTATGTTGTAGCTCTAAAACAATGCTAGAGAATTGAAAATCTCAAAATTGACACGGGTAAATAGCAGCAGTCAGCTATCCTATTGCTTTATGAAGAAAGTAGCACAGTGCAAGCGCCATTAGAAAAGTTTGAAAAAAGACATCAGGAACTCTAATTGCAAACACCTGCTCAAAAAAAAGCCAGAAAATAACAACATGCTGTCATTCTTCTCAAATGATGGCATTTCGTTTTGGTTTTGTTTGCTTTCCATTAATATTGTATATATTAATTTTCTACCACTATCCATAGTTCTAAACTATAACCAGATACATAAAGATGAATACTGCCACAGCAACTTGGACTGGCTGAGCGAACTGCAAACCACTACCCACAACAGAATCTCATGCCCCTTATAATACGGACTTTCGGCCAATCCTTTTATATTTTAAAACTAAAACTACAGGCAGGAAAATATGGCTGCCCATGGGTCATGTTGAAAATACTTCCCTGTGCCAAGAAAGAATAAATGGAACATTCCATATGAATGTGAATCAATAACATTTACTAAAACAATTGAACAAATATTACCATTAGACTGAGTGAATCAATCAAAAAATAAAGTCTCCAACTGATTCAAATCCTCCAGCTGTCAAAATACGAACACAGGATGTGGATTCAAAATGAACACCGCACCCTTCTTTGGTGAAGGACTTTGAACGTGTCTCATCAAGTGAGTTTTTATAGGTTTCCTGCCTGGTTTTAAAATCAACAAGCTGTTTTGCAAGTAGTTCCACCCAAGCAAACAATCAAACCAAGAATTCAGTGATCAAAAAGTCAGGCATATTTGCTACAAGTTATCAAAATGCCAAGGCAATTAACAGTAAAACTCTGAAAGCAGGGGATCCTAACAGAGGAGGACTCCACCAATGTGTTCCACTTCAGGTTTATCGAAAAATCACATCTTGGAAATAGAACTACCTGTTGACAATCGTTTGCTTGACAAGACTGTCATTTCGATTTTAACCTTCTTAAAAATCCGAGAAATAACAGGCCTGCTACTGAAGACCATAAATCAAAAGTAAACCTGCAATCAATGAGTGTCTGTGTGTCTGATAGATTGAGTCAGTAATGTTACAATATCTTTGGGATAAGTGAGAATAAATGACTTATTTTGTTTCAAATTCACAAAAACATGCTGCTACAATTATTTAACAAAGTGTGGAGCTGGATGAACACAGCAGGCCAAGCAGCATCTCAGGAGCACAAAAGCTGACATTTTGGGCCTAGACCCTTCATCAGAGAGCCGAAACATCAGCTTTTGTGCTCCTGAGATGCCTCTTGGCCTGCTGCGTTCATCCAGCTCCACATTTTGTTATCTTGGATTCTCCAGCGTCTGCAGTTCCCATTATCACTGCTACAATTATTTAATTGGGGCAGACAGTTCTAGGGTAATAAAACACACATTTTTATTTGATAATGAGAAGTAAGGACTACACATAAACTTTATCCGAAACATGAGCACAGAGTATTTTCACCTTTAAATAAAAGGAAACAAATTTTAAAAATTACTTAAAAGAATTCAAGACACCAACTACACATTGGTAAAAGTTGGAAATCCTCACCTTATGTGCTGGTTTAAGAAAAGTCAATAAATTACTTCAAGAAAGAAATCAGACAGCTGCTTGAAAAGGAAAAGTAATTAACAACTATCAAATAATTGAATGGAAGGGCAGAATGGTTTCTTTTTACTTGTTCTATCGTGAGAAATGGGTGTCACTAACAAGGTGAAGATTTGTTGTACATCACTAATGGCCCCTTATGTGAGTTATTTGCAAGTCAACCACATTGCCACGATTCACAATTAGGCCAGATAGGCAAGGACAGCAGACTTTCTGCCTTAAAAGGACACTTGTTAAAGAGACAGGTTTTTCAGACAATTGGTAATAGTTTCATGGTCATCATTACAGAGATTAGTTTTATATTCCAGGTGTATTCATTTAAATTCCACCAGATACTGTGGATCTAAACTCACATCTTCAGAACATAAGCACCGACTTTCACCAGTTCAGTGATTTGCCATTACACCACTGCACCTATTAGTGATGCATGTAAAAGAAAACTCAATTATAGACTCGATGGCTCGGTACTCCCCCATTAGTTACGGGAATCTCTCAACCAGCCTACCAGGGGGATCCCTGTGCAAAGGCTGGAGAGTAATGAGGAGACAAAAGCATTGGCAGACAGACAGAGGCCTAACAATTCTACTCAAATTAGAAGAAACCCAGCAACATCATCAATGAGTTAAAAGCAAAATACTTCTGACGACGTAAAATAAAAAAAAATGAAAGGGCTGCAATAAGTCAGCTAGCCCGACAGTATCTGTGGTGAGAGAAATGGAGTTAACATCTTGAGTCTGATATGATTTGTCTTCAGACTTGAAGGCAGAGGGTGGAAAATTATAGCTTTTATGCTGTTTACAAAGGAGCATTGGAACAGATGGGGACGGTGCCCAGAGCAAAAGGCAACGGAAATGTTAATGGTAGGCATTAATTGGTCAGCTCTGCTGACAGCAAACCCATGCAAACACGACACTGGGCAGGATAGATAATCAAAATGGAGTACAGTATTTTTACAGTCTAAAGGTGATGAACACAATGTTGAGTCCAGAAACCTTCAAAATTGCCCTAAGTAGAAAATGAGGTCCTATTCCTCGAGCTTGCATTAGAGTTCATTGGAACACTAGTATGAAATCAAGGTAGTGTATTGCAATGGAAAGTGACTGGGACATTGGAGCTATTCTTACAGATAGAGCAGAGATGGTCCCCAAAGCGATCTCACCAATGTATAGGAGACGGCATTGTAAGCAGTGAATACAGTAGACTAGATTGAAAAAAGCTCAAGTAATTAAATGCTTCATCTGGAGGGTGCATTTGGGGCTTAGGACATTAAAGGAGGGAAGAAGCAAAAATATTACACCTTCCATAACCAAATGGGCAGGTGCCATTGTTGGGAGGGAGGAATATAGGAAGATGTCACAGAGAGAAAGATCTTTGTGGGTTGCTGACGAGGAAAGATGTGATTGATTGTGGCATCCTGCTGGAGGTGGGGACAAAAGGGTAGAGGATTATCAATGCGCCAAATAGACATTCCTGTTTATACAACATCCTTAACATAAAAAAGGTCATATGGTGCATCACAGGCACAGTATAAAACATGCAAGGAGATTTTAAGGTAGATTGTGTGGAGAGTCTTAAAGGAGGGAAGTGAGGCAGAGCAACAGATGTTAAGGGAGCTCAGGGCTTGTGTAACCGAACGGATGGCCACGAATGGTTGATGCTCAAGAGGCCAAATTTAGAGCAGCGCTGGCGACATGGAGCTGATAAAGAGATAGGAGGAGGTAAGGGCATGGAGGGTTGTGAAGATGAGGATGAGAATTGTAAATTCAAGACAGTGACCCACAGCCAATGTCATTCAGCTACAGCAGGGATGATAGAGGAATAAGACTTGGTGTGAGCTCAGTCATGAGCAACACAGTTTTCATTGACCTCAAGTGTACAAGAGGACAAAATGAGGAGACCAGTCAGGCATGTGGTGAAATAAAAGCATTAACCATTCTACAGGGTATGGAAGAACATCGGCAAATCAATCCATACTTTGCTGAAGATATCTAAGAATACAAAATCAGTAGATATATCAATTCCATTTTTGAGAAGCTAAAAATGAAGACACTTTGACATGCTGCTAATCCTGTTCTAAATTGGTGAGGATGCCGCAATTAGGTTATTTAGGGACTGTACAGTGTAACACTAAAAAAAGGATGTCCAAGGGCTGGTCAATCTGGAAAATATTCCCACTGTCTCTTTCTACATTCTTCCTTGGGAACTTGGTTTAAACTTCCACTTCAAATGGAGTCTGAGTAAGAGTATACATCAACCTTTGCACTTCAGGATTAAAATCAGGCAGAAATTACAGGTTTATCCAGCAACAGCCTTGCAAGCACACACCCAGAATAGCAGAGACAGGTAATAGGATCGGTCAGCTCAGTTGGCTGGACAGCTGGTTTGCGATGCAGAATGACACCAATAACACATCCTCCACTCAGCCGAGGTCACCGTGAACACCCTTCTTTCTCAACTTTGTCTCTTGCCTGAGGCATGCCAATCCTCAGGTTAAAATCACACCACTGGGGTGGGCTAGATAACAAAGTGTGAGGCTGAATGAATACAGCAGGCCAAGCAGCATCTTAGGAGCACAAAAGCTGCTGTTTCGGGCCTAGACCCTTCATCAGAAAAGGGGGCTGGGGAGAGGATTCTGAAATAAAGAGAGAGAGGGGGGGGAGGTGGACTGAAGATGGATAGACGTGAAGATAGGTGGAGAGGAGAGTATAGGTGGGGAGGTAGGGAGGGGATAGGTCAGTCCAGGGAGGACGGACAGGGAAAGGGGGTGGGATGAGGTTAGTAGATAGGAGGTGCAGCTTGAGGTGGGAAGAGGGGATAGGTGAGAGGAAGAACAGGTTAGGGAGGCAGGGATGAACTGGGCTGGTTTTGGGATGCAGTGAGGGGAGGGAGATTTTGAGGCTTGTGAAATCCACATTGATACCACTGGGCTGCAGGGTTCCCAAGCGGAATATGAGGTGCTATTCTCGCAACCTGGATGTGGTGGGTGTGCTGAGATTGGAGGGGAGTGTGGAGTGGACAAGGGAGTCCCGGAGAGAGTGGCCTCTCTGGAAGGCAGATAAGGGTGGAGATGGAAAAATGTCTTTAGTGGTGGGGTCGGATTGTAGATGGCGGAAGTGTCGGAGGATGATGCGTTGTATCCGGAGGTTAGTGGGGTGGTATGTAAGGACGAGGGGGATTCTCTTTTGGCTGTTATTGCAGGGGCGGGATGTGAGGGATGAGTTGCGGGAAATGCGGGAGACTCGGTCGAGGGCATTCTCGACCACTGCGGGGTGGAAGTTGCGGTCCTTGAAGAACGAGGACATCTGGGATGACTAGGGTGGGCAAGGGCCTTGTAGTATTATCACTGGACAGTCGTTTCAGAGACCCAAATAACATTCTGGGGTAGCAGGAACTGCAAATGCTGGAGAATCTGAGATAACAAGGAGTAGAGCTAGATGCTTTCTGAAGAAGGGTTGAGGCCTAAAACGTCAGCTTTCCAGCATGCTCTGCTGATGCTGCTTGGCCTGCTGTGTTCATCCAGCTCTACACCTTGTTATCTCAGATTCTAGGGATTCAGGTTCAAATCCCACCACGGCAGACAGTAAATTTGAACTTAATCAAAAAAATTCTCGCATTAAGAGTCCAATGATGACTGTGAAACCATTGTCAACTGTCAGAAAAACCCATCTGAAGAAGAGTCACTGGACCTGAAACATTAACTCGGATTTCTCTCCACTCAGGCTGCCACACCTCCTAAGTTTTTCCAGCAATTGCTGTTTTTGTTTCTGCCTCAAAATTTTAACCTTGCCATCCCAACTGAAATAATGTGTTGCAATAGTCATTAAATATTACCCGTTATTTGATCGTGGGCAGAAACCAGGGACATTGGGACTGTCCTTCTTCAGCACTCAAATTTAATGAGAGATTTAATATAATCAAGGGTTTTGATAAAGTGGATAAACTGAAACTGTTTTAACTGATAGGGTATTCAATACCCACTGATTTAGGATACTGGCAGAAGCTGTGGGCTGCAGGTGCAAGGAGATTTGTTACAATGCACTCTTCAGAATGGGTGGTAGAAGCAAATTTAATAGTAACTTTAGAAAGGAAAAAAGGAAATTGGAGAAATAGTTGACAAGTTAACAATATACAGGGCTATGGACTGAATCTGAAGTACTGGGATGACAAAAGCAAAATAATATGTTTGCTGGAAATCTGATTGGCTGGTAGCTCTGAGCAGGTATGGCTCTCAAACCTTGATCACACAAAGGCACTGCTGATTGGGTCAAAAGGCCCAACTGGCACTTTATTTCCAAATCTTCCCTCACTCAAAGTGATGGCAAGGGTCTCCTGCCAACTCTTCAGGGGTAGGCGAGACCCTCATTGTCTCCGCTGAATCAAGCCCAAAAGTTTCAGGTCAATGACCTGTCATCTCGAACCTGGGCCTATTTGGACAACCGCTTCAAGGGGCCAATACAATCATCGGTATGGCTTCCTTCTGTGCTTTATTCTTCAATGATAATGTGCTTCAATGCAATGTAACTCAGAAATTAAAATCAAACCCCAGTCATTGGATTTGCTTTGCAATCCAGAGGTCGCAAGTTCAAATCACACATGAGAAGTTGTGAAACTAAACTTGCACCAGATAAAATGGCCATAAAAACTACCTGATTGTTATTAAAACATTTGGTTCACTAATGTTCTTCAGGGAAGAAAATTTGCCATGCTTTAGTTGCCGTGATGAACACATGGCTCTAGTCACACACAATGTGGTTGACTCTTAAGCCTCAAGGAATGAACAATAAATACTAATAGAGCCCACATTCAGAGAACACGCAAGTTGCAATCTCTGTGAAGGATCCAGGGTATAATTATCAATAAAATGCAACCACGTCACTATCTCTGATACAATTTTAACCTCAGTGTGAAGCCTCTTCCAGGGATGCCTAACCTGAAGAAGTTACCCTCCTCCCTCCGGACCAACTTCAGGGAATCTCTCTCCCACTGCAACTTTCTTGTCTCCATCTTCGATCCGCCTCCCCCTCTCTCCCTATTTATTCCAGAACCCTCTCCCCATCCCCCTCTCTGATGAAGGGTCTAGGCCCGAAACATCAGCTTTTGTGCTCCTGAGATGCTGCTTGGCCTGCTGTGTTCATCCAGCTTCACACTTTATTATCTCTACACCTTGTCTATTTCCAGCTGAGTTCACAAAATTGAAGCATGTGCCAACTCACAAAACACCTGGGACATACCACAACTACTGAGAAATCACTTTTAGCTTTAATCAATTTGACACATAGTACAAAGAGTTTGTGAGGGAATAGCTGAAAATATTAACTTCATTAAAAATTGTATACTGTTCAAGTAGGAGGTCTTTGATGTTCCTTTAAACCCTTCCTCTCGTCATCTCTATTTTCATTGCCTCTAACTGAAGGTAACAGACTTGAATCCATTGCCAAATCTTGGTTCAAACTGAAAAGGTGAAGCCTTCGATGGAAATACAGAATGCACAAGAGGATTTCAGGAACATAGAGTTCCCACAAGATTGTAGGAAGTAGAAGGGACAAGACCACAGAAGTATTTGAACACAAGATTGAGAGTTTTAAAATCAACGGTTGAAAAAAAGAATCATATTTCAGCACGCACAGTGGTGACCTGGGAGCAGGCCTTAGGCAATCTTGGAGACAGACAGCAGAGTTCTGGAGGACAAATTCAAGCGAGTGTCAGATACAAGCTGTGAAGCCAAACAGAAAAGCATTGGAATTGTCAAGTTTGGAGGAAACAGCAGCATGGATGAATCCAGATGCAAATCACTGGTGACCAATTGTTCTCTAGCCCAGGAGCTTAAATCAGCTTAGCATTGTCAGCAACAGCTCCAGCTACAATTCCTGCGGCTGCTCAAGCCATATTTCAAATTTAAGAAATCCTAGTGGCATGGCTCTGTCAATTACAGAATGTAACAACTGATATTTGTTGAGAAAATATGCAAGGTGACATCCCTTTCTGAACAATGTCAGTCTGTAACCAAAAGCAGACCCTTGAGTAGGTGACATGATGACAGTATTTTCTATCCCCTGTGAAACAAGCACACACAGGAGTTCATCTGCAAGGAACTGTGCTGTACAGTCAATGTTATGCAAAATAATTTTTTTTTAAGCAGTGCTATCTCGTTTCTTATAAAACAGGTTCCAAATGTTCCAAAACATTACAGTATGACCTAGGCTCTGGGACCTCGGTTGGTGGTATTTTGATGCGTGTGCTGACACCTAGAGATCCTGACACCCTTCCAAGGAAAAAAACTCCATTATTGAAAACATTGGAGAGACTGGGAGAGCAGATAGAGAATATTTAAGAGAACAAAGCAATCTGTTTAACTATCACTATTACTTACCCTGAACTAGGCCACCACCACCACTGAGACATATCCAAACACTGTCGTCATTTTCAGATTTCCAGGATTCTTCGAAATGAGGTAAAAAAAAGCCGTTCAAAATTTTGATAGCTCCTCAGGTCTATTTTTTTAAAAAATGAGAATAACAATGTTTTTAATACAATAAAAGCCTTGTCAGGAGGACCTCAGCAAAAGTTCAAAACAGTAATCCAGAAAGGAAGGAAGAAGGGGGCAAAAATATTGGGCGACAGGCCTGAATGCTTCATTTCAGAAAAGTGATCCAATTTGTTAGCACAAATGCTTGAATCAACCACTTTTAATGTGTGCATGTTCTGTATATTATTTTCAACTCAGATTTGCTGATTTGAAAAACAAAGCTGGTGGCCGTAGCTGAGAAATTTCTCGGGAGGATTGCATGAAAACAAAGAACATTTCCTCCTTTGTAAAGCTTTAGAGGGACCAGCGTCTGTAAGGCTTTTAAAGGGAGGTGTCAAATCAGTAGCCCCAGAAGGCTTTGTGCTGATACTCAAGTTACAAAAACAGATACATACGTCTCCTATTTTCAAAAAAAACACACATCAGTAGGCCAAAACAAGCTAATCATCAGGAATATTTTTAATATTTTACATATACGTGATAAATTCAACTGGTTAAATTCATGACCATAATTCTCCTGGCATGGTGACTTGCATAATGTAGGACACCGGTCATGTAATCTGCTGTGTGATAGTACAAGACTGTGGCTTCTTTCCCCCAGAGTTAAAGATTTCCTTACCACTATACTAAGAAGTAAATAACACTTTAACTCAAAAAGCAGCACCAAAAAAAACCTCCATCTTCTCTGCTAGCAAGCCAGCTAAGCGTGTCTTTCCTGCCCCCAATGTTATGCACAAAAATCCCAGCTAGCAGTACTCTAATTTGCACAGTAACAAAAATTTGGTCTTAGATTTAAATATACACTGCTGATCCATATACACTTCATCTCTCAGAAAGTAACAGATTACCCCCATCCACCATTTTTTTTGTAACAGGGAGCACACAAACCCTTCTTCATGCTTGAATCCTTTACCTCAAGACAGTGAAACAAATTTTCTTCTTCAAAGATACCACAAACATACCCAACTATAAAGCATTTAGCATACTATCCACATACCAGAATAATATGTCTAGGGTGCAATCATGCTGTTTTAGATGGTACCTTTCTGCAAGCTTCTTGTATTGCTGCCATGAAGAAGGAAGCAATGTAGCTCAGTGGCTGCATTGTTCATGAGCTGATCTGCTTCAAACCAGTTCTAGCCGGTTCCAGCCACCCCACATACAGCCATGGAAACCTGTACTGCAGCACATATTGCCCAGTGTTTCCCTTTGCTTATGCCACATTATTGCGATGTTTTTACCCAAAAAAATATTTTAAACTGTCCTTTTGGAACACCGCGCCTACAGAATCATATCTAAATAAAGCTCAACAGTTCCCCTACCTTTATTTTTGCCAGCATGTTGCTGTGATCTCTGGGAAAGTCAATTGTAATAAAGGTTTGTGATAGTGCACTATGAAATGGCTGCGGTGTCCTAACAGAAATAAAATCACTGAGAAACTGTGGAGCTAAAATTATCTGCTCATATTTCTAAACATTCACCGACAGTGCAGCCAACAGGATTAGATTTTACTAAACAACAGAAAAAAAAATTAGAAGGTGCCACAAAATCTGTTTTCTTTCTCTGAAAAGCTGCCAGGTCCATATGCTCACTGTTAAACCAGTAAATCAAACTCCTTTACTACTTTTAGCCAGGAAGAGTCACGGTGATTTTTATTGGGATTTATGGGATCTGACGTGCCACAGCACAGGGGTTGCAGATCAGAAAATACCAGTCCTTTCTGCTGTTTTTAACCACACCCTTTAGCAAGAAGCCATTTTAGAAACAAATGTGTAATCTGCTAATTGTCTCGTCCTCTTTCTTCAGGCCCAGTCCTTTGTTTTAGCAGTTCAGATTCCGAGCAGTCAGTAATTATGGGAGCAAGGGATAATTTTTAATTTTGGTTTTGAACATTGCTCATTTACCTTGAATCACTGTAGAAAAGCTATTATAAACCTTTTGCATCAATGCAGCACATTTTCACTTCAAACAGACAATTTTACACAAAAGTTTCACTGACAAGACAGTGGAAGCCCACAAAGCACTGTGCAAGCAATAAAGTAGGTTTCACTACAAGCTTGGCTAAAGCATAAGGAAGAATGGGAATGAGGGGGGAGGGGTGTTATCACTGCAGACAGCTTCCCAGTTTGGGCTACTGCAAATTAACTGTTTGATGTTCAATGACTCAAACACACAGTATTTTAACAACAAAAAAAACTTGCAGTTCTACAGCACCTTCATGTCTTGCAAACGTGACAGCCTGGTGATACAAACTGTTGAATATTTCTCTCTCAACCAGAATATCGAGCTAAAACAAGGCAGCCCCAATATGCAATGGAAGTGGATGGGCCACACCAGCAAAAGAACAAGACACTGGTGTCAGCCTCATGGAGTCTGCCTAATTGTAAGTCCCCTCCTGCCACATTGAGTTTGCACTTCCCATCAACTGATCAAACACTGGCAATGGTTCTCTCAAATCCTTGGTTGAAATATCTAGATTCATCTGGATACAGGACCTGTGTTCATAAAGCCTGCAAAGAGTGGTTTTTATTTAAACACAATCTTCATTTAATCTTTCTTGTCCGTGAATGATTGCACTGGACTGTAAATGAGTACCGATTCCTTTAATTAAAGTAAGTAAAACAGTTGTCAGTCCAACAGAAGCCCTTGTCCAATTTACATTAAAGTGCATTAATTTTCAGAAAATTAAATATTGCACAACACTGTCACATCACTATCACCATTAACAGTGAATTCATAAATGCCTCTTATTTTTATGGTATGATTTATATTATAATTATACCTCCTGTTATTTTATACCTTTTCCTGGATGGTACAGTAATTTGTAATTATGCTTTGTTTTGTAGCCACAAAATGTGTAGCGCAAGATTTTTAAAAGATAACATCAAGATCTGTATTAACTCACATCCGCCACACAGTCTTATAGGGAAATGCGACCCCCGAAACAAAAACTAAAAGATGACAAATGACGCGTCTGAAATATGAGGAGAGATTGACTAGTTTAAGATTGTTTTCGCTGGAGTTCAGACGAGTGGGGGTGGAGTGGGGAAGGGTCTCAGAATTATTCTGACAGGACGAGACAGGGTAAATGCAGGAAGGATGTTCCCGATGGTGGGTATGTCCAGAACTTGGAGTCACGGTATGAGGATCTGGGGTAGACCATTTAGGATTGAGATGAGGAGACATTTCTTCACCCAAAGAGTGGTGAGTCTGTGGAATCAATTACCACAGGAAATAGTTGATGCCAAAACATTGAACGCATTCAAGAGGTGACTAGATCATAGATCATAAAATCCCTACAGTGTGGAAATGGGCCCTTCGGCCCAACAAGTCCACACTAACCCTCAGAGCATCCCGCCCAGACCCATCCCTCTATAACCCACTTAATCTACACATCCCTGAACACAATGGGAATTTAGCACGGCCAATCCACCTAGCCTGCACATCTTTGGCCAGTGGGAGGAAACCAGAGAGCCCAGAGGAAACGCATGCAGACACGGGGAGAATGTGCAAACTCCAGACAGACAGTTGCCCAAGGGTGGAATCAAACCCAGGTCCCTGGCACTGTGAGGCAGCACTAGATATAGCACTTGGGGCAAATGGGATCAAAGTTTACGAAGAGAAAGCAACATTAGGCTATTGAGTTGGATCATCAGCCATCATCACATAGAATGGCAGAGCAGGCTCGAAGGGCTGAAAGGCCTTCTTTTGCACCTATCTTCTACGTTTCTACGTACCCCACTACGCTGCATTTACATATCTCACAAACAGGGTGGCAGAAAGAACTCAACTGGACTGAGAAACTTAAAGAAGACCGCTCAAGACAAAGATACTATGTTACTCTGGCTATCAAGTAGGAAGCATGCAATAACAGTGCCTTGAAATGTGCAAGCATCTGAAATATATGTGACTCCATTCAAACAAAACAAGAGTCAAAGTTCTGATAGGACAACCTTAAAACCAACATAAGGAACGGCCTCGACATGAAAGCCACTAACACTTCCACAAGTATTCACAAATGAAACAGCATGCTTAACTGAAGAACTACTGCAATACAGAAAAACTGTGGCATATTTTCTGAACAGGTTCCCCAGTTCCAAGTAGAATTCTCAGTACAGAGAAAACTACACAGTGTACAGCAACTCTACGAGTCACTATGCAAAAATACTGGTCAGGAAGTTAAAAGTACAGTGGGTGAATGCACCTGTGGCACTGAATTACGAACAAACATCAAGATATCCTTCATTTTTGAGAGAGATAATGGGAACTGCAGATGCTGGAGAATCCAAGATAACAAAGTGTGAAGCTGGATGAACACAGCAGGCCAAGCAGCATCTCAGGAGCACAAAAGCTGACGTTTCAGGCCTAGACCCTTCATCAGAAAAGGGGGATGGGGAGAGGGTTCTGAAATAAATAGGGAGAGGGGGGGAGGCAGATCGAAGATGGACAGAGGAGAAGATAGGTGGAGAGGAGACAGACAAGTTAAAGGGGCAGGGATGGAGCCTGTTTTGTCCCTGGCTTGTGCTGAACCAGGCAATTTTACCTGGAGCAATAGAAAGCTGTTCTAATTAGGTTCACTAGCAATTGAGGCCCCACATGTGCAAGAGGGACATAAATTATCCTGGCCTGGGTACTATTTAAAACAGATCAAACAATTCCTCTGGTAACCTGCCCAATTTACATTTCTCAGCCAGCATTTCAAACAGATGATCCAGTAATTTATCTCACGGTTGTTTGTGGGAGCTTGCTGTGCAACTCCTTGTCTCACTTCCCATATTACAACAATGGACACATTCAAGAAAACTTCATTGTTTATATCCCAGAGGGTTTGGATCGTCGAGTCTGGTCAAGACAGAAACCACTGGATTTTTGCAAACAAAGGGATTACAGGAATACAGAAAATGCAGCTGTAGTGACCTTATTAAATGTCAGGGCAGGGCTGAAGGGCTGTATGGCCTCCTTCATTGACTATTTATTATGATCTAAAAGCACGTTCATAAATTCTGGGGGTTTGAAAAGCACTATATGAATGCAAGTATTTCTTTTCCCTTAATATCTTATGACAAGGGATACAACCTATGCTGACAATAGGGGGATCACAGGTCAGGAAAGGGTTACAGCAATGAAATAAGCTGCTCTTGCTTACTGACTAAGGTCAAAACAATGTCACTTACGGGCCCAATAGTGAGCTGTTCACCAACATCAGTATACAGCCGGAATTGTATGCCAGCAACTCATTGAACATTACACTTTTAATGTTCCTGCTCTGACAAGATCAGGAGGGCTTGAAAAATTGCAGGCAGCTCCTTGATCTGTGATGCCCAGCGCCATTTCTGCTGTCAGCAAATTTCATTGGGAAAGGGGCAGTGAAAGTATGCACTTCCAAATCTCCACAATTCTGTTAGAGGTAGGTGAGGTTTGGATGTTGATATGAATCACACCAGCACAGAGATGATAAATCATGGTCTGGATGGAACCAAATGAAAAGTCAGTCCAAAACATGTTGCCTACTTAACATGTTGTTATGAAATGCTGTATCACAAGTTGTCTTCCTTTACTACAGTGAGCAAAGTTAATGTTTTTATTGGTCACTTAACATTCAGTAATGTGGTTGCTAATTTGTTACTTCTGACAACTGGCAAGCTATTGAGAGAAACAAACGTTTTTTTTATTCATTAATGGGATAAGGGTGTCATGGGCTAGGCAGCACTTATTGCCCATCCCTAATTGCCCAGAGTCAACCACATTGCTGTGGTTCTACAGTCACATATAGGCCAAACCAGACCAGGTAAGGATGGCATTTTTCTTCCCTAAAAGACAGCGGAGGCTTGGGAACCACTTTGCAGAACACTTCCGCTTGGTTCGTAATAAACAACTGCACCTCCCAGTCGCAAACTATTTTAACTCTCCCTCCCATTCCTCAGACGACATATCTATCATGGGCCTCCTGCAGTGCCACAATGATGCCACCCGAAGGTTGCAGGAACAGCAACTCATATTCCACTTGGGAACCCTGCAGCCCAATGGTATTAATGTGGACTTCACCAGCTTCAAAATCTCCCCTTCCCCCACTGCATCCCAAAACCAGCCCAGCTCGTCCCCTCCCCCCACTGCATCCCAAAACCAGCCCAGCTCATCCCCGCCTCCCTAACCTGTTCTTCCCCTTGTGACAATCGACTCATGGTCATCATTAGATTCTTAATCCCAGATATTTTGTTGAATTCAAATTCCACTATCTGCCTGGATTTGAATCCAGGTCCACAGATCATCTGGGTCTCTGGATTAACAGTCCAGCGATAATACCACTAGGCTTTTGCCTCCCTTGAGTATTGTGAAAGCGCAAGTCTTCAGACATGTTAGAGTAGCTTATCCACTTGGTAAAGTTCTATTCCTGAGTTGCACATTTTAAAAGTTTCAGCCAGTTTGAAATCTTGATTGTGTAAAATGTCACTGTTTTTTTACATTTAGCCCCACTACCTGTTTGACTGATTCAAATCTTTAACAGGTTGTTGAGATTTCATTAATCCTTTTAGGTTTATCTCAGTAATTCAGCTGTTAAAAAGGCCCTAATCAATTCTGTTCAAATGGATTTGTACACATACATGCTCAATGGCCTAATGGCTTGAATAGCTGTCTTTCAAACTACTACAAGATTCTGCTCAGCAGGGATTGTTTATACAGCTGTCCGAGAAATGTCAGCTTGTTCATTTTAACGTATTTACGAACTTTGCAATTACTTTTTGAAATAATTATGAACAATTCTTTGTCTATTTTGATAGATTCATTAGCCTTTGAATTTTTTTATTCCGTGGTGGGATATGTGCATCACTGACTGTGCGTGCATCTATTGCCCATCCCCAGTTGTCTGTAAGGAGGCGGTGGCGAGCTATTTTCTTGAACCGTTGCAGTCGATGTGCTTTAGCTTGACCGAGAATGTCATTTGGGAGCAAATTCGAAGACTTTGTCCCTATCAATACTGAAGGAGTGACAACATATTTTTAATTCAGAATGGTGCATGGGGGAGGTGAACGTAAAGATAGTGGTGCTGCTGGTAATGGTATCTGTTACCCTTCTTCTTCTAGATGGTAGTGGTCATGGGTTTTGAAGGTGCTGGCTAAAGGTCTTTGGTGAACTTCTGCATGCATCTTGTAGATGGTGCCAACTGCTGCTACTGAGCAACAGTGGTAGAGGGAATGAATGTTTGTAGACAGTGGTGTCAGTCAACTGAGTTGCTTCGTCTTGATAATGTAAAGCTTCATGACTGTTGTTGAAGCTACTCACATCCATCACAGTCCTAGCTTGTGCTTTGTAGATGGTGGACAGGCTTCAAGGAGTCAGAAGATAAGATATTTGCTACAGTATTCCTATCTTCCTACTAGCTACTGGATTATATGGAAAGTCAGTTTCTCGTCAATGTTAATCCCCAGAATGCTTATAGTGAGGAATTCGGTAATAGTAATGCCATTGAACGTCAAGGAGCAGTGGTTAGATTATCTCTGACTGGAGATGGCTATTGCTTCGCATTTGAATGGCACAAATGTTACTTGCCACTTATGAGCCCTAGCGTGAATATTGTCCAGGTCTTGCTGTGTTTGCTTCAGAATCCTAAAGAGTGTACAGTTATTAATGTAAAAGGGTCATGGTTGGTCCTCACTAGCTCCGATGAAACCGTGCAGCATACAAACATATTGAGTTCTGAGGGAGGGTCACCCTGGACCCAAGACATAACTCTGATCTTTTCTTCACAGATGCTGCAAGACCTGCTGAGCTTTTCCAGCAACTTCTGTTTTTGAAACATAGTGCCTCATATACCATTTGCAGCAAAGAGTGGAGAATCTCCTGTTGTGCTGACTACCTCTATAGAAGTGTGTACATGTGGTACAGCTATCCTTCTGCTCTTAAAAGGCAGTCTGTCCTTACAAAGGGAAGCTATAAAGACTTATAGGAGGCAGTTGCTTACCATTCCTTAAATTATAAACAAGGTAAGTGGAACACAAGGGCAAGGAGAGGGCTTCAGGCTGATAGACAAAGTTCTGGTGGAACAGAACAGAAGCAAAGAAGCCATAGTTCTTTAGAGGGCTAGGATAGCCTTAAGGACACACTCAAAGTATTGGGAGCAGGAGATCAGGGCAATCCATAAATGATATCAGGGCCTAAGGCTCTTACCGCAGCACCAGAAAAAAGGCTAGTGAAATGTATCTTCACCTGATATTGCCTGCCCACCACTTCATAGAGCTTTGACACCACTCAATGAACTTGACAGCAAACTCACCCGGTAGCACTCCCTGGAGCTTGGGCTTATGACCAATGTCGAGAGACTCCACCTCACCCTTATACATGTCAATGCTGAGAGTTTCACATCTCCTTACTGTTACCTCCACATGCCTTCAGTTATGGCAGGTACATCAACAAAACATACAGTGCAATCTGACTACTGATGTTTGTCCCTCTCTTACAGGACAAGTAGATGCAAAAAGAAGCATAGTAGAGGCAACAGAGGGAAAAGGGACACCCCCATCTCCTGAATCTTATAGAGAACACAGCCATAGCATCCTGTGTCACTGAGAAGGTTGAGGATGAAAATACATTCTGGTACAGCAGACAGTGAAGGAGATAAATTTACGTTCACAGCTAGAGGATTTGAGCACAATGAGACCACAAGATACAAGAGCAGAATTAGGCCATTCAGTCGATTGGGTCTACTCTGCCATTCAATCATGGCTGATAGGTTTCCCAACTCCATTGTCCTTCCTTCTCCCCATAACCTTTGATCCCCTTACTAACCAAGAACCTATCTATCTCTGTCTTAAATACACTCAATGACTTGGCCTCCATAGGCCTCTGCAGCAATGAGTTCCACAGATTCAATACCTTCTGGCTGAAGCAACACCTCTTTATCTCAGTTCTAAAGGATCGTCCCTTCACTCTGAGGCTCTGTCCTCAGTTTCTAGTCACTCCTACTAGTGGAAACATCTCTACTTCCACTCCATCCAGGCCTCCTGAGCATTCTATAAGTTTCAGTAAGATTCATCCTCAGCTGTTACAACTCCATCAGCCTCAACCTCACAAGTCCTTCAGCCCCAGGGTCATTATTGTAAACCTCCTTTGGAACTCCTCCAAGGCCATCCTTTGTCACGATGGTCCAAAACTGTTCACAATATTCCAAATGCAGTCTGACCAGAACTTTATACAGCCACAGCAATATATCCCTGCTCTTGTATTTTAGCCCTTTCAAAATGAATGCAGACATTGTCTTTCCTTTCTTAACTGCCAACTGAACAAGCATGTTAATCTTAAGAGAATTCTGAACTGGGACTCCTAAGTCTCTTTGGTCTTCAGACTTACGAAGCCTTTCTCAGTTAAGAAAATAGACTACACTTCCATTCTTCTGACCAAAGTGCATCATCACACATTTTCCCACATTGTGTTGCATCTGCCACTTCTTTGTCCACTCTTCTAACCTGTCCAAGTCCTTCTGCAGCCTTCCTGCTTCCCCAACATTACCTGTCCCTTCACCTATCTTTGTGTCATCCGCAAGCTTAGGAACAATGCCCTCAGTTCCTTCGTCCAGGTCATTAATGTATATAACATGATCAGTTCTGGTCCCAACACTCATCCTTGCAGAACTTCAATAGTCACTGGTTGTCATCCTGAAAGAGGCACCTTTGTCCCTGTTCAGGCTTCTGCCAAAGGGCCATTCTCGATCCATGTCAGTATCTTATCGCTAATACCATGGACTCTTATCTTACATAGCAGCAAATTATGTAGCACTTTGTCAAATGCCTTCTTAAAATCCAAACAGATCATGTCCACTAGCTATCCTTTATCTAACTTGCTCATTACCTCAAAGAATTTCAACAAACTTCTTAGGCATGACCTCCCATTGACGAAGCTGAGCTGACATTGCCCTATTTTACCACACACTTCTGCAATCTTACCTGTAATAATGGACTCTGAAATCTTACCAATGACCCAGGTCAAACTAACTGGCTGTCTTCTGTCTTCCTCCCTCCCTCTTTAAACAAGGATGTTACATTACACATTTTCCTGTCATCTGGGACCCTCCCTGACTCCGGTGATTCCTGAAAAATACCACCAATGCCTCTCCAATCTCCTCAGCTATATTCAACATAACCCTACAGTGTAGTCCAACCAGTCAGGATCATTTATTTACGTTCAGACCTTTCAGCTTCCACTGCACCACCCCCTTAGTGATACCCACTATACTCACCCCTTTACTCTCTTGAAGTTCTGTTATGCTGCTGTTGTCTCTGACCGTGAAGACTGATGTGAAGTATTGATTCATTTCCTTCACCATTTCTTTTCTCCCCATTACCACTTCTCCAATCTCATTTTCCAGTAGTTCAACGTCCATTGTTGCCTCTCTCTTATCTTTTAAATATCTAAAAAAAGACTCTTGCAATCTCCTTTCATATTACTAGCTAGTTTACCATCCTATTTCATCTTCATTTACCCCATGTTGCTTCTTAAGTTGCTATCTTCTATTTTAAAGAATTCCCAATCTTTTGGCTTTCCACTGATATTCATTACATGGTATGCTTTTTGTAACCTTTTATGCTGTCTCTAACATCCATTGTCAGTTGTGGTTACCTCATCTCCCCTTTAGTATGCTTCTTCTTCCTTGGGATGAATTTCTGATGTGCCTCATGAATTACCTCCAGAAATTCCTGCCATTGCTGCTCCACTGTCTTCCCTGTTCAGCTTGCCTTCCAAGCAACTCTGGCCAGCTCCTCCCTCATATCTTTGTAATTGCCTTCATACAATTATAATACCATTACATCTGATTCCAGTTTCTCCCACTCTAACTGTAGGGTGAATTCTATCATATTATGGTCACCGCTCCCTAGGGGGTTCCTTCACCTTAAGCTCCCTAACTACACTTCACCAAGTCAAGAGCTGCCTGTTCCCTGTAGGCTCTATCTCTGCTCCAAAAATTAATCTTGTAGACATTCCACAAATTCCCTTCTTTGACATCCACTACCAACCTGATTTTCCCAGTCCCACTCCACATTGATGTCCCCAATGATTATTGTAATAGTACGTTTTTGACATGCTTTTTCTAACTTCTCAATGATTTTCTTTCCCACATCCAACTATCACGTGAAGGTCTCCCATCAGGGTCTTTTTACCTCAACTCTAACCACCCAGATTCTACACTTCCAACCCTACATCCCATCTTGCTACTGAAGAAACTTCATCTCTTACCAACAAGGCACCCTTAGCCCCCCTGCCCATCTTTTGATCGGACATGTATCCTTGGATTATAGATCATTGAATCCCTACAGTGTGGATATTGACCTTTCAGCCCAACAAGCCCACACCGCCCTCAGAGCATCCCACCCAGACCCATCCCCCAATAACCCACCTAATCTACACATCCCTGAACACTACAGGCAATTCAGCATGGCCAATCCACCTAGCCTGAACATCTTTGGACCGTGGGAGGAAACCATGCAGACACAGGGAGAATGTGCAAACTTCATACAGACAGTCACCCGAGGGTGGAATCAAACCCAGGTCCCTGGTCCTGTGAGGCAGTAGTGCTAACCACAGAGTTTAGCTCCCAGTCCTAATCCCCTTGCAGCCACATCTCTGCAATATCCACAACATCATACCTGCCAGTTTCAACCCACACTATAAAGCCCATTTCACAAACAAAATCAGAAATTGCGAGAAAAGTTCTGCAGATCTGGCAGCATCTGTAGCAAGAAAACAGAGTTAATGTTTCAGATCTAGTGACCCTTCTTGAGTTCTGAAGAAAGGTCATTGGACCCGAAACATTAGATCTGCTTTCTCTCCACAGATGGTTTCAGACCTGCTGAGATTTTCCAGTGATTTCTGACTTTATTTCCGATTTCCAGCATCCACAGTCCTTGGATTTTACAAACACTTTTACCTTGTTCTGTACACTGTATGTATCCCAACCAGAACTCCATCAACAAACACACTGAACTAGACCCTATATACAAACCTCTGAAAAACAGAACTAGAAGTAATGCCAACCCCCTGCCCCCAAGCAAGGGTATATAAACAGCAAGCGGGACAGAACACCAATGCTTCACCAGAGGCACACCAATGATGCATCCCAACGGGATGGTGAAATGTCTGCAACCAAACACACTGACTCAGTGTGCAAGTCTACAACCCCATCCACAACCCAAGCTCAAATCTTCTCAAAAACTTTAAGTACAATACTTTCAGCCCTGTATTGACTGCCTACTTCTCATAGTTGTCCTCGTATCTGAAGTTAGATTCCTGACCATTTCCGTACTGTTAGCCTATTACTACTTCTCGAAACATGAATAATCTCTCCCGAGTCCTCCCCCAGCCTTTAATTTTTCCATAATTTTCCATGCAACTGAACCCACCCGCGCACTATTTTGTTTTTAGTCCTATCCACAGCTCGAATTATGCAATTCGCCAGGACTCCAGTCCCAGCAAGATCCAAGTGGAGCCTGTCACATTGGAACAGCTCCCTCCATCCATGGTACTGATGCCAATGTCCTATGAACTCAAATCCATTTCTCCAACACCAAGCTTGAGGCATATGTTTAGCTCCTTGATCTTGTTGACCCTATGCCAATTTGCTTGTGGCTCTGGTAATAATGCAGAGATCATAACTATTTTGGTTCTGCTTTCTAATTCAGCCCCAAGCTGCTTACATTCCCTCAGCAGAACTTCTTCCCTCTTTCTATGTATATTGTATACCATGACAGTTAGATTTTTCTCCTCATGCTCCAGGTTCCTCTGCAGCACAGATGAGATATCCTGAACTGAGGCACACAACACAGCCTGCAGGACTCTTGACCCTGGCCACGGAAAACAGTGTCAATTCCACTGATTATACTATCCTCAATTACAACTACATTTCTTGCTTTCCTTGAATGGCTCCCTGTACATGGATGCTATGGTCAGTTTTCTCTTCCTCCCTATGACAGCAGGGCTGTTTTGCTGCAAATGTACAGGACCTTGGTGCAGTTTTGTGTGCAATTTTCGTCTCCTTATCTGAGGAAGGATGCTCTAGCTATGGAAGGAGCTATGAAAGATTTACCAGACTGATTCTTGGGATGGCAGGACTAATTTAGGAAGAGAGGCTAGTTTGGTTCATATTGTATTCACGAGAAGAATGGGAGCAATATCTTAGAAACCTCTAAAATGCTACGAGGACTAGACAGGACAGATGCAAGGGATTGTTTGGTAAGATTCAAACCCATTTACCCTAAAGCCCAGGGGTCTGTGTAACTAGTCTAGTGACAATACTACAACACCACTGCCTACCCTCAGAAGTGTCCTTTAGATTCAAGTGAGCTCCTGAGGGCTGAAATGGTGTGAGTGATCTAAAAGCAGCAATGATGATGTGGTGGAGCTCAAGGGTGGAAGACGACAATGTAAATTAAGTAGTGGTGAACATGGAATCATCCAAAGGCCCAGGGAAGCAAGCAGTGAGTTACTGCCACCAGCTATCTTGTCTTGGAACTATATCACCATTTCCTCACTGCAGCTGGGTCAAAATCCTCATGTTCCCTACCTAAAATCATCATGTGTGTGACCCTACAGCAAAAGACTGCAAGATAACAAAGTGTGGAGCTGGATCAGCACAGCAGGCCAAGCAGCATCTCAGGAGCACAAAAGCTGACGCTTCGGGCCTAGACCCTTCATCAGAGAGGGGGATGGGGAGAGGGAACTGGAATAAATAGGGAGAGAGCGAGAGGCGGACGAAGAGGGAGAGAAAACAAGATAGGTAGAGAGGAGAGTAAAGTTGAGGAGGTAGGGAAGGGATAAGTCAGTCCAGGGAAGATGGACAGGTCAAGGAGGCGGGATGAGGTGGTAGGTAGGAAATGGAGGTGCGGCTTGAGGTGGGAGGAAGGGATGGGTGAGAGGAAGAACAGGTTAGGGAAGCAGAGACAGGCTGGGCTGGTTTTGGGATGCAGTGGGAGGAGGGGACGAGCAGGGCTGGTTTTGGGATGCGGTGGGGGGAGGGGAAGAACTGGGCTGGTTTTGGGATGCAGTGGTGGAAAGGGAGATTTTGAAGCTGGTGAAGTCCACATTGATACCATTGGGCTGCAGGGTTTCCAAGCAGAATACGAGTTGCTGTTCCTGCAACCTTCGGGTGGCATCATTGTGGCACTGCAGGAGGCCCATGATGGGCACGTCGTCTGAGGAATGGGAGGGGGAGTTGAAATGGTTCGCGACTGGGAGGTGCAGTTGTTTGTTGCGAACCGAGCGGAGGTGTTCTGCAAAGCGGTCCCCAAGCCTCCGCTTGGTTTCCCCAATGTAGAGGAAGGCACACCTGGTGCAATGGATACAATATACCACACTGGCAGATGTGCAGGTGAACATCTGCTTGATATGGAAGGTCATCTTGGGGCTTGGGGTGGCGGTGAGGGAGGAGGTGTGGGGGCAAGTGTAGCACTTCCTGCGGTTGCAGGGGAAGGTGCCGGGTGTGGCGGGGTTGAAGGGGAGTGTGGAGTGGACAAGGGAGTCACGGAGAGCGTCGTCTCTCCGGAGAGACCACTCTCTCCGAGACTCCCTTGTCCGCTCCACACTCCCCTCCAACACCACCACACCCGGCACTTTCCCCTGCAACCGCAGGAAGTGCTACACTTGCCCCCACACCCCCTCCCTCACCCCCATCCCAGGCCCCAAGATGACCTTCCATATCAAGCAGATGTTCACCTGCACATCTGCCAATGTGGTATATTGTATCCATTGCACCAAGTGTGGCTTCCTCTACATTGGGGAAACCAAGCGGAGGCTTGGGGACCGCTTTGCAGAACACCTCCGCTCGGTTCGCAACAAACAACTGCACCTCCCAGTCGCGAACCATTTCAACTCCCCCTCCCATTCCTCAGACGACGTGTCCATCATGGGCCTCCTGCAGTGCCACAATGATGCCACCCGAAGGTTGCAGGAACAGCAACTCGTATTCTGCTTGGGAACCCTGCACTCAATGGTATCAATGTGGACTTCACCAGCTTCAAAATCTCCCTTTCCACCACTGCATCCTAAAACCAGCCCAGTTCTTCCCCTCCCCCCACTGCATCCCAAAACCAGCCCAGCTCGTTCCCTCCTCCCACTGCATCCCAAAACCAGCCCAGCCTGTCTCTGCTTCCCTAACCCGTTCTTCCTCTCACCCATCCCTTCCTCCCACCTCAAGCCGTACCTCCATTTCCTACCTACCACCTCATCCCGCCTCCTTGACCTGTCCATCTTCCCTGGACTGATTTATCCCCTCCCTACCTCCTCACCTATACTCTCCTCTCTACCTATCTTGTTTTCTCTCCATCTTCAGTCCGCCTCCCCCTCTCTCCCTATTTATTCCAGCTCCCTCTCCCCATTCCCCTCTCTGTTGAAGGGTCTAGGCCCAAAGCGTCAGCTTTTGTGCTCCTGAGATGCTGCTTGGCCTGCTGTGTTCATTCAGCTCCACACTTTGTTATCTTGGATTCTCTAGCATCTGCAGTTTCCATTATCACCAAAAGACTGCAGTGGCTCCTGAAGGAAGCTCACCATGTCCTTCTCCAGGGAAATTAGGCATGGGCAGTAAATGTTGGCTCAGCCAGCGATATCCAAATCCCATGAATGAATATGAAAAGATAAGAACTCTGATCTCTGCTTCAGGAATTGGTGCATCTAGTTTCCCAGGGAAAGGCTGGAGACTGGGTGCTGCATTGCAATGACGCAAGGTTAGCTGGTAATGAGATGCAAATGCATGGAAATAAAGTAGTCACTAATCATTAGTGAGATTCAGAACATGCAGTTTAAACCCCAAGGGAAACCTTGGAATCCTTTCTTCTTGATGCTGAGAATTTGATTTTTCCATTATCGCTGCACCTTTTTTCCCCTCTTTCACCATTGCCCATACCACACAAAACAGCAGAAAATTTCACCCAAAGTGTCAGCCAGTAGATAATATCCTGAGTATTGAGTCAGCTGCCTGATGCCTTGCAATTCTCTATGTCTAGTTTAGAGGCCAAACAGTGAAGCAAGACAGATATAGAGATGGGCTAACGGAAAGAAAGGTAGAGAGAGACAGCAAAAGAGAGAAAGGGAGATATAAATATTCAAATGCAAACAGACACAATTAATAGAAACAAAAAGCTGAAGGGACAATTATATTTAGATTTCCTTAATCTGTGTATCTAGGGAGCAAAACCAAAACACAATTTATAAAGGACTATGAAAACTGTCATGGGGTCAGTGACTTGCAATTATTCTACATGTGGAAATAATACATTTGTCACTAAAATAAATAACAATCATCCATGTAGAATGATCCAAAAGGTTTCCACACCAGCATTTCAATTGTTAATTAAATTCAGGAATGACTTTCACCACTGTATCTGGATGTTCATTTCAAACGTTTGGGCTTTCCCCCCTTTATTCATCAACAGGATGAGGGTGTCACTGGCTAGGCAGCACTTATTACTCATTCCTAACTGCCCAGAGGGCAGTCCAGAGTCAAAGTCAATCACATTGTTGTGGGTCTGGAGTGACATGTAGGCCGGACCAGGTAGGGATGGCAGTTTCCTTCCCTAAAGGGCATTATGAACCAGATGGACTTTTCCAACATTGATTCACAGTCAGATTCTTAATTCCACGTATTTACTGAATTCAAGTTCCACCATCTGCCATAGAGGGACTGGAACCTGGGTCCCCAGAACATTAGATAATAAAATGTGAGGCTGGATGAACACAGCAGGCCAAGCAGCATCTCAGGAGCACAAAAGCTGACGTTTCGGGCCTAGACCCTTCATCAGAGAGGGGGATGGGGTGAGGGTTCTGGAATAAATAGGGAGAGAGGGGGAGGCAGACCGAAGATGGAGAGTAAAGAAGATAGGTGGAGAGAGTAAAGGTGGGGAGGTAGGGAGGGGATAGGTCAGTCCAGGGAAGATGGACAGGTCAAGGAGGTGGGATGAGGTTAGGAGGTAGGAGATGGAGGTGCGGCTTGGGGTTGGAGGAAGGGATGGGTGAGAGGAAGAACAGGTTAGGGAGGCAGAGACAGGTTGGACTGGTTTTGGGATGCAGTGGGTGGAGGGGAAGAGCTGGGCTGGTTGCCTCTCTCCCTCCCCAGAACATTATCTGGGTCTGTGGATTAACAGTTCAGCAATAATACCACTAGGCCATCACCTACCCTTGGCTACTCTATATATAACATACACCCTGAGCAACAGAAACTTTTACTAGCTTAAAAGATATTATTTTAATGCCAAGACTGGAAGATAAAATTAGGGCAAGGAATTGAACTTGTGTTGGTATAGCTGCCAGTTGTCAATTACAGTTTTCCTTTCAGCAGTATATTAGTAAGGTCAATGCCAATAGTTGAACAGAAGTTGTATTTAATTGTACACAGATGATGAGTATCAACTGGACATTCATTTGTGCACCTAAAAATAGGCACAGGCCCAAAGTTGTATCCTTTGGGTTAGGAGATATCTATTTGTAATGTGCGTCTCAAAATAAATTTGAATAAACATGTGTGATGATTGGCTCCAGATCTCTGCTTCAATACCTGGATTTCTGGAACAGAACTTATTACAGCTAAAAGAGATATCAGTCTCATTAACACTGGGACAAAACCACTAAAGTAAACTTTTTTTAATCAGAGATAATGGGAACTGCAGATGCTGGAGAATCCAGGATAATAAAATGTGAGGCTGGATGAACACAGCAGGCCAAGCAGCATCTCAGGAGCACAAAAGCTGACGTTTCAGGCCTAGACCCTTCAGAGAGCTCTGATGAAGGGTCTAGGCCCGAAACGTCAGCTTTTGTGCTCCTGAGATGCTGCTTCGCCTGCTGTGTTCATCCAGCCTCACATTTTATTATCCTAAACTTTTTTTATGTTAACTTGATTTAAATGTTTTGATAACAATACAAATAATGGTACCCTTTCCTTATTTGTTAAAATCCACAATTTGGGCATACCAGACAGCAAAGAAAATGTACAGGCACATCTTACAGGAACTGGTGTAGTGGCAGCAAAAGTAGTTAATTAGACATCAATTTTACTCACAAATTACATAGAACATAGAACATAGAACATAGAACAGTACAGCACAGAACAGGCCCTTCAGCCCACAATGTTGTGCCGACCATTGATCCTCATGGATGCACCCTCAAATTTCTGTGACCATATGCATGTCCAGCAGTCTCTTAAATGACCCCAATGACCTTGCTTCCACAACTGCTGCTGGCAACGCATTCCATGCTCTCACAACTCTCTGCGTAAAGAACCTGCCTCTGACATCCCCTCTATACTTTCCACCAACCAGCTTAAAACTATGACCCCTCGTGCTAGCCATTTCTGCCCTGGGAAATAGTCTCTGGCTATCGACTCTATCTATGCCTCTCATTATCTTGTATACCTCAATTAGGTCCCCTCTCCTCCTCCTTTTCTCCAATGAAAAGAGACCGAGCTCAGTCAACCTCTCTTCATAAGATAAGCCCTCCAGTCCAGGCAGCATCCTGGTAAACCTCCTCTGAACCCTCTCCAAAGCATCCACATCTTTCCTATAATAGGGCGCCCAGAACTGGACGCAGTATTCCAAGTGCGGTCTAACCAAAGTTTTATAGAGCTGCAACAAGATCTCACGACTCTTAAACTCAATCCCCCTGTTAATGAAAGCCAAAACACCATATGCTTTCTTAACAACCCTGTCCACTTGGGTGGCCATTTTAAGGGATCTATGTATCTGCACACCAAGATCCCTCTGTTCCTCCACGCTGCCAAGAATCCTATCCTTAATCCTGTACTCAGTTTTCAAATTCGACCTTCCAAAATGCATCACCTCGCATTTATCCAGGTTGAACTCCATCTGCCACCTCTCAGCCCATCTCTGCATCCTGTCAATGTCCCGCTGCAGCCTACAACAGCCCTCTACACTGTCAACGACACCTCCGACCTTTGTGTCGTCTGCAAACTTGCTGACCCATCCTTCAATTCCCTCGTCCAAGTCATTAATAAAAATTACAAACAGTAGAGGCCCAAGGACAGAGCCCTGTGGAACCCCACTCACCACTGACTTCCAGGCAGAATATTTTCCTTCTACTACCACTCGCTGTCTTCTGTTGGCCAGCCAATTCTGTATCCAAGCAGCTAAGTTCCCCTGTATCCCATTCCTCCTGACCTTCTGAATGAGCCTTCCATGGGGAACCTTATCAAATGCCTTACTGAAGTCCATATACACCACATCCACAGCTTGACCCTCATCAACCTTACTAGTCACATCCTCAAAAAACTCGATAAGGTTTGTAAGGCATGACCTACCCCTCACAAAGCCGTGTTGACTGTATTTGATCAAGCCATGCTCTTCCAGATGGTCATAAATCTTATCCCTCAGAATCCTTTCTAACACCTTGCAGACGACAGACGTGAGACTTACCGGTCTATAATTGCCGGGGATTTCCCTATTTCCTTTCTTGAAGAGAGGAATTACATTTGCCTCTCTCCAGTCCTCAGGTACGACTCCAGTGGAGAGCGAGGATGCAAAGATCTTCGCAAGTGGCGAAGCAATTGCATTTCTCGCTTCCCAAAGCAGCCGAGGACAAATCTGATCCGGGCCTGGCGACTTGTCAATCTTAATGTTTGACAAAATTTTCAGTACATCAGCTTCCTCTATCTCTATCCATTCCAGCATGCACACCTGCTCTTCAAAGGTTTCATTCACTACACAGGTCGTTTCTTTCGTAAAGACAGAAGCAAAAAACTCATTTAGGGCTTCCCCTACCTCCTCAGGCTCCACACACAAGTTCCCTATGCTATCCCTGATCGGCCCTACTCTTTCTTTGACCATTCTCTTATTCCTCACGTAAGTGTAAAATGCCTTTGTGTTTTCCCGGATTCCTTCTGCCAAGCCTTTCTCGTGCCCCCTCCTGGCTCTCCTCAGACCATTTTTGAGCTCCTTCCTTGCCTGCATGTAATCCTCTCTAGCTGAACTTGACCCTAGCTTCCTCCACCTTATGTAAGCTACCTTACACCTACATGTATCCAAGTTTACACTTTAAGTAATGTGTCACTGAAGTTTGGTTTGTTTCATACTGGCAGACAGACTTTCATTTACAAGGCACTCCTCACAAACTCCTAATATCCTGAAGCACTTTACAACCTACTAAATACTTCTGGCATCCTATCACTGTCACAAAATAGGAATTCCACCTGTCAATTTGCACAACAAAGACGGTTAAATCAAAGAGGAGATCGCTTGTTACACGAGTTGATTGAGGAATAGATATTGATCAGGATACTGGGGAGAACAACCCTGCTTTTGTTCAAGTACATGATCTAGGAATTTTGCAATGAGTAACACACTTCTTGAATCCCCAAAGCCTGTCCGTCATCTACAAGGTTCAAGTCAGGATGTGATGGAATACTCCCCCCACTTGGCTGGATGGATGCAGCTCCAACAGTACTCGGGAAGCTTGACACCATCCAGGACAGAATAGAACATTTTGAATGGCATCATACGCACAACCATCCACTTCCTCCACGATTGATGGTCTGTCAGCAGATGTACCAGCTACAAAATGCACTGCAGAAATTCACCAAAGCTCCTCAGACAGTGCCTTCCAAACCACTACCATCAAGAACAAGGACAGTAGATACATAGAAACACCACTTGCTAGATGTTCCTCTCCAAGCCACATACTATCTTGACTGGGAAATACATTGCTGTTCCTTCAGTGTTGCTGGGTCAAAATCCTGAAAATTCCTCTCTAACAGCATTGTGGGTCGACCCACACCAAATGAACTATGGCAGTTCAAAAAAGCAGCTCATTTACCAACTCCTGAACAGTATTTAGAGATGGGCAATTATTCTTGGCTGAGCCAGCAGCAACCATTTACCATGAGTGAATAAAACAAACAATTACATCCACCTAAAAGAACAAATAGGACCTTGCTGTAACATCTCATCCAAAAGAATGCACCTCTGTAGGGCAGCTCTCCTTCAACATTATGCTAAATTGTTAATGTTGATGATGTGCTCAAGTCCCTGTTGGGGAAATGAACCCAAACTTCTAATGAGTGGTAACACTGAGCCACACCTGACGGCGACATCCTCATTAAGAAGGGCAACTGTGAATCAAGTGCATGATGTTGCGTGTCTATGTGTCATTGCAATCCATGTAAACTAGTGTCAACTTATGTCATTCAGAATGGTGTCATACAGTCAGCGAGATATACAGCATGGAAACAGACACTTCTGTCCAACTCATCCATGCCATCTGGATATCCTGGTCCCATTTGCTTGAATTTGGCCCATATCCTTCTAAACTCTTCCTATTCATATATCCATACAGATGCCTTTTAAAGTTGTAATTCTACCAGCCACCACCACTTCCTCTGGCAGCTCATTCCACGTACACATCACTCTGTGTGAAAAAGTTGCCTCTTCGGTCTCTTTCACATCTTTCCCTTCTCACCTTAAATCCACGCCCTCTAGTATTGGACTCCCGAACCTGAGGGAAAAGACCTTGACCCTGCTTACCTTATCCGTGTCCCTCATGACTCTATAAATCTCTATAAAGGTTACCCCTCAACCTCTGATGGTCTCGGGGAAATAGCCCCAGCCTATTCGGCCTCTCCTGAAAGCTCAGACCCTCCAACCCTGGCAACATCCTCATAAGTCTTTTCCGAACCCTTTCTACTTTCACAACATCCTTCTTATAGAAGGGAGACCAGAATAATAATTGAGGACTATTACGGCACAGTGGTAATGTCCCCACCTTTGAGTGTGGAGACCTGGATTCAAGTCCCACCAGTGCTGCATCTCTGAATACATTGACTAGAAAATATAACTTGTGATAATATAGGAAAGAGGGTGAGATTAAAAAGCACTGAAATAAATCCTAAATTTCCCACCTATAGGTTTTTGCTGGTGACACCGCTGATTGAGACACCTTCTTGGAAAACAGCCTGAAATGTTACCTAGAATGGTAACGAAACGTCTGAAAACGAACCTTCCAGCTCAGCGAGCAAACTTACATCCAGAACCTCAAACTGAGCTACAAATTTTCTCAAAACTCGCTAGCCTGAAATTCAGATGTCGGTGGGCATATAAACTGGGCTCCTAGAGAATGGGAGGGTGGAACCTGATCATTCTCAGTTCGAAGCCTGCGGTTCCTATAACACCTTCCTGCAGAACTGCAACTCAGATCAAGTCTTCAAAGTACTGCAGTGTACATACATTTTAATTCTGTTAGGGGCCCACAATCAGGGTTCACAGGAGGGAGCTGGAACATGCTTGGAAGTACTGGAAAGTGGAGACTAATCAAACTCCCATTTATACAGCTCTGCCTCGTGAAAGTCCCAAAATAAACCAAGTCCCAAAGCTGGATATACTCCACTCTAAATTTAGAAATTGTGGACTTTACTCTGGACTGGCAGCTTTCATGAACAACAACAACTTACATTTATATAGCCTCTTCAGAATACCAAAACATCCCAAGGTGTTTCACAGGGGCATTATTGGACCAATTTTGACAAACTCAGCCACTGAAAGAGATTTTGTTATATGTGATATAAAAGTTTGATTCAACAGGCAGATTTTCCAGAGTGTCCTCAAGTAGACAGACGTGCAGAGGATTAGGGAAGGAATCCCAGCTAGCTGAAAATGTCGATGATGAAGGAAAGAAAATCAGAGATAATAAAGAAGATATAATCAGATGAGTGTCAAAAAGTCATCAGCTGTGAGGTTGGAAGAAACCAATGAGGCAGAAAGAGTGGTAAAGAGTTTAAAAAATGGTGAGGGGATTTAAAAATCAACATTCTGGTTCACTGACAGGGCACAGGGCGATGGGAGAAGAGGGACTTTGTGTGAATTTAGATGCAGACAGAGTTTCGGATAAGTCTACAGAAGACAAAACGTACAGGCTGACCAGCCAGGACAGCATAGTCAAGGTTACTGGCCGGCATAGTTAAAGGTTTCAGCAGTAGACGGGATAAAGCTAAATGGACTCTGCTTACACTTCAGGAATAGTCTTGGTGATGAAGAAACTACAGTGTGAGAAGAACAGCTCAGTGTTAAACAGGATACTCAGTGAGTTGAGATTCAGTGAGACAAATGAAAGTAAGTTGAAAGAGACTGGGCCCAGCTCCTGCTAGCCTGTACAATTCCACTTTTCTGCACCGCCACCCCCCCCAAAAATGAATACACTTTCAATCTTATCAAAAATTAGAGAGTTTGTTGTTTAAAATACAATTCTGGTACTGAACTACAGTGGTTCTCAAAGGGTTAATGCATGAATGCACCTAACGCACAGCACAGAACAAATAATCTCCAAGTGTCAGCAAAATTAACCTTAAACACCAACAAATACCATAAATACCAAGCATAATTTCTCCTTACCCCCTCCTTGAATTGAAAGTAAAGCATCCAAAAGATAAATTTGCCTTAATACTTTCTAGTTCAGTAAGAAAGTTGACTCCTTTGTTATGTAAGCAGTTGTTCTGGTTGGGGGAGGGGCACTCATCTGAAAGGAAAACGATGATATTTTGGGAAATAATTAGATACTGTTGTGCAGTACATCTTTGTAGTGTCAGACAGTAAGAAACAGCAGTGCAATACCACGCATATAACTCTTATTTTATTTGAAAGGTTGCACTCAGGCAATCTGAGGCCAGCTAAATAGCTTTCAGCCATGATAGCATTAATGCACGTCACAGCCCTGGTTACATTGCACACCACAGCCACGGTAGCCCTGCCTGCCAGCCCTCATGAAGATACATCTTGAAACAGAATCATTTATTCACAGAAGCATGGTGAAAGAATCTCATGAGAAAGCACAGCAGGATGAAAATGCCACAAACCACCGACAGCTGCTTCAGTTTCACTTTCAGTCAAACACTGTCACATTTAAAATCAGACAAAGAAACGGTAGGTGATCTACAGAGCACACATCATACATCAGATCTACTACCTTTTTTAAAACATTCCCAATATATAAAGTTGGATTTGTGACATTTACTATTAGGCAAAACTGCTGAACAGCATCATGGATTGTAATCAGCTTAAAATAAAGAACTGATATTCCAAGTTAAACGCCATGCTTTATATGGGATTGCCTAACATGTCTGGCAGGGAAATTGATGACATTGAATGGGATGTCCATTTCTCCCCACCCACCTTCCTCCATTTTATTTTCAGCTGCTGTGTTAAACCATTAAGGCCCCTGTTAAAGGTGTACACGCTTCCACTCTTCAAAGTTTTGCAGGAGATTTCCTGACCCACCTAGCCAATATTCATCCTTCATGTGAACAGCTGCAAGACAATTAAGTTTGCTAACCATCTCATTCCTGCCTTTAGAACTCCGCAGTTAACAAAATGAATGTTGCATGATGGTATACTAATCAGTATTAAAACAAAATTTAACAGAAGAATTCTGCTACAGCCCCAACAATATATTCTAGCGTTTGGCCCTGACAGCAGAAACGTGGAGGTTTGGCCTGCAACATTTGGAGTCTAACCAGTGAAGTTACGAGTATGGTTATTTCCTAAATTTGCAAAAACAAAATTCCCAAAAGGCTCTAACATCAGAGCTTGTTATTTTTCTGATCACTGTTGAAAAGATCTTTGCTGACATTTAACATTAAATAATTTTTCAGGAATTTTAAACACTAAAGAGGGAAATTGGTTAAGACTGCTGCAAAACAATGGCAAGTGCCTAGAACTGTAATTAGTAGAAAGTGTACAATTTGATCACGCTATATTTTAAAATAATGTAATCCTGCTGGAACACACATTTGTACAATATTCCAACCAGATCATTGATGCTTCGTGCTTACCACTGGCTATAGTGTGGAATACAATCATTACTAACTTCATAAATCATACTTCTCCCATCCAATATGATCTATAGAGATAATAGGAACTGCAGATGCTGGAGAATCCGAGTCAACAAGGTGTGGAGCTGGATGAACACAGCAGGCCAAGCAGCATCTTAGGAGCAGGAAGGCTGACATTTCGGGCCTAGACCCTTCATCAGAAATCATCATAATTTCTGATGAAGGGTCTAGGCCCGAAACGTCAGCTTTCCTGCTCAGCCTGCTATGTTCACCCAGCTCTATACCAATATGATCGACAGGTTTGGTTTATAGGAACGTGTGAAATTCAAATTTTTGGCAAACAAAATTCAAGGGTACATGTTTGTTTCAGAAGAGACAGCCCTACTGAGTAGTAATGTTCCCCTACCGAAAATGGCAAAAAAAAAGGTGGATCTTATACATACTGCACTGTACATTACCACAACAAACTGTCTCAGGTACAAAGTAGCTCTGCATCCAGTTGAAACCTCAAGCTTAAGCTCCTAATCTTGATGAATTCATTTGTACGGGCCTGTTATCCCATTTTAATAACTGTGAAGAACCAACTAAAGGAAGACCAAAAAAATCACAGCTGGAACTACAAAGAGAAAATGAAATCAGCATTGTTGAAAAGGTTAATATCTTTTCTATCGATTTCCTTTAGCAATTTTGTTTCTTCCATTTATGACAATTATTAATTTATAAATGTCTTAACTATTTATTTTAATTTAGACCCAAAAAGAATTGAAATTTTCTGAGTTAATTTGCAGTGTGATAAAATAAGTGGAAAATATATTGCTATCATATTTGGATTATTTTAAAGGGTTAGGCAAACAAGTATAAGTTATTGCTATGGGGGATTTTCTTTTTTAAAATGGTCAGAATGTCATTCTGGAACAGTGACCGAAATGTGTCTGTTCCAAGAAGACATGTGACTGTCATCAAAGACTTGTGTGAACCCCTGGAGTATTAATAGACTAGGAAGTTTATGGCTGAGGATGGGTCTTGAGGAAGGGTAACTCGGATTTTTTTCTTCACAGATGTTGCCAGACCCACTGAGCTTTTCCAGCAACTTCTGTTTTTGTTCCTGATTTATAGCATCTGCAGTTCTTTTTTAGCTTTTAAACTAGGATACATAGTGATATTAAATCATTAGTTTCATATTAATGAAGGGTCTAGGCCTGAAATGTCAGCTTTTCTGCTCCTAAGATGCTGCTTGGCCTGCTAAGTTCATCCAGCTCTACACTTCGTTATCTCGCATTCTCCAGCATCTGCAGTTCCTATCACCTCTGATACAGTTTTATTTTCATTTCAGTTTAGAAAAATCCAAGGTTTAATTGAGATGAATTAAGTGTTGAACTGAGGAACAAATTTTAGTTTCTCTCTTGGCAGAGTTCAACTGAAAATAAGGACAATTTCAGCATAGGGGTTTTAATTCATATCTATTCAGTTCAGAGTAACCATTATTTGCAACAGTTCTCGATTTTTCTTTTTTCTAGTCTATGAAATTTTAAGTCAGGAGAATTTGGGATAGAAATCTTAAGGTTGTTAGAATTGGAAAAAGTTTAAGCCATCAGACTTATAAAAGATTCATGCCTCAGACTTAGAGATAATAAAATGATCTTGGAAGTTTATGTAAAAGAATCTGAAAGTGTCAGTTAAATAGACACTTAAAGAATTGAGATGGGGTGTAATTTCTCTGGACTTGAGTCTCTGTAACTAATAACACTGGAAAATAGGTTGAAATGCTGTTTTGTTCTTCATGTTACAATCTCTCTAAACCAGCTTCTAAATCTATATAGCCATGTTTCTGTTCTCTCATGTAATAAACTTACATTGTGTTGTTAAAGAACACCTGCAGTCTCATATGAATATGTTTCAGTGACTAATCAACACATTAACTAACTAACAAACAAACAAACATGTTCTATTAAGCCAGGTTTCATTCTGGGATCTAACTTGGCCAATAATACTCAGCTGGGATCACAACAACCATTTCTGGATTTTCACCTGAAGGCAAATTTCCAAATTACAAGACCATTACACCATAAGAAACAGGAAAAGGAGTTGGCCATTCAGCATTTCAATACTCTTTGCCATTCAATAGGATTATGGCTGATCTGACATTCCTCTTATCCACTTTCATGTCTTTTCCCCATTACCCTTGATTTCTCTGCTGATCAAGAATCTATCTCAGCCTTCAATAGTCACAAAAACTCTGCCATTTCTCTTTCCCTGAGCTCCCTGTGGCAAGGCGTTCCAAAGACTCTCAACCACAGAGGATAAATTCCTCTTCATCTCGGTCTTAAATTGGTGCCCTTTTATTCTGACTCTAGGTCTTCTGATTCTCAACTCTCCCATGAGGGGAAATATCTTCTCAGCATTTACCCTGTCAAGCCTCCTAAGAATCTGATATGTTTCAATGAGATCACCACTTATTCATTTAACTTCCAGTGACTAGAATCCCAACCTGTTTAGCTTTTGCACATAAGACAATCCCTCCATACCAGGGATCATCCTACTAAACATTCTCTGAACTGCCTGCAATGAAATGAGGGTACCAAAACTGATCACAGACTCAAAATGTGGTCTCACCAGCGTCTTATACAGTTGTAGTGAGATTTCCCTATTCTTAAATGCCAACCCCCTTGAAATAAGGGCCAAAATCCATTAACCTTCCTGATTACCTGTTGCACCTGTGTGCTAGCTTTGTGTTTTATGCACAAGTGCCCCCCATGTTGCAGCTTTTCCATATTTAAAATGCAAGGCAGTGGCGTCTTCTAAAAAAGAGTCACGTGCCCCTAATAGTTACCACATTATGGAACATGCAAAGCTTACATGTTCAGTAGGCCAACCATATCTGACTCAGTTTAACTAAATTAGTACATCCTGGAATATGTATAAAATTATGAGGGCCTTGGTACAGTTGACTGGGGAGATGTGTCCACATGATGGAGGGATCAATGGCCAAGGGCATGCATTTATGGTAAGGTCACAAGGTTTACAGGAGATGAGAAGGAAAACCTTTTCACCCAGACAGTGGTGGGAATCCAGAACTCACTTCCTGTATGGGTGGTAGAGGCGGAAACCAGCATAACATCTTGGAAGTATTTAAATGTGCACTTGCATTTCCAAGGCATACAAGACAACGGGCCGAATCCTGGAAAATGCAATTAAAATATTTTTGTGGTTGTTTTGACTAGTGTAAACACAATGGCCAAAGGACCCTTTCCTGTGCTGTAGAACTCTACAACTTAGCGAGGGGAGACGAGGGACAAGAATAAAAAGAGCTGGTTTCCATTCTTTATTGCTGTTAGAGCCATATGGTGATATCTGCTGGATTGGCATGTTTTGATCACCAGGTAAGAAAGAATTTAGGCCTATGTTGCCTTCCATGGGTAACTGCCCACTGACAGCCAGTATTAGGGCTCTTACATGAAGAATGGACACTTACTGGTTTGGCATATACATGAAGAATGTGGTGATCCTGCAAGTTGAACCACTTCTGTAGAATTGAAAACAAGCAAGACTTGGTACCTTCGGGAGGAGGAAAATAGACAAAGAACACGTAAGTCCACTTTCTTATCATATTAAACTATCAAATACAAATTCTGAATTGTAGCTACATAGAAAAAGAGGTTTAAAGCCCGTTGGCTGGGTTCTAGCTTTGTGTAATAAACACATACAGACACATGCATCAATTTCCTTCTGCTGCATACTTTCCAAAAATAAACTATTCTTATGCAATATTCTCAGAGGAAAGATTGTATAACGCAAGGGCAAGAGTAGAGCAACAGCATTTTTTATTAAAGCAAGTATTATTGAGGAAAGAAGAATCTAAAGCAAATATTCTCCTTTTGTTGTGATCTGCTTCCATTTGGCTGGTGACTTCAGTTTCCACTACAGTCCAAAGACACAAAAGGTATTAGCTGCCACAGTTAGTAAGAACACATATGGGTCTGGATTTTAGGACCACCCCACAATCCTTGGTATTTTCAGTCAGGGGGGGTGGGGTTCACACTTACCACCTACGCACCGATCCTGAGCTCCCCAAATGATATAGTAGGTATGTGAATTTTGAATTCAACGGTCTGCCTGTAAATGGAGTGGGATAATAGTATTGTGGCTTGGGAAGTCTGTCATCATGAGTAAGCATTGAGATTTTTGAGATAATGGGAACTGCAGATGCTGGAGAATCCAAGATAACAAAGTGTGGAGCTGGATGAACACAGCAGGCCAAGCAGCATTTCAGGAGCGCAAAAGCTGACGTTTCGGGCCTAGACCCGAAATCTCTGATGAAGGGTCCAGGCCCGAAACGTCAGCTTTTGTGCTCCTGAGATGCTGCTTGGCCTGCTGTGTTCATCCAGCCTCACATTTTATTATCTTGGAATTCTCCAGCATCTGCAGTTCCCATTATCTCCACACTTTGTTATATTGAGATTTTTGAAGTTGGTTTTATAAAGGTCGGGGAGGGAAGATGGATCATTCGAGGAATGCCATAAGCATATCAGGGACACCTGTACTTCCATCATGTTGTCACCCAACAATTTGTTCCTTCTTGTTTGCCTTCCAAATACCTGGCCCTCAACACCTCTCTTCCCAGGCTCTCAGATTCCTCCTGATGTAAATGCCCAGGACATAACTGGTTCGGACAGACATTGCTCCTCATTCTGCTCCTCTTTACAACCCCAGCAGCAGCACTGCTGTGCTGTGTTACTGCAGGCCTTGCTAGAGCTGCCATCCAATTTAGTTGACCAGCAGCTCTCAAGGGCAGGATATCCACCGGGCACATGTAGCACTTTTACCTAGCTGGGTCCACCCACAGTGCGTTATGGCTGTACGACTAGCATCTTTCTTGTGTGTTCGCTGCCTGTTGACTCCCCTTTCAGGGACTGGTGGAAAAAGATGACATCCCGTGGAAATTACAGACCATGGTTTATGTTGCTTCTAAAGAAACTACGATCCACATTTCCAAAAAGGAAAATGTAAGCAATCAAGTTAAAGAAAAAATAGAATACTTGTGTTTACACAGTGCCTTCTATCTCAGAATCACAGAAATTCTTACAGTGCAGAGAGTAACCATTCGGTCCATTGTGTCTGCATCAGCTCTCTGACCATTAACTTGGTGTCATTTGGCCATAACCCTAAATATTGATCTATTTAAATCATCATCGAATGCCATCAAATGCCTCAGCTAAGCTTGTCTCCAGCAGAATTCCAGGCATTGTACTTCAAACTCTAACTAATCACCATGCGAAGAACAAAAACAAAGTTGCTGATAAAGCTCAGCAGGTCTGGCAGCATCTGAGAAGGAAAAAGAACAGAGTTAACATTTTGGGTCCGGTGACCCTTCCTCAGAACCTGAACTGGACCCAAAGGGTTAACAATGTTTTTCCCTTCACAGATGCTGCCAGACCTGCTGAGCTTTTCTGTTTTTGTCCCTGATTTACAGCATACGCACTTCTCCCGTTTCTAATTCACCATATGGAGAAGTTTGTTTGTTCACATTGCGTTTGCTTCTTTTGCAAAACACTTTTAAATCGTGCATGTGATCTTGGCTCATCTAAAAGTAGGAACAATTCCTCTCCTTGCGCTCCGTCCAGACTCCTTATGGTTTCCAAAACTTCCGACAACACTTCTCCAGGTCTTCTCCTCCCCAAGGCAAACAGTTCCGGAGTCAGAGAGTTTTCCAGCATGGAAACAGACCCTTCAGTCCAATTTGACCATGTCAAACAGGCTTCCCAAGCCAAACTAGCCCCATTTTCCCACATTTGACACATATCCCTTTAAACCTTTCCTATCCATGTACCGGTCCAAATGTCCTCTAAATGTTGTAACTGTACCCGCATCTCTCACTTCCTCTGGAAATTCTCTGTGTGAAAAAGTTGCCCCTCAAGTACTTTTTAAACCTTTCTCCTCACACCTTAAAAATTATGCCCTCAAGTTTTGAACTCCCCCACCCTAGGGAAAAGCCCTTGGTTATTCACCTTATCCATGCCCCTCATGATTTTACAAATCCTTATAAGGTCACCCCTCAACCTCCTACACTTCAGGGAAAAGAAGTCCCAGCCTATCCAGCCTCTCTTATAACTCAAACCCTCCAGTTGCTGTAACATCTTGGTAAATCTTTTCTGCTGCCTTAGTGTCTCATCCCTGAAGTCATTCTCATAACTCTTCTGCATGTTCTCCAATGGATTTGCATTCGTTTTACAGTATGCTACTCAGAACTCTACTCAATACTCCAACTGGAATCTCACTGATTACTTATTTAAGTTCATAATAACCTTCCTGCTGATGGTCTATAAACAGGAGCATAGAATACAAGTCAGAAGTCACAAACACTGGATCCAGTGATGAAGGGACTGCACTCCAAAAGCTTGTGTAATTCAAATAAACCTATTGGACTGTAACCTGGTGTTGTGTGACGTCTGACTTTGTCCAGTCCAGTCCAACAGCGGCACCTCCACATCACGACTATTTATGGAGCCTAGCAATATTGTATACCTTATTTACAACTCTCTACATTTTCTGCCTCACATTATGACTAATGTACATAAACACCTAGGTCTCTCTGCTCCTGCACACTCATTAGAATAGTACACTGTGTTTTATGCTGTCGATCTATTTTCTTTGTATCAAAATGCATCATCTCATAATTCACTCACACGGAACTACATCTGCCACCATTCCACATGTTCCTCCTCGCAATTTAAAATGCTTCTAAATTTTGTGTTGTCTGCAAATGTTGAAATTGTTCCCTATGCACCAGAACCTAGGTTATACATATATAGGAAAAGTAAGGATCCTAACTTTGACCACTGGGTAACGCCACTACAAATCTTCTTTTAGCCTCAAAAATACCTATTATCCATTATTCTTTACTTCCTAGCCCTCAGCCATTTTCTGTATCCAATCTAATTACTATTCCTTTTATTTAATGACCTATAACTTTCTTCACAAGTCTGCTGGTGCCACTGCATCAAATACCTTCTGGAGGTCCATGTATACCACATCCACATCTTTCCCTTTATTAACCTCTTCCAAAACTCCAACAAGTTAGTTAGACACCATTTCCCCTTTTTTCCCCCAAATTTCCTGGTCATGTGACTTGTGTCAATGGTTGTAAACTCAGAGCCTGTGTGCTGACCCATTGAGCATGCCCGAGCTTTGCCCTAGGACTTATGAACCTGAGGGGCCCCAGGAATCCTGGGACCACACTGAAAATAGAGCAGGCAAGTCTATTTTTAATTTTTCTTTTCAACTCCTACTCCCTCCACTGTGAACTGATTCCTGTAAAGTTTCAAGACCTTCTGGCTGTTACTGTCCAAAATGAGCCTCAAGAAATAAATTCCAGCATCCACATCCATAAATGTAGCTCACTCTGGCCTGAAGCTACACTTTTGTTTCTAGTCCTCTCCTCACAGAAGATCCTGCCAAGGCACAAAGAGTACCTATCAGGCAAACAAATGGTATGAGGAAGCTAATTTGAACACTCAGCCCTTACTGCGGCTTACAACATCCTGAAGTATCTGTTTGGTATTTTGTTTTGATGTATCTACCCACCTGCAGCACCGACAGTACAACTTTTATTTACTCTGCTGACTTCCAATGTAAATTAGGATAAATATCATAAACAAATTTGCTTACACAATATCAATTAATGAGGAATGTCCATCCAAAGGATTCATTTGAGTCAGTTGTTATCTTGATTAGGGACAAAAAAAATGTCATGTGGCAATCTTGACACATTAAGACACAGGCAAATTAATGTCAGTCAGTCATTACTTGCACCATCAAACTCTTATCTAATATTCCATTTAATTACTGAGGTCTAGTCTATAAATATGTCATAACCACTATATTTCTAGTAGTACAGAAGCACATGGAAATCTATCATATTCCTTTACAATTAAACAGTACCCTGTAGTGGAGAAGTACAGAGGACTGAAAAGAAGCCTGGTTGGAATCCATCCAGTCAGTCTGAGTCGCTAGGAAAAATCAGATAACACAATACTCATAATGCTACTTTACCAAATCATTCTCCAGGTACTTATTCAACTCTTTGTTTAATTCTCCTTGTTCATGCTGCACAGTGAATTTAGAAACTGACTGCATACAAAAAAAACACTTATGCACAGTTACTCAAAGATCATCTTGAGAACAATCCACTTCTGACTGGGAGCCTTCTGAAACAGTAGGTTTAGATGGACTATAATAGTCAAGTGTGTTAACAGTTTTTGACTGTGACAATATGCTTCCAGCTGGAAGGAACAAACCACCTCAGGAGCTTGTGTTCTCTACCTCCAGGGAAAAATCCAAAATTCAACGTGGGCATTCTGAATGCAAGAACCTCAGGATCTTGCAACATTGATGCCGAATTACAAAACTACTGCTTTCTTTATAAGATTTGTTTCAGAATGTGGGTACTGCAGGTAAGTGCTTCGCTTTTTTCTCCCATGTCATGGGCTATTCTCACAGCATTCCTTTTCAAACATGAAGTAAACTGATTGTTCTGTGGCTTTTTCCTTTAACTCTTGCTGCTGACAGCCAGAAGGAAAGGATTATAAACTTTCCAATAATAGGTCCACAATATTTCTTTTTGATGCAGACACAAGCTCATGAATATCTCCAAAGTAGGTCAATATAGTATGTTAACTACATTTTATCCCAGCATTTTTGTAAACAAGTCTATATACACAATGCTGTTAAAAAATACATTTTATAATGTAACCAGGTGCAATGACTTTTGTCATTACTACTCTAATCATACAGTTTTATTCACACAGCCCATAAATTTTAAAGCTCCTTTTAATAACCTCATTCTTTTCACCTGTAAAAAGGCACATCCAGCTTGCTGGGGGAACAAAATTTCTGCTCTGGCTCCCAAATTTGGTCAGCTCTAAGCATTTCAATTTACCCTGACTCACTTACATCAACAAAGTAAACAGATTGGATAGGAAGATATAGCACTTACAGGATGTATCCCTGCAACCCTTAATATGCCAACCTGAGTCATCTTGTTTTAAGAATGGCACTGAACAGATGGCAGATATTTAGCCGTCAGCTGCTAAAAGTTTCTGGGAGAGTTGCCATGGGCTGTGACACACATCTGGTGGATATCAAACGCCCAGATCCTGAGCAAGACTTCCCAATTTATTATAGTTGCAGACTGGATGCCCCATTTCGCTGAACTCCTGCGTAAGGAAGGATGAACTGGTTCCCCTTCATTATTTACCCATTCCCCCTCAATTTGTCACAACAAAGTTAAATTTAAAATTGGATCAATTACAAAATTACAAAACACAAAAAGAATTAGTTACACAACACAGGTATAGACAATTTAGAAATAACAGGCAAGTTCTAAAAAATAAAAGCTAAAAATATATACCAATCAATTGTTGATCCATAAGTTGCTGAATTGTCCACACAAGAAGCAAATAGTTTAACTTTGCAACCATTGCAATAGAGGTTGCCAGTAGTGTTGCCATTGATAATTAAACAGTTGATCTAAAGTTAATTTTAAATTCTTAGTTTTGCAGAACAGTTGGTGATTCCGTTGCTCTGATTCCTTTCAAGTGTAACTGAATTTCAACAATCAGATTGAGAGAAAGTCATTCTGTTGTCCTGTTTTCTTTTGTCTGGCTCGCTAACTAGTTGGTGTCTAGCACTCAGCTGCCCTATACCTGCAACTGCACATGCAGATCTCCTCAGTCCACTAACACACAAGAACATCTATTGCCTTCCTGTTGAACTGAAATTGGTTTTTAACCCCTCTCCTTGCGTACTGTTCAAAGAGAAAAACACAATGTGCCTTCACGTCAGGACATAATCCACAGGAAGTGGTCTCATTAGATTTTTAGTTGCAAAGGATCACAGTCCAATCTGTTTCAACTTGCTTCTTCCCTTTTTGAAGGTTGACGTTTGAAGTACCCTTTGTATCATCAGGTGGGACATTCCATAGGTCCCTTTCTTTCCCAAAACTGCACCTAATAACATCTGCTGCCACCCTTGGCTGAGTCCACGTAAAAGGTGCACTTTTCAATTATAAATTTACAACATCCGCTCTATTTTGAGAGTCTGATTCATGCTCACGACACTGCGTGAAATAATGGATAAAATGAAATTCAATGTCATTTCTATTCAAAGGGAAAACAACAAAACACACTTGCATATTCATTCTCTTAGTTTCACTCAATGTCGGTTTTCCAGTTCTAACTGTATCTTCCTAAATTCTACTCAGGGTGTCTGCAATCACGTTTGATTTCCTGGTAACATGCACAAATTTTCAGGCAGTACTGTTGAAGGAATAAATTCCAAGCAAATAACATGGAAAGCTGGACATTAAATGTTTCTACAAAAGTTAAAGAGTCATGGTTAGTACAAAACTGTCTTCTCTGTCACCATTTCAAACATTTAAAAGGTGTTTGAGAGCCAGTTTGAGACCCAATAATAAACAGAGGGTCTCTTTCTTTACTGCTCATTACCATCTTCGATGTTTATTTATGGTTTTGGAGAAATACTCAATTAGACTCTCTGAATTCATCTTCCCAAAGGAGAACAGTCCCTATCTGATGCTGTTCGATAAAGATTACTTGGAAGTCTTGGTTGAAGTTTGTAGATTTAAACACAGGTTTATTTGTGAAAACAGCCGTTTGCTTTTGAAAAGCAGTTTTGTCATTCCTTGTTTTTTTTCTGCAGTACGCTTGAGCTGCTGCAGCTAGTGTATGTGCATTTGGGACAAAATTTCCATAGAACTCTCAAATGAAAGCAAAATACTGCAGATACTGGAAATCTGAAAGAACAACACAAAGTGCCAAAAAGAAACCCAACAAGACTGGCAGCATCTGTGAAGAGAGAAGCAGAGTTGGCATCTTGAATCGTATCAGAGATTTCTTCAAAACTGAAAGGGTTTGGAAAATAGTGGGTTTTCTTCCATATCATTGACAGGTGGAGAGGAGGAACTAGCATAACAGATTGCATGGGTGCCCAAAGCAAAAGACAACAGGAATGCTAACAGTGATAAAGATGGAAAGAGATGTAAAATAGTTATAAAATGATGGATGTGAAAAGGAGAAAATGGGTCAAGTCTGCTGACAACAAAGTGAACTAGAGAAATAAGACACTGCTAGAGAAGAAAAAAGTGCTTCATTAATTTGAACCGGTATTATGTGGAGGTGACGAAGATGATTGATGCGGAAAAGCACTTGATGTGGTCTACATGGACTTTAGTAAAGCCTTTGACAATGTCCTTCATGGCAGACTGGTACAAAAAAGTAAAGTCACAAGGAATCAGGGGCGAGCTGACAAGATGGATACAGAATTGGTTTATTCATAGGAGACAGAGGGTAGTGGCTGAAGGATCCTTTTTTGTTTGGAGGTTTGTGACTAGTGGCATTCCATACGGATCGGTGCTGGGACCTCCGCTGTTTGTGGTCTACATAAAGGGTTTGGAGGAAAATGTAGCTGATCTAAGTTTGCATACAACACAAAGATTGGTGGAGTTACGGCTAATGAGGAGGATTGTCAGAGGGTACAAGATATAGATCAGTTGGAGACACGGGCAGCATGACGGCAGATGGAGTTTAATCTGGACAAATGTGAGGCGATGCATTTTGGAAGGTCAAGTACAGGTGGAAATTATATAGTGAATGGCAGAACCTTTAGGAGTATTGATATGCAGAGTGATCAGAGTGTGCAGGTGCACAGATCACTGAAATTGGCAGCACAGGTAGATAAAGTAGGAAAAAAGGCTTATGGCACACTTGCCTTAATTGGAAGGGGCCCTGAGTATAAGAAAAGACAAATTATGCTGCAGCTTTATAGACTTTAGTTAAGCCACACTTGGAATATTGCTTACAGTTCTGGTCACCATACTACCAGAGAGATGGGGATACTTTGGAGAGGGTACAGAAAAGTTTTACCAGGCTGTTGCGTGGCCTGGAGTATTTTTAGCTATGAAGAAATGTTGGATAAACTGGGTTTGTTTTCATTGGAACGCGATTAAGGGGCAATATGATAGAAATTTAAAAGATTATGAATGGCATGGATAGAGTGGAAAGCATGAGGCTTTATCCCAGGGTGGAGGGGTCAATGACTAGGGAACACAGGCTCAAGATGAGAGGGGAGATGTTTAAAAGATATGTGTGAGGTACATTTTTCGCATCAAGAATGGTGACTGTCTGGAATGTGCTGCCAGAGGTGGTGGTGGAAGCAGACACAACAGTAACGTTCAAGAAGCGTCTTGACAAATACATGAATAGGAAAGGAATAGAGGGCTAAAGATCCTGTAGGTGAAGACAGTTTTAGTGTGGAAGGGCACAATGTGTCAGTGCAGGCTTGGAGGTCCTACGCTGTATTATTGTCTGTTCTATAAATGGAAGGCAGAGAGATGTTGTGAGGTTGTAGAATTTAGTATTGACTAGGGGCAGTAAAGTAGGCAGAAAATGAATGTTTTGCCTCCAGCCTGCATCAAGCTTTATTGGAACACTGTAGGGGGCCAAGGATGGAAATTTTAGCATTGTTCACAAATGGAAGGTTGGGATCATGGTTATGAACAGAACAGATGTGTTCCAGAAAGTAGTCACTGAGCCTGCATTTGGTCTCACCAATGTAAAGGATGAAATCCACACAATTTCCTGTTTAGTTGTGGGAATGGGAAACTATACGGCACATTGCTTCAAACTTCTCAGCCTTGGGCAGTACTCAACCTTCGCCATTACGTGTCCTCGATTTGTGATTTTGCATTTGTGAGATTAATCACTAGGCCAGCTCATTATTTTCCAGAAGAGGGCATCAAGTTGCTCTAAATATTTTACATGTGGCACTCAACACTCGGACGTTGCCTAGCTGTGCTGTACAGTTAGATAAATCTGCTGCTGTCTGATTCATCAGCCTTTAAAAAAAGGTAGCTGGGACATTCTGGAATCTGAATGGCATGCCTTGATACGGGTAATAAACAATGTTGAGTTACAAAGGTAGACGCTTTCCTTGCATTGACAATCAAGGGAACTTGCCAGTATCCCTGAATTATATTTATCTTGGAGAAACAGGCTATATTACCTATCCTATCCAACCAGGGTACTAGGTAAATTTTCTCTGACCAGTGCAGAAGCTGGTGGAGCCATACAGCTTGAACACATGCACAAGTCGGGTGCTCTAGTTGCTGCAGCTAGCTTCTACATGTTGATGCTAAAGCACATAGTTAATTTTCTCCTGAAGCTGGATCAGCTTTTTGGGGCCTAGCCAATAGGGATGTTGCCATATGGTGGTGCCCCTCCTACATCCACATTATGTAGAGTTAGGAAGCCTAGCTTGTCTCTGCATGTAATCCTGAATGCAACCTCATTAAATTGGCTTGTTGCTCTGCACAAAGAGCAAAATGCCCAAGGTTCCTAATTTTTCCTCGATTGATGAACAGGTAGTAGGGGATTCAATGTGGGCCTTACCCACATTCCCTGCCCCCACCCCCGGCCCCCACCATTCCTCCCCGCTGCTTTCCTTATCCTCTAGATTTGTGGCAATGGGACAGACCATTGCCTATTATGGGTTCTGAAGAAGGCTAACTAGACCTGAAAAGTTAACTCTGATTTCTTTCCACAAATGCGGCCAGACCTCTATTTTTCCAGCAATTTCTGATTTTGTTCTTATTATTGTCCTCTTTCTTTGTGGTGGTATTACTTTATCATGTTGACTTGACACTTCCTTTATTGTTTCACCCCTCAGCCTGTAGTCTCATTTAAATAATTCACTTCCTCAAGCTCCTTTGTTGCTCCATACAGGACTTGAGCCAGGCATTTTACCTGGCATTGGTTGCAGCACTAATGCAGTCTTCTGGTTGTAAGTTTTGGGACCTGGCATGTTTATCTGACTTAGAGCCCTCACACTTGGTGCTCGTAAACTTAAATGGAATAAAGCCAGTGGAGTCATTGGGTTAGTCCCGGGTGGTGAACAGAAGAAGATGATCTCATCCATTAATGGACATTCATGGGGTACATATATATATACCCTGACTGTAGTCTTTAGGATCTGGTTCCAGCATTACCCATGTACCAATGACTTCCTGGAAAAAAATGTTATGGATATGAACTTTGAGCCTTGATCTGACTAGATCTCAATGGGCACACTGGATGAAGAATTAGCTCAGGTCTCTCACCGGTTTTTTTGGCAGATATGGTTCTCACAGAAACAACCTCTGACAAATAAAAACACATCAAATTACGTCAGGACATACTGGTAGTCCCATTCATTTTGGGCTGGGGCCTCACAATTTACTAACTGCTTGCTGAAAGTTGGCATAAGGCTCTTTTTTTTCCATACATCAGTGGGATATGGGCATTGTTAGCTGGGCCAGCATTCATAGCCCATCCCCGGCTGCCCATGAGAAGGTGATGATGTGCACCATTCATGAACCACTACAATCCATTTAGTGTAGGTAGACACAGAATGTTGTTAAGGAATTCCTGGGCTGACCCAGCGATATTAAAGTCAAGGAGAACTATTTTCAAGTTTGGATGGTGACTGGCTTGGAAGGGAATTGGAGGTGGTGGTGTTCCCATGTCTTTGCTGCTCTATTCTTCCAAATGTTATGCTTGAAGGCTTGGAAAGTGCTGTTGGAGGATATTTGGCGATCATCTGCAATGCATCTAGCTGACAACACATACAGCTGTTTATGAGGTTAGTGGAGAACACAGTGAATGTTGTGGATGTGGTGTCAATTAGGCAAGCTGCTTAGTTCTGGATGGTGGCAAGCTTCTTCAGGGCTGTTGGAACAATATCCATTGAGGTAAGTGAGGAGTATTCCATTACACTTGTGTTCTGTGCTTTGTAGATGGCATACAGGTTTTAGGAAGTCAGGAGGCAAGGTATTGACTGCAGGATTCCTAGCCTCTAACCTGCTCTTGTAGCCACTGAACTCATATGGCTAGTCCAGTTGAGTTTCTGGTAAATGATAGCCCTAAGGATGTAGATTGTGGAGGGTTCAGTGATGGTCATGCCATTAGATGTCAAGGGATGATGCTTAGAATCTCTCTTATTGGAGATGGTCATTGCCTGGCACTTAGTCATAGTCATAGAGTCAAACAGTACAGAAACAGAGTCCGTGATAATGGGAACTGCAGATGCTGGAGAATCCAAGATAATAAAATGTGAGGCTGGCTGAACACAGCAGGCCCAGCAGCATCTCAGGAGCACAAAAGCTGACGTTTCGGGCCTAGACCCTTCATCAGAGAGGGGGATGGGGAGAGGGTTCTGGAATAAATAGGGAGAGAGGGGGAGGCGGACCGAAGATGGAGAGAAAAGAAGATAGGTGGAGAGGAGAGTATAGGTGGGGAGGTAGGGAGGGGATAGGTCAGTTCAGGGAAGACGGACAGGTCAAGGAGGTGGGATGAGGTTAGTAGGTAGGAGATGGAGGTGCAGCTTGGGGTGAGAGGAAGGGATGGGTGAGAGGAAGAACAGGTTAGGGAGGCAGAGACAGGTTGGACTGGTTTTGGGATGCAGTGGGTGGAGGGGAAGAGCTGGGCTGGTTGTGTGGTGCAGTGGGGGGGAGGGGACGAGCTGGGCTGGTTTGGGATGCGATGGGGGAAGGGGAGATTTTGAAGCTTGTGAAGTCTACATTGATACCATTGGGCTGCAGGGTTCCCAAGCGGAATATGAGTTGCTGTTCCTGCAACCTTCGGGTGGCATCATTGTGGCACTGCAGGAGGCCCATGATGGACATGTCATCTAAAGAATGGGAGGGGGAGTGGAAATGGTGCGCGACTGGGAGGTGCAGTTGTTTATTGCGAACCGAGCAGAGGTGTTCTGCAAAGCGGTCCCCAAGCCTCCGCTTGGTTTCCCCAAATGTAGAGGAAGCCACACCGGGTACAATGGATACAATATACCACATTTGCAGATGTGCAGGTGAACCTCTGCTTAATATGGAAAGTCATCTTGGGGCCTGGGATGGGGGTAAGGGAGGAGGTGTGGGAGCAAGTGTAGCATTTCCTGCGGTTGCAGGGGAAGGTGCCGGGTGTGGTGGGGTTGGGGGGGCAGTGTGGAGTGAACAAGGGAGTCACGGAGAGAGTGGTCTCTCCGGAAAGCAGACAAGGGTGGGGATGGAAAAATGTCTTGGGTGGTGGGGTCGGATTGTAGATGGCGGAAGTGTCGGAGGATGATGCGTTGTATCCGGAGGTTGGTGGGTTGGCGTGTGAGAATGAGGGGAATCGTCTTTGAGCGGTTGTGGCGGGGGCGGGGTGTGAGGGATGTGTTGCGGGAAATGCGGGAGATGCGGTCAAGGGTGTTCTCGACCACTGTGGGGGGAAAGTTGCGGTCCTTGAAGAACTTGGACATCTGGAATGTGCGGGAGTGGAATGCTTCATCCTGGGAGCAGATGTGGTGGAGGCGGAGGAATTGGGAATAGGGGATGGAATTTTTGCAGGAGGGTGGGTGGGAAGAGGTGTATTCTGGGTAGCTGTGGGAGTCGGCGGGCTTGAAATGGACATCAGTTACAAGCTGGTTGCCTGAGATGGAGACTGAGAGGTCCAGGAAGGTGAGGGATGTGCTGGAGATGGCCCAGGTGAACTGAAGATTGAGGTGGAAGGTGTTGGTGAAGTGTTTGAACTGTTCGAGCTCCTCTAGGAGCAAGAGGCGGCGCCGATACAGTCATCAGTGTAACGGAGGAAGAGGTGGGGTTTGGGGCCTGTGTAGGTGCGGAAGAGGGACTGTTCCACGTAACCTACAAAGAGGCAGGCATAGCTGGGGCCCATGCGGGTGCCCATGGCCACCCCCTTTGTCTGTAGGAAGTTCGGTTCGCAATAAACAACTGCACCTCCCAGTCGCAAACCATTTCCACTCCCCCTCCCATTCTTTAGATGACATGTCCATCATGGGCCTCCTGCAATGCCACAATGATGCCACCCGAAGGTTGCAGGAACAGCAACTCATATTCAGCTTGGGAACCCTGCAGCCCAATGGTATCAATGTGGACTTCACAAGCTTCAAAATCTCCCCTTCCCCCACCGCATCCCCAAACCAGCCCAGTTCGTCCCCTCCCCCCACTGCACCACACAGCCAGCCCAGCTTTTCTCCTCCACCCACTGCATCCCAAAACCAGTCCAACCTGTCTCTGCCTCCCTAACCTGTTCTTCCTCTCACCCATCCCTTCCTCCCACCCCAAGCTGCACCTCCATCTCCTACCTACTAACCTCATCCCACCTCCTTGACCTGTCCGTCTTCGCTGAACTGACCTATCCCCTCCCTACCTCCCCACCTATACTCTCCTCTCCACCTATCTTCTTTTCTCTCCATCTTCGGTCCGCCTCCCCCTCTCTCCCTATTTATTCCAGAGCCCTCACCCCATCCCCCTCTCTGATGAAGGTTCTAGGCCCGATACGTCAGCTTTTGTGCTCCTGAGATGCTGCTGGGCCTGCTATGTTCATCCAGCCTCACATTTTATTATCTCAGAAACAGAGTCCAACCAGTCCATGCTGAACATAATGCCAATCTAAACTAGTCTCACCTGTCTGCTCCTAACCCATATCCCTTCAAACCTTTCCTACACATGCACTTATCCAAATGTCTTTTAAGTGTTGTAATTCTACCACATCGACCACTTCCTCTGGAAGTTCATCATTCCACAAGTGAACCAGACTCTAAAAAATTTACCCCTCATGTCATTTTTTTTTTAAATCTCTCTCCTCTCACCCTAAAAATGTGACCCCTTGTCTTGAAATTCCCCATCCTAGGCAAAAAGACAATAACCACTAATTCCTTCTGTACCTTTCATTTTTCTATAAATTTCCATAAGGTTGGCTCTCAACCTCAATGCTCCAGAGTCAAAAGCAGCCGATCCAGCATTTCTTTATAACTCAAACCTTCCATACACGGCAACATCCTGGTAAATTTCTTCTGAACCCCCTCCACCTTAATAATGCCCTTCCTATAACTGGGCAACAAGAACTGACACTATTCCAGAAGAGACCTCACCAATGTCCTGTACAACCTCAACAAAACGTCGCAATTCCTATACTCGAAGGACTGAGCAATGAAGGCAAGCAGGCTGAATGCCTTTTTAACCACCCTGTCTATATGTGACACAAACTTCAAATAATTATGCACCTGAAACCCTAGGTGCCCCTGTTCTACAAAACTATCCAAGACCCTATCATTACTTGTATAAGTCCTACCCTATTTGTTTAAGCATAGAACAATATAGCACTGGAACACCTTCAGCCCACTGTGCCAATGGTACTTTCCCTCTATTCTCTAGCTGTTTGGTGTGTCTTTTAAACGTTGCTATATCGTGTCTGCTTCTACCACGGGTGCAAATGTTACTTGCTATTTGTCAGCCCCACAAATGTTGATATGGACTGATTCAGTACACAAGGAGTCGTGAATTATGTCGTAATCTGCAGTAAAAGGAAAGGATCAATGGTCCCTAGGCTGATGTGTTACCTGTTCGAAACAGGTAAGGAAAGCTTCTACCTCAGCCTCTTCAAATTTAGGAATTAATTGAACTATCGGAGTAGTTTCCTTTGTCTAGTCTAAGCCACAGGTGCCTTGATGGGACACATTAGGATCCCTCCTTCTCAGATTGAACTGCCACAGTTCAAACTCCCTTTCCTGAAATTACCTCTTTTCTCTCCTTGCTGTTTCCACTTCTTTCCCTCTTGTTACTTTACTTCTTCCTCAAAATTCTCATTTCCACAGCTCCAATTTTAATCTCTCTCCTACTACTCGATACATTTCATTGTGACTACACTTGTTAAAGTAATAGGTTTTCTAGTTTTTGGTGAAATTCTAATGCCAAATGTCTTGCTAAATCTTCTAATTGATTGTGGGACAGAACTTTTAAATGACCAAACTTAATTTCCTCTAATTTTGCAAAGAACATGCTGGCACTGAATGCAGCCATTTCTATTCTGTAACATCTAATGTGCTAATGCAAAAAAAATCTTTTGCAATTCTAGTTTCACCCAGAGGTTAAACCTTGGCATAGCCTGAATTTTTTTTTATTACTAGGCTCCAAACAATACTCCTCAATTTGTCACAGTTCCAGACAGGATATCCGAGATCATTAGGACTGCGGAGGAGGAATGAACAAGCTTCCTAGTTCACCTGCCCCTTTGCCTGGTTGCAACAAGGTTAAAGTAAAACAAACCCTTCTAGATACCTTCCTCCCAAAATCCCAACACATGTATGTTTTTGAGGGAGCCAATTTAACCAGGCTTTCTTGAGTTAACAAAAAAAAAGGAGAGCTCATTTAGTACTAAACAGGAGAAGAATTAGTAATTAGCTCTTCAGAAGGGTCCAGACCTAAAACGTCAGCTTTCCTGCTCCTCTGATGCTGCTTGGCCTGCTGTGTACATCCAGCTCTACACCTTGTTATCTCTAAAAATAAATACAGATCAGTGTCACAGTTGTCCTCAGAGTGGGTAGCTGAACATTGCGGTCATTGTAGTGGTAACTTGAAAGTGACAGTTTAACTATCAAATGTCAAAGACTGTTAGTTTTGCAGGTTGATTGAGATTCTGTCGCTCTGATTTATTTCGACCATGACTGAATTCCAGCATTCAGGGTGGAAGAGAGTCCTTCTGTTGTCTGGCATGCTAGCTAACTGGTCTTTAGCATTCAGCATGAGAAGGCCCCTTTGATAAGCAAGAAGGGGTGACGAGGCACCAGTTCTTTGACTGTGACCTTCGCAACACGTCATCATTTGGATCCAGTAGACATCAGTAACTTTGAAACACAAGAAAGAACCTCAGTCTCACTAGACCCCTCCAGTAGAATTAAAAGTGACTTTTTACCCAAATCTTTTGTATTCTTCAAAAGAAAAAAAACATATAACATTTCTACAGTTTGGGACATAAACTGCAGTGGGTGCTTGCAGTTGAACAGTGGGCCCTCACCTCCTCATTTTCATTTTAGTCACAAGAGATTCTACACCAATCTGTTTTTGACTTGCCTTTACTTCTTTGTTCGGTTGTTCTTTGAAATTCACTTTCTGTAACCAGGTGCAATATTCCATGGATCTGTCTCTCTCCAGACAGCCACTTAGATCTGTAGCTATTTTTGGCTGTATCAGCACTTGTAAAAAAAAACAAACACAGTTTTGCCTTTAAAATGTATATGCAAAATGTATTCTGACCCCGGTCATGCATGACACATGACATGACAGAGTGCACCTATACATGGTGCATAAAAAGGGCAGTAAAAAGAGACATTCCTTGAAACCAGGTAGATTTTGCTTCCAAAAAACTACATAAATCTCTACACTGCCTGTATGCTATGTTTGAAGTATCCATTTAATGTCAAACTATTTGTAATCTCAAGCAAACACAACTTTCAACGGTGATATGAATATAAAAGGTACCACTTTTATTTCTAAAAGGAAATGTACCATTAGGGGACTATACAAAGGATTAAACTATATTTCAACTATAACATGTATGTTACAATATCTCGGTTTTTGATTCATTCATGCCATGTGGCACATCCTTAAATGCTCTGGAGAAGGCACTTTCTTGAATCACTGCAAATATTTGAATGTAGGGCCACCCACAGTATTCGGCAGGGTATTCCAGGAGTCTGAATCAGTGACAAATGAAAGAATGGCAATATATTTCTAAGGCAGATAGTTTTTGGCTTGCAAGGGAAAATGCAGGTGATGGTGTTCTCAAGTATCTGCTGCCTTTGTCCTTCTAGAAGTTAGAGATCACGGTTTTGGAAGGCACTGCAGTGGGAATGTGGATGAATAAATGTAGTACATCTTGCAGATGGAGTGAACTCTGCAAGGAGTGGATGGCGTGGCAATCAAGTGGACTGCTTTGTCCTGAATGATATGAAGCTCCTGGAGTGTTTTTGTAGTTATATCCATTGAGGTAAGTGAAGAGTTTTCCAATCACACTCCTGAATTGTGTCTTTTAAATAGTGGACATGCTTTGGGGAATCAGGAGGCAAGTTACTTCATAGAATCCCTACAGTGTGAAAATAGGCAATTTGGCCCAACAAGTCCATACTGACCCTCAAAGCATCCCACTCAGACCCATCCACCTATAACCCACCTAGTCTACACATCCCTGAACACTACAGGCAATTTAGCATGGCCAATCCACCTAGCCTGCACACCTTTGGACTGTGGGAGGAAACTGGAGCACCCGGAGGAAACCCACACAGACACGGGGAGAATGTGCAAACTCCACAGACAGTTGCCCGAGGGTGGCATTGAACCCAAGTCGCTGGTGCTGTGAGGCAGCTCAGTTAACCACTGAGCCACCAAGCCTCCCCTTTACACGCTACAGGATTTCTAGCTAATGACCCGTGCTTTCATAGCCACAGAATTTATATGGTTGCTCCAAAGTTTCTGGTCAATGGTATCACACAAATAGTTGACGGCGGAGGATTTAGTGATGCCAGTACAAATGATCAGTAAGAAATGATGGTTAGATTTTCTCCTGTTGGAGATGGTCATTGCCTAGCATTTGTGTAGTATGAATATTACTTGACACTTACCGGTCCAGATCTGGTGATTGTCTATATGTAGCAAGACACGGGCATGGACACCTTCCATATCAGAGGATTTGCAAATGGTGCTGACCATTGTGTGAGCCTCAGCAAAAGTCCCCACTTTTCACATTATGATAGAGGGGAGGTCATTGCTGAAGCAGCTGTAGATGAATCCACCACTGGCAGGTTCATTCCACAAAAGAATCAACCCACGTGTAGAAAAAGTTGCCTCTCAAGTCCCTGTTAAATCTTTCTTCTCTCACCTTAAAAATATGCTCCCTAGTTTTGAAGTCCCCCACCTGAAGGAACAGACCTTTGCTATTCACATTATCTGTGCCCCTTTTATGAGCCTCTATAAGGTCACCATCAATCTTCTACACTCTAGTGAAAGATGTCCCAGCCTATCCATCCTCAACTCAAATCCTGGAGTCCTGGCAACACACTGGTTAATCTTTACTGAACCCTCTCCAATTTAGTAACATCCTATGAATAACGGGGTGACCAGAACTGTACACAGTACTCCAAAAGTGACATCACCAACCTCCTGTACAACTTCAACATAACAACCCAACTTCTACACTCAATGGCCTGGCCAATGAAGGCAAGTGTGCTAAACACGTTCTTAAACCACTCTTCCCAGCTGTGGTGCAATTTTTAAAGAACTATGTACCTGGACCCCTAGGCCTTTCTGTTCACCAACACTACTCAAGGCACTACTATTAATTGTGCAAGACCTGTTCCTGTTCATCTTACCAAAATGCAACACCTCTCCCTTATCCTAATTAAACTCTATCTGCCACTTCTCAGCCAACTGGCCCAATTAACCAAGAGCCCTTTGTAATCTTGGATAACCTTTTTCACTCAGAGATAATGGGAACTGCAGATGCTGGAGAATCCAAGATAACAAAGTGTGGGGCTGGAAGAACACAGTAGGCCAAGCAGCATCTCAGGAGCACAAAAGCTGACGTTTCAGGCCTAAACCCTTCATCAGAAAAAGCATTTTTCTTTTTCTGATGAAGGGTCTGGGCCCAAAACGTCAGCTTTTGTGCTCCTAAGATGCTGCTTGGCCTGCTGTGTTCATCCAGCCTCACACTTTGTTAATCTTTTTCACTGTTGGCTATGCTACCAAGCTTGGTGAATTCCATAAACTTATTAACTATGCCTCCTAAATTCTTATCCAGATCATCCAATCATTTATATAAAGTACAAATAATAGTGGACCCAGCACTGATCCCCATGGAACACTGATAGTCACAGGCCTCCAGTCCAAAACGCCACCCTCCAGGCAACCCAATCTTAACTAGCCCCATTTGCCAGCATTTGCCCCATATCCCTCTAAACCCTCTTGTTCGTACATTCGTCCAGATGCCTTTTAAAATGTTGTAAATGTACTCGCCTCCATCACTTCATCTGGCAGCTCAATCCGTACAATCACCACCCTCTGAGTGAACTTCTGACTGACTAACTTTTCAAATGCATCAGTCTTGCCTTTTGCATTGATGTGTTGGGCTCCTCCATCATAGAGGATGGGGATATTTGCAGATCCTGCTCCATGAGTTAGTTGTTTAATTGTCTGTAATCAGTCACAAATGGATGTGGCCAGACTGCAAAACTTAGATCTGATCCGTTGTTGTGGAATGTTTTAGCCCTGTCTATTGTATGTTGCATCTGTTGTTTGGTATGCAAGCAGCCTTGTGTTGTACCTCATTTTTAGGTATGTCCAGTGCTACTCCTGGCATGTCTTTTGTTGTTGTCATTGAATCAGGGTTAATTTCCAGGTCTGACGGCAATAATACAGTGGAAAAAAATCTGGGCCATGAGGTTACATGTTGTGGTTGAAAAATGCTACTGAGAACCCACATTACCTCACAGATACCCAGTTGCTAGACCTGTTCAAAGTCTGCCCCACTTACACAGTGGTAGAACCACACAATGGTGGTTTCCCTAATTATGAAAGCAGAACATCTTCCCCACAATGACCATCACTCCTGCAGACACTATGAGAGATGCCACTCAGCTATGTTTTTCTCTGGTCCTTCACCACTTGCTGTAGACCAGTCTAGCTGCAATTTCTTTAAGATGTCAACCAGCATGGACAATCAAGGTGCTATGGCCACTCTTGGTGACGGACATTGTGTGCTCTTGTCACCTTCAGTGCTTCCTCTATTTTAAAATTGATTACCTAATCTGTCCAGTTCTTCACATGGGGCATATTGGACAATGATTGCGACACATCTGTACATAGATTGGAGACTCAAAATGGATTGCTGTACTTGAGCAGCACTTCATTGGTACCCAAATGGCAGATACATGGAGACAGCGTTCCTGGGAACACAGAACAAAGAGCACAATTTCACATTGCCTCCAAACAGATAACAAACTGAGGAAAACACAGCAGTCTGCTCAAAATACAAATCAAGATACTGCTAATCTTCAAAACTTCATACTTTCTGTTCACCACAAATACGTGCAAATGTTATGCCAGTATTACAATTCTTTTTGAGTTTGAATGATTGCAGTTTTTTTTAAGCTTTGTTTCATCAACACTGTGCATAAACCATTGCACAACAACAGGATTCCATGCCAGCTATTTTAAACTACAGCAGGATATTTTAGTTCAAGTCTCGTGTCTGAATCTTACAGCACAAATGGAAACATTTAGCTCTTTGTGGCTGAACTGACTCCTTGAGAGAGTTCTCCCACCTCCCCATTCTGCTGCCAAAGACCCACAAATGTTTCCCTTTCAAGTAAATAAAGTGGTATTATTACTGGATTGGTAATGTGGAGAACCCAGGTATTGTTCCGGGGACCCAGGTTTGAGTCCCACTGCAGCAGATGGTGGAAATTGAATTTAATAAAAATGCAGAATTAGGAGTCTAATGGTGACCATGCATCCATTGTCAACTGTTAGAAAAACCCAACTGGTTGACTAATGTCCTTTAGGGAAGGATACCACCATCCTTACCTAGCCTGGGCGACATGTGACTCCAGGCACAGTACAGGCCCTTCCGCCCTCAATGAAACATGTGGTTGACTCCTAACTGCTCTCTGGGGAAATAGGGATGCGTAATAAATGCTGGCCTAGCCAACGATGCCCACATCGTTTGAATATCTAAAAAAAAATCCAATTCTCTGTGGAAGTCAGCAGCCAGTAAATGTCCCCTTCTGCCAGATTCACTGTGGTATTAACGGATTTGGTGATAAAGCTTCGGAGATAATAATAAACTATTCAATCATGTAATAATTTTGTGAAATGTATTTTGTTCCAGCACCCCTTTGGCAATATTGATTTTTACGTTCAATAGCATTTTCCTATCATAAGCTAAAATTATATCATGAAAAGTTACATTCCTCAGACCTCTGCTTTGCATCCTTTTCTCTCTAACAGTTTATAATTGCTGCAGCCTATTACCATGCAAGCTCATTCAGTAAGGAAGAAATCAGGCTGGGGAAATAAAGTGAGCATGACTCTGAGGATATGAAGTAGGTTGCTAAACATTATAAAGTACATTGGTATAGGGTGACAGATGTGCTTATGTTTAATCATTTAAAAAAAGTTATCCAAGGTCATCATGCACACTCTTCACAAATATAGGTCATTGGATCATGGTCTTTTCTATGTTTCTGTCCTGTGCTTGTCTATTCATTTTCAAATAACTTCCTTCAATTCTCAACACCTGCTACATTCACTCTTACTACCTTGAACCTGTTTGTTCCTGATTACAAATCTCTTTGCTCTTTCAGTCTCTGTAGCACATTATAATTTGTTATGATAATATCTACCAAATTTTATCCATTCTCCTCCAAACCAACATACTCAAGATACCATTGTTGAAATGAAAATTACTCATCATAGAGTCATAGAGTTGTACAGCATGGATACAGACTCTTCAGCCAACTCATCCATGCTGACCAGATATCTTAAATTAATCCAGTCACATTTGCCAGCATTTGGCCCATATCCCTCTAAACCCTTCCTATTCATGTACCCATCCAGATGCCAATTAAATGTTACAATTGTACCAGCCTCCATCACTTCCTCTGGCATAAATGCACCACCCTCTGCATGAAAAAATTGCCACTTAGGTCCCTTTTAAATCTTTCCCCTCTCACTTTAAATCTATGCCCTCTAGTTTTGGACTCCCCTACCTTGGGGCAAAAACATCAGCTATTTCCCCTATCCATGCCCCTCATGATTGTATAAGCCACTGAGGCCATCCTTCAGCCTCCAAAGCACAAGTGAAAATAGCCCCAGCCTCTTCACCCTCTCCGTATAGCTCAAACACTCCAATCCTGGTACCATACTTGTAAATCTTTTCTGAGCCTGTTCAAGTTTCACAACATCTTTTCTATAGCAGGGAGACCAGAATTAAACACAGTATTCGAAAAATGGCCGAACCAATATCCTATATCATCGAAAATCAACAGAACTTTTGTCATTTGATTGTTGCTATTCCATATAATGTTTACATTAGGCCAGTGAATACTGTCCCCAAATCAATTAGAACAGAATTTTTATAGGGAAATGCAGGCATCCTGTGTAATCATTTGGCAAGATGCAACATGCCGTCTTTCCTGAGGCTTCTATTGAACAAGATATTAACTCTAAGCACAGCAATTAGATTTCCCATGTTGGTATTTATACGTATTGCATAATTGTTTTTCTATTTGTTGAATGAAAATTGATCATTTCAGGAACTGAAATCTAAATTTCCCTCTGGAGTTTAATTACTGTTTGAAAATCCACTGGGAATGTGGCAGATTGGAGAATCTTGGAATACAACAGAGCAATGCAAAGTAAATAGCTCTGATAATTTTCAGGATATGCAAAAAGTTATTCTATGTTTTGTGACTCAGGCTAAATCCTTTTTTTTCATACAAACAGAGCTGAATTGAAGATTAAGAAAGACCAGTACAACATCATATTTCATTAGTCAATGACTTGTGGATAATGTAACTGCCATACCAAGTTTCCGTCATTCAAAAGAAGTTAAAGATTAGGGCATCATATTCAACTGTATAGTCCTCAAGCCCTCAAAGCCAAATTCAGCATTACTTAGTCATTATGCAATAAACAAAAGCAGAAATTGCTGAAGAAAGTCAGAACGTCTGGCAGAATCTAGAAAAATTACATTTATACAGTCATAGAGACATACAGCATGGAAACAGACCCTTTGGTCCACCTCGCCCATGCTGATCAAATATACTACATAAATCTAGTCTCATTTGCCAGCATTTCACCCATATCCTTCTAAACCCTTCCTATTCATATACCCACCCAGACGCCTTTTAGATGCTGTAATTGTACCAGCCTCCACCACTTCCTCTGGCAGCTCATCCCATACATGCACCACCCTCTGCGTGAGAAAATTATCCCTTAGATCCCTTTTAAATCTTTCCCGTCTCACCTTAAAAATAAATCTCTTTGCTCTTTCACTCTCTGTAGCACTTTATAATTTGTTATGATAATGTCCAACTGATCCTGAAAAAAGCTGAGTTCACGATTATAGTTCTGCGACCCTTCTTCAAAGCTTAGTTATTAAGTCTGGATCTAACTCAACAAAAATTTCATCATAGCAACCTTAATGTCAAAAGCAACCTGAGCTACTTTACACAGGATAAGGAAACAGATTCTGAGATACAGGACAATATTTGTCGATGTGACTGAAGGGTTAAGTCAAAGAGTTGAGTTGTTAGAAATTTTTCAGTAATGCAGCATGTGAAAGAAAGAGACAGATTTCTGTTCATACATGACATTAGGAATGCAAAAGCACTTTGAAGTGTGGTCACTGTAATAAAATAGGAACAAAGGCAAGGAGTTTAGGAAGGGAGATTGGACAACAGGACTAAGGCACAAATTACTCACCCACCAGTGTTTGAAGAAACTATGTGGGGAGTGGTTTGTCAATGGCAAAAGAGCCAATAATTGGGAACAATGAGATGCAGAAGAGGACATTATCTGAGAACAAAAGGTAGTTTGAAGTTTACAGGATTCGAAGGCAAGGATTTGGTCTATTGTGTTGAATGATTGGTTCCCGATGTTCAGCGTATGTGAGAAGTGCAAAATGCAGTAAAGGAGATCCATTGCATTTGGATCATTCAGAGTTAATGCATGTGGACAACAGAGACTAAAGTAGATAACATTAAATAAGTTGGTTGAAGGTGACAAGTTTTCAGGTAGTGATCATCTTCACCCTAGTAATGATAGTGGTTCTTAACGCTATAGATTTTACTGCTCTATCTGGCTTTCTCAATAAAAATAAAACTTGAATATATTCTTTCATATAAAACCTGCAAGTCCAGATTTTACAATTCATTTAACTTGAGAACTGAGCCTGTGGAGGGAGTGGAAGTTTATAATCCCAGCTCTTCCTGCTCTTCCATATCATATCTTCATGTCTTATGCCATTTTAACAGGTCTACGTAGGACAGTCCTGGAGGCACTTAGAAGAGATACAAAGGTGAGGTCTGATGGCATTGGACTCTGAAACAAAACTGAAGAGTGCTGGAAACACCTAGCAGATCAGGCAGCTTCTTTGGAAAGAAACAGATTTAACATTTGTGACAAATTGACCTTCAGCTTTCCCTTTGGCCACAGTCCAAGGCTGCATCAGATGGTGCAAATGTTAGTGCCATATTTAACTCCAAGATAGGATCATGACAACATATTCACACCTTGGCCAGTTTCTGAGGGTCGCAACAACAACCTGAGGCAGGCAATTTCATGGGTTGTGTTTTAGATCGTCTTAGAAGCAAAATGAGGCTCTTCAGCCCGTAAAGTCTGCTCTAACTTTTAATTAGATCAGGGCTGATCTGATCATCTTTAAGTCCACTTTCTTGCCTTTTCCCTATAATCCTTGATTACCTTACTGAGTAAAAATTTGTCTCAGCCTTGAATACAATTAACAGCCTTCCACAAAGAATTCCAGTTCACTATCCTCTGGGAGAAGAAATTCGCCTTCATCTCTGTTTTAAGTGTACAACCCTTATTCTCAGAATTTGCCCTCTAGTTCTAGACTCTCCCAAATGGGAAAACATGACTCTCCTTCTCCACAAAAGTGCACACGTAATGCAGGGCATTTCAACCTTCTGACTCTGGGGATAGTCTGGAGCAGGGAATGTTGTTATCATGATTGAGAACCCGCCTCAGCACAGTGAAGTTTTTTGCTCTGCTTAGACATTGTACAAATCAAATGTTCCAAGATCTACCCAAATAGCAGCCACTGATCATTTTAAATTGCAGCAACATATGGGCAGCCCCACCCTGTGACCATTATTCAGCTATCAAACCCTCACAATTCATTTTCACACTGTGAAAATAAGAACACACTTTGTTTCTCTTGGGGCACATTCGAGAAATTGTTCCAACTTTGTTTCTAACCCCACAACTAAAATCCTGCCCAGAGTACAGCCTTACTGTAAAACTCTAATTAAAGATGAGAGAAAGATATTGGTCTTTAAAATCAAGATGATAAAGCAAGAGTTTGGAAATCCCCGATATCTTCTTTGCCACCCTACCTCCATCTGCTACTCCCAAAGCAAACAATGACTAGCTTGGATAGTGTGCAAAACGTTAAGTAGTCCATCAAGACCTCTTCACTCTAAGTACGAGTTTAACGCACAAGGTCCAGGACTATAGCTTCACAATATCAATAACATCAGCCTTCTCAACTGAAAACTACATTAACAACCTCGGAACAAAGGTGCTGAGTTGGTCACAATCTGTCATGTTGAAATGTCATGGCACACAAATTGATGAATACTGGCATCCAGGTAAGAGCTGGAATGGCTATTGCACACTTTAAGCCAAGTGCTTTCCTCTTACATACTTCTATCGTCACTTCTATTTCTTCAATTCTTAAAGAATTACTGTTGTTAAACACCCTTCTCATGTATCAATGAGAAAGTGTTTTGTCCTGAAGCTGAGTGATTTGGATCATAGAATCCTTACAGCGTGAAAGTAGGCCATTTGGGCCATCATCGACCCTTTAAAGAGTATCTCACCCGATAACCCTGCATTTGCCATGGCTAATCCACCCAGCCTGCACATCCCTGGACACTGGGCAATTTAGCATGGCACAATTCACCTAACGCGCACATCCTTAGACGGTGGGAGAAAACCAGAGCCCCCAGAGGGAACCCACACGGACAGAAGGAGAATGGGCAAACTCTACACAGTCGCCTGAGGGTGGAATCAAACCCGGGTCCCTACTGCTGTGAGGTAGCAGTGCTAACCGTTGAGCCACTGTGTCATGCTGCCCCTGTGCGTTGGCCTAAATGATCTGTTGGTTTTCTTAATCTCGACAGGGGGTGGGCTGAGCCCATTTTCTAATCTTTTTTGATGGGTGGTGGCCACATTTCTTTGTACCTGTGGGCACCTTTGGTGCATGTTTTAAAACTCAACAAGGGAGGGGAGTGAGGGGTGACAATGGAAACCAGAATGATGCTCCAGAACCCAGCCACTGTCAGGAGCAGTGCAGGATTTCCTCAGGAATTCAGGGCAGAGTGGAGCACTAGCAGAGATCTGACAGGCTGCCTGCTGGCCCTGTCTGGAGCTGCAAAGGCGACTAGTCCTCTCACTGTCCATAGTAAGGTATTTTAGCACAGCCAGTCACAAACAGCAATGAGCCAAGTGAGGTAAATGCAAGACCGAACAACAGGGGCAACTTGACAAAGCAACTGTTTTACATCCAGTAGGCAGTGAAAATTTAAGAACTTGTCCAGCTTTATGTTAGAAACTTACCAAGGAATCAGCTCTATCCATGTAATGGTTCAAATGATCAGTGCACTCTAAAAAGGAAATTCAGTACTCAAACAGTTAAACAACACAACACAGTGAAACGAGCAGCACAAATGAACTGCAAAGACTTCTGGGCAGTCACCGCAGAGTGCTGTGTGCATGTCATCATGGCTGATAGCATTGCAGGACCTGTTTAGGTATCCTCACAGACTGCCAGCATGAGGGAAATTAATTCTCACCATGTGACTTGCACTTGAACCAATTATATCCTGATTGTAGTCTAAGAGTAAAGTAATAAATAAAGCAGTGACTCCCAAATGTGGCCAAACTGTGTGCTCAAATCCAGCACTGTAAGCAGTCTCACAATCGTTGTAACATACTCCCAGTGTCTCCTGGGACTTGTGCAGTGGTCACAGTTTAACCTAGTCACGAATCATGCCACATTCATGTGGATTGACGCTCACTCACTTCGATTTAAAAAAATCAAACTTCACCCTAAAAATAGATATGAGTTCAACTACTTAATTAGCATTGGAATCATCTACGCTTTTTAGAAACAGATCTGTCTTCTGAAACATCTACTGGTCTATCTAACAAAATGTTGTTTTCGCAAAGGCCAAATGTAATCCAGAGTTAAAAGATGAGGACATTGAACTGATACCCATGCAGAAATATGAAGGCCAGGAGTGAGAAGATTAAAAGATCAGGGACCGGAGGTAGTTAGAGCAGTTGGAAGATGAAGGATAGAGTTAAAGGAACAGAGCTTAAAAGGGAGAAAATAGAGTTGAGGTGATGAGGGTGAGGAGGAAAAAGGTGGAAGATAAAGAGTAATGGGAAGCCAAGGTCACTGGGAAAAAGATCAAATAGCTACTGCAAATGAACCAAGTTCTAAAGGAACCTATAGTAATACAGGCCTGAGCACAGCTAGTCAGGAATGTGATTGCCAGAACTGCATTACATCTGCTCTGATAGTGCGGGAGGGTTGGAGGCTAAGGATGGAAAGAAGCTAGGAAGAGGTAAATAAAACAAAACACACTGGAGCAAAATCTACCATCAAACCACAAAACCTGGCCCAAGATATAGATTTAAGGAGCTTGTTAAAGGATTAAAGAAAGATTGATAGACAGACAAATAAATATTAGGAGGAAATTCAAGATTAAGTGATTTGTCAGCCGAAGACACAGTCACCAACTATGGAGTGATTATAATCAGGAAAGCTGCAAAGTAGGAGCATAAATATCACAGAGTGTAGGGCTGGAGCCAATTATGGAGATGAAGAGATAAGCTGCTGTGGACGAATTTGTAAACAAGGATAAGAATTTCAAAATTGAGCTGTTGCTTTATCAGGAGCCACTATCAATCTGCAAGCACTTCATGATGGGCAAACACGGTTTGGTATGAGTTACAACACAGGCTATAAATCCTGGCAGAGGTGGGAAGATGGTGAGGATCAAGTGCACTACCATCCCATCTTATTAAGTGTCCTTGAAGGGAACTTGAAGGTAGTGGTGTTCTCATGAATCTACCATCCTTGTCCTTCTCAATGGAAGTGGTCATGGGTTTGGAAGGTGCTGACTGAGAATCTTTGGTGAATTTTTGTAGTGCATCCTGTAGATTGTACACACTGCTGCTATTCAGTGTTGGTGTTAGACTGAGTGGATGCTTGTGGATGTAGTGCCAATCAAGCGGGTGGCTTTGTCCTGGATGGTGTCAAGTTTTTTGAGTATTTTTGGGGCTGTATGCATCCAGGTAAGTGGGGAGTATTTCATCACACTCCTGACTAATGTCTTGTAAATGGTGGACAGGCTCTGGGGAGTCAGGAGGTGAGTTACTCATCACAGTAGTCCTAGCTTCTGTCCTGCTTCTCTAGACATTGTGTTTATGAGTGAGTCCATTTGAGTTTCTTGTCAATGATAATCCCAAGACGTTGATAGTGGGGGATTCAGTGATGGTAACATCATTGAACGTCAAATCACAGCGGTTAGATTGTCTCTTATTCATGATAGTCGTAGTCTGGCATTTGTGTGGCGCAAATGTTACTTGCCATTTGTCAATCCAAGCCTGAATATTGACTAGATCTTGTTGCATTTGAACACAGACTGCTTCAGTATCCGAGGATTCATGAGTAGCGCTGAACATTGTGCAATCATCGGTGAACATTCCCACTTCTGACCTTATGATGGAGGGAAGGTCATTGATGAAACAGCTGAAGATGGTTGGGCCGAGGACACTACGCTGAGGAACTCCTGCAGACATGTCCTAATTCACTTCCATTGTATCGCATTGTGGGATTTTCATCTTGGCTGCTACCTTATTGCAGTAACCATTGCAGTACTACCCTTTAATTGGTCATTATTTGTGTCATTAATAAATGCCAGCAGAATTTTACCGGAGTCTAATGTAAAAACAGTAATAGCAAAATATGACCAGGCCATTAAAAGAGAATGATATATCACCTCTTCACTCAGTTCCACTGTAACAACATATCAGCACATTTGACCTTTCCGAAAGTAGTTTTGCAGGTCAATGCAGGATCCAGTGGAATCCTGAGCAATGCCAAAGCAAGTAAACAAACTGGAAGATTTCAGCTGTGATATTGGGTTCTGTCGCAACTCTGGGGTCTGGTGTTGGAGGAAGCCTAAAGTCAGATTACGGTGCTCACTATATTTCTGGTCATGCAGAGTGATTTGATTTGATTTGTTTAAATTGGATTTATTATTGTCACGTACTGAGATACAGTGAAAAGTATTAAAATTGCTGGAAAAGCTCAGCAGGTCTGACAACATCTATGGAGAGAAATCAGAGTTAACATTTCAGGTTGAGTGACCTTCCTCTAAACGACAAGTGCTGCCAGATCTGCTGAGCTTTTCCGGGAACTTCTGTTTGTGTTTCTGATTTAAGGTAGTTCTTTTGGTTTTTATTACAACAAAAAGTGTTGTTTTGCATGCTATCCAGACAAATCAGACTAAGTACATCAGGGTAATAGAACAGAATGCAGAATATAGTATTAAAACTAGAGAGGGTGCATCTGAAGGTCAACTCTAATATATGAGAGATCTGTTTGTAAGTCTGGTAACAGGGGAAAGAAGCTGTTCTTGAGGCTCACATGAAACTGGCACACTAGAAGCTTTCAACATGGCAGATTTTCAGATCAGACAATGTTTCTGGCTGATCTGTACAATCTGAAAATAAAATCTTGCAGGCTAGTCACTCATAGCTGACATGTATTCAGCTACAGGAAGGAAATCCACCACTGGCATGATTTGCACATGAAATGCATTTGACTAACTTCTATTGCAAACTTGTTCGACACTCTGCATTTTGTTGTTTCTGAAGGTTTGTGGTGTGTTGTTGGACTTTTTTAAGTGTTACTAAAACTTGATCCTTGCAGGTGAACATATACCAGTTTGCCACCCATCATTCCATTAAGGATATCATGCAGATCCTGTATGCCTGGACAGTGAATTTCATCATTTTGTCTTAAAGGAAAGAGACAAGGAGAGGGTGCATGGATTTTTCAGGGGAACAGGGAACTGTTGTCAACGACATGCCCATGACTCTTTGGATCTCAGTGTCAGTGGGGAAAGGTACAGGATCTGTAAGCGGTTCCATGCCGTAAATGTGCAGCTGGTATACAACATGCTATCAGTGTATGTGTGTGACCTCAATACTGATGGTAAGAAGGTATTAGCTCATGGCATCTTCCCAAGCAATCACGGACAGTTCAACACTTACCTGTTTATTACCTTCCTCCTCACTATCCAAGGCCTCATGCACACCTTCCAGATGAAGCAGCCGATTTATCTGCACTTCATTCAACCTAGTTTACTGTATTCATTACTGAGAAATGGTCTTCTCTACAATGGAGAGACGAGATGTAGACTGGGTGACAGCTTGGTAGAACAGCTCTGCTCTATCCATAAAATAACCCCAAGCTTCCAGTCGCCTGCCACTTCAACACACCGATATATTCCTTGGCGATCACATTTGTCTCAGGTCATTGCTCCAGTGAAGTTCAATGCAAGCTGGAGAAACGCCTCATCCTTTGCCTGGGTACCTTTTAATTTAACAATTTCAGAAATTGAACATTTTCCTCCACAATCATCTTTCACCCCACACCTCCAGGGCCTATACTGTGTTGGGTTGCTCGTACCCATTTAGCATTTATCTCAAATTAAAAACCGGAGGACCTGTGGGTTCAGTTAATCAGAAACAAAAATAGAGATTGCTGAAAAAGTTCAGCAGGTCTGGCAGCATCTGTGAAGAGAAATCAGAGTTAACATTTCAGGTTTGGTGATCCTTCCTCAAACTGATGGTAGCCAGGATGATGTTGGTCTATGCGCAGAAGATAGGGCAGGGGGAGGGGATAAGGAGTAAATCATAGGTGGGAATAGAGCCCAAAGAGAGAGAACGTAGAACAAAGAACATAGAACATAGAACATTACAGCACAGTACAGGCCCTTCGGCCCTCGATGTTGTGCCGACCTGTGAAACCAATCTGAAGCCCATCTAACCTACACCATTCCATTATCATCCATATGTTTATCCAATGGCGTTTAAATGCCCTTAAACTTGGCGAGTTTACTAGTGTTGCTGGCAGGGCATTTCACGCCCTTACTACCCTCTGAGTAAAGAATCTACCTCTGACATTTGTAAGATGAAGAACAGTTGACTAGACAAAGGAATTGATAACAATTTGGCTAGGATGGTGAATAGCTATTAACAGGGACTGTTAGTGGCTAACAATAAGTGGTGTGCATGGCAAGCTATGTGATAACTTGTTAATGTACTAGTTATGACAGTCTGCATGCTATCTGCTCCATAGAGCTGGATATCAGCAGATTTTGAACTATTACCCAAAAAAGAAACATAACTTTAGCCCTCCAGATTATGTGTGTATATTCTCTTATAATTACAGTCATCGAGTCATACAGCATGGAAACAGAGCCTTTGATCCAAGTGGTTCACATCAACCTAGTTCCCAAACTAAACTAGTTCCACTGGCCTGCAATTGGCCCATATCCCACCAGACCTTTCCTATTCCTGTACTTATCCATGTGTCTTTTAAAAGTTGCAATTGTAACTGCATCCACCACATCCTCTGGCAGTTCATTCCATAAATGGACTGCCCTTCATATGAAACAGCTTCCCTTTATGACCTTTTTAAAACTCTTTTCTCTCACCTTAAAAATATGCTCCCTAGTTTTGAACTTTCAAACCCCGGGAAAACTATCTTTGTTATTCACCTTATCTATGCCTCCCATGATTTTATAAACCTCTATAAGGTCACACCTCAACCTCCTCCACTCCAGTGAAAAATGTTCCAGCCTATCCAGCCTGTTTTTATAACTTAAACTCTCCATTCCCAGCAACATCCTGGTAATTCTTTGAAAACTTTCCAATTTAATAATATCCTTCGTATAGCAAGGTGACCAAAACTGCTTGCACTGCTCCAGAAGAGGTCCAATACAACATCAACACAACGTCCCAACTCCTATGCTCAAGGTCTGAGCAATGAAGGTTATCGTGTTTAATGCCTTCTTACCCAACCTGTCTACTTGTAACACAAATTTCTAAGAATTATGTATCTGAACCCGCAGATCTTGCTGTTCTAATTGTGGTTACAAGAGGACACGATAGCACTGTGCACACAGATAAAAATCAGTCTGATTATTTTCGTGTAAAGGTAGAAGAGAGAGTCTCCATAGTTCCACTCAAGACAGAGATGACTCACAATGAGATACACATGTGGGACACCACACCTCAGATGAGGAGCAAGATTGAGAAGGCATTACCTCCATGGCAACATCAGCCAGTGTGGCAATTGAATCCACATTGTTGGTATCATGTCCAGGCAATGGAGCTATCCAAGCCCAATTGGACCTGCTAGAGTGTAGCAGCATGCAGAAAGCTGGCTGTAATTTTATTCTTTGAAAATAACCTGACTAACGTGAATGCCTAGGTACGCACATGGAGAATTGTTGCTGGAGTTGCTGAATGTCTGGGGCAGCACAGTGACTCAGCGGTTAGCAATGCCGCCTCACACCTCCAGGGACCCATGTTCAATTCCGCCCTCGGGTGACTGTTTGAGTGGATTTTACCCACTTTCTCTGTATCCGTATAGGTTTTGTCCCACAGTTCAAAGATATGCAGGTTAGGTGAATTAGCCATGCTAAATTGCCCCATACTATACAGGGATGTGCAGGTTGGGTGGATTAGCCATGGGAAATGCAGGGTGATGGGGTGAGTCTGGGTGGAGACTCAGGGTTTTCTTTTCTGAAGAAGGGTCTGGACCTGAAACGTCAGCTTTCCTGCTCCTCGGATGCTGCTTGGCCTGCTGTGTTCATCCAGCTCTACACCTTGTTATCCCATCAATTATGTCCAGCTTTGGAGGAGGTGCAGGACCCGCACAACATGACCATTTCCTGCTTGGAGGCGGTAGAAATGGAAGTGACGGTACTGGTGACTGCAGAAAAAGATCACATTGCCATGACCCCTGGGGATGATGTTGTACAATGGCTTCCGGAGGAGCAGAGAGGGTGAAGTCTATGGAAAGGGAAAGATGAACTTTTGAAGCTGTTTCAGTTTTAATGATGTCAATTTAATATTAATTTATTCAGTATTTTACCATTTATACAATTTATTCAGTAAATTATTCTGTAATCCAATATGGCACAGGAAAGTGGCAACATTGTCCTCTTTTCACTGTATCCAGGTACAAGTGACAATATTAAATAAATTCAAATCTAAATCTAAAAATCCGTCTCTCTCAGCTTTGAATATACTTACAACACGGTTCTCTGTAGTAAAGAGTTACAAAGACTCACTACCCTTAGAGAAACCAAGTTCCTCCTCGTCTCTGTTGTAACTGGGGATCCCTCACCCTGAGACTATGCTCGACGGCCCTAGAGTCTTTCATAAAGGGAAACACCCCTTCAAGCTTTTACCTTGTCAAGTCTGCTCGAAATTTTACTTTTTCAATCAGATTGCGTCTTATTCATACAATTCCGCATTATCAAAAACCTGGTGATTACCATTGGTCAGAACTGGAATAGCCACATAAATACAGTCACTATAAAAGCAAGTCATAATCTAGAAACCCTGCATTAAGTAACTTAGCTTCTGACTCCCCAAAACTTATCCATCTACAAGAATCCTGCTCCTCTGATGCTGCTTGGCCTGCTGTGTTCATCCAGCTCTACACCTTGTTATCTCAGATCGTCCAGCATCTGCAGTTCCTACTATCTCATGTTAGGATATTTCCCACTTTTCTAATCTGTCTGAGAGGCTTTCTGATTTTTGCTTCCAGCATGATTGAATAGCTTTCTTCAATCTTCCTTTGACTCTAAGAAAAATATTCCGAACATATGATTTGGAGCAGAAGTAAACTATGTGGCTCCTCAATTAGTGGAAAATTGTCACCTCTGGAGCTTCGAAATCAGAATTCATCAGAGACAGAATTGTTGTTGGAGTCATTGATGAGTCTATTTTATCAATGATATTTATGAAGGAGTTTGAAAATCTTTATTTTGGAGGTTCTGATTATTAAGAAAATGCAGGAAATGAATAGCAAGGAGTAAAGAGATATTTTTAAACTCTGCTTTCAAATTTTCAAAATCTTCTGCAGTCATACTGCATGATATTCTCACAGTACAAATTTAAACAACTTTAACTGTATTGTGTTACTTCTTTCAAGCTCTGTTTCAGCTCAATAGCTAAATAGTATCAGAAAAATCAGAATGTTGATTCATGCCTTTTGCAGCCAAGATGGTGGCTTTCCCAACTCCATGAGTATAAAATGGACATTTTCACGGGCTTCAAAGCCTAAACACAAAGCAAGTCTCCTTGTACAACTTCAAAAATAATCTTCTTCAGCTGTGAACTTGAAACCTCTTCCTGGCAAAGTCTCGGTTTAATTGTGAGAATCTCAATCATTAAAAAGTCTTAAGTTCTTCTGAGTGTCTTTGCCAATTTGAGTCCTTTTCCTAATGTTCAAAATCAGTCTTCTGTTCACTTAAACTCTGCAGATTTCAGGGTAGTATCATTACTAGTTGTTTGTTTTTTTTATCCCTGACTCTATCTGCAGGCTGTGCCTTGTAGCTCAATCACAATGGTAACAATGCCCTGGAAATCCAACACCTATCATGGCCAGTGAATCATGCTGAGTTTATGTAAACTTCAGATGAGGGGACCTGAACCAGGGATAGGGAGGAAGGGAGTCAGATTGGAGGGAACCCACTTCAGCACACAGTGCGACTGCTGCAGCACATTGAACTCAGCAGTTACTTAATTAAGGTTCGTGGCCCATTACTCTCTACCTTGTGTCTCCCCTCCCCTCCCAGCCTGGAGCTACTAGTCCACAATCAGGAGTCTAACGCTTCAACATCAGGATTTGGGACTGAACCCGTAAGAAGGGGGTGCAGTGATAAACGTATATCCTCATCACCTGGCAAGGGAGGCCAAGGCACAGGGGTAATAATGGGTTTATTGCTGAGGAGGCAGCCAGCATTGATATTAAAAGGGGACATGCTGCTGGTGGAGGGGCCCCTTGAGTTACTAGCCCTGAAAAATATCCAGTAAGGAAGCTGCCCCTGCTGGGAGATTGTCAGGGTTTATCAGGCCATTTCTCCATCTGGTCAAGCCACAGCCATGAGCAGAGCTGACAGAAGTAGAAAGAAGACTTTGATTACCTTCTCAAATACCTCACCCAAATAACTCACTTGGGGTCTGTGCAAACCATCTTCCACTTTTCCCACCAGAGGCAAACAACATGGCACAGGAAGGGCTGAGACTGCTCCCATTCCCAATCATCACATCCTTCCCTCTCTAAGGCCGGGGTCGTAAGCTGCTATTTTCCTGGTAGCTTCTCCTAGGCATTTCGCACCAGCTCTGGTTCCTTGACTAACGTTGGAAAGAGGCAGCGTGTCCCAAACTGAAGCCAGCATCTTGCGCCCGGAGTGTCGTGGAAGAAATTGATCCTCTTCCTCAGGCAGTGAAAGTGTTGAGGCTGCAACATCTGCCGCATCATTTCAGACTCCGAGGTTTCTTCAATGCTAGACAGAGGGGGAGAACCCATAGGTTCCACCAGCATTTCCATCTGTTCTGAGGGGCTGGTTATGTTTTGCTCCTGCCCAGTGTGCAAGTTTTCAGCTTTCATGTGGTCCACATGCTTGTTCAGAACTGCCTCACCTACTCGAACATTATATGTCACTGGGCCTGATCTTACATCAAACATGTCTCTTGCCGACACAGATCCATGCCCGTGGTTTTGGCATCAAACTTCATCCCCTGAAGTAAACTGTTTCTCACGCTTAGCGGAATTTGTGTCCAGCGTTGGTGTTCCTAATGCTATTTCACCCTTTCCCCCAATCCCAGAAGATCAGATTTAAACTGATCTGCTCCTCATTAGCAATTCTGCTGGAGCTATCCCTGTAGTTGAATGGCAGGTGGTCCTATAATCAAATAGGAAGGGGAACAGTTTGCTGTGAAGTGAAGCTGTGGGCTGTTTCTTTAAACCCGCCTTCAAAGTTTGGACTGCATTTTCCACCAGAGCATTGAACAATGGATGGTATGGAGCCATCATTCCATGCCAACTACCATTCGACTTCAGGAAATGCCAGCACTGCCCTTTCTGCAAACCAGCCTGGTTTGATGATTCTTTTGCTTTTCAGCCTCCTGATTTCTGCCTCTACATTTGCCCATAAGACGAATGGCACTGGGCAGGCCTTGCAGAATCGTAGAATTGCTTCCTGGTCAACATGCAAAGTGGTGCTAGCTCTAGTTCATAGACCTTCCTGAAAAATTTAATTAGAGCTTCACTCAGGCAGCCATTTTCTAACTGAAAAATGTTGAGCCAATCAAGGTGAATCTTTCTCAACCAATTTCGTCCCATCAGACTTAAGCATGAATCTTTTGCTATAATCAGTGGTAACTGAACCAGCTGTGTCTCATAAGAGGCTGGAACCAACGTTGTACCCTTAATCTGTAAAGGTTCCTTGTTATGGGCTCTCAGATTAGCTAAGGTCTCATGCAAACTTAAGTTTTGGAGCCCAGGGTGAATTTTGTTAAAGACTGGTTCTGCAATCACTGATCCAGCTGCACCTCTATCGACCTCCATTAGAACTGGGTGACCACTCAAACAGAAGTTTATTTTGACTGACAGTAGGAACTGCAGGTGCTGGAGAATCTGAGATAACAAGGTGTAGAGCTGGATGAGCACAGCAGGCCAAGCAGCATCAGAGGAGCAGGAAAGCTGACTTTTCAGGCCTAGACCCTTCTTCGGACCCTTCTTTACTGAAGAAGGGTCTAGTCCCGAAACATCAGCTTTCCTGCTCCTCTGATCATGCTTGGCCTGCTGTGTTCATCCAGCTCTACGCTTTGTTATCTCATTTATTTTGAATGGTTCTGATTTGGATATTGCTAAGCAATTCAACTGTTTCAAGCCTGACATAGGTGAACTTTCCAGACTGTGCATTCTCCTGGACATCGGCTTATGAGTTCTCTTACTCACTTGAGGCATAGTGCATCTGCCTTGCTGTCTCGAGTCTGCACACTGGCAGCATCCATAATGACTTGCTGACCTGGATGCTGAAGAAAATTTTAACAGTTTGGCCAAGGCTTAGCTTTGTTTTGTGTTTTGCTGCAGGCTAACCTAGAGTCCCTCTGTTCAGAATATGCCCTGAGTGAGGCCATGCAATTGCCTTCACTTAAGTGGTGTCCCCAAGATCAGTTGGCTGAACTAGGATATCCATTTCCATTGGCATACCCTGTAACTCATCTGCTCCACATTTCACATTTTCCAAGAATAAAGCCAATTGTAGTGCCCGCTTGAAGTCCAGTTGAGCTTCAGCTAGCAGGTGCTTTTGCATGGTTACATCATTGATTCCACTCACAAAACATTTTTCAGCATCTTATTAAAGGTTAAACCATCACATGCCTCTGCCAGTCATCTTGACCTCGTCAAAAATCACCTTACAGATTCCTTACAGATTCACCTGGTTCTCAAACTGCCATGTAAAACTATATGATAGCATCTCAGAATTAGAGGAGGCTGGGGTCACAATACTACTTAACTAACCCATTAATTCTTGAACGGTTTTAAGTGTTCTTTGAACTCATTATCTCCTGCTGACCAATACTAGGTCTCTACGTTTCCCTGCTTGACACAAAACTCATCATTGTGCAATAAAGTGATTCCAGGTGGAAGATATAAAATGAAGGCACTTGGTTGCCCATCGGTTCTCCCTTTAAAAGATAGTAAAAATATAGTGTGGCTGGGATCTCCCAATTATTTCACAATAGCATACAATTAAGAAGAAATTGAATTTCATTTCATTGATAACAATTAATAAATTTTCTGAATATTGCCCCTGATTTATGGTAGTATATATTATTTTGAAATAAAAATATACACAATTGCCTCAGGTCAATAACTAAAATGAAATAAAAATATACACAATTGCCTCGGGTCAATAACTAAAATGATATGAAATCACAAATATGTATTATTTCAATCGTCCTTGACAACAAGATATTCTAGCTCAAACAAGGGGCCTACACTTGAAATATTCATTTGTTTCTTTTGGCAACAGATGCTGCTTGATCTACTGACTGTTTTTAGCATCTGGTCTTTTTTTGTTTAAATTTATTCTTCTTCCATGAAACACTATGATTGGAAATCACCTGAAATTCACTACCAAATTTATCACAGGCAAGGCCATTAAATTCCATCTGCCATTGTTAATTATAATTATAAACCAAGAAGAACATTTTCTATTTAAATATACACTGTATTCTGCAATATTTGTTGAGTAAATTCAACAATAGTTTCACAATTTAATTGCTGGGGAGACTTTTCAGTGAAAGTATTGATCTGCAGGCAGTATCTGCCAACAGCCTTGAGATTCAGTACTTTCCAGCCATTTATGAAATGTCACATTATGAGTATTCTATCAATTTGAGTCAAATGTTCTCTGACAAGACTTTATTCAAAGATGAAGTGGCAAGTTAAGTATATATCTACCATGGACACTGTTAGTTTGGAGTTCACATCCTTTAATTTAGACATCTGTTAGACATTAGCTATAGTGCAAGCCATAATTTAACTGACAAGCAAAACCAATGAATCAGTGACTGGCATAGAACATAGAGCAGTACAGCACAGTGCAGGCTCTTCGGCCCACAATGTTGTGCCGAACCTTTACCCTAAACCTATGATATATCTCATCTCCACCCCTACCTTCTACTATCATCCATATGCTTATCTAAATAGCCGCTTAAATGCCCCTAATAAGGTTGATTCCACTACCCTCTCCGACAATGCATTCCATGCCCCTACCACTCTCTGAATAAAGAACCTACCTCTGTCTCCCCTATATCTACATCCACTGACTTTAAAACTGTCCCCCTGTAATAGCTACCTCCACCCTAGGAAAATGTCTCTGGCTGTCCACTCTATCTTTACATCTGATCATTTTGTACACTTCAACCAGAGGTATATAACTTCTTTGTTCTCATACCCTCATTTTTTGTTCCTTTTCTGATCATCCTGTACAGAGATCTTACTACATATTCCTGGAACAGGTGGCATGTAAACCCAGGTTTCTCAGTCCAGAGGTAAGGACACTACTATTGCACCACAAGAGGGCATGAAGCTTAGATGCACGGTCAATTCCTATGAAGCATTACCAAGTTAGAGAAGACATGACAACTAACTTGGTTTTTTATTGTCTATAGATTGGAGGTGTGCAGAGTTATGTCAAAGTACCACTCTTTGCCCGGCTAAAATATTATATGAAGAGACTGCCCACGATCTCAATGGCTGCTCTTTGCAATAATCTGTGGCTGCAAGAGTGTCAATTAGGTTTGCAGACATTCTCGCCCAGCCGGTGTGTTCATTTGCAAATGTTTCATCACCCTGCTAGGTAACATCGTCAGTGCGGCTCCGATGAAGCGTCTGTATTATGTCCCGCTTGTCATTTGTATGCCTCAGTTTGTTTGGGTGTTTGGTACCACTTCCAGTTCTACTTCTCAGTTGTTTGTACACAGGGTGTATTCAATGTGTTTGTTAATGGAGTTCCAGGACAAGTGGGATAGAACACTGATGCTTCACTGGAGGCGCACTGACAATGTTACCGAGCAGGGTGACAAAAAGTTTGCAACCGAAAGCACCGGCTGGGTGAGCATGTCTGCAAACCCAATTGACACTCTTGCAGTATCAGATTATTGCAAAGAGCAGCCATTGAGATTGTGGGCAGTCTCTCCATGTAACATTTTAGCCGGGCAGAGAGTGGTACTTTGACATAACTCTGCACACCTCCAATGTATAGACTATAAAAAACCGAGTTAGATGTCACGTCTTATCTAACTTGGTAGTGCTTCATTGGAATTGACCTTGCATCTAAGCTTCACAACCCAAGCTACTAAACTGCTCAAAAACCTAAGAGGGTCAATTGCTTTAAGGTGAGCTTCCATCCCTATCTCTAGCAGAATTCCCACCTTAAAAAGCTACCGATCAATTGGGTTGTCTGGCAGCCATGATAATCTAGTAGCACAGTAAGGGTGGTGGTCACCTTTGGAAGTACAGGCAACCCTCACCAAGCCAAGAAGTGCAGCTAAGTGATGTTTGTCAGGGTCCAGGTTCTAGAGGCTAGCAGAGGGGAGCTGAGGGGCTGTCTTGAGTGGGAGAATGGGGATGGCTGACACCAATGGGCTCCAGGAACCTACAAAGGAAGTTCTTTCTCTTACTTGACACCAGCCTGCAAAGGTAAAGCTGCATGCATGTCCTGGCCCTCCCTCCACCATAGGTATTGTCTAGCTGCTGCAAGATGAGACATTTAAGTGGTGGTTAGTTGGCCAAATGAGGGTCATAATACACTCAAGAGCAGGCAGCTTATCTAAACATCCCCTGATCCTGTAAACATTCAGGCAGATCAGGACTGGCTGGGTAGCTATCAAGGGGAAAACAATGTGCAGATTGCACACTGATACACTTAATATTTAATGGTCTAAGTTCAAAAAAAGCAGCTATTGGTGTTAATGCAATTCTCCTTTTGATGGCCTGCATTATTAATCTCACCCTCTTCTGAAACGTTTTCAACCAATTTTACTTTTACAGCTGCTTTCTTTTCCTTTTATTATGTTCCACCCAATAGCCCACTGATTCTGAAACCGCACTGCTATATTGTGACATCTCTGTCAAGCAGTCTGCACACTCACTGCTGCATCTTTACAGCTGTCTATCAATGTCACATTTGCAAATAAAATGCTTTGTTTCTTCGAGGATCAGTGTGACCAATGAAAGATAATGGAATCAGGCAATAGGCTCTGCTGCTGGCATGATGAGGTTAGTAATTTTGAACTGAATTCAGAAAGTCAAGTGGAAAATGGCAGAAAAATAAATGTCAATTTCAGATATTAAAAGGTAGCAATATTTTATCCACCGTGGGACAGCAATTGAATGACAGAATAAAAACACAGCAAGTCAAGCGGCATAGAAGTTGCTTGTTCAGTCCCACTGCATTTCTGCTAGGCCATCAGAACTATCTAATTTGCCTATTTCCCTGAGGTTTCCTCATCACACAGCAAATCATTTTACTTCAATGCTGTACAGCTCTATGACTCTATGTCTGTAAGTACAGATCCAAATTCCTGTTGAAATTTATTACTGATCTGCTCACACAGTCAAGAAATTCGAGCTTTAAAAGCTATATAATTTATTTTTCCATATTTCTGATGATAGTCTGAAGAGAATTATCTTCAAAAACAAGGATTGTTGAAGGATTGCTTTACATTTTAGAAACACAAAACCTGACAATCATTTTTGGTGCTGTTTACACAGCTTCTCTTTCAAGCAGTCCTGGAAACCTATTTTGCAGACAAACTGGAAACAAGTCAAATGTATGAATGGAGCTTTGGCTAACAGCAAATAGCTCATTGGCCTGTTATGTAGTGACCAGTTATCGATGATAAAAGCTTTCTGCCTGCCAAAGATTGGGTCTGAAGTATCTGAACAGCTTAGCACAAAACAGGCTTCTGGAGGAGAAGGAGCTCTTTATGCTCTGCACTAAAAAAGCATCTTAAACCTGAAGTCAACCAACTTAGTTCCCCTTTCCAGTGACTGTAAGTTGTGATTTTAAATTAGTAAGTCAAAGATCTGTACAAGTAGAATCAGTCTCCCTGTGCTTCCTGTAAACAGGCAAAAGTATCTGGAGAAGGAAGATTGAGCAGGCAGCATTCTGATCAGCACAAGAATCATTTCAGCAAACCAGGTGGATGGGGCTCCTTCCAAGTCTTTCCCTCTGCCCATAACATTCAAGATTTTTCTTGTCTTGTATGTGTGTGCACGTGTGTTTGTATGTGCATACGTGTACATGTGCAAAGGAGAACTTATAAGAGAATATGAGTTTTAACGAGTAGAGTAATATGTTGATGATTCATAGATAATGGGAACTGCAGATGCTGGAGAATCCAAGATAATAAAATGTGAGGCTGGATGAACACAGCAGGCCCAGCAGCATCTCAGGAGCACAAAAGCTGACATTTCGGGCCTAGACCCTTCATCAGAGAGGGGGATGGGGAGAGGGAACTGGAATAAATAGGGAGAGAGGGGGAGGCAGACCGAAGATGGAGAGTAAAGAAGATAGGTGGCGAGAGTATAGGTGGGGAGGTAGGGAGGGGATAGGTCAGTCCAGGGAAGACGGACAGGTCAAGGAGGTGGGATGAGGTTAGTAGGTGGATGGGTGTGTGGCTTGGGGTGGGAGGAAGGGATGGGTGAGAGGAAGAACCGGTTAGGGAGGCAGAGACAGGTTGGACTGGTTTTGGGATGCAGTGGGTGGGGTGGGATGCTCTTCAGTTGGTTGGTGCAGATTTGATGGCCTGCTTCCACACTGTGGGGATTCTATGAAAAGTAGTTATTCTTACCGAATACAGAAACCTGGTCTGTGTGCTTTCTGTCAACTTAGAGCTGCAAGAAAAGTAACTTGAGGAATTCTGAGGACATCTAATAATCTAAAACTTCCCATGATGGTCTCAGGTTATGGTCTAATGCTGATTGGCTGATAAATTGGGCAAAGCAATGGCAGATGGAAATTAATCTTGATACATGCAAGGTGATGCAATTTATTAAGTCTAATAAGGGAAGAACAAACACAATGAATGGTAGATTCCTAGGGAGTATGAAGGAACAAAGGGACCTTGTTGTACAAGTCCACAGTTCTCTGAATGTGTTAGCACAGGTAAGTAGGATAGTGAAGAAGGCATGTGAGATGCTGGCTTTCTTTAGCCAGGGCGTAGAGTATAGGATCAAAGAAGATAGTAAGGACCGGAGATGCTGGAAGTCAGAGTCAATAAAACATGGAGCTGGAGAAGCACAACATATTGGACAGCATTGGAAGAGCAGGTAAGTCAACATTTTAGGTTTGGACCCTTTATTAGGACTGGGAAGAGGAAAGGGAGCTCAGAAATAAATACAGAGAGAGGGAGAGTGCTGGAGGAAAGGTAGGTCAGATGGTAACAGGTGGTTGCAGGGAGGAGGATGTAGAGATTAGTCAGTGGGAAGGTGGAGTGCATAGGTTAGAAGCAAAATAGACAGGTTGTGTCAGGTCATGGAGACGGGAATGAGAGGGAGGGCTGGACATGGGATAAGGCTGGGGGTGGGGAGATTTTGAAACTGATGAATTCTACATTGAGACAGAGATAATGGGAACTGCAGATGCTGGAGAATTCCAAGATAATAAAATGTGAGGCTGGATGAACACAGCAGGCCAAGCAGCATCTCAGGAGCACAAAAGCTGACGTTTTGGGCCTAGACCCTTCATCAGAGAGGGGGATGGGGAGAGGGAACTGGAATAAATAGGGAGAGAGGGGGAGGCGGACCGAAGATGGAGAGTAAAGAAGATAGGTGGAGAGAGTATAGGTGGGGAGGTGGGGAGGGGAAAGGTCAGTCCAGGGAAGATGGACAGGTCAAGGAGGTGGGATGAGGTTAGTAGGTAGATGGGGGTGCGGCTTGGGGTGGGAGGAAGGGATGGGTGAGAGGAAGAACCGGTTAGGGAGGCAGAGACAGGTTGGACTGGTTTTGGGATGCAGTGGGTGGGGGGGAAGAGCTGGGCTGGTTGTGTGGTGCAGTGGGGGGAGGGGACGAACTGGGCTGGTTTAGGGATGCAGTGGGGGAAGGGGAGATTTTGAAACTGGTGAAGTCCACATTGATACCATATGGCTGCAGGGTTCCCAGGCGGAATATGAGTTGCTGTTCCTGCAACCTTCGGGTGGCATCATTGTGGCACTGCAGGAGGCCCATGATGGACATGTCATCTAGAGAATGGGAGGGGGAGTGGAAATGGTTTGCGACTGAGAGGTGCAGTTGTTTGTTGCGAACTGAGCGGAGGTGTTCTGCAAAGCGGTCCCCAAGCCTCCGCTTGGTTTCCCCAATGTAGAAGAAGCCGCACCGGGTACAGTGGATGCAGTATACCACATTGGCAGATGTGCAGGTGAACCTCTGCTTAATGTGGAATGTCATCTTGGGGCCTGGGATAGGGGTGAGGGAGGAGGTGTGGGGAGAGGTGTAGCATTTCCTGCGGTTGCAGGGGAAGGTGCCGGGTGTGGTGGGGTTGGAGGGCAGTGTGGAGCGAACAAGGGAGTCACGGAGAGAGTGGTCTCTCCGGAAAGCAGACAGGGGTGGGGATGGAAAAATGTCTTGGGTGGTGGGGTCGGATTGTAAATGGCGGAAGTGTCGGAGGATGATGCGTTGTATCCGGAGGTTGGTAGGGTGGTGTGTGAGAACGAGGGGGATCCTCTTAGGGCGGTTGTGGCGGGGGCGGGGTGTGAGGGATGTGTTGCGGGAAATACGGGAGACGCGGTCAAGGGCGTTCTCGATCACTGTGGGGGGAAAGTTGCGGTCCTTAAAGAACTTGGACATTTGGGATGTGCGGGAGTGGAATGTCTTATCGTGGGAGCAGATGCGGCGGAGGCGGAGGAATTGGGAATAGGGGATGGAATTTTTGCAGGAGGGTGGGTGGGAGGAGGTGTATTCTAGGTAGCTGTGGGAGTCGGTGGGCTTGAAATGGACATCAGTTACAAGCTGGTTGCCTGAGATGGAGACTGAGAGGTCCAGGAAGGTGAGGGATGTGCTGGAGATGGCCCAGGTGAACTGAAGGTTGGGGTGGAAGGTGTTGGTGAAGTGGATGAGCTGTTCGAGCTCCTCTGGGGAGCAAGAGGCGGCGCCGATACAGTCATCAATGTACCGGAGGAAGAGGTGGGGTTTGGGGCCTGTGTAGGTGCGGAAGAGGGACTGTTCCACGTAACCTACAAAGAGGCAGGCATAGCTGGGGCCCATGTGGGTGCCCATGGCCACCCCCTTAGTCTGTAGGAAGTGGGTCTACATTGAGACAATTGGGTTGTAAACTCCTGAGGCAGAAGTTGTTCCTCTAGTTTACATGTGGTCTTATTTTGAAGGTGAAGAAGGCAAAGGATAGAAGGTCATACCTTTCTCCCAGCCCACACTCCTCCCTCTGTTTACTTCTGAGCTTCCTTCCCCCTCCCCAGTCCTGATGATGGGTCCAGACACAAAACATAGACTTTCCTGCTCCTCAGATGCTATCTGACCTGCTGTACTTCTCCAGCTCCACATTTTAGCAATAAGGGCAAAGACGTCATGTTACAATTTTATAAAACATTGATTAGGTCACAAAAGGAATACTGGGTGTGGTTCTGGTCCCCACACTATCAGAAGGATGTAAATGGACTGGAGAGAATACAAAGGAAATACAACAGAATGTTGTTTGGGATAAAAAGTCTCAGTTATGAGGAGAGACTGGATAGGCTGTGCTTGTTTCCCTTGGAGCAGAGGAAGCTGAAGGGGGATCTGATTGAGGTTAACAAAATTATGAGAGTCATAGACACAGTAGGTCATGAGAATCTCTTTTCTATGGCAGACATATCTAAGACAACAAGGCATACGTTTAAGATGAGTCATAATGGTTTCAAGGTGTTTTGAGAAAAGCGATTTCACTCAGAGGGCGTAGAAATATGGAACATGCTACCTGAGAGGATAGTGGACGTTAATACTCTGGCGACATTTAATATGTATCTGGATGAGCACTCAAAATGTCAGGGTACAGGCAGCTATGAGCCAAGTTCAGGTAAATGGGATTAGTGTAGCTTAGTGTTTGTTGGTCAGCATGGACAGTGGACTGAAAGGCCTGTTTCTATGTTTTATGGCTCTATAACTGTATGATCAAGTATCATAACTAATAGTACTTCTACCACACAGGTGCAGCAGGAAATTAGGAAGGCAAATGGAATTTTGACTCTTATTTCAAGGAGGTTGGAGAATAAGAGTAGGAAAGTCTTACTGTGACTGCACAAGGTGCTTCTGAGACCACGTCGGAATCACAGTAAGTAGGTTTTGTCCCTTTATTTAAAAAGTATATATTTTAATTAGAGGCAGTTCAGAGAATGTTCACTGGATGATCCCTGGTATAGCGAGATTGTCTTCTGAGCAAGGGTTATACAGGTTGGGACTCTACTCGAGTTTCAAAGAATAAGAGGTAGTCTCATTGAAACTATAGGATTCTTAATGAGCTTGCCAGGATAAATGCTAAGAGGATATTTCCCCTGATTGGAGACTCTAGGACCAGAGGGTATGGTCTTACAATAAAGGGGCACCAATTTAAGACTGAGATGAGGAGGAATTTCTTCTGTCAGAGGGTTGTGAGTCCTTTGAAACCCCTTGCCAAGGAGAGCTGTGGAGGCAAAGTTCTTGTTCATATTAAGGCTGAGATAGATAGATTCTTGATCAAGGTTTATGGCGAAAGGAAAGGAAAGTGGATGGGAAGAATTTTGGATCAGCTTTGATCTTATTGGATGGTGGACCAAGCTCAAGGGCTAAGCAGCCTTGTCCTGTTCCTATTTCATATAGTCTTAAATGTAATTGCACTGTTTTTGTTCCTTAGTTACAGCCAAACGCTCTATTCGTCACTGCTCTGAGACATCCTCTCTCTCCAGTATTGCAGCATTCTCATTTATCAATACTGCCAGCCGTTCCTTCCATTTCCATCTTCTCTGAACAACTTGTATCCAGGAAAATTTTTGTTCCATGCATCTTGAACTCATTTTTCTCACTAGTTCTTTTCTCTTGTCTCTTATCTTTTGCTCAAATAACAGTTATACTGCCATTTACACCACCTCTGGGAACTTGTTTTGTTTCTTTATGTGCCCCGTTGCTATTCCTTTTGGCCATTCTATTTGTTTTCATTTCAGATTCCAAAATCAGCTGTGATTTGCGTTTGTAATTGATACGTAGTTGCCTTCAGAAAGCCAATTGCACAAAAGGCACAATAACAGCAAATAGGGCAGTTAAAATTGATTTTTAAAGAAATGTAGCCACAAAAAGGAAATCTGCCTGGATTTAACATATGACGCACGGTACATTTGTTTGAGGTCAGCAACACTTTGTTAAAATCACTATGATTTCAAGGAGGCTTATCACTTTTTCTGTAAGAGCACTATTAGAGGTTATGGAAAAGTTAATTAGCATCTTTATCCTCCAACATAAAGCAAAGGAAATTATGTTTCCTTTTCAAATAGCAGCAATCCAGTATACTGAAATTACTTTAGATTTCTGGGGTCTGAGAGATGGAAGAAACTGCGTTCATAAGATTCAATTATATCACAAATGAGAGATCATCACAATGTTTAAAATTTAGAGAACTATTTGACTGAACTTCCACAGAAACCTGAAAATATGTGAACTGTAAGTGCCCTTATCTAAAATTGGCCGTTTTCAAATTATAATCAAGATGTGCATATTCAGATTATTTTGAAGAGCTTGCAGATAATTCCATGCCCCAAAAGGTACAGCCAATGAAAGAAAGTCATAATAAAACCAACCTAGAAGCTGTTTGCAGTGTTGGCTCTCTGAAGGAATTGTGAACTAACTGCAATATTATCTCTTCAATCTGAGGAAATTAGATTGACCTTTCTAAACAGTCACTTACTGTATGTAGACTTCCTTCTGAATATAAGAAAATGTCAAATAACAACAGGCAAATGGACTCTGACTCAGTTACTGATAAATACTAGGACCTGGATTTGCATTTAAATCAATACATACGATTGTTACTTCATCATAGTTGCAAATTATATCTGTTATTGGATGGTGCACTTGATAAAGAAATGTCACCATGTGAGATTCAGTGAATCATTGTGTGGAAAAATAGTTGCAAACCAAATTTTTTTAGAATAAATTATTATAAAGTTGAATCCATTTATTGTCTGTAAATATAACCATTTTTCTCAAAGCTGTAGCATTGCAAGAATGCTGTGTTCTAAGAAGGGAATGTGTACTGTATGTGTGCTTTCTGACTGCCATTAGAAATTAGTCTGGACCACCTCTTGAATCTACTTGATCATTAGGTTTTGGCTCCTCATTCTAGGGGTCTCAAATTGTTTGTCATACTGGACATCTTCACTTGCCCATTATTGTTGTTTGATTAGTGAAGTGAACGTTTACAGGCTCAGTCATTTTACAATAGGTTGCTGCTCGCTCAGCACTTATCTCTGTCACTGGTACTGACTACTTTGTTTCAAAAGCCAGAGAACTGAATATTTCCGTTCACTATGTTGAACTTTCTTGTATGTTATCAATGTTAAACAGCTCTCTTATGCCAACTTGAACTCAGCTGTTAGTCTGATAGACTATTTTGTTTGGGCTCCACCATTAGTCTGGGGAGCCTAACAATATATTTGAGTTGTCTCTTGACTGGTTGGCCAATGATGATTTGATCATGCACAAATGTTTGGACAGATCAATATTTCTGGACCAATTGTTCCCTGAGATGCTATCAATCTCCCAAGCTTCTCTGTTCAGGTCAAGCTATGTTTCCAGGCTCAAGAACGATGCTGGGCTGCAGTGAATAAAACACAGGCTTTCAACAGTCTTCTATGCACTGCATTGTCTCATGTAATAAGAACAAAGAACCAAGGATACTAGAAATCAGAAACGTAAACAGAAATTTCTCGAGAAACTCCACAGGTCTGGCAGCATCTTTATAGACAAAAACAGAGTTTAATGTTTTAAGTACAGTGACCTTTTGTCAGAGCTGAAAATAAGTAGGAAAGAATTGCATTAATACTGATGATGGGACGGATGGGGAAGTTATGATGGTACATGGAGAGGAGCCCAGAAAGAGACAGAGAGATGGAGGGGGAACAACATGGGTAGGAATGAAAGATTCCTTATTTGGATAGGATGCTAATGAGAGGTGTAAATGGTTGAAAATGGGTTAGCTTTGCTAAGGACAACCAGTAAAAGAAAAGGACCTAGGGGCCTACGGGAGACTAATGAAAATAGAGGAAGGCGTTCACTATCTGAAATTATTAAAATTGAAGGCTGTGAGGTGTCTAGGTGGAAGAACAGATGTTGTTCCTTTAGCTTGCGTTGAGCCCAGCTGGAGCATTGAGCCAGCCTGAAGCATAAATGTTGGCATAGCAACAATAATCACCACTAGTGATTGAGCTGGACAAGTTCTAAAGGACAGAGCGACTAGATTTGGGCTGTGGCAGGTGGTGAAGGAACTGATGGGAAGGAAAAACATACCTGACCTCATGCCTTCCACAGATATCAGAGTGTTCAATCAATAAGCATAACACCATATAATACATCCCCTTCAGAATACCTTATATATGTGGCAAAAATCCAGAAATGTGCAAGGAAACATGACGTGTGCTTTCTAGGCCCATCTCCTAGTCTTATCCCAAAGTGGCAATTAACAGGAAGTCCTAGCTTTCTGCTCTGTCCAGATCCTTTGGAGCTCCACTTTGCTATCATCAAGCTAACTGGGACAGACTTCAAATTTGTGTACTTGCAGGATAGGCTAAGGTCTAGTGTTATTCTTGCTAGATTTTTATTCCAGAAACCTGACAAACGTTCTGGGGATCCAGGTTCGAACCTCACCAAGGCAGATGGTGGAATTTGAATTTAATAATTAGGAATAAAGGTCGAGAATTATGAATTTACTGATCACCAAGAAATCATTGCTGATTAACAGAAAAACTCATCTGGTTCACTAATGTCTTTCAGGGAAGAAAATCTGCCACCCTCTCCTGGTCTGGCCTACATGTGACTCCAGACACTCAGCAATGTGGTTGACTCTCAATTGCCCTCTGAAATGGCCTAGGAAGCCTCTCAGTTCTAACAATTGCTACAAAGTCTCAAAGAAATGGAGCCTGATGCAACACCTGGCATCAACATAGGCACCAGAAATGACAACGGCAGAAACAGCCCTGCCGCCCATGTAAAGTCCTCCCCACTAACATGGGGTCAGTGCCAGTACTGGGAGAGCTGTCTCACCAACTTTGTAAGGGAACTTGGAGATGGTGCTGTTCCCATATGTCTTCTTGACGGATGTGGTCATGAGTTTGCAAGATGCTGTCTGAGGATCTCTGGTGAATTTCTGCACAATGATGCTAGTGAACATCTGTGGTGGAGGGAGTGGACACTTGTGGATGTAGTGCAAAGTGAGCTGCTTTGTCCTGGATGGTGTCAAGCTTCTTGAGTGTTGTTGGGGCTGCACCCATCCGGGCAAGTGGGGAGTATTCCATCACACTCCTTACTTGTGCCTTTTAGGAGTTGAACAGTCTTTGAGGAGTCAGGAGGTGAGTTACTCGCCGCAGTATTCCTAGCTTCTGGCCTGCTTTGGCAGCCATGATTTAATGCACTTTGTCAGGAAGAATAGGAGGGCTGAATATTTATAAATGGGAACAGAATCCAGAAGGCTGCAGTACAGCTAGCTTTCTAGTTCATTGGGAGATAAGGAAGGCAAACAGGATTTGGGTTCAGTTTGAAAGGGTCTGCAGTATAAAAATAGGGAGGGCTTTGTAAAATTATATGAAGCGCTGGTCAGCCCACCGTTGGAATACTTGTGAGCAGTTTTGATCCCCTTATCAAAAGGGATTGGCATAGGTGGCTGTTCAGAAAGGTACTTTAGGTTGATTCTGGTTATTGAGTGATTGCCTGATAATGAGGTTGAGTAGATTGGGCATGTATGCATTGAAGTTTAGAAGAATGAAATGAGATCTTTTTTGAAACATATAACAAGTTTAGGAAGCTTGACAGGATAGATGCTGAGAGGTGGTTTGACCTTGAGGAGCGCCTAGGACAAAAGGGCATAATTTCAGAGTAATAGATTGTCCATTTAAGACTGAGTTGAGGATAAATTTTGTTTTCTCTCAGACGGTAGTCAGTGGATGCTGGAATTGAAATGAAGCCCTATAGATTAAGTACAGGCTCGGATATGAATGGAGAAATACCTCACAATATTTACCACCTGACATGGTGAACTGCCTTTATACTTTACTTGTTATCCTTTACAAGTGTGCAGGAATTCTTGCTGATACAAAGTTGACACTCCCGTGATTTTTTCCTCGCATTTTTGTAGAATTTTTCTTTGTACATTGCCTCTAACAAAGTAAAGCTTCAGAAGGCACTTTACAGATAAATTTAGCTTGACAGTCAAATAAAGAGCTATTAGGAGCGGTTGTATCATAATAGGACACGAATATGTTAATTATGATGATGTAAATGTTGATGCTGCACTGACATCAGCGCAGCAGAGTGAAACATTTTAAAACACTAAGACAAAAAGAAGAGCAACATTGTATTTGACAGCTGTATTCAATACAATGTACATCATTGGGCATATAAAAGGTTTACAGTATATCCAAGAGTGAGAGAGCCTTACTCTTAAGGACAAACTAGAGATGCAAGCAAAATCACCTTGAGCACAACCAGGAACACCCAATGTCACAGAGATCTAAGAAGATACAGAATTCAAGTAGGGTCATCCAGGCAGGCAAGAATTAGTGTGGGGAGTAGAATTCGCGCAAGCATAGCTGCAGCTACTATAACGCATGGCTACCAGAGTTCCTCCAAAGCAAAAGTGGCCATAGGTATGGTCAGTGGTATATTTTAAGGCTATTCATTTAGTTCTGCCAATTTATGGTAATTTGATCTATCTAGACAAAGCTAGACTGTTTTATGGTTTTAAAAAGGTTTATTGAGATAGCAAGAACTGCAGATGCTGGAGCCAGAGATAACATAGTGTGGAGCTGGAGGAACACAGCATGCCAGGCATCAGAGGAGCAGGAAAGTTGATGTTTCGTGTCATGACCCTTCTTCTAATCCTTGGTAGGATTAGTAATTTCATGCATAAAAAGTGTGAATTAGAAAAGTGTAGTTTGGACTGTGTTTTTTTTTAAAAAAGAATAATAGCAAAAAAAAATTAATTCAGGAAATCTGTGATTGCCATCAATAATGGAAGTTTCATATTTAATATTGTTTCACAAGCTTGTTGGGAAATTGTAAAATAGTCACAAGTAATTATAGCTCAGTGTAACCTATGAAGTCTGAAGATACACTTGTACAAATGTAATTTGCTGGTGCTCATTTACAGGTGAAAACAGCCTTAAAATCAATGCACTGTTGCAAATCTGATCTAAGTTCCTGCCTACTAATCCTGGGGTCAGTCCAGCAGTGATGACTCTACTCCCTAAATGCAGTTGTGCAAATATAAATTACATAGTCAGGCTTAGTCTGAAAATAATGACAAAATGTGAGGTCATAGTGAAGTATATGAAACACGTATTATAATTGGTCCCTGCTTTTAAAAATAAATCTCAGTATTATCACATTTCATCCAAAGATGTTATTGTAGTTTCCTGATTTCCTGCATTTGCATTACAGTCATCGTTGAGCATAGCTTATTCAGCACAAAGTCCCTGAAAATAGCCCAATGCTATTTGGGGATTTCTGGTACTTTGGAATTAACGAAGGCATCAAATTATATGTAAACAAATTACCAGTATTAATAATGTCAATGATACAACAAGATAACTGCAGTGCAAAGAACAGAAGATTCTGATGACATTCAGAAAGTAACCTGCTAAGTATGGTTTGCTGCCTCTTATACGCTACCATATGCAGTGAGCAGTCAGGTTAGACTGAAATTATATTTCTTACAATCTAATAATTAATTTTATTGCCATGTGTACTCAAATGAATACAGTGAAAAGTTTACAAGTCCCCATTTACAGAACCAACTAAGGTACAAAGGTATCCAGGTACAGATTTGTAAGTACAAATCCTTCGGGGGAAAAAAATAGAAAAATAAAGAAATAAAAAGTGACAAAATTCCTGCGGTAAAATAATCAATTGTGCACAAAAGCATTTTCAAAAAACATCATTACGTAATATTTCACTAAATGTATGTCAGAGGTGGCATTAATCTCAAAGTCATGCCTTGGGAATGCAATGTGATGTAATTTGTCAGCAATAGTTATTATGATTGATAATGTAGGTATTATTTAGTAACCTTGACCCTCCCAACCAAACACGTTAGTGTTTTTTTAAAGTCAGTGAAATACTGTTAGTGCTTATAGGAAAAAAATCTATTGAAGATTTACAATCCAAGCAACATTTATTTCATTTGTGGTCTGATCTCAGTATAACTGATGAACATTAAAACCGCAATCTGATCATAAACTTTGTATTTGTAAGATATTCCTGCCAGGATTGCAATAACAGCTTTCCACTTCACACAGATCCAATGCAAATCTAGAGGAACACATTTTGAAATAATCCAGCATTCTAACAACCTCATTGTTAAGGAAATAATCAGTGTCATTGTGGAAAGATAATTAGAATTTTGACAGTCATTACAGGGAAACTAAAGAAAATACTTCCATGATCTTAAAATATCAAAGTATTGTAATCAAAACTTTGTATGCATTACAGGTCATAACTTGGTGTAAGAACACTGGTACAATTGCTGGTAACAGTGGAATACTACAGTACAATTGCTGGTAACAATGGAATACTGCAGTACAATTGCTGGTAACAGTGGAATACTACAGTACAATTGCTGGTAACAGTGGAATACTGCAGTACAATTGCTGGTAACAGTGGAATACTACAGTACAATTGCTGGTAACAATGGAATACTACAGTACAATTGTTGGTAACAGTGGAATACTGCAGTACAATTGCTGGTAACAGTGGAATACTACAGTACAATTGCTGGTAACAATGGAATACTACAGTACAATTGCTGGTAACAATGGAATACTGCAGTACAATTGCTGGTAACAGTGGAATACTACTGTACAATTGCTGGTAACAATGGAATACTGCAGTACAATTGCTGGCTTGAATTAACAACCCCAGTAATGTTGGAAATAAAAAACTAGGATCAGTGAATGGAACCTGATTCATGAATGTCCTTTAGCCTGTTCTCCAGACCTAGTTTGGTCCTTATTTGTGAGTCCCACACCCAAGTGGTTGTTTCTTAATTGCCCTCTGAAGAGGCCTAGCGAGTCACTCAATTGTAGTACCCTCAGGGCAATCTAAAGAATCCCAATACATCCCGGCCTTGTCAGCAATGCCCATACCCTGATTTAGAATGTGTACAGAAAGTGCCAAAATATAGTTGGTTTGGATTATTTTTCCGATGATTGTGAATCCTTGTGAATTGGTCTCTGATGTCTATAGCATTTCTCAGGGATTTGTTAATCTCACTTGTGGACAACAAATCAATAATCCACATCAAAGCTTGTACACATTTCAAAGGTCTTCGAAAGAATGTAATCAGGGAAAAATGATGTCCCATTGCCAAGAACAAATGAATTGAGGGGTATAGTTGGATTAAGGTAGGGACAGGGATAAGAAATATTGCAGTGGTGGAAGCAAGAAATCTCAGTGAGATATTTGCCAGGCCAACTCAGAACTTTACGAAGAGAAGGCGGTTGATCTCACCAGTGATGGTAATACCTCAGTCTGAGTCTGAGGCAGCTTTGTTTGTAACCTGACTTTATGCTGTGGTGTTAAACTGATGAGTGACAAATGAAGTAGGGTTCAGTAACAATGCAGGTTGGAATCATTGTGTTCACTAGCATTGGTCCAGTGAAGGTAACAGTCAACAACATTTCTAAAGAAGGGTCTCGGCCCAAAGCATCAGCTTTCCTGCTCCTATGGTACTGCTTGGCCTGCTGTGTTCATCCAGCTCTACACCTTGTTATCTCAGATTCTCCAGCATCTGCAATTCCTACTATCTTAGTCAACAACATTCATTTGGTACCAATCAAGTGGGCTGCTTCATATTGCAAGATTCCAAGCTTCTTGGGTGTTGTTGGGGCTGCACTCATCCAGGCAAGTGAGGAGTATTCCATCACATTCCTGACTTGTGCCTTGACATGGTGACAGTCTTTGGGGAGTCAAGAGGTGAGTTAGTAGATGCAGGATTCCTAGACTCTGATCTGCTCCTGTAGCCATTGTGCTTTGCTACGAGTCCAGTTCAGTTTCTGGCCAATGGTAACACCTCAGGATGTTATTAGTGAGAAATATCAATGGTAACTCCGTTTTTTATCAAAGGTTCATAATTAGATCTATTGTACTGGTGTAAGATAGAAGTAGGGTATTGATGATGCTTCCTCTGAGGGTCCTGACTGTTCTTCCTCAGCTGAATGCTGTGGGGGCCTGCTAGAGATAGGCCTGGGGTCAGTGGCTTTTTATGTCCAGTCTTACCATTGAGATCTGGAGGCTGCAGAGAATATACAAATTTGTTAGTCTCCACGATTAACCCAAGGTTATATTAAGACTTTGACACTAGTTGTGCAACTTGAAGTAGCAGATCGGAACCTGTCTCACCAGATAACTATAAAGATCCAATCTGCCTTCAGCATAGGAATATTTCCCCTTGCTCCCTGCCAACTTGGCAGGCTGTTCCTTGAAAAGGGTGAGGAACCTTACGTCAGCTATCATCTTGGTGTTTTGGAGGGGTAGGTGTTCAGGAGCACACCTCAGGCTCAAACAGGGCATTAAGATCGAACAGATTTAATCTAAAATGAAAATCAAAGTTTATACTTTCAATTATGCTCAGTAATTTAGAAAAAAAGTTACATTCCAACTTAACTAGTAGTGATAAAAATAAAGTTGCTGGAAAACTCAGCAGGTCTGGCAGCATCTGTGAAGGAGAAAACAGAGTTAACGTTTCGCGTCCAGTGACCCTTCCTTACGGTTCTCCACTTCTTCCTGGAGGAAAGATCTGAGCCACCCCCACCCACCACCACCTTCCTCTGCTTGGCCGAGCTTGTCTTCACCCTCAACAACTTCTCTTTCAACTCCTCTCATTTTCTTCAGGTAAGAGGAGTTGCCATCGGTATCCGCATGGGCTCAAGTTATGCCTGTCTCTTCATGGAGTATGTGGAACATTCCTTGTTCCAGTCCTATTCCAGCCCTCATCCACAACTCGTTCTCTGCTACATTGATGATATCACCATTGTTGCTTTCCTCTCTTGTCTGGTATTGGAAACTTTCATCAATTTCACCTCCAGTTTCCACCCTGCCCTCACTTTCACCTGGTCTACTTCTGACTCCTCCAATCCCTTCCTTGACATTTCTGTTTCCATTTCTGGGGATAGACTGGCCAGCAATATCCATTACAAACCCACTGACTCCCACAGCTACCTGGACTATACATCCTCACACCCCACTTCCTGTAAAGACTCCATCCCATTCTCTCAGCTCTTCCATCTCCGTCGCATATGTTCAGATGAGGCCAACTTTGACAAGGGAGCCTCCGAAATTCCACCTTCTTCCTCAACCAAGGATTACCCAGCTCCCTTGTCCACAGGGCCCTCAACCAGGTCTGACCCATCTCCTGCACTTACACCCTCATCTCTTCTCTTCCCTCCCGGAACAGTGATAAGGTTCCCCTTATCCTCACCTACCATCCCACCAGCATCCACACCCAGAAGATCATCAATCGTCATTTCCGCCCCCTCCAGCGAGATGCCACCACCAGACACATATTCCCCTCCCCTCCCTTGTCCACCTACCACAGGGACTGTTCCCTCCGCAACAACCTGGTCCACACTTCCTTCACCCCCAACACCTCCCCACAGCCCTATGGCACCTTCCCCTGTATCTGGCCAAGGTGCAACACCTGTCCATTTACCTCCTCACTCCCCAGTTTCCAAGGACCCAAACGTACCTTCCAGGTGAAGCAACACTTCACCTGCACTTTCAAGAATCTAGTCTACTGCATTTGCATTGGTGGAACAAAGCGTAGACTTGGTGACCGCTTCACAAAACATTTATGTTCTGCTCACAAAAAAGACCCTGAACTACCTGTTGCCTGCCACTTCAATACACCACCCTGCTCTCTTGCAAAATCTCTGTCTCCGTCTTGCTACAGTGTTCCAGTGAAGCACAGCGCAAGCTGGAGGAACGACACCTCATTTCCCGCTTGGGGACCCTGCAGCCGTCTGGACTTAATATTGACTTCAATAATTTTAGGGCCTAAACTCTCCCATGTCCCAGCCCCCCACACCACACACCAGGCATTGTTACCATACAGCCTGCCACTACACAACCCCTGTTGTTAGTCACTAACTGTCCCCATTAACATCTATTCACCCTCCCAACCTGATCGTTAGCAACTCCTTTGTCTGTCCAACTGTCTTACTCTCTCTTTGGGCTCCATCCTAATGTTTACTCCCTACTCCACCCACCTCCCTATTTTCTGCTTATAAACTGACGTTTTCTCAGCCACCATCAGTTCTGAAGAAGGGACCAGACCCAAAATGTTAACTCTGTTTTCTCCTTCACAGATGCTGCCTGACCTGCTGAGCTTTCCCAGCAACTTTGTTTTTGTTCCTGATTTCCAGCATCTGCAGCTCTTTCTGTTTTTAACTAGTGTTGGTTTGAGGCTAAAGGTATTGCTGCTCCCTAAAACACATTCTTTGCATCATAGTCGATAAGATTTAACCGAGGTGCAATTGTTGCTTATTGAAAACATTTCCTAACAAGATGTGGTAAAAGTTTACAGAATTACACAATTGTTAGAAAACAGAAAGGAGATCTTTTGGACTATCACATCTTCACTGGCTCTCTGAATGAACTTTAAGATACAGCGCCATCCTCCCCATAACCCTTGTACTTAGTTTATATTTAAATAATTAAGCTAATGCACTCTGGGATGCCTCATTGAGTGAGTTCATAGAATCATAGAGTCATAGAGATATACAGCACAGAAACACACCCTTTGGTCCAATTCATCCATGTCGAACAGGTATCCTAAATTAATCTAGCTCCATTTGCCAGCTTTTGGCTCATATCCCTCTAAACCCTTCCTATTCGTGTACCCAAACAGATGCCTTTTAAATGTTGTAATTGTATCAGCCTTTACCATTTCCTCTGGCAGCTCATTCCATACATGCACCACCCTAATTGTGAAAAAGTTGCCCCTTATGTCCCTTTTATATCTTTCCTCTATCACCTTAAATCTGAGCCCTCCAGTTTTGGACTTGCCCACCCTGAGGATAAGGCCCTGCCTAGTTACACTATCCACACCCCTCATGATGTGATAAACCTTGATGAGATAACACCTCAGCCTTCGATGCTCCAGAGAAAATAACCCCAACCTATTCAGCCTCTCCCCATAGCTTAAACCCTCCAGCTCTGGCAACATCCATGTAAGTCTTTTCTGAACCTTTTCTAGTTTCACAACATCCTTCCTTTAGGAGGGAGACCAGAATTGCACGCAATATTCCAATGGTGGCCGAATCAATGACCTAAAACCTTAGCTACTCACTGTGGGAGGAAGCTTTTGCTAACATCACATTTCTTTATTTTGCAGTAGACATTAGGTCAGATTTCCCCAGTAGTGGTCAGCCATACGCAGATTGTCACCCTACCCCTTTATAAGTTAAGAGAGAGCTGCACTTTTCTGACAGTTCTGAAGAGGAGTCACACTGACCTCAAAATGTTATCACTGTTTCTCTTTCCACAAGTTCCGCCAGACCTGCTGGGCTTCTCTAGCAAATTCAGTGTCTGTTTCAGATTTCCAGCATGTGCAAAAATCTTTTTGTAGGGTGAGTGGCTGAATTGTCTCCTCTTGCACATTAACTATTCTGTGATTTTGTGAAGGTCCACAGTGGCATTCCTCGTAAAGTGAAAGATAGGAAATAAATGGTGCCTTGCTTGCATTGCCAAAATCATGAGAAAAATTTTTTGTCAAGAAGAGAGTGCAGAGCTGCATTACCAATACGAAAGAAACGTGTTGAGAAACATTCAGATTATTCAATAAAACAAGTTGCCAAAAGTTATTATTCTCTGACTCACATTATTTTGGAATCTCCTTGATAGATGACTAGTGGCCAAGCCTTTGAAGTGCAGATTGAAAATTCTTCTCAGAATATGTCCAACATGATTTTATCCCACCCATGAAAGACTATTATGCTCTGAAAGTTAGCCTTTCATCCTGTAGTGCTATTTGAGCAACATCTAATTTCATTTATTGTTGTTTTTCCAATGTCGTGAACTTATTTATTGGTTTTGCACACAAAAACCTTTCTTATTTTGAGCTTTCGGGAGAGGCTGAATAGATTGGGGTATTTTCCTTGGAGTGTTAGAGACTGAGGGGTGACCTTATAGAGGTTTATAAAATATGAGGGGCATAGATAGGGTGAATAGCCATGGTCTTTTCCCTGGGGTAGGGGAATCCAAAACTAGAGGGTATAGGTTTAAGGTGAGAGGGGAAAGAAATGAAAGGGACCTAAGGGGCAACTTTTTCATGCAGAAGGTGAAGCGTGTATGGACGGAGCTGCCAGAGGAGTTGTTCGAGGTAGGCACAATTACAACATTTAGCAGGCATTTGTACGGGTGTATGAAAAGGAAGGGTTTAGAGGGAAATGGGCCAAATGCTGACAAAGTGACTAGATCAGTTTAGGATATCTAGTCAGCATGGAGAAGAGTTCAGAAGGGCCTGTTTCCATGCTGTATGACTATGACTTTATTTAAGTACCAGACAAGAAGAACTAGACAAGAAGTATTTATTATTTGAAAACACTTTGAAGTGGAAAGTTTGTGTAATCAGAGCATCTAAGGTGTATGGACAGGTTACATTGTGTTTGGTTTCATACAGAAAATGATTTTAATTCTGTGAGTTGACAGGGTAATTTTTTTTTCATATTTTATGGTAATCTTTCTGTAAATACCATTATTGATGCTGGTGTTGTTAATAGGGTTTCTGTATTGTACAATCCAGGATCCCTTCAAATTGAATTTGGACACCCCCAAGGATACAAAAATGTGATGGAGGTACTTTGGGATGCCTTCCAGGTAGGAAAAACAGTTCCTTTTTTCTCTAGGAGCGATCATCTTTTTTTCCAAAGCTGTCAACTTTCAAAAGGTCATGAATTACTTTTTTAGACTCAGGGTCAACACTTTGCTGCCATCTAGTGGACGAAATGCCTGGCTACGGGGATGCAAAACTTTTACAACAATGTTCGTCAGCAGTTTATTAAATATCTCTTACTAAACATCCCAAGAATTACTAGAGAAAAAAATAACTTTTACAAAAAGTGTTCACTGTCAAATCACCTCTGATCAGCATGTGGTATCCAACTTGTCTAACATCACTGTAGATGCAATGACATCATGTTCCACTTACCAACGACAAACAATGACGGGCAATACATGAACTTATCTCCATTGAGACACCACGGAAAATGTTACTCCAATACAATGGCATATAAGGTATGTAGGTTATTTTGTAGATTATTTTGGCCACACCTATAACTTCTGAGTGATGTATATACTCTGGAAACAGTTCACATGAGGGTCCATGAAAGCCATCTCGAACCAGCCGAGGTGCCAAGAAAGATTTGAAGGGCAGGATTTCATGGGTTTGGTAGAGATGTCTAAAACAATAAAGTGCACATTCTTTCTTGATGTAATGTCTTCATCGCCCAAAGACTGTTTATACAATTGTATTGCTATGGGGCAAGGCAAAGAGAAAAGCCCCAAGAACTACTCCATTTGATGAAGATCTTGATTGTTTGTTGGTATCAATCTGCATCACACCTTTGAAGCTTTCAGAGAACACTTTAGCTTTTATGGTTCATTTTTTCAGGGAATATGGGCTTCTCTGGCTTGACCAGCATTTATTGCTCATCAATGAGGGGTGATTGCCTCTGAGAAGGTGATGGTGAGCTGTTGTAGTCTATACCGTGTAGGTGCAACCACAGTGGCATTAGGGAGAATCTTCTAGGATTTTGATTCAATGACGCTGAAGGAACAGTGATATATTTCCACATCAGGTTGGCTAGCGATTTGCAGAGAAATATGCAGGTGATTGTGTTCCATGTATTCACTGACCTTGTTCTTCTGGTGGTAGGGATTATGGGTTTGGAAAGTGCTTCCCAAGGAGCATTGTTGAATTTCTGTGGTGCATCTTGTAGATGGTACAAACTGCTCCTACTGTAAATGTTTGTGGATGTTTTGCCAAAGAAACGGACTGCTATTTTCTGGATGGTGTCAAGATTCTTGAGTGTTTTTTGAGCTGCTCTTATCAAAGCAAGTGGAAAGTATTCCATCACATTCCTGACCTGTGCCTTGTAGGACTAAAATGTTTTGGGATGTCGGGAGGTGAGTTACTTGTTGCAGGATTCCTAGCTTCTGACCTGCTGTTGTAGTCACATGTGTTCATATGGTGAGTCCATTTCAGTTTCTGATCCAGTATCTAATTCTGACTTCATTATCCAGTGCCACCAACCATCTCTTGCTATGTGGAATGATTTAAATTGTTTGATGACTGATATCAGTGATGCCGGCAACCTTCGGAGGAAGCAGAAGTGGATCATTCTCTGGCGCTTCTGGATCAAAATTGTTTCAAATGCTTCTGCCTTATTTTTGCACTGACCTGCGTGCTCTCCCATCATTGAGGATGGGGATACTTGTGGAGCCACCTCCTCCAGTGAGTTGTTTAATTGTCCACCACCATTCATGACTGGATGTGGCAGGATTGCAGAGCTTAAAGTTGATCCTTTGGTTAAGGGATCACTTAACTTTGTCTGTCACTTGTTGCTTCTACTGCTTGGTGTGCAAGTAGTCCTGTCTGGTGGTTTCACCAGGCTGACACATCATTTTTAGGTACAGAGATAATGGGAACTGCAGATGCTGGAGATTCCAAGATAATAAAATGTGAGGCTGGATGAACACAGCAGGCCAAGCAGCATCTCAGGAGCACAAAAGCTGACGTTTCGGGCCTAGACCCTTCATCAGAGAGGGGGATGGGGGGAGGGAACTGGAATAAATAGGGAGAGAGGGGGAGGCGGACCGAAGATGGAGAGTAAAGAAGATAGGTGGAGAAGGTGTGGGTGGGGAGGTAGGGAGGGGATAGGTCAGTCCAGGGAAGACGGACAGGTCAAGGAGGTGGGATGAGGTTAGTAGGTAGCTGGGGGTGCGGCTTGGGGTGGGAGGAAGGGATGGGTGAGAGGAAGAACCGGTTAGGGAGGCAGAGACAGGTTGGACTGGTTTTGGGATGCAGTGGGTGGGGGGGAAGAGCTGGGCTGGTTGTGTGGTGCAGTGGGGGGAGGGGATGAACTGGGCTGGTTTAGGGATGCAGTGGGGGAAGGGGAGATTTTGAAACTGGTGAAGTCCACATTGATACCATATGGCTGCAGGGTTCCCAGGCGGAATATGAGTTGCTGTTCCTGCAACCTTCGGGTGGCATCATTGTGGCAGTGCAGGAGGCCCATGATGGACATGTCATCAAGAGAATGGGAGGGGGAGTGGAAATGGTTTGCGACTGGGAGGTGCAGTTGTTTGTTGCGAACTGAGCGGAGGTGTTCTGCAAAGCGGTCCCCAAGCCTCCGCTTGGTTTCCCCAATGTAGAGAAAGCCGCACCGGGTACAGTGGATGCAGTATACCACATTGGCAGATGTGCAGGTGAACCTCTGCTTAATGTGGAATGTCATCTTGGGGCCTGGGATGGGGGTGAGGGAGGAGGTGTGGGGACAAGTGTAGCATTTCCTGCGGTTGCAGGGGAAGGTGCCGGGTGTGGTGGGGTTGGAGGGCAGTGTGGAGCGAACAAGGGAGTCACGGAGAGAGTGGTCTCTCCGGAAAGCAGACAGGGGTGGGGATGGAAAAATGTCTTGGGTGGTGGGGTCGGATTGTAAATGGCGGAAGTGTCGGAGGATAATGCGTTGTATCCGGAGGTTGGTAGGGTGGTGTGTGAGAACGAGGGGGATCCTCTTGGGGCGGTTGTGGCGGGGGCGGGGTGTGAGGGATGTGTCGCGGGAAATGCGGGAGACGCGGTCAAGGGCGTTCTCAATCACCGTGGGGGGGAAGTTGCGGTCCTTAAAGAACTTGGACATCTGGGATGTGCGGGAGTGGAATGTCTTATCGTGGGAGCAGATGCGGCGGAGGCGGAGGAATTGGGAATAGGGGATGGAATTTTTGCAGGAGGGTGGGTGGGAGGAGGTGTATTCTAGGTAGCTGTGGGAGTCGGTGGGCTTGAAATGGACATCAGTTACAAGCTGGTTGCCTGAGATGGAGACTGAGAGGTCCAGGAAGGTGAGGGATGTGCTGGAGATGGCCCAGGTGAACTGAAGGTTGGGGTGGAAGGTGTTGGTGAAGTGGATGAACTGTTCGAGCTCCTCTGGGGAGCAAGAGGCGGCGCCGATACAGTCATCAATGTACCGGAGGAAGAGGTGGGGTTTGGGGCCTGTGTAGGTGCGGAAGATGGACTGTTCCACGTAACCTACAAAGAGGCAGGCATAGCTGGGGCCCATGCGGGTGCCCATGGCCACCCCCTTAGTCTGTAGGAAGTGGGAGGAGTCAAAAGAGAAGTTGTTGAGTGTGAGGACGAGTTCCGCTAGGCAGATGAGAGTGTCGGTGGAGGGGGACTGGTCAGGCCTGTGGGACAGGAAGAAGCGGAGGGCCTTGAGGCCATCTCCGCATTCTCCATTGAGCAGGTTTTGATCTCCTGGCTTGATGGTAATTGTAAAGTGGGGGATAGACCAGACCATGAGGTTGTAGTTTGTGTTGGATTTCTGCTTAAAGTCTTAATAACTATGTTTATCTAGCAAATACTATTTAAATGCAATGTCCACAATAGCAGGTCAGACTTGGAGTCCTTCAGAAAGTAACTTATTCCATGACTCCCAAAGATGGTCCACCAACTCAAGGCACAAGTCAAGAATATGATGGAACACTGCCCATTTTCCCAGATTGGTGCAGCTCCAACAACAGTTTGACACCATCCGGGACAAAGCAGCCCGCTTGATTGGCACTACATCCACAAACCTTCACACTCTCCAGCACCGATGATAAGTAGCAGTAGTGTATACTATCTACAAGATGCACTGCATAAATTCATCAGAGATCCTTAGATAGCACCTTCCAAACACATGACCACTTCCATCTAGAAGGACAAGGGCAACCGATACATGGCAACACCACTACGTATGAGCTCTCCTTCATGCCACTCACCATCCAGATTTGGAAATATATCACCGTTCTTTCACTGTCAATGCGTCAAAATCCTAGAAATTCCCCTAAAGACATTATCGGTCAACTTACAGCACATAGACTGCAGCAAATCAAGAAGACAGCTCACCACCACCTTCTTAAGATAATAAAATGTGAGGCTGGATGAACACAGCAGGCCCAGCAGCATCTCAGGAGCACAAAAGCTGACGTTTCGGGCCTGGACCCTTCATCAGAGCTCTCTGATGAAGGGTCCAGGCCCGAAACGTCAGCTTTTGTGCTCCTGAGATGCTGCTGGGCCTGCTGTGTTCATCCAGCCTCACATTTTATTATCTTGGAATTCTCCAGCATCTGCAGTTCCCATTATCTCTCACCACCACCTTCTGTAGGGCAACTAAGAATTGGGAATAAATGCTGGCCAAGCCAGCGACGTTCACATCCCATGAGGGAATATAAAAAATTCGACTTGTACCTAATTGCTAGCATGTAATAAATGTCATTCTGTTTAGACAAGAGCCAATCCTTATAAAGACGTATTAGTGATTGCTCCTCTAGCTCTGTAAACAAAACAGACTCTCAAACCCAGTCAACGATGTAGGAATAGTAACAGCATTCTATTGACACTTATTTCTGTAGTTCCCTAGAGAAATGCCAAAATATCGTATTGAAGGGAATAAGATTGATATTTCAAAATGAGGAATGCAAAGGATTTGAGGGGTTGCAGGAGAAAGCACAGCTCCAGGACTTATATCGATTTGCATCCTTCTATGCTGCAATTTTTTAAAATCATTCTATGAAAGCTTTCTTTTCATGAACACAAGCCCAGGAATATTCTAAAACTTATTTTAAAAACTGCTTAATTCTTGATATCATTACATTTGCATTTTAAGAAACCTGTAATCATATATTTGTGAATACAGTTCACAGCAGTACCACGAAATTCTTGTTGATGTCAGTATTGAGCTATTGGAAAGTACTGTTTCTGAAACTGCTGTAGAGACAGCTTGGGTATAATTCAGCAAACCATCACCAGAATCTACATCATTGATGTGTTAACAAGAGTTGGTACAGTCACAACATTTGATAAGGATTTTGACGTGCACTTGTGATGCCACAGCATACAAGGTTGTGGGCCAAGTTCTTATTTATGGGATTAGAAGACTTAGGATGTTGTTTTCGATCGGCACAACACGATGGGCTGAAGGACCTTCATTGTGCTGTCGATCTCTATGACTCTGTGACACGATTATATTACCACTGACCCTTCTAAGATCATAATGGCTGAAAATAGCCACCAGCATGAAGGAATAACTTACAACCTTGCTTTCACCAGTCTACATGTCACAGTTACATCTGTCAGCAATAGCAACATGAGGAAGCACCACACAGCCTTTGTTGGAGAGTGCCCTTCCTCTGTATGATGCGGCATTACCAACATATTAGTTGGAGTAGAAAACGGATCGAGCAGCTCAAAATGGGGCATCCATAATCCATGACTGTGGGCATTCCACTGCAATCTCTAAACACACAGGCCATCACTTTCCTCACTTCCGCAACATAGAAGTAGACTATTTTCTAAATGGGGAAAGGCTTTGTAAATCTGAAGCACAAAGGGACTTAAGAGTCTTAGTTCAGGATTCTCGAAAGTTCAGCTGGCAGTACAAAGGCAACACCAGCATTTATTTCCAGAGGACAAGAACACAAGAACCGGGATGTACTGCTGTAGCTGTATAAGGATCTGGACAGACAGCATTTGGAGTATCATGAGGAGTTTTGGTTCCCCTATCTAAGGAAGGATGTACTAACATTGGAGAGAATCCAGTGGAGGTTTACAGGAATGACCCTGGGAATGTTAGGCTTGTCATGAGGAGCGTTTGAGAATTCTGGGTTTGTACTTGATGGAGTTTAGAGATGTCATTGAAACTTAGAGAATACCAAGAGGCCCGGACAGAGCGGACATGGAGAAGATGTTTCCACCAGTAGGACAGACATGTAGGACATGAGGGCACCAACTCAGAGTGAAGGGATGACCCTTTGGAACTGAGATGAGGAGGAATGTCCTCAGTCAGAGGATGGTTAGTCTGTAAAACTCATTGCTGCAAAAGACTATGGAGAACAGGTCATTAAGTGTCTTCAAGACAGGGTTAGATAGGATCTTGTTTGCTAAGGGGATTGAGGGTTATGGGGAGAAGGCAGGAGCATGGGGTTGAAAAACATGTCAGCAACAACAGAATGACAGACCAGGCTCAGTGACCTGAGTGGCCTAATTCTGCTCCGTAGCCTTGTGGTCTTATCATCATCAGGTCAGACGACCAACCGCCATTTAATGAATAATGTAGAAGAGCATGCAAGCAACAATAACAGCAGGCACCCCTGAAAATGAGACCCAGGCAGCAGATACCTGGGAACAAGCCCGTTTAAGGCATATACCATCCTGACGTGGAATTATATTGCTGAGCATTTGGTGTCACTGAGTTAAAATCCTGGAACACTCGCCCCAATAGCGCTGTGGTCTCCCTAAATCCTAAAACTTGTACCGATTAAAAAAGGCCACTCATCACCATATTCTCCAGAGTAATAAGAGATGGACAATAAATAATGGCTTAGCTAGTGATGCCCACATTCCTAGGACAATAAAAAATAACCTGTGGTTTGGATAGTCTGGGTTGTATTCATAACTTCTCTGGATTCATCAAGAGAATTTAAATTATCTGCTCTCTGTCTTTTCCTTTGAGGTCAGGGCCTACTTGGCTGACATTAAAAGTACTGCATGCTCTATTTAGCTGGTCATGTGTAGAAAGGGCACATACTGCAGAACAGCTGGAAAAAGAGGGCCCACAACTCTCTTCTCAATGTTATCCATTCAGCCTGACTCTGGAAGGGCTGTGTCCTTTTTAATGCAAAGGTATAGCTTGATATCACAGGATGTCTGTTTACAAACCAATCAGTGCTACATTTGGTCATTGCAAGCTGGGAAACAGCAATTCTAGGCTCCTTGTTTCCAGTGATTAGACTAAATCGTTGGTGGTGTTCTCTCCTCAGCCCAGTCTTTTTGGCCAAAGTGGTTGAGTTTAACAACTTGGTCTAGACCCACCTAAATAAACAGATTAAAGCCTTCTTCTCCACTCGGGTTAGTTACTCTGCCTTACCTTAGCACTGAATGCCTCCTGCGCCCCTTTCAGGTTGGAAAGCCTCTGATTTGTGTGTTCACCAGTCCCTAATTGGATGGTGAACCTGTCTGCAGCCCAACTAAAAGGGCACTCCTGTGAAAATCAAAAGGAATAAGAGATTCCATTTGGGAACCCTGCAGACCAATGGTATCAATGGGGATTTCACAAGCTTCAAAATCTCCCCTCCCCCAACTGCATCCCAAAACCAGCCCAGCTCGACTCCACCTCCCTAACCTATTCTTCCTCTCACCTGTCCCCTCCTCCCGCCTCAAGCCGCACCTCCATTTCCCACCCATTAACCTCATCCCGTCCCCTTGACCTGACCTATCCCCTCCTCTACCTCTATTTATTTCAGAATCCTCTCCCCATCCCTTTTTTCTGATGAAGGGTCTAGGCCCGAAATGTCAACTTTTGTGCTCCTAAGATGCTGCTTGGCCTGCTGTATACATCCAGCTCCATACATTGTTATCTTGGATTCACCAGCATCTGCAATTCCCATTATCTCCGAAAATCAAAAGGAATGACTGCTTCCTCACAGCTGAGGGTTCAGGGTCCTGAATTGCTGTTTCAAAACAAAACAGAACAGATGAACTCAGCAGCTGTGAGGAGAAAGATAGCCCATGTTTCATATCAATGCTTCCTGACGCATCGAACTGGATTTTATCAAAGAAAAACTAAGGAAAGGGGGTGGCACAGTGGCTCAGTGATTAGCGCTGCTGCCTCACAGCACCAGGGACCCGGGTTTAATTCCAGCCTCAGGCGACTGTCTGTGCGGAGTTTTCACAATCACCCCGCAACCGCATGGGTTTCCTCCCACAGGTGGATTGGCTGTGCTAAATTGCCATAGTGCTCAGCAATGTGTGGATTATAGGGGGATGAGTCTGGTTGGGATGCTCCAACGGTCGGTGTGGACTTGGTGAGCTGCCTTCTTGAACCACTGCAATGCATTTGGTGCAGGTAGGCCCAAAACATTCTCACCAAAAAAATCATAAGCCACCAGTTTCATCACCAGCAGGATGCCACCATCAGACACATAGTCCCCTCCCGTATTCGCATTCCGCAGGTACTATTCCCTCTAGGACAACATGGCCCACTCCTGCTCCACCATCATGGCGCCTTCCTATACAATTGTAGAAGGTGTCACACTCACCCATTTATTTCCTCCCTCCTCACTATGCAACAGGTCAACACCGCCCTTTGGAGCATCCCACCCAGACCCATCCACCTATAACCCCCACACCCCTGAACACTACAGGCAATTTAGCATGGCCAATCCCCCTAGCCTGCACATCTTTGGACTGCGGGAGGAAACTGGAACACCCAGAGAAAACCCATGCAGACATAGGGAGAATGTGCAAACTCTGCACAGACAGTCACCCGAGGCTGGAATCGAACCCAGGTCCCTGAGAAGCATCCTTGTAGATCCTTTTTTGCACCCTTTGCAGTGAGTCTGCCGTGCTAACCACCGTGCCGCCACGTTTCCATCATAACATTTCTATCGCAGACAAAAAGAACAAAAGAACTGGGATTGCTGGAAATCTGAAAGGAAAACAGAAGTTGCTGGAGATTCTCAGCAGGTCTGGCAGCATCTGAAGAACGGTCACTGGGCCGGAAATGTTAATATCGATTTCTGTCCAAAGATGCTGCCGGATCTGCTGAGATTTTCCAGCAATTTCTGTTTCTATCTCAGGCCTGCTACAGTGCTCCAGTAAAGGTCAGCGTAAACTGGAGAAACAACACCTCACCTTCTGCTTCCACACTTTGTAGCCTTCAGCAGCTAACATCGAGTGTAACAATTTCAGCATGTGAACATCTTCCTCCATATTTGTTACCAACTCTCACATCTCTGAGTCTTATTGTGCTGGGAGCTATCAACTCATTTTCACTTATTCTCACCTCCTGTTAGCACCTATTCAGCATTTATCTCTTTCTTGGTTTATCATCAGCAATCCCTTTGTCTGCCTCTCCTTTTCTTCCTCTCTCTGGGCATAGTCTCAATGATTCACTTCTTGACCCTCCCCCAAACTAAACCATCCTCACCACACCCCTGTCATGAGCATAAATACCACCATTTCCCAGTTGCTTTCAGTTCTGAAAAAAAAGTCACTAGGTTAAAACATTAACTCTGCCTTTTTTCTCTCTGCAGATGCTACCAGACCTGCTGAGTTTCTCCAGCAATTTCTGTTGTGTTTCAAAATATGATCTATCAAGCCAAACACCTGTTTGGGTTCCAATAATAACAGCAGCTAGAGAGTGTTCTGTATAGCACTGCACACCACACTTCAGGAAGAACAAAAACACATCTGAAGTATGAAGAAGAGGTTTATGAGAATGGTTTCAGGGATGACAAAGTTTAGATGTAAAGATAGAGTGGAGAGGTTGAGACTGATTACCTTACAGAGGAGAATGCAAAGAGGAGATCTCAAAGCAGTTTTCAAAATCATGAGGGCTCTGGCCAGAGAAAACAGGGGAAAACTGTTCCTACTTGTAACAGGTTTATAAATGAGAGGGCACAGTTTCAAGGGTTTTATAAAAGAAGCTAATGCAAAATGACAAACTTATTTCTCCCCCCACAGCAAGGAGTTTGTGCCTAGAATGTATTTCCTGGAAATGTGGAGGCAAGTTCAATTGAGATGCACTGGAAAAGTATTTAAATAGACACAACATGTAGGGTAATGGGGAAAAGGCAGAAGATTAGCACCAAGTCAAAATGCTGAGATAGAAAGTACACACACAAGGGACTGAAGAGCCTTCTTTTACATATTAATCATTCTGATCTGTGATCACTGATCATCACCAACAGTATGGTAGGTGAACATTTAAAAAAAATAATCAGTCATTTCTGATGTTCCCATGAAAGCAGTTCCATTCTACCCGACCAAGAGTGATGGGAGCACTGGATTCAACAATTAATGGCAGAAGAATGTTTGGACTTTCAAGCACTTACTACTCCATTTAGTCAGTAACTTCTCAAGGGCCAATTCACAAAAACAAACAGCTTATAATCTCTCGTATTTGTTCTTTATTACTTTTATTTTTAGTCATTTCTTAAATTTCTCTCAAAACATTATTTTTGTAGCCAATTTAACTCCAATATGCTGTTTCTTGTATCATCATTTCTCCATCCTTTCCTCAAGTTGCTGAAAGGCGAGGGGTTCATGTGGTCCCAAATCACAACATTGACATTGCTTCTCAATTTCAGCAATTTGCAGCAATTTAGCAATTTAGGCAACAAGTCAATTAGCGTCACTTACTCTCCAATAGGTCTTTCTGACCCATTGTTACAGAATCATAACATTAAGAAATACTAAAATCACACCTATATAGAACAGATTCCATAATAAAAACATAAATTTCAATATTATCAATATTTTAAAAGAGCTAACATTATAGCTGTATTACTTCCAGTACTGCAAGACCTTTGTTTGCTATTGGTATGTGACAATAATGCTGTTTGAGCACTTTTACATAAGACAACACAATGTGTAATAAAATTATTTGATATCTGCAGCTGGATCAATTTTTGAGAACTTTGCATGGGCCATTGAGGAACAGAAACAACAAAATAGCCAGCATTTTCTTTCTCTGGACTATTTCCTCCTAATTATTTGAAGAGTATTCCCTCTAATTTTCTCCAGGCCTTTGTTCCTTTTGACCTCCCAAGGAGTTTGCAATGGTCAGCTTTTAGGACAAAGGGTGCATGAAACTGTATTGTATTAGCATGAGTTCATATCTGCTCCCTTGGGAGGGAAAGGTTAGAGGAGGTGGTTCAGGGGTACAGTAGAGTGATATGAAAACCAAAAGTATTTATCAAAAACTCTCACTATCTTTCCACCTGCTGTGGAGGTGCCAGTATTGTGCACAATTTATAGTTGGCCCGTCAATATGGTGTTTTATAAATTCCTACTTAAGAAATAAAACCAGTCTAACTCCAAACTAAAACACAAACAGATTCTAAACAAGGTCTCACACACTAATATGCATCGTCTGACCTAAGATGCCACCTCTTCTTTACACTGATAAAACCTTTAGCTCTCTCAGGACCATGACTTGAAAGGAGTTTGAGGATTTACACATACCTATTAATCAATTAAAACCTTATAACTGATTAAAGATTTAACAGCATCTTAGGTTTGTTTAGTACACCCCAGCCTCCTAGGGATAAAAGTCCCACCCTATCCAACCTCTCCTTATAATTCAAATGCTCCAGGATCAGAAGCATCCTTGTAGATCCTTTTTTGCACCCTTTACAGTTTAATAACATCCTTCCAAAAGTAGGGTGACCAGAATTATATGCAGTACTCCAAGTGTGGCCTTACCAATGTCTTGTGTAGCTGTAACATGATGTCCCAACTCCTGTACTTCATGCTCGGAGGAATGAAGGCAAGCATGCCAAACACCTTCTTCACCGTCCTGTCTTCCTGTGGTGCCACTTCCAAGGAACTATGCGCTTGCACTCCCTGATCTCTGATGGACAACACAAATCAGGGCCCTATCATTAACTACACAAATCCTGATTTGTTTTACCAAAATAAAACACTTTTCATTTATCTAAATTAAACTCCATCTACCATTCCTAGATCCACTGGTCCAGTTGATCAAGATCCCATTGTACTCTTTGAACACTTTCTTCTTTGTCCACTATTCCACCATTTTGATGTCAACCCCAAACTTACTAACCATGACTCTGAAATTCTCATCCGAATCATTTTATATAAAAGATGAACAACAGTAGGCCCAGCATCTATCCTGCTGGCACACCACTGGTCAAAGGCTTCCAGTTTGAACAATAACCCTCTATGACCACCCTCTGTCTCTTAACGTCAAGCCAATTTTATATCCAATTGGCTAGCTCTCCCTGGGTCCCATCTCATCTAACCTTATTAACCAGTCTACCATAACGAACCTTGTCAAAGGCTTTGCTAAAGCCCAAGTAGACAACATCTACCACTCTGCCTTCCTCTTGGTCACCTCTTCAAAACCTCAATCAAGTTTAAGAGACACAATTTCCCATGCACAAAGCCCTGATGACTATCCCTAATCAGTCCTTGCCTTTCCACATGCGTGTAGATCCCATCTCTCAGAATGCCTTCCAACCACTTACCCACCAATGTTGTCAAGCTCACCGATCTGTAGTTCCTGGGATTTTCCTTGTAACTTCCTGGCTAGTTACAAAACTAGCCACTCTCCAGTTTTCCAACATCTCACTCTTGGCTGTCAATGATACAACTTTCACCAGTAGGGGTCTTGCACATTCTTCCCTAGCTTCCCACATTGTCCTGAGACTTAGCTATCTTCATGTGTTTTAACACCTCCAGTATCTCCTCTTCTGTAGTCTGCACTCATTTCCAGATATCACTATTTATTTCCTAAGTTCCCTTGCTTCCCTACCTTCCTCCACAGTAAATACTGATGATGCGAAATTTGTTTTTAGGATCTCACTCATTTCCTGTAGTTCCATATACAGATGACCTCAGAGATCTTTAAGGCGCCCTATTCTCTCCCTAGTTACTGTTTCCCCCTAGTATTAGTAGTAATAATAATAATAATAATAATAATAATAATAATAATAATAGAAAGTGGACCATATAGGAAAAATGATGGGAGCCTGTTAGAAAGGTACAATGTGAATCATGGTAGGTTTAAATCTACATGTATGCTGGAAAAGTCAGGTGAGCAAAGCAGTATGGATGCCAAGTTTATGAAGTACTTTTGTGATTGTTTCTGAGAACAGCACCTTCTAGAGCAGACTATACTAGACCTCACATGTAGCAATGCTTTTGCTATAAGATTATAAACCCTATTTATCAGAAATGATAATATGATTTAATTCTACATTCAGTTTGAGGGAGAGAGGAGTTGGTTTGAGACTTTTTTTATTACTTAAACAAGGACAATAATGAGGCATAGAAAGAAAAGCAAGGAAAAGTGAACTGGCAAATGAGCTTAATTGGTGGTTTTACCCAAAGTTTCAGGTTGGTGACTCTCCTTGCATGTACGGTGTATATATAAGTAAGATCATAAATGGTTCAAAGAGAACAAACTTAGTGTTTCACTTCACAGCGCACAAAGAAAATCTTCCTTACAATGTATCCTTGTGATATTATCGTATTTGATACTAAAATCTCACTTCCTCTAAGACACTACTACTTGTGCTACTTCTGGAATGTCTATGCAATGATTTCCATTTTCATTCTAACATAAATATTGGAATAAATTTGATGCATAGGGATGCTGAAAAGATATTAATTATCTGTCAACAGATGCCTGAAAGTGGCAGACCAGGTTAATAGGGTAGCTACCAAGGCAAATGGGAATGTTACCTTTATCAGTCGTGGCACAGATTATAAGAGCAGGCATGTTATGTTGGAACTGTACAAAGCTTTGATCAGGCCACAGCTGGAGTAATGTGTGCAGTTCTGGTAACAGCACGATAGGGAAAATGTCATTGTACTGGTCGGGATGCAAAGGTTGTTGCCTGAGATAGGGCAGTTTAGGTCTGTAGAGAGTGTGGATTAGCTTCTGTTGTTTTCTTTAAAAACAGAGATGGATAAAATGGGATTGAAGCATATAAAATGATGAGAGGCATGGGCAGAGTGGATATAAATGTGGATAGACCCTTCCTGTTAGTTGAAGGGTCAGCAAGAGGCAACAGATTAAGGTGAAAGGAGGTTTAGACAAGATTTGAGGGAACGTTTCATCCAGAGGTTGGTGCGAATTTGGAAATGGACTGCCAGAGAAGGTAGCCGACACAGGAAATTTCACAATCTTTAAACTTACTTGGACAAACAGTTGAAAGATTTTAGTGTTCAAGACTATGGGCCAAATGCTAGAAAGTGGGACTAGTATAAATTGGGAGTCGTTTTGGCAGTTGAGGCTTGATAGGCCGAAGGGCCTCCTCTTTACTGTATGATTCTATAATTATAATGTGAATACCTTATGAATAAATCTATCATGCCCTCATTGTAATGAAATCAAAACTAACCATGGCATCCTCTGCTCTAACCTTCCCTCCATGGATTTCAAAACAATGCAACCTGTTACCCAGCTAAATTATTTCCTTCTACACTCTATAAATGTTTAAATCCAATTTTCGAATCTCCTTCTCACCACTTCCAAACTGACTTCATTTCCTACTATGAATACATTAAGGTTCGTGGCTTCTGTATCATAAAACTGCTAATAAATTATCACACAAAAATGATTGCATGCAGATAATATTAAATGTTTGATGCAGCACAGAAAACAATTAAAGGGCTATACTCTCATTGACAACATAATGGTTAATTTCCACCATGATGTTATAAGTTTAAGTGTCTTGCCTCCATGTCCAGATTCACAGAAGACAGCCTGGGAAGGAATGGGAAACAGTTGATGACCTTTGAGGTGGCCCAATTCTATGCGATTGTTCACAACTGCCCAGACTATGCTTGCCATTCTTTGTGTCCAGCATTTCAGTTGTGCAAAAAATGAAGAATACATTGGACAGTCTCATTATTGGTGCATTGCTGGGATGGAGATTGTCTACATTTTGTTACTTCCAGTGGGTGCTAGCACTGTTCCAGTGGAAAATCCTCCTCAGTACATTCTGAACGATTGTTTGTAAATTAATGCTCAGTGAATTGCAGACAGGTATTGAAATCAGACTGCAGATCATTGATATCATTCTCAACTGGAATATTGATTTCCCTTATGTTACTGCTACAGAAGTGAGGTCTTTGACCCCATTCTGACATATGTGTATAGGTGTTGTATTTACAGTTGTCAGCAGGAATTGTACAGCCCACTGCACCCATCATAGATGAATTTGGGTTGTAGACTCCAAGGTGAGAGTTAGCTTGATAATGTTGGTTGTGGTGGTGGTGGTAATGCTCAAATTCAGGACTGTAAGCCATGCTTCGCACTGGACTGTGGGATGGGCTATGCACTGGGCTGTGCAATGGGCTATGAGGCATAGGACAGGTCACTAGGCAGCTATTTCTCCTAATGGTGCGATGGATGTCCAGCTTTGCGATGAGTGGCTTTCCCACGTCTACCTCCTTGGCTTCTTCTACAAATTCATCAAGTCCTTGATATTGATAACGCAGGCAGGCTGTGAAGACCAGTCGTTCCTACAGCAGAAGAACATGAATTTACAATTGTTTTATTTCTATCACTTTTCTTCAAAAAGCTAAATATAACAAAAAAGTGATAATTTGAAGCAGGAAACCAGATAGCATTCTAAAGTTTGTAACTCAAGACAAGATTCTCAAGCTTATAGTATCGCATATTTTCAACATGGCACATATGGTATGTTTTTCTTGTAGTCTAATATTGTATATTCACAGTTATTCAAAATGTTAAAGAGATCCAAGGCTGAAATTTGTGCGTCATCAAAGAGAGGCAAAACCACCAGGGGGTTCTTTTGAACCTTCCTGCTTTCGTTAACCTTTAGGGAAAGATCAGCTGAAATCCCACTTAAATTTTTTTTAAAATCATGAACTTATTAACGTAAAGAAAGGAAAATAATACAGATCTTCTGGAATAGTGTTATTCCATCAAAAAGAACTTATTATTTTGTGAAATGGAAATGTTCAGATAAAGCATTATGACCTTGTGTCATATATTTCAATTTAGAAAATGCGATTGTAGATTATCGATACATCTCAAGTGACAATTTTGTTAGCAGTAAAACAATGTTTAAATTCCAATTATATATAAAATATATATTTATACATATAAACATATACAAATACACATATAAACTATAAGGGAGGCAATAGCTTAGTGGTATTATTGTTGGACTATTAATCCAGAGACCCAGGGAATGTTGTAAGGATCTAGGTTCGAATCTGGCCATGGCACATGGTAGAATTTAAATTCAATAAAAATCTGGAATTAAGAGTCTAATGGTGATCAAAAATCCATTTCAGGAAATTTCAGGAAAAACCCATCTGGTTCATTAGTGTCCTTTAGGGAAGGAAATTGCAATCCTTAGCTGGTCTGGCCTACATGTGACTCCAGACCCACAGTAATGTGGTTGATTCTCAATCATGAATTAGCAATAAATGTTCGCCTAACCAGCGACACCTTCATCCCATGACAAATAGTAAATAAATAAGCAAACATCTACAATCAAAGTTGGCAGAGGGATGGAACTTGACCACCTTAAAATAGTTGTCAATAGTAAATTAGTTGTCTATTTACACCTTCCTTTATTTGTTAATATAAAATCATTTTAAACTAAATTCCACAAGTTTTTTTTTCGATGAGGTAACAGAGCATAATTGAGTGTGGAGCTGGATAAACACAGCAGGCCAAGCAGCATCTTAGGAGCACAAAAGCTGACGTTTTGGGCTTAGACCCTTCATCAGAAAAGGGGGAGGGGAAGGGGGTTCTGAAATAAATAGGGAAAGAGGGGGAGGCGAATCGAAGATGGATACAGGAGAAGATAGGTGGAGAGGAGATAGATTACAAGAGAGTTGCAGTGGGAGAGAGATCTTCTGAGGTTTGTCCGGAGGGAGGAGGGTAACTTCTTCCGGTTAGGCATCCCTGGAAGAGACTTTGCAGTGAGATTAAAATTGTGATCAGAGATAATGGATTCTCCAGCATCTGCAGTTCCCATTAGCTCTGATACAATTTTAACCTCACTGTGAAGCCTCTTCCAGGGATGCCTAACCTGAAGAAGTTACCCTCCTCCATCCGGACAAACCTCAGGAGCTCTCTCTTCCATTGCAACTCTCTTGTAATCTATCTCCTCTCCTTCTCCTTTATCCATCCTCGATCCGCCTCCCCCCTCTCGCTATTTATTTCAGAGCCCTCTCCCCCTTTTCTGAAGAAGGGTCTAAGCCCGAAAGGTCAGCTTTTGTGCTCCTAAGATGCTGCTTAGCCTGTTGTGTTCATCGAGTTCCACACTTTGTTATCTCGGATTCTCCAGCATCTGCAGTTTCCCATTATCTCTGCAGAACATAATTACATGTGGTGGTCACATGCTTCCCAATGACATTTGATGAGGAGTTGTTGATGGAGAGAATGTTTGTAATGTGGTATATTTTGACAGAAATTTTTAAGAGACAACATAAATTAAAGAGTACAACTATAACAGCATGTGGGAGCAGAGGGACCAAGGTGTATCTGTGAAGCATGAAAGCAGGACAGGCTGAGGGAGCAGTTAGTAAAGAATATTTATAAAAGAATTTTGATCTTTCTCACTGGGGTCAGTGAGTGCAAAAGCAAGGAAGTTATGTTAAACTTGTATAAAACACTGGTTTGGCCAAAACTTGAAAATGTGTCCAGTTCTGGCCACCATCCTTTATCTAATGGCTTCACATCTTCCTAGAGTGCAGATAAGATTAATGAGATTCTATCTAGTTATTAGAAACTTGAGTACAATTGAAAAATTGAAGAAGTTGAGTCAAGTTTTTTTCTGGCAAGAGAAGGTTGAGAGGAGGTATTCAAAGAGATGTGTACAGAGTAGATTGGAAGAAACTGCTCCCATTAGTGGAAGAATTGAGAATCAAAGGACACAGATTTAAAGTAATGGACAAATAGAAGTGACAATGATATGAAGAAAAACCATTTTCACGCAGCAAGTGCTTAAAATTTGGAATGTGCTACCTAAATGTGCTGTGGGAAGAAGAAACAAGTTCACCTGAAGTAGTCAAGAGGGAATTGGATTATCTGAAAAGAAAGTAAGTGCAGGGAGTAGTAAAAGAATAGCATGAGGTAAACAGTTCCTTTTGAGGTCCAGCACAGACATGGCAGGCTGAATAGCCTCCTTTCATGTTATAACCATTCTGTCATAGTATGGTTCACAAAATTGCTCCATCTTTCAGCAAAGTCATGGCTGATCTGTTACCTAACTCCATATGATCACTTTTGCCCATTCCTGAAGACCTTTGGTTAACAAAAATCGATCAGTCTCAGATTTTAAATTTTACATAAATAATTTAGCTTCTATTGTTGCATTCAGAACAGAGTTCTGGACTTTTACCAGTCTTTGTAGATGCAGAACCATGAACTATCTGAAAGGTCTGACTTTGATTTTTAGATAACACCCCCTTGAACTAAACATCATTTCCAGCAGGAATAGTTTCTAGCTATCCTGTCCATATCCTTTAACATCTTGGAAGTTTGAATCTAATCAAACCTGATCTCTTTGAATCCTATGGAATGAAGACCCAGTTTGTTAATCTCTCCTCATAATTTAACCTTTGGAGTTCTGATTATTTTGCACTGCACTCTTTCCAAGACCAATGGATTACTCTGAATGAATACTGCCCAGAACTCTGCAAAGGATGTGTGGTCTACCTAGAACATCAAGTAAGTGTATTCCATCATATTCTGCTTGGACATGAGATCTTTAGGTAGTTGTGAGGCTAGAAGAAGTCAACAGATGAGCCATTTGCCATAAAATATCCATCCCTCAAGATGTTCTGGTATTCATGGCATTTAAGTGAGTGCCTCAGCTGAGTTTCCACTCAAGGTGTTGATAATTAATAATTTGGGCATTTCAGAAAGGGTGGTTAACCTCCACCTCATTGTCATTAATTGTTGCTTGCCTTTTTGGGGCACCTGAATGTTGTTCAGTGATTTCCGCATGCTGGCACAGACAGTTTTGTTACTTGAGAAAAGGTGAATGGCACTAAAAACTGTGCATTAGTTAGCTAACTTCCCCATTTTTGACCTTATTGTGGAGGAAAGGTTGGAATATTCTCAACTTTCCCGGATGAATACAGCTCCAATAACTCCCAAGTTGCTAGACACCATCCAGGACAAAGCAGCCCACTTGCCTGGCATCCACTAACAAACATTAAGTCCCACCAGAGCTGACACTGAGTAGCAGCAGCGTGTCTTATCTCCAAGATGCACTGCAGAAATTCATTCGAGCTCCTTAGGCAGCACCTTCCAAATCTGTGAGCACTACCATCTCGAAGGACAAGGGGAACAGATACCACCCTGCAAATTCCCCTCGATGCCACTCACCATCTCCATTTGGAAATGTATCAGTGTTCCTGCTGTCTTTCTGGGTCAAAACTCTGGAATTCCCTGCCTGAGAGTATTGTGGATCTATCTTCAGAACATGGACTACAGAGTTTCAAGAAAGCAGCTCACCACCACCTTCTCAAGAACAACTAGGTTTACGCCATATAAGCTGGCCCAGCCAGTGGCACCTACATCCTGCGAGTGAATTTAAAAAAAAGCATGGTTGCTAAAATTGATGATGTCATAAAGATGGGAATGAAATTAAGATGTAAAAGGAACATGAGCAGGCTACCAAGATATATAGGATAATAAAATGTGAGGCTGGATGAACACAGCAGGCCAAGCAGCATCTCAGGAGCACAAAAGCTGACGTTTCGGGCCTAGACCCTTCGTCAGCTTTTGTGCTCCTGAGATGCTGCTTGGCCTGCTGTGTTCATCCAGCCTCACATTTTATTATCCTGGAATCTCCAGCATCTGCAGTTCCCATTATCTCTGATACCAAGATATATAGTTAGTTTGAGTGAGTAGGAAAAGATCTGACAAATCCAATATAATATGCGAAGTTGAAAAATTGTCCACTTTGGAAAGAAGCTTTTTATCCAAATGGTGAAAGACTGAGGAACTCAGAAATGCAGAGGGATCTGGGTGGCTTAATGCATGAATCGCCAAAGGCTGGTACACATATACAGTAAGTAATTAGGAAAACTAATGAAAATTTATTGCTTACTGCGGGTTGAATTGAATAAAAAAATAGGGAACTAAAGCAGAAATTGCTGGAGAGACTCAGCAGATCTGTCAACAACTGTGGAGAGAAAACTGAATTTTCATTATGGGACCAGATGAACTTTCTTCAAAACTGAAAGGAGAGAGATCATTTTTCAGTTGTACATAGCATTGGTGAGACCACACATCAGTTCCAAAGGTGAGCCATAGAGGACTCAAAATGTTAATTCTCTTTCTGTCTCCTTGGATGCTGTCAGACCTGGTGAGTTTCTACAGGATTTTTGACTTTTATCTCATATTGCCAGTATCTGTAATGCTTTGCTTTTAATCGGCAAGGTCACTTCTGCAGTACTGGATGGCACTGTATTGGAAGCAGTTCATAGAAGGCTTACCAGTCTAATACATGGAATAAGTATGCTGTCTTATGAGAGGGTTGACAGGCTAAGTGCATACCTGCTGCTAGAAGAGTAAGGGACAAATTGATTGAAATATATAAGACCTTCAGTGATCTAGTCAGGATGCATGTGGGAAGGATGCTTCCTCTTGCGAAAGAATTTAGAATTAGTAGTAATTGTTTAAAAATAAGGGGTTGCCCGTACAAGATAGAGGTAAGGACAGCTTTGTTTCTCATTGAGTATTGAGAGTCTTTGGACCTCTCTTCCTGATAAAAACAGTGAAAGCAAAAACTTTAGAAACTTTCAAGGTAAAAGGTGTAGAGATTCTTGATAAGCAAGGGTGTGAATTGTTTTCAGAGGAGATGGGAATGTGGAATGATCAGATCAGCCCTGATATTGCTAAATGGCAGAGCAGACTCAAGGCCCCAAGTCGCCTACTCTTTCTCCTAATTCACATGTCTCAATGCAAGTTTGTTATTTCAGGCATGCTTCCATTCGTAGAAACAACTGCAATCACTATCAGAGATAATGTGAAAAATGTCAGCTTTTGTGCTTCTGAGATGCTGCTTGGCCTGCTGTGTTCATCCAGCTTCACACTTTGCTATCACTATCACCTCATCTCAGGAACTTCTCTGATTTTCTTATTTGAAGCTTTAACAACGTTTGACATTGTATGTTCCCAGTGAAATGCGAACTGAGCATTGGTGAGCAGGTCCTTTATGACTGCTGTTTGATAACACTTTGTTAATGATTTACAGTGGACAGATAGATCTATAATTTAAGCAACAAGCATGAAGGGTAAACGTAACCTCTTCATCAGACTAGAAGGTTAAAGGATTTTAATGGCAAAAGCAACTTAGGAAGCGACCAGGGTTTCAAAAAAAACACTTTGGCAAAAGAGTGATGTTCAGCTACATGAAGCAAGATCTCAGAATCTATAAAAAGAAAGGTCAGCTTTTATTTTTGTTTATCCTTAGTTAATGAAACATTAACAAATACCGAATGATGGTGTTAGAGAATGAGTGGAACTTTATTTTTGTAATATTTCAGTTTCAAATGTCTCTTTGTGACCTTGTTCAAAGCATGTTTATACTGATGCAGCCAGGATCCTTTCATCATGGATATTACAACATCTGACATGAATGAGAAAACCAAACAGCTGCACAGTAAGGTCATCTCTGTTACTTCTCTGGCCATTTCTGAACACAAACTAATGAATAATGCTCTGGTGTGTTTGAAGTACAGACTATTTAGATAGTCCTCTCACTATCTGAAATTAGTAGAGATCCAGAACTCTAACCCTTAAAGGTTGTGGATGTTGATTAACTGAAGTTTTCAAGATTAGGTGGAGAAAAGGCAGTTAAATGAATTTTAAATTAAAGTTCACTAATTGGCTTGCTTAAATAGTGAAGCATCTTGGTTAGTGGAGGGGTACAGAACTGGAATTGCTTTGCAATCTCTTTGCTTATGGACCTACATTAGCTGCCAGTCTGGCACTGCCTCGCTAGGTTAGCTCTGTAACCTCCTTCACTGCTGCAAACCTCCGTGATCTTTGCATTCCTTCCTTTCTATGCATTCTACCATAGTCAGCCATGTCTTTGTCAGCCGAAGCTGTAAGTTCTGGAATTCCGTCCTTCAATCTCACCACATTTCTACCTCTCTTAAGACGCTGCTTAAAACTGATTTCACCTGTTCTGATAACAAAGTGTGCAGCTGGATGAGCACAGCAGGCCACAGCATCTCAGGAGCACTAAAGCTGATGTTGCGGTGAAGGGTCGAGGCCTGAAACGTCAGCTTCTGTGCTCCTAAGTTGCTGCTTGGCCTGCTGTGCTCATCCAGCTCCACACTTTGTTATCTTGGATTCTCCAGCATCTGCAGTTCCCATTATCTCTGATCACAATTTTAACCTCACCTGTTCTGATGTTCATTTATGTGGTTTGATGTCAAATTTTGCCTGATAACTTTCTATGAGGCACCTTTGGATGTTTTAAAGTAAAGGTACTGCATAAATGCAACTTACTGTTGAACTGTATCTTTCTGACAACTCATATAGGGAATTACGTTTGAATGCTAATCGGTGAAAATAACGGTACTGGTAGAAAAAGAATTACAACAAGTGGGCACAGAGATCCAAAAAAAATTGTTTAAATAAATGCCATTGCAGCATAAAGTAGGCTAGCAAACTGACTTTAAATAAGAGCAGTAAACTTTTCCCCCCAAAGTGGTCGACCAGCAACTTACCCCCCACAGTGGTCGAGAACGCCCTTGACTGCGTCTCCCGCATTTCCCGCATCACATCCCTCACACCCCGCCCCCGCCACAACCGCCCCCAGAGGATCCCCCTCGTTCTCACATACCACCCCACCAACCTCCAGATACAACGTATCATCCTCCAACACTTCCTACATCTACAATCCAACCCCACCACCCAAGACAGTTTTCCATCCCCACCCTTGTCTGCCTTCCGGAGAGAGCACGCTCTCCCTGACTCCCTTGTCCGCTCCACACTCCCCTCCAACCCCACCACGCCCGGCACTTTCCCCTGCAACCGCAGGAAGTGCTACACTTGCCCCCACACCTCCTCCCTCACCCCCATCCCAGGCCCCAAGATGACCTTCCATATCAAGCAGATGTTCACCTGCACATCTGCCAATGTGGTATATTGTATCCATTGTACCCGGTGTGGCTTCCTCTACATTGGGGAAACCAAGCGGAGGCTTGGGGACCACTTTGCAGAACACCTCCGCTCGGTTCGCAACAAACAACTGCAACTCCCAGTCGCAAACCATTTCAACTCCCCCTCCAATTCCTCAGACGACACGTCCATCATGGGCCTCCTGCAGTGCCACAATGATGCAACCCGAAGGTTGCAGGAACAGCACCTCATATTCCGCTTGGGAGCCTACAGCCCAATGGTATCAATGTGGACTTCACAAGCTTCAAAATCTCCCCTACCCGCACTGCATCCCAAAACCAACCCAGCCTGTCTCTGCTTTCCTAACCTGTTCTTCCTCTGACCCATCCCTTCCTCCCACCTCAAGCCGCACCTCCATTTCCTACCTACCACCTCATCCCGCCTCCTTGACCTGTCCATCTTCCCTGGACTGACCTATCCCCTCCCCACCTCCTCACCTGTACTCTCCTCTCCACCTATCTTGTTTTCTTTCCATCTTCGGCCTGCCTCCCCCTCTCTCCCTATTTATTCCAGTTACCTCTCCCCATCCCCCTCTCTGAAGAAGGGTCTAGGCCTGAAACGTCAGCTTTTGTGCTCCTGAGATGCTGCTTGGCCTGCTGTGTTCATCCAACCCCACATTTTGTTATCTTGGATTCTCCAGCATCTGCAGTTCCCATTATCACAGTAAACTGTACCAGTTTAGTTTTAAATAGCTTGGAATAAAATTAAGCTATTGTGCGTTGAATTGTTCAATAACTGCATTTGGGACATAAAGATCTTACCTTCAGTTTCTGTAAAGAACTTAGTCTGGTGTAAAGGCATTGCTCTGGTAAATCCTTAGAGAGTAAGTAGCTTCCTGTTTCTTCTGGTGTTCCTTTGTTTGTCTTTTTAGGATCAATGTCTAGGTCCTACTCTCATAATGCAAACAAAAAACACAAACAGATGCAAGTTCAAAATTAATTCCAATAAGATTTTTGCAGTAACATTCAGTTTCAGATGCTGCAAGTTGTCTTTCAACTTCAAATGTAAATAAAAAATGTTTCAAAATATTACTTCATCTGCCTGAAATCTGAATACAGTCTAAAACATAGTTGCCTACTATTATTAATAAAGGAAAAAATTCTACTTACTGTTACTATAATACAGATATCAACACTGAAAAAATGGAAATAGGTAAGATCTCTTTTTGTTACCGGTGACATTTCAGAGAAAGATGTGAATTTTTCATTCAGTGACATAATTAAATAAAATGAAACTGAGTGTGACATACTCCTAGGCATATGAATTAGGCAAATTAAATACACATAAACGCACACTACACAGACATTTCACCTCATTGGTCCAAATATAACACATTTTTGTCATAAAGGCATCATCGGTTTAATCTGCATATTGTGCTGAATAAGAAGTTAATCTTATTGTTCTCCAAATTGTCAGCACCAACATGGATTTGAAAGATTTTGAAAGTATTTTTGAAAGACTTTGCATAATGCAGGTGTTGGTGAAATGATTGCTTCAAACACAGTATGTGCATTTATAAAGAATGTGCTTGTGGTTTTGCAGACAAAATAAAGCTTCCAACATTCAAACAGATCCTTCATAAATTATTTATATGTATTAAAAATTCTTCACAGGCAAGGGTTTATTCATTGATCCTGCTCTAATAGCTGGGTGTTTCACTCTACAAGACTGTGCATCAGATAATTAATTCTTTACCATTGCAGTCTCATCTCCCGTCAGGTAAATCTTTTGGCCCAACGTGCAGTATTGCTCAATTTACCCTGCAGTGGATCCGATTACATGTTTAGCCTTCCTCATAACAGTCTCATTTAGCCTGAATGGGTACTGCCCCAGGTTTCTGCCTACTGAAATTAATCATGCAGTGGTAAATTAATATACTCCCACTGGATGACAAGGAGGTCTGCTCCAGCAGCCTTGTCATACAATGTATTTTTATTTGCATTGAATAATCACAGTTGTTGACTTGAGGCAGTTATACATTAGTTGTGCCTTGGACAGATTCTATCTGAAATATTATCCCCCACTTAGATACTGCTCCTCAGGAAAGATATATATACATATTGGTCTTGTGAAGGGTTACAATACAAATCCAATAGGAATATACAAAGATTTTAAGAGTCAAATTATGAGGAGCTTAAATAATCTTGGTTAGTCCTTCCTAGATATCAGAGGACTGATCCAACTGAAATATTGGAAGTGACAAAGGGAATCAAGTGGATAGGTACATAAACAAACTGTTTCTTCTGGTGAGCATAATGTGGAGGTGCCGGTGTTGGACTGGGGTGGACAGGGTCAGAAACCTGATGTCATGTGATTTTTGACCTTGTCCTCTGGTGGAGAAATCCAGAACAAGAAGACACAACCTTAAAATTGGAGCTAGGTTACCTACGCAAGACATTCTGAAACACTCTTTGTGTATAAATTGCAGCAAAGATCTGGATCTCTCGCTCAACAAATGTTTGTGGATACTGAGTTTATAGAAATTCTTTAAGACTAGATTCAATTAGTGGTCCTCATTTCTAGGACCACTAGTACTAATTTTCTTGACAGGAGGTAACATCTACCTACATCTACCCTAATAAAACACTTTCACCATTCTACCAACACCTCAGCCTTCACCTGTTGAGGTAAAAGAATCCCAACATGTTCAATCTTTCTTGACATGCAGAGCTTGGTTCTGGTAACATTCTGGTAAATCTTCTCTAGTGCCTCACTTGAATTTTATAATGCATGCATGGTGCCCACAAACATTACTTCTATTAAAGATCTTTTGTTAACTCCCTGATATTGTTTCAAATTGAAACAATATTTGCTGTTATCCATCCTCAGGAAGAGTTCTTAAAGGCCTCCACAATGTCTTCAGTTATTTCTATTTTCTAAACATATCTAACACATAGTCCTGTCGGATGTATAGTTCAACAGAAAAAGTGAAATACCTGTACAATGAAAAGCTAATTATTAATTTTCCTATACTAAACACATAGCATGACAGAGTCAACCATTATATTGACAAATAAAATTCATCTACTGCTACATAATGTTACACTGCAATATCGGTCCCGTGGTTTTGAAAGACATTTAGCCAAAGACAGGTTCATTAGGGCACTGAATGCTCCCAGCCAATTACACCCACTATACCCCCATCACAAAATAAGCAAATCTTAAGTAAAAAGCAATATTGAAGCACATGTCAGACTCAGATGGGGTAATGTTCTGAGTCCAGATTATCAGCAGGGAGCCTCATCCACCTTGTAAACTCACCTTGTCATGTAAATATTCTGAGTAAGTGCAATCGTACCCCAGTGGGCATTCTGTCAGAGTGTTCTCATATGAACACTTTTGAAAATATTTGTGCTGGTTATCTCAAATGGATAAGTGATTGCGTTGAAAAAAATTTACAGAAGAACTTAGCACAAAGTCAACATTAGCAGAAAATACACTTTCCTCAATTGCTGGCAGTGTTATGATTTGAATAAATGTCACATACATTTATTTAAACCTTGATTAAATTTGTGCTTTTAGCAATTAGACATTTGCAGTTTTCAATATTCTCCCAAAAATGTGAAAGACTTGCAATTTTCCCAACCATATACTTTCTGAACTATTTTGTCATTTATCTCTGTACAACTGTTTTGTTATTTGGTTACCTTTTCTGTCTTTGCATCTAGAATTTTTTGCTATTTTACGAGTAATGGATGTGCATTCAAATAGACATTCCATAGACCTTACTATTATAACAACTGTTTTGTTATTTGGTTACCTTTTCTGTCTTTGCATCTAGAATTTTTTGCTATTTTACGAGTAATGGATGTGCATTCAAATAGACATTCCATAGACCTTACTATTATATAAAAAATCTCATTTCTTATACTTTGCTTATCTTTCCCACCCTGAACTTCAACGGTAAAAGGGGATTAGTAGACTGATGGTTTCATATTGCATCCAATGTTCATACCATTCTGCGGGCAGTTGGTGTTGGATATCTGAACAGACTTGGGCTCATTGCCAAATCCTGCTCAGTATGCATGCAAATTCTACTCTGCACTTAGCTCAAGGATCCATTTAAGATTGAAAGCACTTCATTTGGAGGGACTTTGAATACAAGAGAACTTAGATTTCTCTTCTTTACAGATTTAAATTCCATCTCTTCTATTTTAAGATACTCAAGATGCAAAACCAAGTGCGTGTGATCATGTTTACAAAATATATTCTGCTGACTATATAGTGAAGTCCTCTGCTGTCACGTTGCAATGTTCGCCCTGTAGTTTTGAAAGATCATTTAGCCGAAGGAAACTTCGTAAGGGCACTGAATGCTCCTAGCCAATTACATCTCCTATATCCCCAACATAAAATAAACAAATCTTCAGTAAAAAGCAGTACTGAAGCACTGAAGTCAGACTCAGATGGGGTAATTTTCTGAGTCCAGATTATCAGAAGGGAGCGTCACCCACCTTGCACACATGCTGGAAAACTGAAGGCACACAATCCACAACTTTCCATTAAATTTCTTGTATAGTGTGCCCAGAATTTCTTCACAGACAACAGGAAGCATAGTACAACAGAAGCACCACTTGCTCACGTTCAAATCCAACCTTTGTTCACTAAAGGCTAACATTCCATTAGCTTTTGTGATCACCTTTTCTACTTGTCTCCAACGTTTTAGCTATGTGTGCCCTTAAGCCACCAAAATCAGTTTGTTCCTCCATTGTTCTTAACTGTAAACAATTGAGAAAATATGAACTTTGTTCCCCAAGATCAGATGTGTAGTTTCCATACATATATCACTTCACCTGTGATTGTCCCCTTGTAACTTCTGATTACCATCTACACAACTTCTTGTACCAATGTGTACTTTAGTACAAAACCCTCAATTGTTCCTCTTCCATATCAGCACCTACTTTATGCTGTCCTATTTTCCTAATAATTTACTCCTAAAAGGAAAAGCTAGATTTTAAAATCTGGGTGAGGAGGGTGATGTGGCAATGTAGAAATTCACCTGTTGATATAACAACTGATTGTATTTAAATAGCTTCTTTAATATCGTAAAGTCCTCCAAGGTGCTTCACAGGAGCATTGTCAAGTAAAATGTAATACTAAGCAACATAAGATGGTTTTAGGTCAGATGACTAAAAGCTTGACCAGACACTGATCTTTAAGAATGAAAGAAAGGGACAGAGATGAAGTGAAGGAATAGTGGTATTAATGGCCTCAGTATTAAAAATGATATACCCAAAAGGCCAGGAATGGAGGACCACACAGATCTTGGAGACTGGAAGAGGTTAGAGTGATAAGAAGTAGGAAAAGCACAGACAGATTTGAAAAGCCAGGGCACAAATTTTAAAAGAGACATTGTTTAATGAGGAGTCAAATGTAAGGTAGTAAGCACAGAGTAAACATGCAAGTCTAAGATATGCAGAAAATAGACAAAGGATATTTTAATGCTCAGACATCAAAAGCACGTTGTTGCCCACTTCAGTTCAATTCAATTTGCAGAACCAAGAATTCAACTACCTGCCCAACACAACATTATAACTCATGCCACTTAAACCATGCTAGTGTAAATAACCATCCAGTGCAGCAACAAATTACTTTTGGAAAAAAAACAAAATTTACCGGTGGAAAATCTGTGACATATGCCTCGCACATCATAATTCCTTTTGGTTTCTTCACAATACGTGTGTAAATTATCATGACATTTGAAAATTCGGCAGCAAAACCTAGTTGAATTTGGACACCGCAGTCAAACTCAAGCCACATACTTTCAGGTAGCTCTGAAAACACAAATTTCAGTTGGCAGTTAATGACTGGCAGACATATATGTGCTTTTCAATTTCATAATGTGAAAATGACATGAGATTGTAGGAGCACAAACACATGAAACAATCGATAGAGCTGGATGAACACATCAGGCCAAGCAGCATCAGAGGAGCAGGAAAGCTGATGTTTTGGGCCTAGACTATCTCTGAAACAAGACACTCATGTTGCCTACCGTATCTAAACAACAGTGCTGCCTTCAGTGCTATTTGTTGACTCATTATCTCTCCAGAGAGACGAAAGAAGGAATGACATAAAAAAGCGAATTTAGAAAATGTTTGGAGAAATTTTTCTGCAAGTTGAAGGAAGCACTTTGTGTTTCATATCATGTTGCTTTTAATAGATTCTAACAACTCTGTAACCATCAGAAATTTCAGCAGTTTGTTGTCAAGGGCTGTAACTTTTTTGCCAAACCGAAGTAGTGCCTGATGACTAAATTACACAAGGATTCTACATACTGGATTTACCACTCTACAGGAACAACATTTTCATTCCAATGCATTTTCCCAAGGGTTAGATTCCACACTCCATCAGTGGATTTGAAAGCCAAGATGTTCATAAAATTTAGCAGGTGCCCTGCCTGCCTCTTCCAGCCTTTGCTTCATACTTAATGCTACATTTGACTTGCTTTCTACACAATCGTCACATACAATGCACCTTCAACAAACCTGGACTCTTGAATGTCTCTTTTTCCTTCAGCTTAACTAACATTCTTGCATGATAAAGCAACCCTTGGAGTTTGTTCACTCCAAGTGACTACAGAAATGTGTGGCGCTACATTTTGGTTGGGCAAATCAGAGCAGGACTAATAAACTTAATGGTAAAGTCCTGGGGAGTGTTGTGAACGAAGAGACCTTGGAGTGTAGGGTTCATAGATCCTTGAAAGTGCAGTTGCAGGTAGACAGCGTAGTGAAGAGAGTGTTTTGTATGCTTGCCTTTATTGGTCAGTGCATTGAGTATAGGAGTTGGGAGGTCAGGCTGTACAGGATTTTGATTGGATCACTTTTGGAATACTGTGTTCAATTCTGGTCTCCCTGCTAGGGGAAAAATGTCGCGAAGCTTGGAAGGGTTCAGAAAAGTCTTACAAAGATGTTGCCAGGGTTGGAGAGTTTGAACTATAGGGAGAGGTTGAATAGGCTGGAGCTATTTTCCCTGGATCATCAGAGGTTGAGCAGTGACCTTAGAGAAGTTTGTACAATCATGATGGGTATGGATAAAGTGAATAGTCAAAGGTCTTTTCCCCAAGATAGGGGAGTCCAAAACTAGAAGGCATGGGTTTAAAGTGAGAGGGGAAAGATTTAAAAAGAACCTAAGGGAACATCTTCCGGCAGGTGGTGATGTATGTATGGAATGAACTGCCAGAGGAAGTGGTGGAGGCTGGTACAGCTGCAACATTTAAAAGGCATCAGTATGGGTATACGAATAGGAAGGGTTTAGAAGGATATGGGCCAAATGCTGGCAAACGGGACTAGATTAATTTAGAAGGATTGGCATGGACGAGTTGGACCGAAGGGTCTGTTTCCATGCTGTTCTACCCAATGACTCTAAGTGGAGAACACTACACATGTTCAATTTAATGCCATTGATTGTATTTGGTTTTATTCACTTGTCGAAATCAGTCTACAAGCTAAAGTTTATGACAGGAACAGAATTATCTTCATCTACCATTCTTCACAGAATTCAATTAGATTATCGAGGCAGCATCAAAATTAACAAATATCATGCTCAGAATCCCTAATAGCTGCTGAACTTTCCAAGTGATCTAAATCATTACCTTCTACAAGCTATTTTTCTAACCAGCATTAAATTCACATAATTAGAAGGATTTGATTTCTGACTCTTCTTAAATAAAACAACATAAGCCACATTTCAGCCTACAGCAATCAATCCAGAACTTAATTAGTTATTAAATATATAAGCCGGTAACTGATATACATTTCCTTTGAAGCTCTGTGAAAAATGGAATTGGGCGCTCCAGTGTAATTAACTTTGGCATAATTAATCTTAGTTGAAGTTTCTGTAGTTCAAATTTTTGAAGCAACTTTAGCAATACACTATTCAGACAACAAACTTGTTTGCATTTTCCTTTGCAAATTTTGCAAATAAACAAAAATAAAAGGAACATTGAGGCAAGTGTGATTATGATTCTGATGCGTTGCAGTATACATGGAAGTAACTTAAACATACATGAGGGGCAATGGTCTAGCGTATTCTTACTGGACTATTAATTCAGACACCCAGGAAATGTTCTGGGGGACCTGGGTTCAAATCCTGTCATGGCAGAGGGTGGAATTTGAATTCAATAAAAAAGATCTCGAATTAAGAGTCGACTGATGACTAAGAATCTATTGCCATTTGTCAGAAAAACCCATTGGGACTATAATTTCCTGAAGGGAAGGAAAGCGTCATCCTCACCTGGTCAGGCCTACATGTGACTCCAGACCGACAGCAATGTGGTTGACTCTCAACTGCCTCTGGGCAGTTAGGGATGGGCAATAAATGCTATCAGCAATGCTCACATCTGACAAAGAATCAAACAAATGTGAAAATAAGGCCCAACTTCAGGCTATCTTGACCCTCTTGATTCACGCCAGTATTTATGCTTGTTTTTATGCCAAATTGGCTGTAGTTGAAACATTGCTCAGATGCGAGTTACTTGCTTTTTTCAGTTTTTTGTTTCATGTTCTAGTAATTGCAACAACATCAGCCAGGTGGGCATTGTAGAATATGAGTTCCCTGATCGGGGCTGTTAATCTGGACCAATCAAGGAGCTCTGGTTGACAGATATAAACAGTAGCGTCAAAAGTTCTGAGATAACCGTGTGGAGCTGGAGGAACACAGCAGGCCAGGCAGGAGAGGAGCAGGAAAGTTAACATTTCAGGTCCCAAACTGAAACGTCAACTTGTCTGCTCTTTTGATAGCAATCCAGGTAGTATCAGAAGAGTAGACAAGTTGATGTTTCGGTTTGGGACCTGAAATGTTAACTTTCCTGCTCCTCTCCTGCCTGGCCTGCTGTGTTCCTCCAGCTCCACACTGTGTTATCTCTGACTGTAGCACATGCTGTTCCGATTATCCTATCAGAGGTTCACCCTGTTCACTCAGAGCTGGGACTGAGAAAGCCAGACCAATGTCAAATACTATGCACATACATTACTCAGAGAGTGGTAGGGGTGTGGAACGCATTGCCAGAGAGGATAGTGGAGTAGACCTCATTAGGGGCATTTAAGCAGTTAGTAGACAGGCATATGGATGGTAGTATAAGGTAGGAGTGGAGGTTAGAAAGACCTTAGGTTTAGGGTCAAAGTTTGGCACAACATTGTGGACCGAAGGGCCTGTACTGTGCTGTCCCGTTCTATGTTCTACATAAATAAAGGTTGACATGGAGACAGCATTCTGGCCTCTGTGGAGTTATTTCACATGTGATGTGGGCATCACTGACTCATCAGCATCTATTGCCATCTCTCATTTCTCTTCAAAATGTGGGGGACAGAGCATTGAGATGCCTCCTTGAACTGCTGCAGTCCTTGGGGTCTAGTCATGCCTGCAATGCAATGCTAGGCAATCCCAGAGGCCAGTCAATAGTCAAACACATGCTTGAGTCTTGAGTCACATAAAAGCCAGACCAATTAAGGACAGCAACTCTTTATCCAGAAAGTGAACCAGATGGATTTTGCATCAATGGACAATGGCCTTGCCATCTCCATCAGACAAGTGTTAATTGTAGATTTATTAACTGAATTTAAATGCCACCAACTCCAGTAGGCAGTGGCAGCAGTAGCTGAGAGCTCTGGATTACTAGTCTGGTGACATTACCACTGTGCAACCGCCTCCTCATTAGACTGAAAAGCATCACTGGAGAAATGTACAACATTTCCTGCAGTCAACTTAAACCCAACTCCCATAGGACGAAACCATACCACCCCTACTATTGCTACTTTTACACTAAGAGGAAAATCTACCAAACTGACTTTAAAAAGTAACCAATAACAAACCTATTACTGAACTCCCTTTACTTACTTCTTCACTTGAGGTTTTTAGTTTGAGATACCAGGGGTAGGCTTTACATTCCCAGTGCAGCATTTGTGCAGCAAGAGTGTACATGGGGAGTTCAAGTCCAAAAATCAGTATGCCTTTGTAAGATACTGTATCCTCAGTACAGAAACTTGTGCAAGGAGTGTGCAAATATTCACCACACAAAGCTCTGACCCGAGAGAACTGATTTATGAAATCTAAACCACTCCCTAACCCACCCAAGCGGTCACAAATAATCCACTGGCTCAGATTTCATGTTTATTGCATACTTGAAATAACTCAACAATAACAAGAGCTGTCACAAACTGGGTTACAATCCAGAGATGAGGAATATGTTACCATGGGCCTTTGCCCACTGCAGATTACGTGCCAGCGACTCAGCAGAGCAGCCTGATGAATGGATTGGGTCAGTCAAGGCTCTCTTCTCACAGAGGCTGCTGCGAATTTCCAGAGCTTGTTTTCCTTTCGTGAGGTCACATTTTCCCATGTCTGCAATTTAAAACGTCAGGACTGCATTAGGATGAGAAAGTACACCATACATGAAAATAATTACAACAGAATCAATTAAATCCTGACTATAAGCAACAAATCTGGTAGCATCTGAAAATTGACGTGAGCACCCTTCATTCGAACTGGAAGCAGGAGGAAGATGAGTCCAAAACTTCAATAAGTCATTTTTTAAAAATTACAAATTATGCTTGTCCATTCCTCTCGATACAACCTTCCAATTGGCAAATGAAGTACTATGTAGGAAAACATGAAATTTAGTCAAGCATTTGATTGTGGATCTTTGCAACTCAGTAGGGTCTAGTTGTCCTAGTGCAAGAATTATGTATAGCTAGTATGCAGGTCAGCAAGTAATTAAGAAAGCTAAAAAATGTTATTGTCCGTTGGTAAGGGAATTGAATACAAAAGTAACTCCGTCATGTTTCAGTTATAAAGGGCATTGGTGAGGCTGCATCTGAGTACTGTGCATGGTCACCTTATTTAAGGAAGGATGTAAACACACTGGAGGCAGTTTAGAGCAAGTTTACCCAGAATGACCAGGTTAGACAGGCCGGGCGTCTATCCATTGGAGTTCAGATGTGTAACATACAGCTGGACTAAAATGTATAAAAGTCTGAGGGGTCTCAACAGGCTGGATGTGGAAAGGATCTTTCCTATACAAAAGAATCAAGAACGATGAGTCACTGTTTAATAATCAAGGGTGGCCTATTTGAAACAGAGTCTAGGTTATTTTTGTCTTTGAGTATTAATAGTAAGTCTACTGATTGTAGGAATATTGAGTATCAATCGTGTATCAATTTTGAGTATCAATAATCTCATTATTGATAGTGACTCCCACTACCTTCACAGGACAAGAGTCTTGAATATTTTTTGAGGCAGAGGGAGATATATTCTTGCTGCGGTACGTTCGCTCACTGAGCTGGTTCATTAGTTCGCAGACTCGTGCTGGGTGACATCATCAGTACAGCCTCCGAGGAAGGTGTGTTGTGTTTTGTTGTGCTTTCCCACCTGGTATTTAAACTCTGGGGTCCGTTGGAGTTGATTACCTCATTTCCAGTATTTCCTCGTGGTGGTGTATACATAGGGTCGAATTCTACATGTTTATTGACGGCCTTCTTGGAGGAGAACCAGGTCTCTAGAAATTCCTGTGCTTTTCTCTGTTTGTCCTGTCCTAGGATCCTGATGTTGCCCCAACTGAATTGGTGGTTCTCCTTATCCGTGTGAATGGAGATTGGTAAGTATTGGTCATATCTTTTTGTTGCTAATTGGTGTTCATGTATTCTTGTGGCCAGCTACCTTCTGCCCAAGGTAATGTTTGTCGCAGTCCTTTGTGGAATCTTGTATATCACATTGGCTCTGTACATAGTGGTCTTGGTTTGTGTTAGCAGTTGGCGTAAAGTTGATGCAGGTTTGTGTGCCACTCTGATGCCCAATGGTCTTAGGAGTCTTGTGGTCAGTTCAGATACATTTTTGATGTATGGTAACATGACACATGTGGCAGGGAGTACTGTATCTTCCTGTTGTTGTTTGTGTGATAGGCATCATCAGACCCAGCTGTTCGGGTATGCATTGTCCTTAAATACTTGGTAGTATTTACGTGAATACTTGTGACAGTACAGTACTTCAAGAACATATCCGAACTGACCACAAGACTCCGACGACCACTGGGCATCAGAGTGGCACACAAACCTATATGTCAATCCTACGCCAACTGCCAACTCAAACCAAAGACCCCTTATGGACACAACCAACACGATGTACAACACTCCATGCAAGGCCTGTGACAAACATTACCTTGGACAGACAAGGAGGAAACCGGCCACATGAATACACGAAAACCAACCAGCAACATAAAGACATGACCAATACTCTCTTGTCTCCATTCACATGGATAAGGAGAACCACCAGTTCAATTGGGACAACATCAGAATCCTAGGGCAGGCCAAATGGAGACAAGCACGAGAATTTCTGGAGGCCTGGTTCTCCACCCAGAAGGACTTAGACCCTTTATATATACACCACTGCGAAGAAATACCGGAAATGAAGTAATCAACGCCAATGGGCCCCAGTGTTTAAATGCCGGGCGGGATAAAAAACAACAGTGCTTCATTGGAGGCTGTACTGATGGTGTTACCCAGCAAACTAACGAACCAGCTCAGTGAGCGATCCAACCACAGCATCCACAACCCAAGCTACAAATTTACTCAAGAACCGCAGATATATTCTTGTTAAGGAAGTGAATGGTTCTCAGTGTTAGGCAGAAATGTGGTTTTGAGGTTACGGCCCAATCATCCATGATCTTGTTTAATGTCAGAAAGAGGCTGAATGGCTCACTACTGCTCCTAAACGTTTGCACATTTTGTTGCCAACTATTAATTATTTTGTTGAATATTTGCAGTATTAAATCTGAACCTTGATATGAGTGTATTTCCTTGAGTAATAGACAATAGGTGCAAGGGTAGGCCATTCAGCCCTTCGAGCCAGCACCACCATTCATTATGATCATGGCTAATCATCCACAATCAGTATCCTGTGCCTGCCTTATCCCCATAACCCTTGATTCCACTATGTTTAAGAGCTCTATCCATTTCTTTCTTGAAAGTATTCAGAGACTTGGCCTCCACTGCCTTCTCGGGCACAGCATTCCATATATCCACCACTCTCTGGGTGAAGAGGTTTTTCCTCAACTCTGTTCTAAATGGCCTACCCCTTATTTTTAAACTGTGTCCTCTGGTTCTGGAAATGAAAATCTTGTCAAAAAAAAAACAACAAATTAACTTCCACGCTCCATTTTTGCCGTTATTTTCTCAAAGATATCGCTTCAAGAAGCCTTGTCCAAACAAGCATAAATGTTGCAAGACACAGATTCCCACTGTTAGATTTATGTAGCAGTTATACTTAACTTATACTGAGCCTGCTAACCAATTCTTTAAAGTTGGTATCAGCTTGAAACAGACTATTTAATGGTGAAAAACTAGAAAGCTGTAACACAAAGGGACTTGGGAGTATATGTGCATGGAACACAGAAAGCTAGCACACAGGTACAGCAGGTAATCAGGAAGGCAAATGGAATGTTGGTCCTTATTTCAAGGAAGTTGGAGTTTGAGAGTAGGGAAGACTGACTGTAACTGTACGTCGTGCTATAAGCACACATCGAAAGTATTGTGATGACCTGGCATAAAGCAGGATGAACACAGCAGGCCAAGTAGCATCAGAGGAGCAGGAGACGTTTTGGGTCTGGTCCCTTCTTCAGAAATGGGGGAAGGGAGGGGGTTCTGAAATAAATAGAGAGAGAGGGGGAGGCGGATCAAAGATGGATAGAGGAGAAGATAGGTGGAGAGGAGACAGACAGGTCAAAGAGGTGGGGATGGAGCTAGTAAAGGTGAGTGTAGGTGGGGAGTGGATAGGTCAGTCCAGGGAAGACGGACAGGTCAAGGTGGGGGGAGATGAGGCTTGTCAGTAGGAGGTGGGGGTGGGGCTTGAGGTGGGAGGAAGAACGAACAAGTTAGGGAGGCAGGGACGAGCTGGGCTGGTTTTGGGATGCAGTCAGGGGAGGGGAGATTTTGAAGCTTGTGAAGTCCACTATCTCCTCCCTATCTCCCCACCTACACTCTCCTTTACTGGATCCATCCCCACCTCTTTGACTTGTCTGTCTCCTCTCCACCTATCTTCTCCTCTATCCATCTTCAATTCGCCTCCCTCTCTATCCCTATTTATTTCAGAACTCCCTTTCTCTCCCCCATTTCTGAGGAAGGGTCTAGGCCCAAAACGTCAGTCTTCCTCTTCCTATGATGCTGCTTGGCCTGCTGTGTTCATCCTAGTCTACACCATGTGATCTCAGATTCTCCAGCATCGGCAGTTCCCACTATCTCTGAATCGAGAGTATTGTGAGCAGTTTTGGTTCCCTTATTTAAGAAAATATAGAATTTCATTGGAAGCAGTTCAGAGAACATTCACTAGGATGATCTCTGGCATGCATGGCTTGTCTTATGAACAAAGGTTAAACAGTTTAGGACTCTGTTCACTGGAGTTTAGAAGAATGAGAGGTAATCTCATTGAAGCATATCATACTCTTAAGGGGCTTGACAAGATAAATACTGAGAGGCTGTTTCCCCAAATGGGAGAGTCTACGACTAGAGGGTATCATCTCAGAGCAATGCGGTACCAAGTTAAGACTGATATGAGGAGCAATTCTTTTCTCTCAGTTCTCAATTTTTTGCCTGTGACAAAGCTGTTGGAGCAGAGTCCATGTGCATATGTAAGGCTGAGATAAATAGATAGATTCTTGATCAGTAAGGGAGTTACAGGGAAAGTGCAGGAACGTGGATGTGAGCAATGCCAAATCAGCCAATTCACCTAACCTGTACATCTTTGGACTGTGGGAGGAAACTGGTGCACCTGGTGGAAACTCATGCAGACACGGGGAGAATGTTCAAACTCCACAAAGACAGTCACACAAGGCTGTAATTGAATCTGAGTCCCTGGCGCTGTGAAGCAGCAGTGCTTATCACTGAGCCACCATGCCACCTCGGTAGTTGAGAAAAAACCTTTTTAATATAATAACGCAATTACCTTCTGCAACTCTGTCAAGCAACACCGTGATTTTTTCATCCTCTAACAGGCGTTCCTTTAGAAATTTCATAAATATGCCATTTGCTAATCCGAAATGCTGAATTTCAAATGCTTCTGCACCTTGACATCTTCAAATATAGAAAACAGACAATACTTTTTCCTTTCATTACTTTTAGCGTACAGTTTATAAACCTCAGACAGTAGTTACATGGTTAAGTATAGCACTAAACAAAGATTACTTTGTTTGAGATAACAAGGGATAAGGCTGGATGAACACAGCAGGCCCAGCAGCATCAAAGGAGCAGGGACAAACTGAGCGTAGGTGTTCTGCAAAGCGGTCCCCAAGCCTCCGCTTGGTTTCCCGATGTGGAAGAGGCCACAACGGGAACAGTGGATGCAGTATACCACATTAGCAGATATGCAGGTGAACATCTGCTTGATGTGGAATGTCTTCTTGGGGCCTGGGATGGGGGCGAGGGAGGAGGTGCAGGGGCAGGTGTAGCACTTCCTGCAGTTGCAGGGAAAGTGCCGGATATGGTGGGGCTGTAGGGGAGTGTGGTGTGGACAAGGGAGTCACGGAGAGAGAGGTCCCTCCGGAAAGCACATAAGGGTGAGGAGGGAAAAATGTGTTTGGTGGATTAGAATTCATAGGAAATCATCGTAATGATTGACTTAGTGTATTTGCTTAAAATATCACTAAACTTCACAATGAAAATCTGCAAGACTAAAATGAGGTGGGAGGGAGATATTAGGAAGATAAAGGCAGAAACATTCTACGGTTCACCATACAAGAAATTGATCCAGAGTTCATGCTTAGATTAAAGAGACTAAATTCATGAGAAATTGAACAAAAGTGGAAGATTCACCTAACTTTGGCCAGAAGGATAGGTCTCCTGGTTATCCAGCATACTGAAAGTCACTTCAAAATTAAGTCAGTTCAATAGTTAGGAATTACAGTTGGAAAAGGAAAAGAAATCAAGCAAACCACATGAAACTAAAAATCGCTATGGACTGGTTTTAGGAACAGTGATCTCCTTAAGGAGCAGCATAAAACATAGCCCAGAGGGAGATATTTGGTTGTTTTGACTATTAAATGGGACGTCTCTTCTGTTGTTTAGTTTATATAGATTGGCTACTAGTGTTTAGGCAATATTGATTTTAGTTTGTTATAGGTTATGAGAACTTGAATTACTTTTCAAAGTCATCTGTATCCACAGGGAACATAGCAACATTTAATAAATCCAATAAATCAGCATTTGCAAAACGTAGAGGTGACAGGAATTCTGTTTCCAAACCACCGCTGGTTCTAATTGGACATTTTTACGAAAAACCAAACAGTGAAACTTATTTAAGAAAGTGTGGTGCTGGATGAACACAGCAGGCCAAGCAGCATCTCAGGAGCACAAAAGCTGACGTTTCGGGCTTTTCTGAAGAAGGGTCTAGGCCCAAAACGTCAGCTTTTGTGCTCCTGAGATGCTGCTTGGCCTGCTGTGTTCATCCTGCTCCACACTTTGTTATCTTGGATTCTCCAGCATCTGCAGTTCCCATTATCTCCGAGTGAAACTTATTTGGAGCTTCGATGCCTTTGACTTTCATTTGCTTAAATTTTGCACATTCAAGAGAAAAGTCAGGATGACTTTATAAAATTTATGGAAGGTGAAATTGCATCAGGACAGACAAATGCTTACGTTGCGTATCCAAAAACAATATTGGCTGTAACTTTTAAGGCCTCCATATTTGGAATGGTGTCATCATGCATGTTCCTGCAAACACACGAAACAGGTAGATTATTACTCGCAGTGTGTTATACCCCCATTAGCCCCTCACCATGCACCATACCCATGTTCCCTCCCTGTGTAGAGGCTAACCATAGGATATCGTCACAAGCCCAGCTAAGACCAGTTCATTCAGCACAGACCAAGAAGTGACAGATTTTCTTGGTATTTATAAAACCAGAAAGATGCATTTAATCACTAGCCATTTCCACTCTCCTTTTTCCTGGTACCACAGAACCTCCTGAATTGTGAGGGAAGTTAAACGATTACCACTTAGCTGCTGAAATGTTGCTCTGACACCAGTATTTGCGGCTTTAATTTTCTATTGTGTCCTCTGCTCACTATAGCAGCTCTCTACAAAAGCATAGCTAAGATAGAGATCTCAACACACGGTCTACTATAAATACAAATTTATCACCTCTTGCCTGATGAGGTTGACTTGCAGAAACAAGAAATAAAATGAGAAGGCATTTGTGAATTAAGAAAATTGTTGTTAGAAATAATGTTTCTCTAGTTCTAGATGAATAGATTAGTACTTTCAATAAATTTGGGACAGGTTGTTAATTATTAGAGTAGGCCCCCTAAATCTATGTCAGTTCAAACTATATGGACAACTCACTATCACAGCTGTTTGGCTCTTACTGTCTAACTGACTTTGGGTTGGCTACAAAGATGAAGATCAATACACGGAAGCTGATGATGAAAGGAATATATTTTGTGCTGTTAAATAATACATGGTACAATTTTCTCTGGTTGTTACATGTACCTTTTCCTGCACATGTCCAGCAGGAAGACATTCAGTCCAGTCTCCTTCTCTTGCATTAGTTTTAGGATGCTCTGCACACACAAGCAGTTTGCTGATCTATATGGATTTGGGGCATTAATTGGCACCATAAAACTGTTGCCGTAGTTTTCGTACCCATGTCCAGCGTAATACAATAAACCTGCAATAATTAGTACAAGTATACATTAAGTCAAACATAGCAATTATTACGACCAAGCACCTACTGGCCAACAGGCAGCAGGATAAAAAAAACTTGACTTATGTGTTGAGACCTTCGCAGATTTTCCATCCTTACTTCTCAAATTCTCTGATTTGAGGACGTCCTGTCATAAGAATGTACCATCACAGTGGCATTTGTTGTCCATCCCAAATTGCCCTGAAACTGTTGCTTGCTAAGCCATTTCATGGGTAGTTAAGTGTCAAATCAGATTGTTATGTGTCTGGAGTCATGTGTTGGCTTGACTAGGTAAGGATAGTGGATTTGGTTCCCTGAAAAATAAATGAGTGAACCAGAAGGAAGTGTTACAATAATTTTGGGCAATTACGGATGGGTAATAAATGCTAGCCAAGCCAAATGGCCTATATCATGTGAACAAACAAAGAAAAACAAACAGTAATTTTATGGTCACCATTATGAAAATTAACTTAACATTTTAAATTTATGAATTAAATTACATTCCAGCAATTTCCTTCGTGGGATATGAACCAATGACCAGTCTAGTGTACATACCACTGTACATCATTGGTCCCTTACCAGCTACTTGTATAGACACTCACCTGAAACGGTGTCATAACAATGAGATGAGATTCCCCAAGACCAATGATTATGAGGACAGACAAGAAAGTGCCACTGAGGCCACCTTCTTTCATAAGATGTGGGTGTCACTGGCAAAGTCAGCATTTCTTGCAAATCCATCATTGCCATTGAATTAAGTGACTTGCTGGGCCATGTTGATGTCAGTCAATTACTTTGCTCTTGGTCTGGAGTCACATGTAAAATTCATTATGGGATGTGAGTAGCATTGGTCAGACCAGCACTGTTTGCTCATCTACAGTTGCTCTTCAGAAGATGGAGAGGAACTGCCTTCTTGAATTGCTGCAGTCCATTTGGTGTGGGTACACCCTGCTAGGGAGGGAGATCCAGGATTTTAACCCAGCAACATTGGATCAAATATATGACATAAATGTCCAAGTTTGGATAGGGTGCAGCTTGGTGGGGATCTCCCAGGTGTTGATGTTCCTATGCATCTGCTGCCTTTGGCTTTCTATATGGTAATAGTTGTGGGTTTGGAAGCTGCTCTCGAGGGAACCGTGGTGACTCTCTGCCAGAGGATTTTGGAGAACTAGATTACTTTTTACAACTGACGGTTGAATCTATCGTCACTTGTCAGAAAAACCCACTGGGTTCACTAATGTCCTTGAGGGCAGCAACTGCCATCCTTACCTGGTCTGGGCTATATGTGACTCCAGAGCCACTGCAATGTGGTTGACTCTTACGTGCCCTCTGGGCAATTAGGGACAGGCAATACATGCTGGACAAGCCAGTGACGCCTGCATCCCCTGAATGAATTTTAAAAAAAGTTGTTTTCTGGTTATTATTCTGGAGACTACTTTTATTTCTTATGTTCTTATCCAACTCCCATCCCATTATCAAGGTTGATTAAGTTCAAATATGCCCCAGCTGCAATTAAGCACACTCTTACCCTGCCTTGTGAGAACACAGCTTTGGCTCCTGACCCATGTTGTTAGCTAATCACAGCCAGAGCAGGGCCGAGGGGCCACAATTGACTGTGTTCTCACTGATATCCAGGCTTTACCTGTGATATGTTTTTAGGGATTTCTACAACAAAATCTGGCTGAGAACAGAGCCAGGATCAGATGTATGACCCCAAACAAGAACAAACTTTCTTGCAAAGGTTCAAACAGTGAAATACCTGAGGCTGAAAGGCGATTGTCGATCAAAAAAAAAAATACAAAAGCAAACAATAAAGCTGGTGGCTCACCAACCTTGTCAAGATGCCATTTGCTGTTCTGAGAGGCTGCTAAAAAGTTCATGTCATTTGTACCGTATTAGAACATAGAACATAGAACAGTACAGCACAGAACAGGCCCTTCAGCCCACAATGTTGTGCTGACCATTGATCCTCATGTAAGCACCCTCAAATTTCTGTGACCATATGCATGTCCAGCAGTCTCCTCAATGTCCCCAATGACCTTGCTTCCACAACTGCTGCTGGCAACGCATTCCATGCTCTCAACTCTCTGTGTAAAGAACCCGCCTCTGACATCCCCTCTATACTTTCCTCCAGCCAGCTTAAAACTATGACCCCTCGTGTTAGCCTTTTCTGCCCTGGGAAATAGTCTCTGGCTATCAACTCTATCTATGCCTCTCATTATCTTGTATACCTCAATTAGGTCCCCTCTCCTCCTCCTTTTCTCCAATGAAAAGAGTCCGAGCTCAGTCAACCTCTCTTCATAAGATAAGCCCTCCAGTCCGGGCAGCATCCTGGTAAACCTCCTCTGAACCCTCTCCAAAGCATCCACATCTTTCCTATAATAGGGCGACCAGAACTGGACGCAGTATTCCAAGTGCGGTCTAACCAAAGTTTTATAGAGCTGCAACAAGATCTCACGACTCTTAAACTCAATCCCCCTGTTAATGAAAGCCAAAACACCATATGCTTACTTGACAACCCTGTCCACTAGGGTGGCCATTTTAAGGGATCTATGTTTCTGCACACCAAGATCCCTCTGTTCCTCCACACTGCCAAGAATCCTATCCTTAATCCTGTACTCAGCTTTCAAATTCGACCTTCCAAAATGCATCACCTCGCATTTATCCAGGTTGAACTCCATCTGCCACCTCTCAGCCCATCTCTGCATCCTGTCAATGTCCCGCTGCAGCCTACAACAGCCCTCTATACTGTCAACGACACCTCCAACCTTCGTGTCGTCTGCAAACTTGCTGACCCATCCTTCAATCCCCTCATCCAAGTCATTAATAAAAATTACAAACAGTAGAGGCCCAAGGACAGAGCCCTGTGGAACACCACTCACCACTGACTTCCAGGTAGAATGTTTTCCTTCTACTACCACTCGCTGTCTTCTGTTGGCCAGCCAATTCTGTATCCAGACAGCTAAGTTCCCCTGTATCCCATTCCTCCTGACCTTCTGAATGAGCCTACCATGGGGAACCTTATCAAATACCTTGCTGAAGTCCATATACACCACATCCACAGCTTGACCCTCATCAACTTTTCTAGTCACATCCTCAAAGAACTCGATAAAGTTTGTGAGGCATGACCTGCCCCTCACAAAGCTGTGTTGACTGCATTTAATCAAGCCATGCTCTTCCAGATGGTCATAAATCCTATCCCTCAGAATCCTTTCTAACACCTTGCAGACGACAGACGTGAGACTTACTGGTCTGTAATTGCCGGGGATTTCCCTATTTCCTTTCTTGAAGAGAGGAATTACATTTGCCTCTCTCCAGTCCTCAGGTATGAGAAAAAAAGCAAAGTTATCGTTTCAGATCTAGTGACCCTTCCTCAGAACTTCTGAGGAAGGGTCACCGGACCCAAAACGTTAACTGATTTTTTCTTCACAGCTGCTGCCAGAACTGCTGAACTTATCCAGCAGCTTTGTTTTCGTTCCTGATTTACAGCATCCGCAGTTCTTTCGGTTTTTATGAAGCAGGAGTTAAACAGATCAACTTCATATTCCCCACATTGCTGTTTATGAGACACTCTTGTTGTAGAATGTCTGCCTCCCTCAGCTTATGACAACAATCACAAATACATTATTCATTGTGCCAAATCCTTTGAGATGCTTCTTCATTTGACGGGCTATCAAAAGTGGAAACTGGTCACAACACTTAGGAATCATTAAAGCAAACAACTGAGAAATCCCCACAACACTGTTTCTATTTGTTTAAAGTAGGGTTCTTAGCACCTTATGCTTTCAGGGATATACTCCAGTTATAGAACCTGGAATGACTTAGGCTCAGCTTGCAAGGGCCATCAGTGAGTACCCCTCCAAGTGTTAACCCTGCTTACTGCAAGGATTGGTGTTTGGTCAACAAAAACCATTTCTCATTGAAACACTGGCAAACATCCTGCTGCTTTCTTGTTACCTAATCTGTGTTTGGTCCCGCAGGGTAATGGAAACAAGATTGCGGGTAAAGAATACAATAGGCTAAATTTAAAGAAGGGAACGCAGATTGGGTAACCACCTTCAGCCAATCAACTAATATGATCCCGAGCTTCTAGTAGCTTGCCATTTTAATTCTCCAACTTTGCTCTCATACCAACATCTCTGACCTTTGAGTGCTGTACTGTTCCAGTGAAGCTCAACATAAGTTGAGCACTTCACATTCTGATTGAGCACCTTAGTGTCTTCTAGAAACAACACTGAGATCAAAAGTATTAGACCATAATTTCTGTCCCACTATTTTGTTTCCTTTACTTTGCATAATACCCTTATTCCCACTTTCAACAGTGGTACATCTACTCTAGGCACTTCTCTGTATTTTTTATTCCTCCTCATTATCATTCCCTTTGGCTCAGAAAGATTGACGTTTCTGTTATTCATCTTTCACCCCATCACAGACTTCCTTTTATCTGAGTCGGACAGTGCAGAAGAGGCCCTTTGGCCCATCAAGTCTGTACAGCCAAAAATATACTAATACCTGTACTTCCACTTTCCTGCACAAGGCCCATAGCCTTGGATGTTATGCCACGCCTTGCTTGAAACCCACTAAACTTCTAAGTTTTCCCAGCTTTGATGAACTGTCATTGACCAAAAACATTAAATCCACTTCTCTTTGGCAGACATGGAAGATCTTCTAAGAATTTTCACCACTTCCTGTTTTTATTTCAGATTTCCAACATTCTCAGTGAAATAATTCCACAAAGGCCAGATTTCTATGGATGTTCCAGTTTCCTCCCACAATCCAAAGGCATGCAGGCTAGGTGGATTAGCCATGGGAAATGCAGGACAACAGGGATTGAATGGGAGGGGGTGCATTGGTGTGGACTTGTTGGGCTGAATGGGCTGTTTCCGTACTGCAGGGATTCTATGATTACAATCACTACATGCAGCATTCTGCTTCTTGATCTCATTCTTTGCTATGCTGTTCTCCCAAAACCCCTTAAACTCACACCTGAAATCAGGACCTTTCTAACGTTCATACACCACACCTGATGCTTTTGCTTTAAAAGAACGAAATACTGAGTTACAAGCACTGATAATTCATAGAATATGAGGGAGTGAGAGAAAGGGGATGTTGGTGACTATATGCCACATGCTCATCAGAGTTTGTGAAACTCATTGGTCACAGGACTTTGCCTAAAAAAAGGATGATTGAGGTACATATCTACCTCCAAGGATGTTTGAAAACTAAATAATGGAATATCAGTCTTGGCTCAGTGTTAACATCTTGACCCAGGAGACAAATGTTGGGAGGTGAAGTCCCCATCTCATAGACAGTGAGCACTTTATCCACCCTGACACTTCACTGGAATGGTGAGAGAAGGATGGTCTGCTCCATGAGCAGTCTTCTGGATCAAACATTAAACTGAGGACCCATCTCCCACTCAGTAGGGTGCGAAAGATCCCAAGGCACTCTTTGACTGAAAGTAGGGGAGCTCATCTAGTATTCAGGTCAATAGGTTGTTCTCAACAAATATTAACTATTTATCTTGTATATGTTTGTGGGATCTTTCTGTGCCAGAATGGCTCTCCTTAACCTGTATTTAATTGGCTTTCATTAAAAAAAAGCATGAGATGTGTGAATTGACAGAACAGTTCCACACTTTACCAATATTACAAGAAACTTTGGTTACATACCACCTTTAATGTATAGTCCCAAAATGCTTTTCAGGAATGTTATATAAAAAAAAAACCATCATCAAGCTAGGCAAGGAGATATTTGGTCAAATGACGAAAGGCACGGCCAAAGTGGCACAGATTCTATTTTCAGGAATGTCTTAAAGATGGTAGTGAGGTGGAGAAATGGAGGAAGATATTGTAACAAAAATTATACATTGGCTGGTAAGGAGCTGCATTAACTAATGAAACAAATTGAGAATCCAGTTGCTTCACACGTCAATTGAAACTTGGGAACATGAACATGTAGCCATGTTACTTGATATGCAAGTGAATCATGCTCACTGCTGACAAGTGACTTGAAGCTGTTGCACAAGTCAATGTGCCTTGTATGCATGCTTAATTTTCACCTTCTTGACAGACTATCAATCTGGAGGAACAAAATGCTTTTATAGTTTGCTTGCAGAGTCAATCATTGCTATTTATACCCTCATGGTTCAGCTTTGCATCTGTTCAGACTGGAATGTGGCAACTTGAAAAGTTTAAAACTCCTTCAACAGAAATACCAAGGTCAAGGCACCATGGTATTAGAAGTGTACCAATAATTATCTTGATTTAAAGGACAAAAACTGGTTTGTGTGATTTATCAGCTTGCTGGAATTGAGCTTTACATTTTTCAAATTTTAAAAATGAAATTACACATAATATATTACAATGCCTGCAAGTTAATATCAAGAAGTTTTCACTCATGTCATTAAAACAAAAATATTCAGCAATCCTTCAGTTCATCATAAATTGCTTCAGGTGGCTAGAAGTTGGAGGTAATAGTGTGTACTCTAAGTTTCTTTTGATTTATTGGTGAGATTACAGACTAGATTTTCCCATTTTGAACAAGTTGTTGTAACTTGGTCACCATGACATTAAATGACATAGATTGGAAAATCTAGGTTACTAACTTCTTGAAAATGGAAATAAAATCCTACACTAAATTTTAGTAAGTTAACATTGGTCCCCCACCTATAAATATATCAGGTAATGTTCATTCATCCAGATGTGCTGATTAGGCACCTCAACATAAATTAGAAAAACAACACAAACGACTTTTATGAAAATCAAAATGTCATTCACCAGGAGATTCTGACTGACGTAACACAAGTTCCTGTAGTTTAGCCTTTGTAACATGTACCGAAGCAATCTGGGGTCTACAGAGGTCTTGAAGTTTATTAATAACCAACCATTATACAAACATAACTTCACAGACTTGAATATTGTCTAGGTACTGTACTTACCTATGTTGTTGTTACATTATGAATGGTTGACTGACTGACTGTTGCTGACCAACAAACTGAACATAGGAAATTAAACGAAAACTTATTATACTGGAGTATCACATCATGTAACAATCTAACTAGCTTAAAAGGTACAGTTTGTTTCTGAGATCTGTGCAATAATACAATGGACATGACAGTAGTGATGCTTCTTTATTAACTACCAGATCAAATTTTATGTACCCAGATAACTGTTCAAGGCATAATAAATCAGTATCCTAACCAAAAAATATACTAAGTATATTTAAATAATCATTTGCCTGAAGGAAAGGATAGCCCATGAAGTATACTAGGTAGTCACAGATATTGTCAGAGTACTTACAGGGCTATTTTATGTACTGGTTCACTAATGTTACAACACTATTTTGTTCATCGCATGTACAAAGAGGAACAAAATTCATTGGGAACTGAGACATGCATCCCAAATTGCAGCCTTCCATTTTCAATGGAAACGATGTGTATCAACAACTACTGGAGGAAATATGATTACTAAAGTGAAAATCTGCTTGATCTCTAAGGAAGACAGGAACAAAGACTGCTTCAATCCCTGATCTGGGTTATATCATCTGGTTTATAAAATCAGGGTTAGGCAATTTGGGAAGGAAAATCTAGCACAGAAATCTTGATATCACTGCAAGGGTGAAAGACAGAATAATTTTGCTACTTAAGGAGTGCAAAATACAAAACTTTCCATTCTGCTCTCTGCAGGTTTAAAAGCATAACAAAGAGGCAAACTGTCAACTATAGACAGATTTTTATGAACACTAAAGAAAACTTCTTAACAACAGCCGCAAGATGCATTGGCAGGCACTTGCAGCCTCAGGCTCTGATGTTCATGCATTCAGCTATCTTTCTTGCAATCTCAATTTATAAGGTGTTTGTACATAGCCCCACTTAAAAGATATCATGTTGAGATAAGAATAACTTCTGCTGCAGAATATACACCAATCTTGGCATGTTCCAAGTTCATCATTTCCTCAAGATGGATATAAATTTATTGTTTTTCATTATAATTGCAACTTCCCAATTGTACACCATTTACAACAATTACAACAGACATTTTAAACCATGTTTATACAGATTCTTTAAAATTAATTTAATTGTGCAAAACATTTGAGGCTGACTTTAAGTTAGTTACTTTATACAATTTTAGTGATAAAAATCAGACAACTAAATTGATTTTTTTCAATATGCTCTGTAGGATGAAACGAGCTTGTGCAGTTTCAATAATTAAAGTTTCTCCTTGAATTTTCATTCCTATTTTTTCCCTCCTATCCTTTGTGGAGAATTGGATCATTAAACAGCAGATCGCTGATGTTTGGTCAAGTGCTCATTTTGTATCAGTGGCCTTAGGCACTGAGGTCCCATCCTATACACACTGGAATTTTCTCAGTCTGCAAACCTCCAAGGTCTGTTTGTGGCAGCAGCTTCCAGAGTCAGAAATCAGAGTATTGGCACACCAATCGGTAAGTGTGTAACCTCCAAGCAGCTGAGCAACTACACAGCATGGAGGGAACAGAGACGTGGGCGAAGTGACAACAAATGTGTTATGGTCAGTGGAACCTCATTAGCATTTTGTAGTTCAGCTTCCAGTCCATGGTCCAGCTGAGCAAACAACCTGGCTGATGGGTGGGAGGATGATATAATGACAGGAATTTCCAGCTGGGGTCCTTTGGGAAAAGAAACCCGAAAAATGAGAGGGGTTGCGGAGGTCACTTTTAAATTCCTGGTGAGGGGATCGGGTGGGTGGAAATATTTTAGATACAGGACTATAATCAGAGAAGTGATGGTTGTTCTCCTTAGAGGAAAGGGGATTGAGGACACATCTGATCAAGGTGCACAAAGTTTCAACACCTTTCCACAAGGTGGACATAGAAAAGCAGCTCTATCAGCTAATGGTACAAGACTAGGGCAGACTCAGATGTAAGATCTTGGAAAGAGATAAAGGGAATGTGGGAAAGAACTTCCTTTAAGTATTAAACCATAAGACAATTAGGCACAGGAGCAGAAATCTGGCCATTCAGCTCACCGAGTCTGCTCTGCCATTCAGTCATGGTTGATAAGGTTCTCAACCCCATTTTCCCAGCCTTCTCCCCATAACCTTCGATCCCCTTAACAAATAAGAACCTACCTATCTCTGTATTAAACATACTCAATAATCTGGCCTCCGTAGCCTTCTGTGGCAATGGATCCCATACATTCACCACTTTCTGTCAGAAGAGGTTTCTCCTCAACTCTGTTCCAAAGGGTTAATAAAATATGGAGCTGGATGAAAACAGCAGGCCAAGCAGCATCTTAAGTGCACAAACCTGCTGGGTTCATCCAGCTCCACACTTTATTATCTCGGATTCTCTAGCATCTGGAGTTCCCATTATCTCTGTTCCATTTACACTATGGCTGCCCTCGGGTCCTAGTGTCTCCAGCTAATGGAAACATCTTCCCAATGTCCACTCTGTCCAGGCTGTTCAATATTCTGTAAGTTTCAATTAGATCCCACTTCATCCTTCTAAACTCCATCAAATATAGACCCAGAGTCCTTAAATGTTCCTCATACATTAAGACTTTCATTCCTGGGATCATTCTTGTGAATCTCCTCTGAACCCACACCAGGGCCAGTACAAACTTCCTCAGGTATGGGACCCAGAACTGCACATAATATTCTAACCAGAGCCTTATAAATCCCCAGAAATACATCCCTGTTTTTATATCAAGTTCTCTCTAAATAAATGCCAACATTGCATTTGCCTTCCTAACTATCAACTCAATCCGCAAGTTAGCCTTCAGTGAATCCCAGATAGGACTCCCAAGTCCCTTTGCACTTCAGATTCTGAATTTTCTCCCCATTTAGAAAATAGTCTATGCCTCTACTCTTCCTACCAGAGTGCATGCTTCATTCTTTCCCACATTATATTCCGTCTACCACTTCTCTGCCCACTCTCCTAACCTGCCTAAATCCTCCTGCAACCTCCCTGCTTCCCCAATACCACCTGTCACCTCACCAATCTTTGTATCGTCTGCAAACTTAGCCAGATTGCCCTATGTTCCTTCACCTAGATCATTCATGTATAAAGTAAAAAGGTCCCAACACTGATCCATGTGGAACACCGCTTGTCACTGGCTGCCATTCTGAGAAAGGTCCTTTTAACCCCATTCTCTGCTTTCTACCAGACAGCCAATCTTTTATCCATGCTAGTACCTTGCCTCTAACACTATGAGCCCTTAACTAACTCAGCAGCCTCCTGTGTGGCACCTTGTCAAAAGCCTTCTGGAAGTCCAAGTAGATAACATCCATTGGCTCTCCTTAGTCTAAACTGCTCATTACATCCTCAAAGAATTCTAACAGATTTGTGGAAAACCTGGTGGAAACAGATGCTCAATGATTTCAGAAGAAAATTGGATAGACATTTGACTAGATGGAAATAGACTGACAGAGAGGAGGAAAGAGCAGTGGAATCTGGAACCAACTAGATTTCACTTCAGAGGAAATAAGCCTGGTTTTGGTGGGTGAAAAATCTGCACTGTCTCCAAAATAAGGGTATAATTGAGTGTTGGAATCAGAAGTGGGAAACCTGCCTTCAGGAGGGCTGGATGGTGGCTGGAGACGCAACCTGATTGGTAGGGTATGGAAGCCTGAGAATGGGAGATGGGATCATATTCTATAAATTTCTGACATGTCAACTGTTCAAAATAAAACCAAATAGAGTCATTTTATTTTTTAAAAAATAAGTAAGTTTTTGAACCTGATCATTGTAAAGCCCAGACTATCAAATAATTGATCATGATGCAACACAAACAATTTTTATCTCTCTAGAAGCTACTAGAAATTAACTGCCAGAGCACACTGCAATGTGTTGAAAGATGGACATACCATATACACCCTTGTCCAGCAAGAGTAAGAATTCATACACTGCATTACGCATCTCTGATTCGGTGAGGTCCAACAGAGATACCACTTTAAAATCCAGCTGTCTCAACAAATTGGTCAGTTCATATACATCCATCATTGGTGCCTTTAACTTGGGGTGGTTGAGATACGACATGTTGCCTATCAGAAGAGCCACCTTGTCTGTTGCTACAAAGATATAATATTTAGAGTAATAATCATTTTAAAACCACAACAAAGTCATAAAATAGAATCATAGAACGATACAATATAGCCCATCATTTCAAGAGCTTCCTTGTGCTGATTTTCTGCAAGAGTATCACTCTAATCTCTTCTCTTCAAGTATGTACCCAATTATCCTTTTGAAAATTCCAAATCTGCTGCCCTTATCTTTTGTCTAGGGCATAACAACTCACTGTAGAAAATGTTTCTCCTCAACTACCTGATGGATCTTTTTGTGAATTATTTTAAATTGGTGTGCTTTGATTACACAGAATTAGGATATACAGCCCAAGAACAAATGCAATTCTTGAAAATTAGCTGGGTGAAATTCACAGCACTAAAGTTTACAGTAGGTAGAACTTAATGAAAAGGGTGCATTTCCTTCAACAGTATAACTAGAAATATGAGCCAATTCCATTCGTGTTCAGCATCCGAGCTGATACACATACAACAACAGTACAATGTACAGTGTGTATAATTATAGGTTGAAGCAGATAATAAAAAACCCACATAGAGGAGACTTGAAGGCAATTAAAGCATTGCCCTACAGCCTGCATTCTCTTTTATAGCCTCTATCAATCACTTTTGGAAATATCCCCACTCCCTTTCCACTTAATGGACATTTTTGGTAATGGAAAGCATGAAAAAAGATTCCAACCACTACGCAGTCTGACATCTGCTCTACTGCTGATACACAGCTGGGTCACGTTTCAGGAACACAACCTCACCTCAAAGAGCAAAATTTCATCTCCCCAAAAATGTCAATTTCCCACCTGCCCACTAGTTTTCTGCTCCCAGAAGCCCCATTCAGTTCTGCCTAGTATCTTCTCTCTGAACCTTCATTTATCCTGATCCTATTTCAGGAGGCCATGCAATATAGGAACAAAAGTACACCATTCAGCCCGTTGAATATGCCCAATTCCAAAGATGTGCAGGCTAAGTGGATTGGCCATGCTAAATTTCCCATAGTGTTCTGGGGTGTGTGGGTTATAGGGGGATGGGTCTGGGTGGGATGCTTCAAGGGGCGGTGTGGACTTGTTGGGCCGAAGGGCCTGTTTCCACACTGTAGGGAATCTAACCTAATCTAATCTAATCAATTCACAGCAGGACTAGGAATGGAATGCGTAAAATGAGTTGAGGGATGGAATCAGGCTCTAATGTTTTATTGAAGTCAATGTTGATTAGGACTGTTATGACATAGGTTGCTTTCAGCATAGTCACCCATTCCCAAGTATTCCTAGGCCCATGATCACGCTGTAGAAATTGCAATCAGCACAGCTAACCCATTTTCTCACTCTTAGCTCTTACTGCCACTTATTCACCTTTTCTTCTGTCTAGGCCAGCTATCCATTACCTCCTTGTTTATCTACCCCTTTCATATCTCTCTCACTCTCTCTCTCTGGGCTCCGTCTCCACCTTCTGTTCACCTCTCTTCTTCACCCCATCATTCCCATCCACCACTTTGCCATCAGCATAATAACCACCTTTTCCTAGCTACTAACAGTTCTGATGAAGAGTTGCATGATTCGAAACACTATCTCCTATTTTATTCCCATAGATGCTGCCAGACCTGCTGAGTTTCTCCAGCAATTTCTGTTTTTGTCACAAGAAGAAGCAACCCCTCTGCATCTACTCTGGAAAGCCTTCTAAGAATCTTGTGTATTTTAACATAGCCACCTCTCATTCTCTTAAATTCTAATGAGTACGAGCACAATCTAAACAACTTATCTTCAACATATCTTTACCAGAAAATCCCTCCATACCTTGGATCAAGCTATTTAGCCTTCTCTAGATTGCTTGCAATTTCATTTGTTTTCTTTTGATAAGGGGACCAAACTGTTCATAGTATTGCAGGAGTAGTATGTGTGCATTTTGTACAGTTTCAACCAGACTTCATTTTTTTTATACTCCATTCCCTTTGAATTAAAGGCCATATTTCCATTTGCCTTCCCTATTACCTGTTGAATTCAGATGCTACCTTTTTGTTATTTATGAAGAAGAACCCCCAAATCTCTGGGTTCTATAGCTTTCTGTAGTCTTTCCCCACTTATTCAGTGGTAACAATGGCATTTGTTAGAAAGGATAGTCTAATGTTGTGAACTTTTTCTGATCTCAAGTCAAAATTGGGTTGGACCACTGAAGAAAGCCACTTGGCCCGCTTGTCTGTGCTAGCACTCTGAAGGTTGTAATTTTCTTAGTGTTCCTCCTTGGCCTTCTCCTTGTAACTCTGCATGTCCTTCTTTTACAGATCATAATCCAATTCCCTTTCGAATGCCTTAATTGACCTTTTTCCACAACACTGTCAGGAAGCGTATTCCAGCTCCTGATCATTTCTTACTTGAAATTGTTTCTCCACAAGTCTCCACCTCTTTGTCATTTACCTTCAATCTGTTTTCTCCACTTTTTGATCCTTCCACCAGTGAGAAAACCCTGATGATTTTTAATATTTCAATCAAATCTCCTCTCAATCTTCCCTACTCCTAGAAAAATAACCCCAAAAATAACCAGCTACTCTGATGCAAAATTCTTCACCCACAAACATTCATCCAATTCCTCCTTTGGAATGATCCTATTAAATGTGTTTCTAACCTCTGGGCAATCTGAAAACATCAATTGTAGAAGTCAACTACTTTTCTGGGGGATTAGCATAACACAAAATGAAGGCAGTGTTGGTGAGTGAGCAAACATTTTCCTCTTGTTTCGTTTACAAGGTCTGCTGCAGAGTGTGTTTTTGGAAGTTTCAGGCAACTCTTTCACTGCACCAAAACAAAGGGCACTGGTTTGACCAGAAAGTATCTGCAGATCTCAAAAGTTAAATGGTTAGCAGGTAGCTCAAAATAACAGAACTAGCATGAGCTCGGTTCCTTTTCCAGTTAAGGCAGGCTTACAACGTGCTTCCTCACTGCCTTAGAGAGAGGAAAACTGCCAAGAAAATAGATCAGTATGGAACATCAGCAGATAACAAGTCAAGAAACTTTCTTGGCAGACCATACATGAATGAATAAATACTATTCATTAAGCACTTGTTTATTAAAGTTGGTTGCATCAGTTAACTAAGTGTACTGAAAATTTACTTTAGGAAAAAATAAAATATTATACTAAATGACTTGCCACATTTATAGAACATCCACACAGAGAGAACAAAAGAAGGTAACTTCACTCACCATAATGTCTTTGGTTAAATCCTAAATCTAGTGGTCCAACTTCAACGGGTTCACCTGAGATAATAAAAGATAGGTAATACTTAATAGAAGTTCAAGGCCTTCCTTTCTAGAATGACTGCAATTTTCCACAATCATACTCAGGCCTCAGCTATTCAATCCATTTGTAGATTGTACTACCAACTCACTATGATTTGAATTAACTTCAGAAACTACTAGCATAGATTTCTTTTTTTAAACAAGGCTACCTGTAAGTTGAAGAGGACATTTTTTTAAAATTTAATTTGAAGCCCGCTATTTGCTGTGGCAAGAATTGACTCCAAGTCTCCAGAACATTACCAGGGCCTGTGGGTTAATAGTCGAGCAATAACACCACTAGGCCATCACCTCCATGGCTGCAGTGCTCAAAAAAGCATTAATTCAGATTTTAATTATGGTAGAACTAAAATAATTTACACTTTCAATTGCTTGATGAGGACAAAAGTACCATCACTGAGGTGGATCTGCGGATCTAATACACACAACATCTGCCAACATATATATTAGAGTTTATTTCTGGAAGGACTGGGACACAAAAAAAAACACACACTTGCCTGTTTCTCGAGGATATTTGCATTCATCTGAAAGAGATTCAGCAAAGGAAAAGTTCAGTAAAAGCTAAAAATTTAATCCCTGATTTTACGTATGAAATAGGAGCAGAAGTAGGCTATTTGGCCCTGCCTGGCAGCTCCACCATTCACTAAGATCATGGTTGATCTGTGTCTGCTTTGTTATGCGTTTTGAATTCCTTGTTCCCATTTCTTGTCATTTCTGTCTAAAAGAGTGACCTGTAATTTCGGAACACTGCTGTCTAGTTCTGGGCTTGACTGTGTCAAGATCGTTCAGGACCTGAGATATTCACATAAAACCACCACTCATAATAAAAGCAAAGTAGACAGCAGATGTTGGAAATCAAAAATAGAAAACACAGAATATGTTGGAAAAGCTCAGCACAACTGGCAGCATTTGTGGAGCGAGAAACAGAATTAATAATTCAAGTTCAATATAACTCTTCTTTAGTGTCTTGAAATTCTGAAGAAATGCCACAGTTGGATGTTCTTCATTGTGAAAAACAGAAAGGAAGAATATTATTTAAATGGTGATTTATTGGGAAGTGTAGATGCACAAAGGCATCTGGGTATCCTTGTACATTGGTCAAAGAAAGTAAACAGGCAGGTGTACCAAGCAGTTAGGAAGCAAATGGTATATTGGCCTTTCTGACAAGAGGATGGGAGTTTAGAAGTAGCGATGTCTTACAGCAGTTATACAGGGCCTCAGTGAGATCACACCTGGAATACTGCCAGCAATTACTGTCTCCCTACCTGAGAAAGAATATACTTGCCATAGAGAAAGTACAGCAGATGTTCACTCAGCTGTTACTGGAACAGTAGGGCTGTTCTGTGAGGAAAGGTTGGTTGTAATAGGGCTGGGCAGACTAGATGCAGGGTGGTTCTCTCTCCTGGTTTGGGAATTTTGAACCAGCGAACAGAGTCTCAGGATATGGCGTAGATCAACTAGAACTGAAATGAGGAAATAGTTCTTCATTCAGAGTTGTAAACCTGTAGAATACTTTACCGCAGAAGGCTGTAGAAGCCAAATCACTGAATATATTCAAGAAAGAGATAGATACATTTATAAATTTTAAAGACATGGAGGAGTTTTAGGAAAAAGCTAAAGTATGGCACTGAGGTAGAATATCACCATAATCATGTTGAATGGTGGAGTTAGCTCAAAGGGCTGAATGGCCTACTCCTGGTTTCGATGTTTCTGTGGTGCTGCCAGACCTTACGAGTTTGTCCAACATTCCTTTGCTTTTATTTCAAATCACCCCTCATTCTTAAAATTCAGAGGAAACAAACCCAGTCTGTCCAACTTATCCCACCAAAAACATACAGTTCATTCCAGCTATCATTCTACCAAATCTCCTCTGAAATACCTCTAATATTTTTATATCCTTCCTTTAAATGAGGACACCAAACTTACACACAGTATTTGAGATGTGGTCTCACCTAATATGCTGAAGCACAAAATCCTTACTTTTACATTCAGTTCCACTTATAACAAAGGATAGCATTCAATTAGCTAGCCTTCGTAATTACTCGCTGTACTTGCATGCTAATGTTTTGTACTTGAACACCCAGATCTTCTGCTTCTTAGAGTTCTGCAATCATTGTCAGTGCAAGTTATACTTGGCTATTTTTATTGCCTGCTAAAATGAAGAACTTCACAGTCTCCCACATTATACTTCACCTGCCAGATTTTTGCGCACCCACTAAATGGATCTATATCCATCTGCGATCTCCTGAGGTGTTCTTCACAAGAGGCATTCAAATTCTCTTGGTGTCTGGTTGCCATGTGAAAGGAAGGATGTGAACACATTGAAAAAAAGAGTGTGGTAGATATTTGTTACATCAGGGATGAGGAACATCAGTTACAAGGAAAGATTGAAAAAGCTGGGACTGTTCTCCTTGGAGGGTGAAAGGCAAAGAGGAGAGCAGATTGAGGTTTTCAAAATCAGGAGTAGGCTAATTGGAGTAGATAGGGAGAAACTGTTCCCACAAGTAAAAAGGAACAAGAACAAGAGATTATTGACTTAGATTGATTTGCAAATGAAGGACGAAGTATGAGGGAAAACTTTTTCACTCAACAATTAGTTAAAGTATGGAATGCACTATCTAGAAGTGTGGTGGAGGCAGATTCAATTGAGGCATTCAGGATGGATGATTATTTTGGTAGAAATAGTGTGCAAGGTTATGAGAATAAACTAGTGTTGGTCTTAGATAATGAAGCTAACTTAATGTGCTGGTACAGGCACAGTGTAATTAATGTTCTCCTCCTGCACCACAAATCTCCTATGTCATCAAGAGTTTAGTTTCATTGCTTTCACTGCCCTCATCGCGGTCAGTGACATACATTGTAAAAAGCACAGGCCTCAGCACAGCAGGACTTCACTCATCGCATCCTACAAATGAAGACCCATTTATACATCCTGTCCATTTACAGCAACACGGTGGCTCAGTGGTTAGCACTGTTGCCTCACAGCGCCAGGGACCTGGGTTCGATTCCACTCTCGTGCAATTGTCTGTGTAGAATTTGCACATTCTCCCCATGTGTTTCCTCTGGATGCTCTGGTTTCCTCTTGTTGTCCAAGGATGTGCAGAGTAGGTGAATTGGCTGTGCCAAATTGCCCATAGTATCCAGGGATGTTTAGGTTAGGTGGGTTAGACATGGGAAATGCAGGGTAGGGGAATGGGTCTGGGTGGGGATGCTCTTTGGGGGGGGGGGGGGGGGGGGGGGTGTGAACTTGGTGGGCTGGATGGCCTGCTTCCACCCTGTAGGAACTCTATACTGTCAGCCCATCTTCTATCCATACTAGTGTGTTACTGCCCATACTGTGAACTCAAACTTTGCTCAATAATGTTTTGTTTTTTTCAATACTTTTCAGATCTAACAGATGTCGTGCCACACCTAGAGTTTAAAACGATTAGTCAGAAAAGGAAAAACAACAATAGTTCAAAGACAAAGTGAACCTCCTCGTCATAAACCTTTTTTTTCCAAGAATCAGAATGAAAGCAGTTGGTTAATACTCGCAACATTATTTACTTGATACTCAGGAGTTTATGCAAACTGTCTAATTCAGAAGTTGTCCCACCCCTAAAACTTTCTTTTTGCTGCTTTTAAAAGAGAGAGCATCAAGTGCTAGAAATCTGAAATAAAACCAGAAAAAAACAGAATAATATTTCTGTTATTTTTCAGGAAGGTTTGACCTTCAGCTGGAAACCTTCATCAGAACTCGAAGACAATTCTGACATCGTTAACATATGAAAATGTTAAATAATAATATAAAGTACTAAAGACGCTCAGTAGGTCAAGCAGCATCTGTGGAGAGAAGAATATTTCTGGTTGATGACCTTCCATCAAAACTGATGAGTGCTCACAAGCTTTGAAGATAGATCGCTACCTAAAACATGGAGCGGAATCTTCCAATTGTTGATCTAAATGCTACCACCACCCATCCCTCCCCCCGCAGCCTACAGTCCAGCTTCATCATTAGCTGCTGTGACATTTGAATAAATATTCCTGCTGGGAGCAAATCCCACTAACATCTAGTCTATCCCCACCCCTATGACAAAATTTTGTCCAAGGTGAGAACCTGGCCTATCTATTGAGTTTACAGCTATTCCAATCAGAGCTAAGTTGGAATTTCATTGCAAGAGACATATAACCTCAGCTCTGTCATTTCAAACAGCAGGCAGCATTTGTGCATGAAATCAGGAATATAGTTTCCAGTCAAAGGATTGACTAATGGAGCAAGACAATCCTTCTAAACATAGGAACAGGAGTAAGACATTAAGCCCTTGAGCCTGTTCCACCATTCAATTTGTGACCTAACTCCCTATGACCCAGATGCCTTTACTTACATTTGTTTAACAAAAAATTATCTACCTTAGATTTAAAATTAGCAATGATCCTGCATCCACTGTCATTTGTGAAATAGAGTTTCAAATATCGACAGTCCTATGTGTGTAGAAGTGCTTCTTAATAGCGCTCCTGAATGGTCTGGGCCTAATTCTCAGACTATGTCCCCTAGTTCTAGAATCCCCAGCAAGTGAAAATAAATCATTATGCTCCTGGCTTTCTAATTGTAAATTCTTATGCATTTTTTGTCTGAAGAATGCAGTAAGACAATATTCTCTCTCTTATCTTCAATATCCCAAAATTGTAGTTTTAAGAAAATTAGATGAAGCATCACATTGCAATGTATATTGATGCTCAGCTCAGTTCTGAAAAAGGGTCACCGAACCCAAACCGTTAACTCTGATTTTTCTCCAAAAATGCTGTCAGACCTGCTGAGCTTGTCCAGCAATTTGTTTCTATTTTGTTTCATATTGATGTTTTGTTATGTCATACAATATTAACCCTCAATCTATTATTTATCAAAAATTTCAAAAAGTGTAACTCCTTACCCACAAATACGTTTGCTTCCATACTCCATTGTTCCGCCTTGTCGTTGAACACACGGCAACAATACCGCCCCTGGTTGTCCCGGTTTATGTTACTTATCTGTTTTGAAATAAATGGTGTTTGGATTAGTTACTTATACACACATCTCATACAGAGATTAGAGAGTGGAAGTGATTATGTTTGCACAGAAGACGTATAAATCAGGAGACTGCTCAAGTGCGGTCTACTACAATGGTTTTCAAACAAACATTCCTAGTTGAAATGGATTAGTAACCAAGGAGCCTTTCTCTAAATTTACGAATATATTAATAAATGAATATAAAATATTCCTGGATGAAAGTGTTGCATACTAAGTTCTGAGGAAGGGTCACCAGACCTGAGACGTTAACTCTGTTTTCTCCTTCACAGATGCTGCCAGACCGCTAAGCTTTCCCAGCAATTTTGTTTTTGTTGCATATTAGGTGTTTATTAACACTTTATCAATGACAGGAGCCCAGACAGCGCAGATCCCAAAGTAATCAGGACTTTAAAGGAAACAGTTTACCAAAGGGTGCAGAAACTCACAGGGAGCAGGAATTTGGAAATGGTAGGAATGCGGGAGAGAGCAGTAACATAGGTGGAGCAAAGTTTTCATTCAGCCAGCCTACTCTTACAGTGCCCACCTGAAAGCAGATCTTGTGTCATGGATCGTCTGAAAAGTCTCTGCACATCCTCACAGGTCAGTAGGCCCTATTTTGATTGCGATTGCTCCATGATTTACAAAATGCATTCCCATCATGCAAATCTCCCCCAGGCAGTGTGAATACAGATAACAGGGTGTGAAGCTGGATGAACACGGCAGGCCAGGCAGCATCAGAGGTTCACACCGTGTTATCTCAGATTCTCCAGCATCAGCAGTTCCTACTATCTCTGAATATAGATAATACATGTTTTTTTTTAAGAAATATACAAAGACAACTGAGAGTACTTAATTGTCAGAAAGAAACATCTTGACCTAAGAGATCAGCAAGTTGTCTCAACTTTTGTTTTTCACAATCTCTGACTGACCCAAACTAACAGACAATATCTATTGAAGAGAAGTGACTACCACCAATATACACACAGATAAGCCACACAAAGAGAAATAAGATTAGTGAAAATTTTAGCAAAATTAATTGAGAGATAGATATTGGCCACATGACTTTGAGGAACTCCTTTGCCAGTTTAACAGTGACAGATGAAGGCCAGATGCATTTGACAGCACCCCTAATTGGACGGAATCTGTTTTGGGGTAACAGCTTTAATTATGCATTTAGTGAATAGAAAGTATAACTCGGAAGCCATGACCTCCTGTGTCAGAGGAATGAGTGCAACAAAATGAGCAATGATGGATAAATTATTTTTTAAGTATAAGGTGGGGCTATGTTTTAACTTTTGGGAGACTGCTGGAACACTGGTTAGCAATGCAGTGACCTCACAATCTTAGTATTCTAGCCTCTCAACGGGTGCAACTCTCCTGGTTCATAAGTCTCAATTTTGATGAGTAGCATTTATATGGTAATTTGTCACTTGCTTAAAATCCATTCAGTCAACCTTCTTCAGCAAAAGTTCAACTGGACTAACCAAGCATGTTTTGCCTTTCACAAATCCATCCAAACACCTTCATTAATTCAAACAAAAACCAAAAGAACTACGGATGCTGTAAATCAGGAACAAAAACAAAGTCGCTGGAAAAACTCAGCAGGTCTGGCAGCATCTGTGGAGGAGAAAACAGAGTTAACGTTTCGGGTCAGGTGACCCTTCCTCAGAACACTTTAGGGATTGCCTTCATCTTCTTATTCTTTATATTCTTACAGAATTTTAACAATATTTCCAATTGATATTTGGGTAATTAAAGTCTGCCAAAATCCTGATATGTAGTACTTGCACAGTTCTATGATTCCCCTGCAGATTTGTTCCTTTATTTGACGTCTTTAGAATATACCCAGTAGCATAGTAGTCCCCTTGTCATCTCTCAACTCGAACCAAATGTATTTTGTTCTTGCCCCCTTATGGGCATCTCTTTGGTCTTTCTACAATATTCTCCCTGATCAGTATCAGGTTTCATGTACCTCTTTGCTTTCTTTTCCGAATATTTTATGTCCTTGTATATGAAGTATTCAGTCCTCAGCACTGATCAGCTACATTTATTATTACCACAGCATCATATTCCCACATAGATATCTGTACTTGTGGCTCATCAACTTTATTCACTCACAGATTGTGTTTACATAGACATTCTAAACCTGTCCTTGCATCTTTCTTCATCCTTCGTCATCTGTGCCTACCTAATCTAATTGACGGAAGAAAGAGAAAGAAAGTTGTAAGTTGAGAGAGGATATATTCTTCACAAGGTACACTTAACCAATAATAAATACACTTGGAACTTACTTTGTAGTGTCTTTCACAACCATTGCTGACTGGTAGTCCATTTCTCATCCATTGATAACGTGGCATCGGTATTCCAATCGCAGTACATTCCAACGTGAGTGTATCTCCTATATTCAGTTTCTGGGTTTTTGGCTGATTTATAATCTGAAGACTGGTCTCAGAGGTATAGAATCTTCTTCCTAGCGGGAAAATAATTCTATTTTCAACAAGTTGTTAACAAACATATTTGTACTTTCAATTTTAAAGACATGAATGTGAGCTTGGTCTACTTTATTATAGACACCAGTAGCAGTTTTCAAAACAAGGCAATGCCACAAACAATGAACTTCATGAGGAAATGTGGAAGGGAATACTGAATAAAATCAAAACTTTCTAAGACTGCCACTGCTAAGATAAGGATAATAAAGCAAGACAAGTTACCATGCTTAGTTGGATTTCATATTTAAAGAGAATTGCAAAATCACTCACAGAGTTTATCTTCAGTGAATTAACAAACATATAAGCTTTATCTAAAACTCAGAAAGTAGCTAATACAACATCAAATTTTTAAGAAGAGTATGGGGATGGCTCAAAAAAGTACTGGGCAGTGTGTCTAACATGCATTTTTTAATTCATTCTCAGGACATGGAAACTGCAAATGCTACATGCCCTGACAAACTTTTGGCAATAGTATTGAAGGCTTGTCCTCCAGAACTTTCCGAACGCCAAGGCAAGTTCTTCTTGTACATTTACAACAGTGGCATTTACCCAACAATGTGGAAGATTGCCGACATACGGACCGTGCACAAAAAGCAGAACAAATCCAACCTGGCCAATTACTGCCCCAACAGTCTACTGTCAATCATCAGTAAAGTGATGGAAGGTATCATCAATAGTACTACAGAGCAGCACCTCCTCAGCAATAAACTGCTCAGTGATGCTCAGTTTGAGTTCCGCCAAGGCCACTCAGCTCCAGACCTGATTACCCTTGGTTCAACATGGACAAAACAGCTAGCCTCCAGAGGTGAAGTGAGAGTGACTACCCGTGACATCAAGGCTGCATTCAACCAGGTCAGGCATCGAGGAATCCAAGCAAAACTGGAATCAATGGGTATCAGGTGTCAAACTCTCTGCTGGTTGGACCTGCCACATAGGATGATGTTTGTGGTTGTTGGAGGTCAATCATTTCAGCTCCAGGACATCTCTGCAGGAGGTCCTCACAGTAGTGTCCTAGGCCCAATGAGCTTCAACTGCTTCAATGACCTTACCCCATCATAAGGTCAGAAGTGGGGATATTCACCAAGTTTTGTACTATGTTCAGCAACTTCTCAGGTATTGAAGCAGTCTGTGTTCAAATGCACCTAGATCTGGACAATATCCAGGCTTGGGCTGACAAGTGGTGAGTAAAATCTCCAATAAGAGACAATCTAACCACTGTCTCTTGACATTCAATGGCATTACCATCGCTAAATCCCTTACTACCAACATCCTGGGGATTATCATTGAGAAGAAACTCAAATCCAAGACAACAAGGAAAGATAATGGAAATTAAGACTGCAAATATAAACTGAATGGCTATGGAACATAGAAAACATAACAGGAGAAAGAATGTGAGACTGTTGGGATATAATTCATTTAAACATGCACCACATAATGCAGCACAGGAAGAAAAATGAACCACACGTTGAGATGCATCCCTTATCATGCTATTCCAATACAGCTACAATGCTGGCATTGACACGACGTTGTTGCTTCCTGGTGATGTCCTGCCTACAAAGTGTGGGGCAAATTCAACCCAGCCAATTGCCAACTCATCAGTCTACTCTTGATCATCAGCAAATTGATGGGCAGGGTCAGTGATGGTGCCATCGGATGACGCTTGCAAATGAATAATCTGCTGAGCAAAATTCACTCTAAGCTGCAGAGCTGTGCAGCCATTTGAAAGCGCCATGCACACTGACTGGTGTACCAATGCATAGCTTCTGCTTGTGGGTGGACCTCAGAGTCTGCACATAACAGGAAATATGACAGGGAAAATTGCTGTTCACTGATACTCAGCTTGGGTTCTGCCAGAGCTGCTCAGATTATTACAACTTTGGTCCAAACATGGAGGCAAGAGTTGAACTTGACATGTGAGCTAATGTTGGAGTGATTGACCTTAACATCAAGGGTGCATTTGACAGGAGTCTGGCATCAAGGAGCTATAACAAAATTGGGGTCAATGTGAATCTGACGAGAACTCTTTACTGGCTGGAGTCATGTCTGGAACAAAGCAAAGTGATTGTGTGACTCAAGGTCAGTCATTTCAACTCCAGGAGTTCCTCAGCACAGTGCCCCCGGCCCAGCCACCTTCAGCTGCTTCATCAATAATCTTTCCTCCACCACAAAGTTGGAAAAGGAGGTATTTCACTGTTGATAACACAATGTTCAGCATCTTTCACAACCCTCTGATACTGAAGCAGGAGTGTGGCAGAATACTCTCCACATTTCTGGATGAGTGGAGCTCCAACAGCACTCAGAAAGCTTAACCCCATCCAAGTCAATGTAGCTGACTTGATGGTCACACCATCCACCACAATCAACACTTAACACCTTCACCACTGATGCACAGTGGCAGCAGTATGTAGCATCTATAAGATACAAGGCAGTCACTAATCAAACCTTCAATAGCATCTTCCAAACCCATAACCTTTCCCACTTAGAAGGGCAAGGGCAGCAGGTAGATGAAAACATTAACACCCTCAAGCTTACACAAAACCATGACTCAGAACAACATTGTGAGGTCAAAATCCTGGAAATCCCTTTCCAAAAGCACTGTTGACGTCCCTACATCCCAAGGACTAAGGTGGTTTAGGAAAACGGCTCATCACGATCATCTCTACGGTAATTAGAGATGATAAATAAATGCTGGCTGACATCCCCTGACTGCTTATTTTAAAAAAAAGGCACATATCCCAGAAAGTAATAAACCAATGGTAGGGGCTACCAATTCCCACCAGGAATCTTCATCAGAAGTCATTGACTCTTCACAATACAAAAACTGACCAAGTAGCCAATTGAGTCCATAGCAGCTCTCTGCAGAGCTATTCCACCTGGCTCATTTCCCCATTCTATCCCTGTAATCTCCCAAAGACGATTTTCCTCAAACAAACATGAAATTTCTTTTTGAAATTATTGATCATCTTTGCTTTCACCATCCACGTGGGCAGCAAATTCTAGGTCATTCCTAAACAGAAAGTTCTTCCTCACACATTACTTGTCACTTTAAACCTGAATCTCCTAGCTCTATGTATCATGAGCTAACTGAAGCAGCTTCTCATTGTTGTCCTAAACCAGTTAGAATCTTCTACACACTATCAAATCTGCCCTCAATCTTTTTTGCTCCAGCAGGAACAAGCCCAAATTCTCGAACCTTAACTTTGTGGTTATGATCCATCAGCGTGAGCCACCACAAACAGCTTCTTCCCTGCTGTTTTCAGACTTATGAATGGATCTCTCATACATTATAGTTGATCTAACTTTGCACTTTCTCTGTAGCTGTAATATTATATTCTGCATTCTATTCTAGTACCTTGACGTACTCATACAAGGTATGATTTGTCTGAATAGCATGCAAAACCATACTTTTCACTGTACCTTGGTACGTGTGACAATAATAAATCAAATCAAAACTAGCCATCGCTCTTTAATGACAGGGCTACCCTATGGTTTGGTGAGATGATGGTGACTTTATAAGTAAATGTAGTAACATGCCTCAGCTGATTTTCAGAGATTTACTTTTTGATTTTGCTTCAGGATGGCTGAGGAAGTGGTCACAAACCTGGACACATTAAAAAAAAGGTTGTAGTCTATGGTAATGACTTTCATTGACAGCTGAAAAGGGGCTTGAAATAGTCAATTTGGAAGTTAATGACTATTGCTTAAAAAAAAGGACAGTCCACAGTTAGAGTCATAGTCAATCAACTTCAGGCTCAAAATTAATACCTATTGAACTAATTCTTTTGAAGTCAGTGCTACCTAGCTGTGGGTATCGGGCCAGATGAGTTTGCAGTAACTGACCTTCAGTTTCAGGCCTACGTTAAGAAAGAAAGCAACTTGAATTATTTGGAATTTTAAAAATGTAGTCAAATGAATATTGCGCTGTGTTGTATTGTTCATTCATCTGTCAAAACAGAATCCCATTGAACACACACAAATTCATGAAGTGTTCCACACTTATGGGCGGCACTTATATGTTGCCAGTGGCCCAGGTTCGAATGCACCCTCGGACAACAATCTATTTGGAGTTTGCACATTTTCTCTGTGTCTGCGGGGGTTTCAGAGGGTGCTCCAGTTTCCTCCCACAGTCCAAAGGTGTGCAGGCTAGGTGGACTGGCCATGCTAAACTGCCTATAGTGTCTAGGAGTGTGTAAATTAGGTGTATTAGACATGGGAAATGCAGGGTTACGGGGAAAGGGTAGGGAGATGTGTCTGGGTGGGCGCTCTTCAGAGGGGTGGTGTGGACTTGTTGGGCCAAATGGGCTGTTTCTACACTGTGGGGATTCTATGATTTAAAACCCACATATTTTGTTGCTGGATTTACAGAGTCCTATCCCTGATCATCAGTTACATTTTTTATGCTCATGTTCTTCATTCTTTACAAGTCAGCAAAAACAGGGCAAGGCGATCTCACCATCTCTGCTTGGAACTTTTTAAATATCAATTGTCAGGATGTGTTCACTTGGAATACTTTGTCCAAGTCAATATTCATGTACTTCAAGTTTACAGTGTATTTAGTATCATTAAATGTGTCAAAGCAGTCAACAGAAGTGTAGATGTAGCAAGACTTGAACAAGATCCACGTTTAGGGTGATAAGTGGTACCGCACGAGCCAACTGATGACCATCTGTAACAAGAGTGAATCTAAACATCACCTCTTGACTTTGTTTGGCATAACAATGATTGAGTCCCCATTATCAATACCCTGGGGCATTACCATTGACCAGAAACTGAACTGTTGTAACAAGCGCAGTCAGCGACTGGGAATGCTTTTGGGAGTAGGTTGTCTTTGCCAATTCCTGTCACTTATTTACAAATCAAGTCAGAAGTGTAAGAGAATACTCCCCACTTGCCCGAATGATTGCAATTCCAGCAACATTCACCTGGAACTATATCACCATTCTTTCAATGTCATTGGGACAAAATTCTGGTACTCCCGCCCTTCCTAACCACATGGTGGGTGTCCCTACACTTCTGCAGGCTCACTCCCTGGCTCTGCTTTCCTTTTCTTTTTCTATATCCAGAAGGGCTCTTGCACACACCTGAATGGTTTTCCCCAACACCAAATCACTGTGACTTCTTTTGTTATTAACTGACACCAGTAAATCACCCGTGTCAATTAGATATTTATATGTAAAACTCATTAAGGACAATGCAAAGCAGCAAAAGTTGATAGGAGGTAGGGAGAGCAGGAAGGGGCTAAATCAAAATGGAATCAAAGGGGGAAATAAAGTACTCGACACCTAGTAGTTTCCTGGACAACAAGGTGTGGAGCTGGATGAACACAGCAGGCCAAGCAACATCTTTGGAGCAGGAAAGCTGACATTTTGGGCCTAGACCCTTCATCAGAAATGCTTTTTTTTGGATGGCATTTTTGCTGGATGGGTGGGAGGAGGTGTATTCTAGGTAGCTGTGGGAGTCGGTGGGCTTGAGATAGATATCGGTTTCTAGGTGGTTGCCCGAGATGGAGACAGAGAGTTCCAGGAAGGTGAGGGAGGTTTTAGAGATGGTCCAGGTGAGCTAAAGGTTGGGTGGAAGGTGTTGGTGAAGTGGATAAACTGTTCGAGCTCCTTGTGGGAGCACGAGGCGGCGCCGATACAGTCATCAACGTAATGGAGGAAGAGATAGGGTTTAGGGCCAGTGTAGCTACAGAACAGGGATTGTTCCACGTAGCCTACAAAGAGGCAGGCATAGCTTGGGCCCATGTGGGTGCCCATGGCCACCCCCTTTGCCTGTAGGAAGTGGGAGGAATTGAAAGAGATTTTTTTTTGGATGGTATTTTTGCAGGAAGCTAGGTGGGAGGAGGTTTTTTTGGATGGCATTTCTGATAAAGGGTCTAGGCCCAAGACGTCAGCTTTCCTGCCCCTAACATGCTGCTTGTCCTGCTGTGTTCATCCAGCTCCATACCTTGTTATCTCAAATTCTCGTATTATCTCTTGTAGTTCCCTGGCTCTGCTTTTTCTAAAATCAAATCAACCTGTTCAGGGATGTTTTTACACACCTCAGGAGCACAATCCTGAACCCAGGCCTCCTGGCTCAGAAGTAGGAACACTACTACTGTGCCAGAAGAGCCCTAAGAATCAAAGTCTCAGTTGGAGGCCAGCAACATTAGGTTGTAGGAGGGTTGAACCCATAACCATGCCACTTTAAGTACGCTCTAATCATTTCAGCCAACCAGCCATGGCTCTGCTGTATTTTTCTTCTCATATCCAGAAGTGCTCTTACACACAACCAAACAGCTTTCCCACCTCCAAATCATCATGCCTTTTTTTTTGTTTTAACCTATTAACGGTCATCAGCAAATCACCCATGCAGTCAATTAGAAAGTTACATCAAAGCCAATAAAAGGGCAATGCAAACTATCAAAGTGAGGTGGGGCAGGGATATTGGAAAGGGGCTAAATAAAATTGGAAGGAGAAACAAAGCATTGTATTCCCTGTGGTTCCCTTCTCTCCCTAAAGGCATTGACAGCATTAATGTACAAGTACGCTCCCTCTCCAGTGACACCTGGGGATGAACATAACCATGTACTGGCTATGTTTTATATTTTATTCTCTCATTTCTATACTTCAAAGTGCTATCATGCACAACTGAGTGACTTCTCACCCCCAAAATCACCTTGACATTTTTTTGTCTCTTTAACTACTAGCAGTAATCATTTGTGTAGTCAATTCAGTGTTTACGTGCAAAGCCTGTTAAGGGCAATACAAACCATGAAATGTGTGGGATAAGTAGGGAGCAACGGAAAGGGCTAAATAAAAATGGAGTTGGAGAAGGAAATAAAGCATTGTATCCCCCATTGTGAATACCTCTCTCTAAACATTGATGGACACAACATGTTCCTTCTCCAATGACACCTACACATGAACATAACCACAGGCCTGTCTGCTTTATTAAGGGCTTCGGTGAGGAGTTCCAGCAGGGTAGACTATTGCTTGTTATCAAAGGAACTCATATTCAATTTGGGGCATTTAAGCAGCCATTAGACAGGCATATTGATAATAGCAATAAGGTAAGGGTGGAGGTTAGATAGACCTTAGGTTTAGTGTAAAAGTTCGGCACAACATTGTGGGCCCAAGGGCCTGTACTGTCCTATGTTCTATGTTCAACATACTCCACAAGTGATTCCCCATTGGCCTTGCAGGGGTCATCACACCCACAAATTCATGAATAAATACAAGACTAATCTCTAAGCAGCTGTGCAGAGGAACTAGGTAGCTGGCAAAACATATGGAAAATTTACAGATTGTGGGCAAGCTTTTTTAACAAGGCTAAGACTGAGGCAGTAGGGTTTGGGGAGTATGCTCCAGGAGCAGCTGAAATGCAAGTCTGTTCCTTGGTCTATAAAGGCTTTCTTGTCCTGAGGATTTCCAGAAATTTTTGTTTTTCATTATATAAGCCTATCTTGCTGATTGGTCTCCCTACTGATTTGTTCCCTTCTTCCCAAACGTCCTTTTTATGAAAATAAAAAGGATGGCAGAAAGTATGGAAGCATTGAATATTACTTAAATAGTGAAAGACTGCGGAAAGATGCAGCAGAGAAAGATGTAGGATCATTATGTATAAATTGCAAACAGGATATACATTCCACAGGTAATAGGGAAGGATGTGAAATGTTGGTCTTTATTTCAATGGGAATGGAGTATAAAAATACTGAGGTCTTGATAAAACTATGCAAGATAGCAGTAAGATCACAGTTGGAATACTGTGAACAGTTTTGATCCCTTTTTCTAAGGAAAAATACTTGTAATAGAGGCAATGCATAGACGTTTCACTAGATTGATCCTGAGTATGGATGGATTTTATGAAACCAGGTTGTGTATTTTGGGCCTATACTCATTGGAGTTTAGAAGAATAAGAGACGACCTATTGAAACTTTATTGAAGAACTTATCATTATCTTTCCTTATTGAAAGATTATTGGGGGACTTGACAGAGCAGATGCTGAGAGAACCAGGAAGCATTATCTCAGTGTAAGGGATCATCCACTTAAGACAGAGATGAGGAGGAATTGCTCCTCACAGAAGCTAGTGAATCTGTGGAATTCTTCACCACAGAGGGCTATCAATGCAGGGTCACCAATTATATTCAAAGTTGAGATTGATTAAAACTGTCTATCAATAAGGAAATTAAGGGTATGGAGAAAAGGTAGGAAAGCAGATGGGGAATTATGAACCATAATTATATTGAATATTAGAGCAGATTCAATGGGCTGAATGAGGGAGGCAAGACCTTAGTGGTAATGATGAAGGGTCTAGGCCCGAAACGTCAGCTTTTGTGCTCCTGAGATGCTGCTTGGCCTGCTGTGTTCATCCAGCTCCACACTTTGTTACCTTAGTGGTAACATTGCTTTATTACTAATCCAGAAATTCCCAGTTCTAGGAACTCAAGATCAAATCCCATCACGGTAAATGCAGATTTGAATTCAATAAAAAGTCTCGAATTCACAGTCTAACGATGACCATGAAACCGTTATCAATTGTCAGGAAAATACTGATGTCTTTAGGGAAGGACCTTATCTGTTCTGGTCTGCATCTGACTCCAGACCCACAATGTGGTTCAATCTTAAGTGCCCTCTGGTCAGTTAGGGGTGTGAAATAAATGCTGGCCCAGCCATTGATGGCCACATTCCATGAATGAATAACAAATAAAGGTCTACTTCTGCCCCTACATCTTATGGTTTTTCCTCACATCACTGTTATGGCCTCTCCTTTAGTCCTCACGGTGACTGACTCTCAACTCTTCTGAAATTGCCTTGAAAGCCTCTTTGTTTGAGGGCAAATGTTAGGGATGGGCAACAAATGTTCCTTTGTCAGCAACACCACAAACCATGACAGAATAAATTACAAATGTGCATTTTTCCTTTGCGTCCTTTCAGAACACAAAAAGAAAGCTAGCAGCAGTAGGCCACATGGCCCCTCAAGCCACACCTTCTAACATCCTAATTTTTAACTTCACCCCCCCCTTGGCATCTGAATGCCACCAGAATAAGCAACACTTTTTGTTACAGATAAATTAATGACTTGGATTTTAGTGGTAAAACTTTAAAGAATCACCACAGCAGAGAAGCTTCCTAATCAAGATGTGTTTTACAGGGAAGTATGCACAGCTCTCACTATTCCCAAAAATCTTTTTCTTAGTTCCTGTCACCTTATGTAGCCCACAATCAAACAGCAAATCCTCCTTTGCATAATTGCATTAGTCGTACTCACAATACTATTTTCTCTATGTAATAGAAAAAAGCAGGAAGTATAATTTGAATTTCTACTATGCCTACGGCTTTTTACCATAGGCAAGAGGCACAGATCCTTTCCTTTCTGCTGTCTGTAAAATGCATGATCTTAACATCCACCATGGTAATCTGCATAATTAATGTGTGCATATTATTATAATATAAAATAACCAGAAATACTTCGCAAGCTATTGAAGCTTCTGTTTGTGACTCCCTTTGTGGTCAGCCAGTTAAAGCTTTACCCCCTCGTAGAGAATAATGAACGTTTCTGTTTTGGAAAATCTACCTAAAAATGTGCAGATATGGCTAACTGTGTGTGTGTGTGTGTGTGTGTGTGTGTGTGTGTGTGAAAAGAATGACGAGAGACAATACATACAAATAGTGCGATTTGACAATGGTTCACGTGGAGAGAGGCCTAGAGTGTTTATGCCAAAATGGGTTTCTAGGCTTTATAAATAGAGGCACAGAATACAAAAAATACTTAGGCTTATAATCACAATAAAACATACTATTTTAACCCCAGATAACAAAGTGTGGGGCTGGATGAACACAGCGGGCCAAGCATCACCAAGCCCCACACTTTGTTATCTTGGATTTTCCAGCATCTGCAGTTCCCATTATCTCTGATCACTATTTTAAACCCAGCCAGAATTTTTGGAAGGAACTTTGCCTGGTAAGGGTAGTGCAGAGTGGAAAGGTTTTTGTTTTGAATTGCACAAATTATATTCTAACACCTTCTTGCTTTCTTCCATCTTTCCCAAAGCATTCTGCAAGGTACTAGTGGAAAGACAATGGTAGCTACTTGGCAATAGTGAACAGATCACATTAAGTGTCTGGAACACAGCACTTAGAAGAGGCAAGTCAGCAAGAGCTACAGGTGCTGGAGGGATATGGCAAGTGTATTATCAGGATTTACAATGACAGCAGCATTTCATTAAGGCTAATATTAATAACAGCAACCTTGAAAACCTTGAGCCATTCTTATTGGAGACTTCTGTTAACTCTATGTCTTCCTTTCAGTGTTCTCCGAAGTAGCTCCTCTAAGGTACTCTGTTCTAATCGCTATGCAACCATTGTAAAAGGGCCCTTTAAAATCAGTGTTGATTTAAAGTCTTGACTCCTCAACTTGCCTGCCATCCCAAATTGGACAGCAATTCTGGTGGTGGATTCCTAACTGGATGCCTTCAACTAAAAGGCCCACTACTCATGTCTTTGAAAGTGTCATGATAATAAAGCAAATCACGGAGATACATGGGATCTTTGGCTAGAGCAGCCTCACCTGGAATATTGCGTGCAGTTCTGGTCACCCCATTACAAGAAGGATGTGGAAGCATTGGAAAAGGTGCAGAGGAGATGTACCAGTATGTTGCCTGGTCTGGAGCAAAGGCCTTACGAAGAAAGGCTGAGGGACTTGGGTCTGTTCTCACTGGAGAGAAGAAGGCTAAGAGGGGATTTAATAGAAACATACAAGATGATCACAGGATTAGATAGGGTGGACTGTGAGAGTCTTTTTCCGAGGACGATGACGTCAGTTTGTACGAGGGGGCATAGCTACAAATTGAGGGGTGATGGATATAAGACAGATGTCAGAGGCAGGTTCTTTACTCGGAAAGTGGTATGGGCATGGAACGCCCTGCCTGCCAATGTAGTTAACTCAGCCACATTAGGGGCATTTAAACAGTCCTTGGATAAGCATATAAATGATGGTGGGATAGTGTAGGGGGAGGGGCTTAGATTAGTTCACAGGTCGGCTCAACATCGAGGGCCGAAGGGCCTGTTCTGCGCTGTATTGTTCTACGTTCAAAAGCTATTTCTTAGCAAAAGTAGACAATCTTGCTGATGAGGTCACTAAAATGCATGTCTTGTGGTAGAATATATTGCTAGGAGTAATGTTAGGCCACATATAGCAAGACAGATAAAGTTTCAATCCCTGATATACATTAGATTCATGACCTGGAGCTCAAAGGCTTTGGATGCATCATCATAGATGTCCAGGAATTGGAGGGCAAGAGTTCTAGGTTAGTTGAGAAGCAACCCTGGCTGGAACTGTAAGCTTGTTGATGTCAGGAAGGTCCTTATAAATTAGGAACAGAGAAAGGCCACTTGTTCCTTAAGCCTGGTTTGCCATTCTATGAGATCATGGCTGATCTTATTATTCCACATTCTTGCTTACTCTCAATCGCTTTTCTTTCTCTTGCTTGGTACAAATCAGTTTACCTCTGTTTAATAATATTCAAATATTCTGCTCCCACCACCTTTCAAGGAAGAGAACTAAGATTCCCTCACAACAACAACAAAAACAAAACTCCTGTTCTCTATCTTGAATGGGCAACTCCTTACTTCTAAATACTGATCCAAAATTCTGGATTATCCTACAAGAAGACGTTTGCTTTCTGTCAAGACCCTTTAAGATCCTATATGTTTAAATCAAGTTGCCTTTCTATGTTCCACTGTACACAAACCTAGCTTAACCAACTTCTTTGCATAAGATAACCCAACCATTCCAGGTGCCGGCCTAATAAACATACCCTGAACTACCTCCAACATGACTTTCTGTGAGGAAAATCATGTCTCACAAACTTGATTGAGTTTTTTTTTGAGGAAGTTACCAAAATGATTGATGATGGCAGTATACATTGTTTGTTTGGATTTTAGTAAAGCTTTTGACGAGGTTCCGCATGGCAGTCTAATACACAAAATTAGGTCATATGGGATTCAGGGTGATTTTGCCAACTGGATACATAATTGGCTCAATGGCAGGAGACAGAAAGTAATAGTGGAGGGTTGCTATTTGGACTGGAGACCTGTCACCAATGGCGTTCCACATGGATTGATTCTGGGTCCTCTTTAGTTTATCATTTACATAAAAGATTTGGATGAGAATATAAAAGGCATAGTTAGTAAGTTTGTGGGTGATATCAAAGTTGGTGGCATAGTAGACAGTGAAGAAGGTTTCCTAAAATTACAAAGATCTTGATCAAATGGGTCAATGGGCGGAAAAATGGCACTTGGAGTTCAACCTGGATAAATGCAAGTTATTGAATGTTCATACAATAAATGAGAGTAGGGCTTATACAGTTAATGGTAGGGCAGTGGGTAGTGTTGGAGGACCAATGGACCTCGGGGTACATAGTTCTTTAAAGTTTGCGTAACATAAGGACGGGATTGTTAAAAAGATGTTTGGCACACTTGCTTTCATTGTACAGTCGTTTGAGTATATCAGTGGGACATTAAGTTGAGGCTGTTCAGGACATTGGTGAAGTTTCTTCCAGAATAGCATGTCCAGTTCTGGTCGCCCAATTATAGGAAGGATATTATCAAGCTGGAGAGGGTTCAGAAGAAATTGAGAGAATCCCTACAGTGAGGAAGCAGGCCATTCAGCCCATCAAGTCCACATCAAGCCCTCAAGGAGCATCCACCCAGACAGTATGGGCAATTTAGCATAGCCAGTCCACCTAGCCTGCACATCTTTGGACTGTGGGAGGAAACCGGAGCACCCGGAGAAAACCAACACAGACATGGGGAGATAACAAGGTGTAGAGCTGGATGAACACAGCAGGCCAAGCAGCATCATAGGAGCAGGAAAGCTGATGTTTCGGGCCTAGACCCTTCATGAGAAATGGGGGAGGGGAAGGGGGTTCTGAAATAAATAGGGAGGGGGGGGGAGGTGGATAGAGGAGAATATAGGTGGAGAGGAGACACACAAGTCAAAGAGGCAGCGATGGAGGCAGTAAAGTGAGTGTAGGTGGGGAGGAGTTAGGTCAGTACAGGGAGGACAGACAGGTCAAGGGGGCAGGATGCGGTAAGTAGGTAGGGAATGGGGGTGCGGCTCACTTTCCTACACATCATCAACAAATTTAGCAACCATATCTTTGGTCCCTTCATCCAAATCATTTATATCAATTGTGAAGAGTTTAGACTGCAGCATTAATACCTCTCATGCCCCACACATTACATCTTGCCAATCTGAAAATGACACACTTATGACTATGCTTGATTACCCGTTGGCTGCCAATTTTCTATTCATGCCAACATCTTACCCCCTGAATAATAAGCTTTTATTCTCTGCAATTAAGTTTGAAATGGCACATATTTTCACCTATGGAAATCTATGCCCCCCCCCCCACTTATTCACAGCACGTATTACATCCTCTGTAACATATCAATTGGGGAAATTTGCAACGAAATGAAAATTTAGTTAAAAATAAAATATGCCAAAGAATTGAAGGGAGTCATGGAAAAAGCATATTAAATCCATCCCAGAGATATTAAGAACTGCAGACACTGGAGTCAGAGATAACACATTGTGGAGCTGGAGGAACATAGCAGGCCAGGCAGCAGAGGTATATCCCATCAAGATTGAGTGATGTCTATGCCAAGACATGCCAATACATTTAATTGACAGGAAATTTATCTCGGAAAGTCATGAAGTTCCACAGATCATTGTTTTCTTAGAAGTTTTGCCTTTGGGTAATCATCTATTTTAGGACATTCTGATTCAACTAATTATGTCTGTTTCTACCCATGTGGAGTACATGCTATTGTCGCAACTGATTTCAACAATAATACTTTAGCAAACTTAAAAGAAAAACAGGAAGTGGAATGTGAGATCAATGTATTCCTACTGCCTAGCAAATGGCGCATCTGCATTATGATAAATACAAGACGTATCCTTTCAATTAGGTAACTTATTGAAGTAACTTAAAACAGATTAAACTCTTTAACTAAGCAGTTGCCTCACACGGGAATAACTAATCAAAACAGATGTGCTACAGAAGATTTGTAGTAGCAAATAGGGTGCAACGATTGGCCTTTGCAATACTCGACCAGGGCAGTGGGGGTGGGGATGGGGGAGCCAGTGTTTCTGTACATGTTAATATATTGTTCATACAAAACGGGATAAAAATCAAATAAACTGCGATGCCTTTCAAAAATGAACAGACCACGAATATCCCAATTATTCAAATATTTAGCAACCACTTTTTTTCTTGGGGAGGCTGGTAGTGGAGGGTAGGAGAAAAAAGGAGCTTTTTGAAGGTCCGCACTTCTCCTCCCACTCCTCCCATTCAGGCAAGCACTTTTAAAAATACTACTTACTTTGTTGGTTGCAGCTTAATTCGTGACATCTTTGAGTACTGTGGTTAGCCTGCAAGTTGTCCAGTTTACCTGAGTACGACAACACCATCTGCCTGGCACCAGAGTAGGCAATATCTCTAATATTATCCATTTCCTTTAATGTGAAAAATAATCCAAGCTTTCATACATTTTTCACCTTTACCAATATGGTGGGTGATGTACTTTCTGCTCTTCTTTAATTGAACACAGAACATAGAACAGTACAGCACAGTACTGCACAGGCCCGTGGGCCCACAATATTGTACTTACCTATTACCCTACTAAGATCAATCTACCTAGCAGACCCTACATTTTACTATCCTCTATGTGCCTATCCGAGAGTCGCTTAAAAGTCTCTAGACTTCCCTTCATTTTAGCAGTCAGAGAATGGTGGCTGTGTGGATGGATTTCTAGGCTTACATAGAAAATTATGCCATTCAGACTAAATAACAAGGGATTGTTAATATGAAGCCTGCTCTAGAAAATGCCAATGTTTTCAGGAAAAGAAAAGAGAATGGAGAATATAAAAAGAACTGACCACAGGACACATTTATTAAAAGTACTGAATATTCATTACTGTCTCATTCCATTCTAAAGCAATTCTAGTGGAATACAGTATAACAGTTCTTATAAAATATGAACAGCTTACAGTTCTAATGTAATTTATTTGTAATGCTTAAAATAAAACCATATTTAATGCAATGCATTCCGGTATTTGATTGTTCATTTTTAAACAGAGGCAAGGGTTACTAATACCTGCAGTGGTAGGTTGGTACCCTAAGAAAATAAGCTAATTCTGCTCAAGTCGATCCTAACATACTTGTGCAATTTTTTGTTTTTTTGCTTCAAATATCACTTACCACTAGTAGCAACAATGACAGGCCTTCAAATGGTAGACTATCACACTTGGCAAAAATAGATTGGTTTCTTCCCTCAAGATCTAACCCAAAAGTTGGAAGTCCCAATACAATAACTGCATCGCTCAATAATTTCAACAATTTTTGTGGACATGCACACCATTTACTTCATTGAAATATGAGTAACAACACAGCTGTATCATTTCCTAAGTCAACTATTTTTCCGAGGTACCCGTCATTAATTCCTCTAATTGAATCACACAGTTTGAAATGGACTGTTATGATAGAACAACTTGAACTGTGGTTAGAATGAGTGCCCATTAGGCTCAGGCAGTCTGTTCCAAGTAGCGATAAAAAATTCAAAAATGGTGAGGAGACGTTACTGTTTGAAGATGTGATATGTGCAGTATCTTACCTACAGAATAAGAACAGTTTTACTTTCATTGGGATATAGTTTTAACACTTTGACAGTTTGCTGGTGTTAACAGGGGAGGCAGTGGTATGGTGGCAATGTCACTGAACAAGTAATCCAGAGGGCCAGGTAAACATTCTGGGAACAGGAGTTCAAATTCCACAATGAAAGATCGTAAAATGTGAAATTAACAAAAATCTAAAGATTGAAAAGAAAAGCCAGATGGTGATCATGTAATCGCAGTTGCTTTTCATAAAATCCAACTGGATGAATAATGTTCTTTTAGGAAGGAAATCTGCCATTTTTACTGAATCTGGCTGCATGTGACTCCGGACCCACAGCAAAATTGTTTACTCTTGTGTGCCTTTAATTAGGGATGGGCAAGAAATGCTGGCCCAGTCAATAAACACTAACATCCCACAAATGAATATTTTAAAAGACTGGAACTGGGCCCACTGGTGAACAAAGAGTTTGGAGGTAGAAGATGGGGCTGCTGATGTGGAGGTAGACTGTGATCTGGGACTTTGTTGTAGTTGTTAAAAAAAAATTCCACCCATCACCCTACACACAATCCCCATGCTCCATCCATGCCAACTCATGCTGCTTCTTGGTCCCTCATATCTCCATTTCAAGCCATGACCCACTATCCAGCTTCAATGCCACTTCATACCCCCAAGGCTCTTATATCCATCTTTATAGCCCCAAGCCAACTAAGTGCCAACTCATGCCAACACATGCTCTCTGCTCATCACCCTTTGCCCTTACACTCTTCATGACAACACACTCAATATCTACCAAGGGCAAGGCCTCAGAACCCATGCTGAGTTCTTAACTGCCTTTTGATGAATTCAAAAAGTCATTTTATTTATAAACACTCATCAACTACATTTAACTTCCTTCAACTACTTAATTTCTTATGAAAACAATTACTTGTATTCATAGCCCCACTTCAAAGGCTTCAATAAGCATTTAGTGCTGTCAACAAGACAGAAGTGACAGGCACCTCATTGTGATAAACACGGGTTGCAAAATCAGTCATGCAGCATAAATCCTACTACATATGCCTCAGCATTGGTTCATACTGTGTTTCTCAATGTGGGACATCTCTTTGGCACAGCACGGCCAAATGTGTCCTATTATTTGCTCAACATCCACAAGCACACAATTTGCAGCAACGACATTGGAAGGACAAACTTGAAAGCAGAATACAAGGTTAACAAAAGATTCTTGGCAGTGTGGAGGAGCAGAGGGGTCTTGGGGTTCATGTCCACAGTTCCCTGAAAGCTGCCACACGGGTGGATAGAGTTGTTAAGAAGGCGTATTGTGCGTTAGCTTTTATTAATAGAGGGATTGAGTTCAAGAGCCATGAAGTTATGCTCCCGCTATACAAAAGCCTGGTTCAGCCACATCTGGAATATTGTGTCCAGTTCTGGCCACCTCATTAAAGGAAAGTTGTGGAAGTGTTGGAAAAGGTGCAGAGCAGATTTACCAGGATGTTGCCTGGAATGGAGAGAAGGTCCTACGAGGAAAGGTTAAGAGAGATGGGGCTTTTCTCTTTAGGACGACGAAGTAGTAGAGGTGACTTGATTGAGGTATACAAAATGATCAGAGATATAGATAGACTGGACTGCAAGAGACGTTTTCCTAGGGTGGAGGTAGCTATTAAGAGGGGACATAGTTTTAAAGTGAGTGGGGGCAGATATAGAGGACACTTCAGAGGTAGGTTCTTTACTCAGAGAGTGGTCGTGGCGTGGAGTGCATAGCCAGAAAGGGTAGTGAAGTCGGCCTCATTAGGGGCATTTAAGCGGCTATTAGAAAGGCATATGGATGATAGTATAAGGTAGGGGCTGGAGGTTAGATAGACCTTAGGCTTAGGGTAAAATTTCGGCACAACATCATGGGCCAAAGGGCCTGTATTGTTCTATGTACTATGTTCCAAAGCAAGAGAGATCCTAGCATTTCAGTAACATCACTGAGCTAGTCATTCCAGAGTTCCAGATTAATCATCTGGATTCAAATAATGAATTCATTAAACTCTGGAATATAAAGCTAGTGGCAATAATGTTGACCATGAAACAATCGTAGATTGGGGTAAAACTCTCATCTGGTTCATCACAGTTCTTTAGGGAAAGAAACCTACAATGCAGTTGAGTTTTAGCTGCTCTCAAGGATAATTAAGATGGGCAGCAAATGCTGGATTTTCCAAGTATGCCCACTTCCTGTGTTATGAAATTGACTCTTTAATATTTCCTTGAGTTTTGAAGAATTATGGAAAATGAAATCTATTTCCAGTTATGTGCAGATCCTAGATAATAAAATGTGAGGCTGGATGAACACAGCAGGCCAAGCAGCATCTCAGGAGCACAAAAGCTGATGTTTCGGGCCTAGACCTTTCATCAGAGAGGGGGAATGGGGTGAGGGTTCTGGAATAAATAGGGAGAGAGGGGGAGGCGGACCGAAGATGGAGAGACAAGAAGATAGGTGGAGAAAGTATAGGTGGGGAGGTAGGGAGGGGATAGGTCAGTCCGGGGAAGATGGACAGGTCAAGGAGGTGGGATGAGGTTAGTAGGTAGGAGATGGGGGTGCGGCTTGGGGTGGGAGGAAGGGATGGGTGAGAGGAAGAACAGGTTAGGGAGGCAGAGACAGGTTGGACTGGTTTTGGGGTGCAGTGGGTGGAGGGGAAGAGCTGGGCTGGTTGTGTGGTGCAGTGGGGGGAGGGGACGAACTGGGCTGGTTTAGGGATGCAGTGGGGGAAGGGGAGATTTTGAAGCTGGTGAAGTCCACATTGATGCCATTAGGCTGCAGGGTTCCCAAGGGGAATATGAGTTGCTGTTCCTGCAACCTTCGGGTGGCATCATTGTGGCACTGCAGGAGGCCCATGATGGACATGTCATCTAAAGAATGGGAGGGGGAGTGGAAATGGTTTGCGACTGGGAGGTGTAGTTGTTTGTTGCGAACCGAGCGGAGGTGTTCTGCAAAGCAGTCCCCAAGCCTCCGCTTGGTTTCCCCAATGTAGAGGAAGCCACACCGGGTACAGTGGATGCAGTATACCACATTGGCAGATGTGCAGGTGAACCTCTGCTTAATGTGGAATGCCATCTTGGGGCCTGGGATAGGGGTGAGGGAGGAGGTGTGGGGGCAAGTGTAGCATTTCCTGCAGTTGCAGGGGATGGTGCCAGGTGTGGTGGCAGTGTGGAGTGAACAAGGGAGTCACGGAGAGAGTGGTCTCTCCGGAAAGCAGACAGGGGTGGGGATGGAAAAATATCATGGGTGGTGGGTTCCGACCCCACCACCCAAGACATTTTTCCATCCCCACCCCTGTCTGCTTTCCGGAGAGACCACTCTCTCCGTGACTCCCTTGTTCGCTCCATACTGCCCTCCAACCCCACCACACCCGGCACCTTCCCCTGCAACTGCAGGAAATGCTACACTTGCCCCCACACCTCCTCCCTCACCCCTATCCCAGGCCCCAAGATGGCATTCCACATTAAGCAGAGGTTCACCTGCACATCTGCCAATGTGGTATACTGCATCCACTGTACCCGGTGTGGCTTCCTCTACATTGGGGAAACCAAGCGGAGGCTTGGGGACCGCTTTGCAGAACACCTCCGCTCGGTTCGCAACAAACAACTACACCTCCCAGTCGCAAACCATTTCCACTCCCCCTCCCATTCTTTAGATGACATGTCCATCATGGGCCTCCTGCAGTGCCACAATGATGCCACCCGAAGGTTGCAGGAACAGCAACTCATATTCCCCTTGGGAACCCTGCAGCCTAATGGCATCAATGTGGACTTCACCAGCTTCAAAATCTCCCCTTCCCCCACCGCATCCCTAAACCAGCCCAGTTCATCCCCTCCCCCCACTGCACCACACAACCAGCCCAGCTGTTCCCCTCCACCCACTGCATCCCAAAACCAGTCTAACCTGTCTCTGCCTCCCTAACCTGTTCTTCCTTTCACCCATCCCTTCCTCCCACCCCAAGCCGCACCCCCATCTCCTACCTACTAACCTCATCCCACCTCCTTGACCTGTCCATCTTCCCTGGACTGACCTATCCCCTCCCTACCTCCCCACCCATACTCTCTCCATCTATCTTCTTTTCTCTCCATCTTCGGTCCGCCTCCCCCTCTCTCCCTATTTATTTCAGAACCCTCACCCCATCCCCCTCTCTGATGAGGGGTCTAGGCCCGAAACGTCAGCTTTTGTGCTCCCGAGATGCTGCTTGGCCTGCTGTGTTCATCCAGCCTCACATTTTATTATCTTGGATTCTCCAGCATCTGCAGTCCCCATTATCTCTATGTGCAGATCCTACTTGGCTTCAAAATAAGTCACTGAAAAGCCTTCAGTCCGTAAAATCTTTTTTTGAAAGGAATAAACAAGGCTTCTTGGAAATCACGCAACTTGTGATAATTGCTTGTATTGCTCGTGATCCTTGCTAGGGCCATTTGAACAGTGCTTTTGGCTTCAAGAACATTTGGTTTCATAATTATTTGGAGAGAAGTCAGCTAAAGAGAAAGCAACTTCCCAGATCTGCTCTCCTGTTTCTGAATTGCACTTGCTGTGAGATCAGGATGAAACGTGATATTTGTTCTAGTAGAGTGATTGAAAGAACTTTGCAGTATTAAGCTTCCTGTGCAAACTGAGCTTGGCAAAACCCCAGAGGCAACTGTCCATGATTTGTAACTTGACCACACATGTAAGACTATCAGATCAAACAGAATTTGGAACCTTATCTTTATCTGTTTCATTCTTTTTGCCTTCAAAAGCAGCCACCATTAGTTAGAACTTTTCAAAAATCAATGTTTAGAGAGAGAAATCTGTTTGACTTTCTCTTCATTTAAAGTTTGTTAGTGTGTTTTGAGTTATATAGTGGGGTAAAGATTTATACATACATATACAATCTCTGTGTTAACCAATTTTGTATCTTCATTGAATGAGTTTTGTTTTGTAATAAATAATAATTTTGCATTTATTAAAAAGGCTGGACCTTTCCAATCAAAGTCTTCTATGGAGCAAGTGCACAATACTGGGACTTGGGCAAAACTATTTTTATTTTAATTCTGACCCCTATGAAGTAATAAAACTAGAATGACAGACTTCTTCCATCTCTGTCATAATACATGAACAAATATTAAAGAAAGAGGTCACAATGAAGATAGAAAGCCTGGTTGATATTTTTCCCCCATCTCAAAGCAAGTTTCTGCCCTAGCTTAGATAATCCTATAAAATTGATTCTTTCCTAGTCAGTATGTCTTGTTTCTACACTGCTACTACACTTCAAATTAAGTCAGCAGGAAAACTTTCAATCCTATCCAGTATCGATATACAGCATGGGACAAAGAATAAATATTAAGCCACAGAGTATATTTACAATAGACATGATAACTTACCATAGACAGTACTGAAATTATAAACTTCAAGTTGCATCCAGTGGCTAAATTCAAAAAAGCAGCCACTGTTCACTCTGCAGATGTACCACCCGGTATCATTCACAGAGACTGGATTAATCACAAGCTCTGGGGTATTGCCATTTGGAACCTGTGTCAAAGAACAGAAAACTCATCCGATTCCAAAAATATGCATCAGCTTTTACAGATATTCAATTGATTGCATCACATCTATGACCATCCATTGACTCATTTTTCACTGTATGATAGCCAAGATGTTTGTATGTTTTGGACTGTTTCATTTTCATATAATTATAGAATCCCTACAGTGTGGACACAGGTCATTCGGCCCAACAGGTCCATGCCGCCCCTCTGAAGTGCATCCCACCCAGAACCAATCCCTTAGCCCTGCAGCTCCCATGTCTAACACACCTAACCTAAACATTTCTGGGCAATTTACTATGGCCAGATGTGCACCTGACTGTGGGAGGAAACCAGAGCACCCAGAGGAAACCCATACAGGCACAGGGAGAATGTGCAAACTCCACACGGTCGCCCAAGGCTGGAATCAAAGCCAGGTCCCTGGCACTGCAAGGCAGCAGTGCTAATCACTGAGCCATGGTTTCACCTCAAATTTAATTAGTGTTACATATTCTTCTCATTAGTGTTACATATTCTTCTCATTAGTGTTACATATTCTTCTCATTAAACAATGGATAGGTGAGGATACATCATTTAAGGTTTGTAGTGAGGTTTCTTTACATTGCGATGTGTCATGGCGGCAATACAAGTAAGCGTCTGAAGACTATAAGATCAAAAAGTGGGAATAGAAATAGGTCATTTGGCCCATTGAGCCTATTCAATAAAATCATGGCTGATCTGAGAATTGTAAAGTCTACTTTCTTGTCTTTTCCCCACAATGTTCAACTCTTCAATGATTAGAAGTCTGTCTATCTCAGTCTTGAATATACTTAATGACCCAGCCTCTGCAGACCTCTGCAGTAAAGAATTCCACAGATTCACTACACTCAGAAGAATTTCCTCCTTATCTTGGATTTAAATTATTGACTCCTTACTCTGAGATTACCTCCTCTTGTCCTAGGCTCTCCCATTATGGGAAACAAACTCTCCACATTAATGCTTTCATGCCCCTTAAGAATCTTAGATGTTTCAATGAAGCCACCTCCCATTCTCCAAGACCCCAATGAGTGCTGGCTCAACTCACTCAACCTTTCGTCACAAGAAAATGCCTTCATATTTGGGATAAACTGAATGAACCTTCTCTTAGATAAAGGGTCCTAAACGCTTCATAGTAGTCCAACTGTGGTCTGACCAATGTTTGGTACAATTTTAGCAAATTCTCCTGACTTTTATTCTCCATTTTCTTTAAAATATAGGTCTAGAGTCCTTTTGGCTTCCCTATAATACCTTGAACTTGAATACTAACTTTTAGTGGTTCAAGCACAAGGAGTCCAAAATTCCTCTGCACTGCAGCTTTCTGCATTCATTCTTTATTTACATAATATTTCATTCTTCAATTCTTCCCAGCAAAGTGCCTGGCACCCCATTTGCCCACGTTATATTCCATCTACACAGTCAACTGGTCTTTATCCCTCAGGATATTCTTTGTATCATCCTTACCACAACTCTTCTCATCTCTATTTTCTGTCACCTGCAAACTTGGTGATACTTTCACTATTCAAGTCATGAATATATATTGTAAATAATTGAGGCCCCAGTACTGATTCTTGTGGCATTCCGATAGTTACAATTTGCCACCCTGAAAATGCTCCCCATCTCTAATTGCCCATGAGGTGGTGGTGTGAGCTGCCATTGTGAACCATTGCAGTATGGTGCAGTGCAGCTGGTTGGACAGTGCTAATAGGAAGTGAGTTCCAGGATTTTGATCCAGCAACAGTAAGGGAATAGCAATAAAGTTCCAAGGCAGGCTGATGTAGGTAGCGTGGCTACTATACTTTGGTGAAGGAGAGAGTGAATATTTAAAATTTGGTGGAGAGTATGACAATCAAGGACATACTTTGACATGGATGTTGTCAAACTTAGAGTTTTGTTGCGGCCGCAGTCATCCAGGCAAATGCAGAAGATGCTATTACGTTCTGACTTGTGCCGAGTAGATGATGGTGGACAGGCTTTAGGGAGTCAGACTTACTTGGCTCAGAATTCTCAACCTCTGACTTGCTCTCTAACCATCGATTTATATGGCTGGTCCATTTCAACTCCAGGCCAATGGTTACTTCCAGGATGCTGGTTTGGGATTATTCAGTAATGGTAATGCAATTAAATGTTATGGGGAGATGGTCAGATTCCCTTTTGTCACAGATATTGTTACCAGGCACTTGTTTGTGATCACTGTTATTTGCCATTTATCATTTCAAGCCTGAATGTTATCTAAGTCTTGTTGTATATGGACAGGGACTCATCAAAATCTGAAACGATGCAATTGGTACTCAATTTTCAGCAAACATCTTTTCCCTTTGATCTGATGATGAAGGGAAGGTCATTAATGGAAGAGCTGAAGATGGTTGGGCCATGACTACTATCCCGTGGAACTCCTACGTAGATGACCAAGGGGTGTGATGATTAGCCTCTAATAACCAAGAAGTCTAGGGATGATTCTAACCAGCTTTCTTCGGATTCCCATTGACTACAATTTTTTCACAGCCATACCAATGCAACACTTGGTCAAATGTTCTCTTAAATGTTAACTTTAATCACTGTTATATGCCCGCCTTGCATTCAGCTCTTTTGAAAAATATACGAAGTTGATTTAAATTGAACGATGGGAAGACTGTTCTGTGGCCATTACCTCTATATCCTTTCGAAACCACTGATATTCAACATTCGGATGCCCTGCAGCTTGGCAAAAGAGTCTCACTGCCTGACCAGCCAGTACAGCCTGGGAAACTGGCTGGATGAGTATCTTCAATGAAGCTGAAATAAAAATAATTTATAAATGAATGAAAATTAACATTCAAGATGTACTCGTATACTAATTTTACAAAGTAAACCATTTCATAGAACATAGAACAGTACAGCACAGAACAGGCCCTTCAGCCCACGATGTTGTGCCGACCATTGATGCTCGTGTATTTCGTAAACAAAGATTTTTGTATAACTGAGAGGCATACCCTTGTTCACTTCAAAAGATTTTAAATTACTTCTGACGCAACATGGTTCTGCTTTCATTTTTGTAATCATTCCTGGCAATTTACTTCCATTAATTGAATCTTTTTACTGTGTCTTTACTTTCTTGTAAAATTGGCATAAATCATATAGACTCTGAATTAATAAATACGCAGAATGGACGCAGAATTGGTCAATGAATATCAGCAGAGAAAAGAGAAAGTCTGGGAACATAAGGAGGCCATGTGTTCCTCGGAAACTAAGTGTAAAATGGGATTTTGGAACAGAGATCTGGAATGCATTTACACTGATCAATAAAAGTAGCAATGCAGGTTTGAAAAATCTACTGGGTTTTATTTACATAAGGATAAATTTGAAAAGTAATAAAGGTTACATTAAAACTGTAAAGAAGCTTGTTTGAACTAGAACTGGAGCCCTGGGAAGCATTCTGATATCTACGTTATACAAAAGGGTATAAAAATACTTAAAAATTATGAGAATGATATCTGAATTAGGAGGCTATATTCAGCAACAAAGAGTGAACAGACAGGTCCTTTCTCCAGATACAGAAGACTGAAAGTTGACTGATTATAAAAAGAAAACTTGGTAGGGTGGACAGAGAAAAGATATTCCCACCCTTGTGTGCAACACCAGAGTCAGGGGCCTCAAATGTAAGATAACCAGTAAAAAATTACCTAGACTCTGCAACAGTTAGAATGTGGAACTCACTACAACAGGAAGTGGTTAAGGTGAATAGCAGAGATGTTTTCAAAGGAAAAATTAGATTTTAAAAAAGGGGGCTAAATGAAAAGGAATTCAATGAGTCACAAAAGTAGCATAAACACCAGCATGGACTTATTGGCCAAATGGCCTGTTCCACTGCTGTAAACACATTGCTAGGTTGCCCAGCAGATCAATCTTCAGCAGGTGCAACATTCAAAAGAAGCCCTGTAATAGTTAGAGTAAACATCTAATAGCTACTTTCTATGTTAGGCTCCCATCATCTATATTAGACAACCAAAACCAGAATTCCAGTTGTTACGATAGATCCCTCACTCATAAGATCTAAATTAGAAACTACACTGACATGGCCAGATGTGCATAACAGAAGTGTGGAAATGTGGATATTCTTCCACTCTGGATGGACTTTGCATTGGTGAATTCCGGCAGCACCTTTTGGATGAATCTCAACCTCCAAAACAGGTACGCAGGTCAGATCAGAAGTCAAATATTTTAAATATTGAATCAGAGACCCAAAACAAACCCCCTCCCCATTGTCAAAACCACACACTTCTACTTTAAACAAAGGCACGATGACAGGCACATAACCAACCCCTCACATAGGGCAAGTTATCTATTTAAATATTTTAACAGGGCTGCATGTCTTTTTGTTTAATTTTGATTTTAATTTTTACCTCAAGTGATCAGGTGTCCCTCACCTCAGGAAACTTGGTGAGTTAATGGTGGTGTGTAGGTTTGAATAAAGGCAGGGCCTTTGCAGGACTGCTTTTGGTCCAAGAAGAGCAGCAGTAATTTTTCCAAGCCCAATTTATTACTCAGTAAACACAACCCAGTCGCTCTCAGCAACATTTGTGCTTCCCGAGACCAAGAAACATTTCTTCCCCTCCCCACAACAATGCAGCAAATATCTGCTCTCCTTCACCACCTTTCCCCCACCCCTCAAGGGCCACCAACTGACCCTCCACAACAGGCACTGGACCAACCTCACCCCTTACGGCCAACAACTGTTTCCTCACCTCAGTATATTCCCCATGACCACCATCATATTCCATTACCCGACTACACTCAAAAGTATCTAAAGCCTCACACCAATCAAATCTCTTCCCAACACTAACCCACAACCACAGTTATGCACCCCAACCACTATCTACATGCCTATGGTCACCTTCCCCTGATTAGTGTCCTGCTCTGATCTTCCACCATCTGCCTGGATGCTTCCGTGCTAACCTAGCTGTGACCTTACACTGCATGGATCCCCACCTGACAGGTCACCCCTCTAAACAGCTGGCTGTGACCAAGAAAACTACAGCAAAATATTTCAAAATATTATGCAGTTAAATACTGCTGGAAACTCATTACACTCTGCATTCCCCAACCTTAAATTAATATCCCCACATGAAACATGCCCCACGCGAAAATCCAGTCTTGCATGTTAAAGCCGAGCAGCAAAATAGAACACATACCATTTACAAGTAAGTTATCTGATTAAATTTTATATGCAAAATCTGCAGCTCACCCCTTAAGAATGGCTGGTTAAGCCAGTCAAGTGCTTAGTAGCGATTAACTGAGCCTTTGTGGCACACAATGAACTATCTTGAAATAACCCTGGATCCTTCAATTTGTGTCAGCTCTAGATTTTTACATTAAAAGTGCCCTCCTGCCCAAACAGGTGAATGGCCCGGTCACCCATTGTGACCAAGGATCAGAAATCCCTTCATTCATATCACATGTAGGAATGAATGCATGGTGCGGTACCCATACAACTCTCTGTTACCCTCTTCCAATCATCTGGTCCTGAAAATGGAATCAATAAGTCTATAATATAAAATAAACTGATTAGCTAATCTCCATAAACAAAATGCCATTTAATCTAACCTGAGGACCTCAGCAGCTGAAAGGCTTCAGTCTGTCCCAAAGCTTGAAGAAATTCCAACAGGTCTTTCACAGTCACACCCCGGTTGCCCATCACATGGAGCAAACTCCGGGTGGGGCTTCCTTCTGGGTCCAGTACCTTCAATGAGCATTTATCTAGGTCCTCCGAGCTGTTAGGAAACAAAAAAAGACATTTTTCAAACCATTGGATCACAAAGAAATGAGCTGTTAACCATTGCAAAGCATTTGAATAACAAAAAAACTCAGTGAGAAATGAACAGGGAAACAAAAAATAACCAAGTCAAGTAATGCAATTCATCATGAGTAGCTTTGAATCAATTAAAGCTAAATGTATTCAAGAAGCAACCATGGCAGAGGAAGTGGTGGAAGCTGGAACGATTACAACATTTAAAAGGCATCTGGATGGGTATATGAATAGGAAGGGTTTAGAGGGATATGGGCCAAATGCTGGCAAATGGGACAAGAGTTATACAGGATATCTGGTCGGCATGGATGAGTTGGACCGAAGGGTCTGTTTCTGTTTTGTATATCTCTATGGTATTTCTACAAAAGCATAGGGGCATAATGGTTGAAAACAATAGATCAGATGGTGAATTATTGGGTCAAGTAACCTTTTCTTGTGAACTATCATTTTAAGGTCAAATGGTGGTTGCACAAGCACTGTGTCAGACTGCAACTACAATCCAGGTTTCTCTGTCAACACATGTACCTACGGCTAAGAGGCAGTTTCTCATAAGAAGACAAAGGCCTATCTGAAACAAAATCGATAGACAGAATTTTCCCAGTCCCTGAATGACATAGACAATGATGAGACAGTTGGAAAAATACGACAAGAATTGATAAATGAGATTCTCAGAGTTGAGTAACAGAAGTCCAAATTTCCTGCGTAAGGTTTCAACAGTTTGTTGAGCTTCTCGCTAGTGAGTGGCGAGCAATCCCTTCACATATGTCAACGTCTCATTATTTCCTAATCTTGCCTCATTTGCATGCAGGTTGCTATTCTTCTTTAATGGAGAGAGACTAGTGAGGGCCAATTCCTGACATGAAATTCAGAGCAGTTACCTAGCAGCCACAGCTCTCTGGCACTTTCTTTGGGCATCCATCTTAGCCTGCATTCCCCAACAGCTCAGGATATGCTGCATGGGTAGCAGCCACCTACACCCTCCATTGTGTTGGCACCAGCTATCATTAGATCATCATAGCACATTTGGGGCTCACTTGTAATAGTTCACCAACATTCCCACTAATGCGCCATACAGCTGCTTCAAGATTCACTGCATGCCTGTACTGATGTTTTGAAGTCACTTGGAACTGATGCATCTTGGAAGATTGCATACCAATAAAGAAACTTAGAGGCAATGTTGTATTTTTGTACTCCAATACTGCACCTTGCAGCTCACCAGCACCTTACAATTGCAAAAGATCACCGTCCAGGGTTAGCCTGACAGTCTTAAAGATGTTGCTAAGAAGAATTGATTGATTTTTGCCCTTCAGAGATGAACCTGGTGTATCACAGTTGTTTTCAATGTCAAACTAGTTCTAATAATGCCAAGATATCATGTCCATGTTATAGTGGTACACATAGGTACTTGTTGCACAAGACAATTAGCAAGTGAATCTTTGCATTGGTCAGGGAGGGAGGAATCAGAATACTCAAAAACTCATGAATGCATGCGGCGTATTCCAAATCTATCAATCCCAGCGGTGGAGGGAGTCTTTACATCCACACAATGTTTCATCCAGTCCTGGAGCAAAATTATCAACAGACCTATTCACAGTGCAAGGGAAAGATTGTATCCTTGTGACGTAGAGATTACTTCTCTAAAAATTTCCCATTGTTCAGTGGTTTTGCAACATACAAGCGTGACTACTCTAGACGATGAATGTTATTTTCAATCCACTTGTTAGATAACTTGTGCGCTGAATGGGACAGACCCAAATCATATCACCATCCAATCGTCCATACTTCAAATGGTAGCAAAGCAGATGATAATGACCATTTAATGCATTATCAGTACCTGCTGAGCAACAAAGCCAAATTGTTGATAAATATGGAGCTAGACAAGTACAACCGGTTGGACAGCATCCGAGCAGCAGGAAAGTCAAGGTTTTGGGCTGAAACCCTTCGTCAGGAAATCCAGCATCGGCAGTCAGATATCTCAAAGCCAGATTGTTGCATTGCATTGCTACATTTTTGTGCAACACAATGAAGAGATTACCATTCCCAGTACAATTTACACTAGCAACACAAGTGCAAGCTACCTTACCGAGCAACCAATTTTACATTTATTCTGAGACATAGGACATTCTCATTTACCCTGCCTTGAATAAAAGAGATATATGCCACAGTAATTCTCAATCCTGGACTGGGAGGCCCAGGTTCAAGTGCCACCTGTTCTAGGAGGTGTATAATAACATCTCTGAAAGGTCGATTAGAAAAATAGGTTAATAAAAAATAAGAAAGTTAGGTTGAAGGGTGGCAGCGTCTCTATTACTGGGCCAGAAGGCCCACGTTCAAGTTCCACTGCTCCAGAAGTGCAACAAAAAAAAACACATAGCTCTTCAAACCTGCAGACAATCACCAGATCAGAACAAGCTGTTAATCCTCCAAAAACGTTACACTAAAACCTGAAATGGTTTAATTG